>NC_072415.2:69757602-70382602 GCF_028858775.2 Pan troglodytes | reverse complement strand
GAATGAAAAGAAAGAAACATGTGATCTCAATTTACACAGAAAAAGCATTTTACAAAATCCAACCACTTTTATGACAAAATCACTTGAAAAACTGGAAATACAAGACAAATTCCTGAACTGGATAAAAGGCATCTATAAAATTAACAGCTAACGTTACACCTAATGGTGAAAGACTGAAAGCTTTTTCCCTAAGATCAGGAATAAAGACGCTGGTTCTCATCACTTTTATTTAACATTGCACTTCAAAGTTATACCTAAAGCAAACATAGTAGAAGAATTAAAGGGCAGCTAAACTGGAAAGGAAGAAGTAAAACTATTTCTACTCACAGACGACATGATCTTACATAGGAAAATATGCCCTCAAAATGCTGAAAACATTTGAGTTAATAAATTTAGCAAAGTTTTGGGACATAAAATCAACATGCAAAAATCAGTTATATTTATGTACACTTGCAGTTAACAATCTCAAAATGAAATTCAGAAAACAATTCCAGTTACAGTAGCATCCAAAAGAATGAAACTCTTAAGAAAAAAATTGGAACAAGGAGGTGCAAGTTTTGTGCACTGAAAACTACAAAACATTGTTGAAAGAAATAAAAGAGAACTTTAAGTAAAAAAAAAAAAAATCCGATGTTCATGGATTAGAAGAATCAATATTGTTAAGATGACAATATTCCCCAGATGAATTTCTAGATTTAGTGCAATCACTGTTAAAATTCCAACTACCTTTTTTGCCTAAATGGAGAAGTGCATTCTAAAATTCATATGAGGCCAGGTGTGGTGGCTCATACTTGTAATCCCAGCACTTAGGGAGGCCAAGGCGGAAAGATCACTTGAGGCCAAAAGTTAAAGACCAGGCTGGGCATCATAGTGAGACTCCATCTCTACAAATATATTTGAGAAAATAGCCAGGTGTGGTGGCATGCACCTGTAGTCCTAGCTTCTTGGAAGGCTGAGGTGGGAGGATCTCTTGAGCCCAGTAATTCAAAGCTACAGTGAGCTATGATTATGCCGCTGCACTCCCACCTGGGTGACAGAGCAAGACCCTGCCTCTAAAATAATAATAAAATTTATATGGAATTGCTAAAGCCCCAAATAGCCAAAACAGTCTTGAAAATAAGAATAAAGTTAGAGGAATCACACTTCTCAATATCAAATTTTACTATAGAGTTACAGTAATCAAAACAGCATGATACTGACATAAGCATAGACACACAGTGTAGATCAATGTAATAAAACTGAGTCCAGAAACAAACCTACACTTCTGTGGTAAACTGATTTTTAACAAGGATGGCAAGATTATTTAATGAGGATAGAATAGTACCATTTATAACAAATGGTACTAGATCATATCCATATGCAAAAGAATGAAGATAGCCACCTCACACAATAAAATTTAGTCAAAATGGAACTATGACCTCGATGTAAGAGACAAAACTATAAAACTCTTAGAAGAAAGCACAGGACTAAATCTTAATAACTTTATATCTGGCATTTTGGGAGGAATATTATTGTCCTAAGTTTTTTTTTTTCCATAAATTACTGGGGTACAGATGACATATATTGTATAAGTTCTTTAGTGGTGATTAGTGAGATTTTGGTGCTCCCATCACCTGAGCAGTATACACTGCACCATATTTGTAGCCTTTTATCCCTCACCCCCTCCCATTCTTCCCCCCAAGTCCCCAAAGTCCATTGTATCATTCTTATGCCTTTGCGTCCTCATAGCTTAGCTCCATCTCTACAAAAATATGATATCAGCGAGAACATACGATGTTTGGTTTTCCATTTCTGAGTTACATCACTCATGAGAATTATAGTCTCCAATCTCATCCAGGTCACTGCAAATGCTGTTGATTCCTTTTTATGGCTGCATTGTATTCCATCATATATACATATATATATATATATATATATATATACACACACACACACACACACACACACACACACACATACATACATACACACACACCACAGTTTCTTTATCCACTCATTGATTGATGGGCATTTGGGTTGGTTCCACGATTTTGCAATTGTGAATTGTGCTGCTATAAACATGCATGTGCAGGTATCTTTTTTGGATAATGACTTCTTTTCCTCTGGGTAGATACCCGATAGTGGGATTGCTGGATCGAATGGTAGTTCTACTTTTAGTTCTTTAAGAAATCTCCACAGTTTTCCATAGTGGCTGTACTAGTTTATGTTCCCACCAGCAGTGTAGAGGTGTTCCCTGTTCACCGCATCCACGCCAAAATCTACTGTTTTTTGATGTTTTGATCATGGCTATTCTTGCAGGAGTAAGGTGGTATCACATTGTGGTTTTGATTTGCATTTCCCTGATCATTAACGATGTTCAGCATTTTTTCATATGTTTGTTGGACATTTGTGTATGTATATCTTTTTTGAGAATTGTCTATTTATGTCCTTGTCCACTTTTTGATGGGATTTTTTTTTCTTACTGATTTGCATTCGTTGTAGATTCTTGATATTAGTCCTTTGTCAGATGTATAGATTGTGAAGATTTTCTCCCACTCTGTGCTGTCTGTTTACTCTGCTGACTGTTCCTTTTGTCATGCTAAAGCTCTTTAGTTTAATTAGGTCCCATCTATTTATCTTTGCTTTTATTGCATTTGCTTTGGGGTTCTTGGTCATGAAATCCTTGCCTAAGCCAACGTCTAGAAGAGTTTTTCCAATGTTATCTTCTATAATTTTTATAGCTTCAGGTCATAGGTTTAAGTCCTTAATCCATCTTGAGTTGATTTCTGTATAAGGTGAGAGATGAGGATCCAGTTTCATTCTCCTACATGTGGCTAGCCAATTATCCCAGCACCATTTGTTGAAAAGGGTGTCCTTTCCCCACTTTGTTTTTGTTTGCTTTGTCAAAGATCAGTAAGTATCCAGGTTAGCCTTACAGGTAGTGTGAAATCAGGTAGTGTGATGCCCCCAGATTTGTTCTTTTTGCTTAGTCTTGCTTTGGCCATGCGGGCTCTTTTTTGGCTCCCTATGAATTTTAGTATTTTCTAATTCTGTGAAGAATGATGGTGATATTCAGATGGGGATTGTGTTGAATTTGTAGATTGCTTTTGGCAGTATGATCATTTTCACAATATTGATTCTACCCATCCATGAGCATGGGATGTGTTTCCATTTGTGTCATCTATAATTTCTTTCAGCAGTGTTTTGTATTTTTCTTGCAGAGGTCTTTTGACTCCTTTGTTAGGTATATTCCTAAGTATTTTATTTTTATTTTTTGCAGCTATTGTAAAAGGGGTTGAGTTCTTGATTTGATTCTCTTCTTGGTTGCTGTTGGTGTATAGAAGAGCTACTGATTTGTGTATATTAATCTTGTATCTGGAAACTTTGCTGAATTCTTTTATCAGTTCTGGGAGCTTTCTAGAGGAGTCCTTAGGGTTTTCAAGGTAAACGATCATATCCTCAGCAAACAGTGACAGTTTGACTTCCTCTTTACCGATTTGGATGCCTTTTCTTTCTTTCTCATCTGATTGCTCTGGCTAGGACCCAGTGCTACGTTGAAGAGGAGTGGTGAGAGTGGGTATCCTTATCTTGTTCCTGTTCTCAGAGGGAATGCTTTCAACTTTTCCCCATTCAGTATTATGTTGGCTGTGGGTTTGTCACAGATGGCTTTTATTACATTAAGGCATGTCCCTTGCATGCCGATTTTGCTGAGGGTTTTAATCATAAAGGATGCTGGATTTTGTTGAATGCTTTTTCTGCATCTATTGAGATGATTATTTCATTTTCAATTCTGTTTATGAGGTGTATCACATTTATTAACTTGTGTATGTTAAACCATCCCTGCATCCCTGGTATGAAACCCATTTGATCATGGTGGATTATCTTTTTGATATGCTGTTGGATTCTGTTAGTTAGTATTTTGTTAAGGATTTTAGCATCTTTGTTCATCAAGGATATCAGTCTGTAGTTTTCTTCTTTGATTGTGTCCTTTCCTGGTTTTGGTATTAGAGTAATGCTGGCTTCATAGAATGAATTAGGGAGGGTTTCTTCTTTCTCTATTTTGTGGAATAGCATCAAAAGGATTGGTACCAATTCTTCTTTGCATGTCTGGTAGAATTCTACTGTGAATCCATCTGCTCCAGGGCTTTTTTTTTGTTGTTGGCAATTTTTTAATTACCATTTCAATCTCACTGCTTCTTGTTGGTCTGTATACAGTATCTAATTCTCCCTGATTTAAGCTAGGAGGGTTTTATTTTTTCCAGAAATTTATCCATCTCTTCTAGGGTTTCTAGTTTATGTGTTAAAGATGATCATGGTAGTCTTGAACGATCTTTTGTATTTCAATGGTGTCAGTTGTAATATCTCCTGTTTCATTTCTCAGTGAGGTTATCTGGATTTTCTCTCTTCTTTTCTTGGCTAATCTTGTTAATGGTCTATCAATTTTATTTATCTTTTTGAAGAACCAGCTTTTTGTTTCATTTATCTCGTGTATTTTTTGTGTGTTTCAATTTCATTTAGTTCTGCTCTGATCTTGGTTATTTCTTCTGCTGGGTTTGGGTTTGGTTTGTTCTTGTTTCTCTAGTTCCTTAAGGTGTGACCTTAGGTTGTCTGTTTGTGCTCTTTCAGACTTTTTGATGTAGGCTTTTAGGCCTATGAACTTTCCTCTTAGCACTGCCTTTGCTATACCCCAGAGATATTGAAAGGTGAGTCATTATTGTCATTCAGGTCAAAGAATTTTTTAATTTCCATCTTGATTCCCTTTTTGACCTAATGCTCATTCAAGAGCAGCTTATTTAATTTCCATGTGTTTGAATGGTTTTGAAGGTTTCTTTTGGAGTTGATTTCCAGTTTTATTCCCCTGTGGTCCGAGAGAGTGATATAATTTCAGTTTTCTTAAATTTGTTGAGGCTTGCTTTGTGGCATATCATGTGGTCTGTCTTGGAGAAAGTTTCATGTGCTGTTGAATAGAATGTGTATTCTGTGGTTGCTGGATGAAATGTTCTGTATAAATCTGTTAAGTCCATTTGTTCCCAGGTATAGTTTAAATCCATTGTTTCTTTGGTGATTTTTTGTCTTTATGACCTGTCTAGTGCTGTTAGTGGAGTATTGAAGTTTCCCACTATTATTCTGTTGCTATCTTATTTCTTAAGTCTATTAGTAGTTGTCTTATAAATTTGGGAACTTCAGTGTTAGGTGCACATATATTTAGGATTGTGCTATTGGCCTGTTGGGCAAGGCCTTTTACCATTATATACTTTGCCTCTTTGTCTCTTTTAACTGCTGTTGCTTTAAAGTTTATTTTGTCTGATATAAGAATAGGCACCCCTGCTCACTTTTGGTGTCCATTTGTATGAAATGCCTTCCCCCCTCCCTCTTTAAGTTTATATGAGTCCTTGTGTGTTAGGTGAGTCTCCTGAAGGCAGCTGATAGTTGGTTGGTGAGTTTGTATCCATTCTGCAGTTCTGTATCTTTTAAGTGAAGCATTTAGGCCATTTACATTCAATGTTAGTATTGAAATGTGAGGTATCGTTGTTTTCATCATGCTCTTTGTTGCCTGTGTGCTTTGGGTTTTGTTTTTTGTTTTTGCTTTTAACTTGTATTTTTGTTTTACAGGTCCTATGTGATTTATGCTTTAAAGAGGTTCTGTTTTGATGTGTTCCCAGGATTTGTTTCAAGATTTAGAGCTCCTTTTAGCCATTCTTGTAGTGGTGGTTTGGTAATGGTGAATTCTCTTAGAATTTGTTTGTCAGAAAATGACTGTATCTTTCCTTCATATATGATGTTTAGTTTCGCTGGATACAAAATTGTTAGTGATAATTCTTTTGTTTGAGGAGGCTGAAGATTGGTCCCCAATCCCTTCTAGCTTGTAGGATTTCTGCTGAGAAATCTGCTGTTAATCTGATAGATTCTCCTTTATAGGTTACCTGGTGCATCTGTCTCATAGCTCTTAAGATTGTTTCCTTCGTCTTAACTTTGGAACACCTGATGACAATGTGCCTAGGTGAAGATCTTTTTGTGATGAATTTCCCAGATGTTCTTTGTGCTGCTTGTATTTGCATGTCTATGTCCCTTGCAAGGCTGGGGAAGTTTTCCTTATTTCCCCAAATATGTTTTCCAGGCTTTTAGAATTCTCTTCTTCCTCAGGTACACTGATTATTCTTAGGTTTGGTCATTTAACAGAATCCCAGACTTCTTGGAGGCTTTGTTCATATTTTCTTATTTTTTTTTAATTTGTCTTTGTTGGATTGGGTTACTTCGAAGACCCTGTCTTTGAGCTCTGAATTTCTTTCTTCTACTGTTCAGTTCTATTGCTGAGACTTTCCAGAGCATTTCACATTTCTAAAAGTGTGTCCAAAGTTTCCTGAATTTATTGTTTTTTCTTTGAGATGTCTACTTCCATAAATACTTCCCCTTTCACTTCTTGTATCATTTTTTGGATTTCCTTGGGCTTCGCCTTTCTCTGGTCCCTCCCTGGTTAGCTTAATAACTAACCCTCTGAATTATTTTTCAGGTAAATCAGAGATTTATTCTTGGTTTGGATCCATTGCTAGTGAACCTGTGTGATTTGGGGAGGGTGTTATAGAACATTGTTTTATTCACATTACCAGGGTTGGTTTTCTGGTTCCTTCTCATTTGGGTAGGTTCTGTTAGAGGGAAGGTCTAGGGCTGAAGGCTGTTGTTCAGTTTCTTTTGTCCCAGAGGGTGTTCCCTTGATGTAGTACTCTCCCCATTTCCTATGGATGTGGCTTCCTGTGAGCCAAGCTGCAGTGATGGTTGTCTCTATTCTGGGTCTAGCCACCCAGCAAGTTTACCTGATTCCAGGCTGGTACTGGGGGTTGTCTGCACAGAGTCCCGTGATGTGAACCGTCTATGGGTCTCTCAGCCATTGATACCAGTGCCTGGACGTGGCAGGGGGGTGAAGTGGACTCCATGAGGAGTCTTGTGTTTTAGCTTTGGTGGTTTAATGCTCTATTTTTGTGCGGGTTGGCCTCCTGCCAGGAGGTGGCACTTTCCAGGAAGCATCAGCTGCACAGTGTGGAGAGGGACCAGTGGTGGGTGGGGCCCTAGAACTCTCAAGATTATATGGCCTTTGTCTTCCTCTACCAGGGTGAATACGGAAGGACCATTAGGTGGGGGTGGGGCTAGGCATGTCTGAGCTCAGATTCTCCTTGGGTGGGTCATACTGCAGCTGCTGTAGAGGATGGGGATGAGTTTCCCAGGTCACTGGAGTTGTGTACCAAGGAGGGTTATGGTTGCCTCTGCTGAGACATGCAGGTCATCAGGGAATTGGGGGAAAGCCAGCAGTCATAGGCCTTACCCAGCTCCCACGCAAACCGAAGGGCCGGTCTCATTCCCATCGTGCCCGCAGTAGCCCTGAGTCTCTTTCTAGGCAGTGGGCAAGATGGGCTTGAAAACTTGCCTGAGGCTATCTGCCTTCCAGCTCTGAGAGAAAAGAGCTTTATTTCTTCCCTGACTTGTGAAGTCTGCATGCCTGATCTGCGCCCTCCCCTGAGTTCTGGCCAGGAGGCTTCGCATCCCATTCAAATTGTTACAAAGTTCAGCTAGAGAATTCTGTCTCCCTGTGGAGTTTTACCCACTGCTCCTCTGGCCATCCTCCTGATGGATCCCTGTGGTGCTAGGCAGGAATGGACTGCTTGGGGATGCAGGGAGCTCCCAAGGCCTTTCTGCTGCTTCCTCTACCCCTGTATTTCACTCAGCTCTCTAACTTGACTCAGCTCTCTAACTTGACTCAGCTCCAGGTAAAGTCAGAAATTTCTCCCACAAACAGAACTTCAGCTTCTCCAGTGAGTGTGTCACATTGATTCTTACTTATGGCACCAAAACCACAAGCAACAGAAGGAAAAATAGATAAATTTGACTTTATCAAAATTAAAAGCTTTTGTGCATAAAGGACACTATCAACTATGAAAAGACAGGCTACAAGATGTGGGAAAATATTTTTAAATCATATATCCCATAAGTGATAAGCATCTAGTATCTAAAATATATAAATAACTCATAACTCAATAAGACAAATAATACAATTAAAAATGGACAAAGGAGTTACATAGACATTTCTCCAGAGAAGATAGACAAATTGCCAACAAGCATATGAAAAGGTGCTCAGCAACATCAATCACTAGAAAAAAATCAAAACCACAAGGAGATACCACTTCATACCCACTAGGATGGCTACAATCAATAAAAGGAAAAAAAAAAAAAACACAAGTGTTCATAAGGATATGGAGAATTTGGAAATCTCATATATTGCTTGTGGGAATGTAAAATGAACAGCTGCTGTTGAAAACAATTTGGTGTTTCCTCAATAAGTTAAAGATAGAATTGTCAATAACCCAGCAATCTGACTTCTAGATATAGGCCCATGGGAACTGCAAGCAGGAATCTGAACAAAAACTTACATGACATCATTATTCACAATAGCCTCAAAGTAGAAACAATTAAAATGTCTTTCAATTGATGAATACATAAATGAAAAGTGTATGTGTGTGTGGGTATGTGGGTATATTCCATTATTTCATACTAATAATCCATTTTACATGTATCTTTATAATTTAGCCATCAAAAGGACGGAAGTGCTGATATAAGCTGCAACATGAATGAACCTTAAAGACATTAAGTGAAAGAAGCCAGACACAAAAGACCACATCCTTACTGTATGATTCCATTTATACAAAATATCCATGAAAGATAAATCCATAGAGATAGAAAGTTGATCTGTAGTTGCCATGGACTGAGGTATGCATGGTGACTGCTAATGGGTATGGGATTTCTTTTGGGGGCAATTGAAAATGTTCTGAAATTTGGTAGCCATGATTGTGCAGAACACTGTGAATGTACAAAAAGCCACTGAATTGTAAAGGTTATGACATGTCATTTTTACCATAATAAAAAAATAGAACGATGTCATTGTTTGACAACTTTAATTTTTTTCATTCAAATTATAATACCTACATAATTATGTTTAAAATTGTTAAAAAGTTGGAAAATGCTCTCTAGTGGTCTTTCTTTCCTGTTGTATGCACAGTGCCTGGAACACTAACTTCACCTAGAAGATGCTCCATAAATATTCCCTTTTCCTGGAAATTTTTCATCGACTTCCTGCCCCAATTATCTATAGTTTCTCCTGTGATTCCAGTTAGCTTTTAGGATTTTTTTCAAAGGCTTCTTTCCTTCTGCCAGTGTTTGAATTTCTTTTGTACTTGAGAACTCTGCCTTGGGTCCTCATGTCTACAACATTTCACTAGGTGTGATTTCCTTCACTATTTTGACTTTACTTTCACCCGTATGGAATTGGCTGACATATTACCCTAGAGTCAAATTCCAGAATTCTATTCCCACATATAACTAACTACTACTACACAGACACTCCCTTATTTACTAAAAGCATCTTATACATATCTAAAACTGAATTTATTTGCTTCCTACTCAGGTGAACTCCTTCAACAACTATGTTTCTCACCGTATTTATTTGTTATGTATTTGCTGACCATCTACTACCTGCCATGAACTCTACAAGTTTCTGAATACACATTGGTAAATGGAACAAGCACTAGCTCTCTTTATGGCGCTTACCTCCTAGAGATGGAGGGAGAGAGAGAGAGAGAGACAAACAAAAATCAAGCTCTAAAAATAAGAATATAAATTTTAGATTCTAATCAGTGCTATACAAGTTGCAGCAATAGAAAATCACAGCAGAAGTGAAGGAAGCACTGGTGGAGAAAGGATTTTCATCAGCAGCCTCTCTGAAGAGGTGGAACTTACTGTGAGATCTGAGTGATGACAAGGAGCCAGCCATATGACAAGTAGGGAAATGTGCAGATAAGAAGAAACAGCAGGTTCTCAGGCACAGAGGCTGAAACAGCTTGACATGCCCTAGAATTTAAAAGGAAACCACTGTGTAATGAATGCTGGAGAGTGTGGCATAAGATAATTTTGATGGCAGGGTTGGGGCTGGATCATAAGCTCTGCCAAAGATTTTGTATTTTATTTAAAGTGCAATAAGAAGCTACTGGAGTGTTTAAGCAGGGCGTTTATGTTTTTAAAAGATTTTTCTAGCTGGATGGGAAAAACAGATTGCTGCGGAGCAGAAGTGTAAGTGTAGATAAGTAGTAAAAGGTTATTGCTGTTATCAAGACAAAACACAAGGAGAGAAGATAGTAGAAATGGAGAGTAGAGGACTGATTTGAGGTATTTTTTTAGGAAGAAATAAAAGCCCTTGTTCATGGACTAGATGGGAAGAATCAGAAAGAAGAAATAAGTGATAATTTTCAAGTTGCTGGCTTGAGCAATACAGAAGATAATGGAGACATATATGGAAGGGCAGCTGGAAAATCAAATTTATATTTTGAAGCAGGCAAATTTGAGATGCTCGGAGAACACGCAGCATAAAAAACAAGTCACATGTACAAATCCAGAATTAAAAAGACACTGTCGTTTGTCAAATGATGGCCCCAGAAAGAGATATATTCACATCATAGCCTCTGAAACCTATAAATTTGAAAGCATTTGAAACAAGTGCCTTTGCATATGTAATTAAGCTAACAATTTCCAGATGAGATAATTCTGACTTACCTGGGTGGACTCTAAATCAACAACAAATATGTTCCAAAGAGAAAAAGGAGAAGATCATGTGAAAATGGAGGCAGAGATTGGAGCCATGCAGCCACGAGCTAAGGAATGCCTGGAGCCACCAGAAACCAGAGAAGCAAGAAAGGAATCTCCCTTAGAGCCTGCAGAGGGAGGATTGCTCTGCCAAAGTCTTGATTTAGGACTCTGACCTTCAGACTGTGAGAGAATCCATTTCTGATGTCTTAAGCCACCAAGTTTATGATCATTTGTTTTGGCAGCCCTAGGAAACTAATACAGGGACACTTGGGCTGGAAATGTAAATTTGGAAGTTACCATCACATAGGTAACATTTAAAATCCAATGAAAAGAAGTATTCTTGGGAGAGAGTGTAGAAAGCAAAGAGAATGAGGCCTAACAATTACAGGTCTGATATAAGAGGCTGCAACTGCAATAGAAACTGAAAAGAAGCAAGAAGTATGAGAGGTAGGTGGTAGTCAGAGAAGATAAAAGGGGACAGTTTCGAGGGAGGAATTGTTAGCAAGGCCCAATGTTACGAAGAGGCCAAAAACAATGGGATTATCAAAGACCACATAATATAAAAATATAAAAGTTTTTTGTGACCTTAACCAGGACAGTTTTCTGTGGAATTACTGAGTAGGGCCCAAACTATGGTGGGTGGGGAAGTGAGATTATACATATGAACAATTCTGTTGAAAAATTATGCTATGAAAAATGACACTAAAAAAGCAGCCATGAATGCAATGCTGATGTGAGGTTAAGATGTGTGTTTGTAGATATTTCTTTTGTTTGAGCATGGGAAATTTTACAGTGTTTTTGCATGCTGGTGAGAATAATTGGTTACGGCATGTCATATTGATACAAGAAAAAAAGGGGAGAATTGGGGAAACAAAAGGCCTTGAGGGCAGATGAGTTGCAGAACACATATCAAGAGACTGGCCTTTGAAAGGAAGAAGGTCACATCCTCAGTTGTATTAGGAGATTTTAAAAAGTAAAGATAAATGCAAATATGAGTAATCTCAAAGATGTGTAGGAAAACAAAAAACATTTTGTGTGTGGGCCTATTATTTTTTCATTAGTGCTTGAGTTAAGACCATAAGTTTTGGGTATGGCAGTACAAAAGACAAAAAAGGAGGTAGGTTAAGGAGAGATTATAATGTCTGCAACTCTTGGCTTAGAAAATGAGAAAATTTAGTTTATAAGCAGCAGAATGTTGGATTATATGGCAGTGCTGATATCAGAAACTTGATATTAAACCAGTGAGCCCCACTGCATGTATTTTTTTTCTCACTGTGTTCAGCTACATGATTGCAGGCATAAAGAATCTATATGAATGAGTTCATCTAGGATTGGGGTTTTGCAAGGCAAATATGACCATCAGGGGATAGGGAGAGGGGAGTGGATTGAGGGGAAGTGAATTTTCAGGGGAAAGATTACAATTATAGATCAACATACTGAGCAGTACACAGAAAAAGTGAAAAGATAAAGGAGACTGTAGTGGAAAAAAAGGATATGGAATCAATAAATTGTAGGTCAACATGACGTTGAGTAACTACTGGAGCATGAGCTGTAAGAGTCGGAACTCAGTGTTGGACAGGAAAGGAGTGTGCATTTGTGATTTTGGGGTTTTGTTTTAATTTGTAAAATACCCGTAAGAATTGATGGCTCATATAATACAGAAGAAAAACACACTGGAGTTGTGGTTAAGAAACTGGAAGAACAAATGTAGAATAGGCATCATCGTAGATGTTGACAGGAAATGGGTTGGAGGAGGAGACAGGGAACTAGTGTCCAAAGTCCTCAATGGATGAATAAATGTCCAGTCATAGAATGGCAATGATGAAAAGGTGGACATGAGGATATGTCTGGATAACATGACCTTCTCAATGTGTGAGAGAAGATTTCTTAAATAGGGTTGAACAACATTGGCCTGGACATGATGATGAAGGATGACAAGAGACTTGACGGAAGAAGAATAGCCATTCAGTGCCCTAGCCCCCCAAAATGAAATTCATAAGAAAAATAATAATAATTCACTTGATTTCTGAAAGCAAAGTAGTGACTTCAGAGAACAGCCAAATTTAGTTAAGGTGAAAAGATCAAGCAATTTAAGATATGGGAAATTACCTGTTCACAGAATATAATTTCTAGAGCCACAGCACAAGGATTTGAAATGACAAGGACTGAAGAATAGGGTTACATTAGGATATGTATAAATGTGGAGATACTAATAGTCAACCATGGAATCTTACACTTCTGCTGATGACTGAGGTAAACAAGCAGGACCCAATGTATGGCATTACTGTCTACCAACACTTCCTAACCACAAACCTGCAGTTAATCTTAAAATTCTCCCTCTTTTTATCAGGCCAATCTGATTGGTCACCGAGTCTTATCTGTTTTTTTGGAAGCTACCCCCTCATTTCTACCTCTGCTACCTCTTTTTTAGTTTAAGCATCTAAACTAAATATTTTACATCTTTTCTTTGTTTTCTATCGATAGCTTCCTAATTTACATTTCTGTCACGAGACTCAAACCCACACCTTTAAAAGCATCATTTGTTTCTGACAAGTTGGATTTTTGTTAAAAGTAAATCTCCTTGGTCTAAAGTTAATAAATGAACCACCTTTATCTTAAGAGACACTATGAACTTGTACAAGATACACATAGTCCTTTATTATCTAGCCCTCCCTCCCTCCAAAGCTATAGCTCTCTCTCCTCTCTCGCACACACACAGAAAGCTTCTCTGGCGTACCAAACTTCTTATGTTATAAAGAAGGTCTCTTTTCTTACTGGGTTTATTGTCTTTGTCAGCCATATTATTCCCTTCTATCTTCATCCAGTTGATCCCCACAACTCCATTAACACACTGTTCAGATATATACTCAGGGGCTTGGACCTCACCCACAGCACAGATGTCCCCCTCTGGACCAGATGTCCTCCTCTATCCTCCAGTAGCATTTTGCCTCCATCATAGAAGTTATTTCACTGAGCTATAACTGCTTAGGGCAAAAATACATTTTAAAAAGGACGTGTTTCCCATACTGTAGAATAAATATACTCTTTTTGGGAGTTGAGTCCTTTTATTCCTATTGAATTAATGAATCTATTTATTTTTGCTTCAAGATTTATTTACAGTCATTTGACACTGTTGGAAGTGGGATTGTTTTTAATTTGACTTCTGGATTGTTCATTGCTAGTGTACAGAAACAGAACTGATATTTGTATGTTGATTTTATACCCTGTAATTTTACTGAATTTATTAGTAGTTCTAACAGTTTTGGTGGATGCTTTACAGTTTTTTACATATAAGACTATGTCATCTGCATGATGACATAATCTTTTTTACTTCTTTTATCAATTTAAAATTTTACTTCTTTTATCAATTTAGATGCCATTTACTTATTTATTTTTCCCTATTTGCTCTGACTAGGACTTCTGATACTACATTGAATTCAAGTGGTGAAAGTGAGCATCGTTGGCTTGTTCCTGATCTTAGAGAATAAGCTTCCAGGTTTTCATCATAGAGTATGATGACAGCTATGGGCTTTTCATATAAGACCTTTAAGAAGTTGAAGCAACTTCCTTCCATTCTTGGTATGTTAAGTCTTTTCATTATAAAAGGGTGTCAAATTTTGTCAAATGATTTTTCTGCATTTGAGACAATAACATGATTTTTATCCCTCACTCTGTTAATGTGGTTTATCACATTGACTGATTTTCCCATGAATTATCTTTGCATTCAAAGTATAAATACCACTTAGTCATGGCATATGAGCCTTTTAATATGCTGCTCAATTTGGTTTGCTGGTATCTTGTTAAGGATATTTGCATACTTAGAACTTAACAAAGGAAATGAAAGACTTGTACACTAAAAGCCACAACACATTGCTGAAAGAAATTAAAGGCACAGATAAATAGAAAAACACCTATGTTCACCATTGGAAGATTTAATATTGTCAAAATGACCATACTACCCAGAGAAATCTACAGATTCAGTGTAATCCTTACTAAAATTCCAGTAGAATTTTTTATAGAAACATTTTAAGAATCCTAAAATTTATATGGAAATAGAAAGGACTTCAACTAGCTAAAGCAGCCTTTAAAAAGAAGTACAAAGCTAGAGGCAACACACTGCCTGATTTCAAAATATATTACAAAGCTACAGTAATCAAAATAGTATGGTACCAGCATAACAACAGACATATAGGTCAATGGAATAGAACAAACATCCCAGAAATTAACCTACCCATATACAGTGAACTGATCTTCCACAAGTGTGTCAAGAATGCACATGGGAAAGGATAGTCTCTTTGGTAAGAAGTATTGGGAAAATTGATATCCACATGGAAAAGAATGAAATTGCACCCTTATGTCATACACAAATTCAAATCAAAATTGATTAAAGACTTAAATGTATGACCTAAAACTATCGTTAAAATTATTAGAAGAAAATATAGCGGAAAAGCTTTATGGCATAGATCTTCACGATGATTTTTTTGTATATGACACCAAAAGCTTAGGTGGCAAAAGCAAAAATAGACAAGTGAAATTATATCAAACTAAAAATCTACACAGTAAAAGAAACAATCACAAGTGAAAAGGCAATCTCTGAAACAGAAAATATTTGCTAGTCACATATCCAATAAGAAGTTAAACTACATAGTGTATAAAGAACTCCTATATCTCAGCAAAAAAATAATAAGAATCCATTTTTAAAATAGGCAAAAGACTTTCATAGACACTTCTCCAAAGAAATACAAATGGCTAATGGGTATGCTAAAAGATGTTTAGCATCACTAATTATGAGAAAAATGCAAATCAAAACCACAATAAGATATCACCTCACACCTGTTAGGAAGGCCATTGTCCAATCAAATGAATAATGAGTGTTAGAAAAAAATGCGGAGAAATTAGAACCCTGTGCACTGTTGTTAGAAATGCAAAATAATGCAGCACTATGGAAAAAATCTGAAATTTCTCAAAATAATTTAAACTAGAACTACCATATGATCCAGCAATCCCACTTCTGGGTATTTATCCAAAAGAATTAAAATTGGAATCTGGAAAAGGTATTTGTACTTGTATGTTCAATGCAGCATTATTTACAGCACCTAAGATGTGAGAGCTGGTAAATGTCCATCAGTGGATGAACGAATAATGAAAATGTGGTATATAGAGCCATTGGAATATAATTCAGCCTTTAAAATGAAGAATGAAGAAAATCCTGTCATATGTAGCAACATAAACGAAATTTGAGGACATTATGCTAAGTGAAGCAAATCAAATGCTATATGACTCTACTTATATAAGATATCTAAAGTAGCAAACTCATGGAAGCAGAAAGTAGAATGATGATTTCCAAGGCTTTGGAGGAGGGTGGAGAATGGTAAGTTACTGTTCAATATGTGTAAAGTTTCAGTTATGCAAAATAAAAAAGTACTAGAGATCAGCTGTACAAGATTGGACTTACAGTTAACAATATTGAACTACTAACTAAAAACTTTAAGAAGGTAGAGCTCATGTAATATTTTTGGTACAATTTTTAAAAAGATTTCTCCATAGCAAAAATGTAAAGTAAAATGCAAAGAAAGCTAGATTAGACAAAAGAAGATCCCAGGGAGAAAGTTTATGTTTGGCCACTTAAAAGATGCATAACTCAAATATCATGGGAACCAGAAATTCTTTGCCAGTTACATTGTCAATAAAGTGAATCACTTATGTGAAAATCTAATCCTGGGCAAAACCATGTGTGAGAAACTGGAACAAATATATCTTTGTTGTCAATGAATTACATGAGGTCACTATCATTTAATGAACTTCTTTCATGGAGACTCTGCTGTGTAATCTCACATGTCACTGGTCACAAAGTAGATAAGCTGAAAGATGAGATGGATCAAAGCAAACTCTGTCACCTAGGAAGGGGAAAATATTTAGAGTTCATGATATACTAAGATATCTTTGAGAACTTTACCATACATAAAATAGAGCTCAAAGCCAAAGTCCTATTGTAAATTTGAACTTAGCATTTATATAATCATGGGAGTAACACTGCTTCATCCTACATTGGTGCAGCAGGTCTTAGAGATGTCAATAACGTGGTATGGAATAATTGTGTAAAATGAATCTCTCCATATCTTGCCTATGGATATCAAAACTCTTATGTCAGGAACAAAAAGTATTTTCTTCATACACTTCTTTGTTTTACAGGGAATTTCTGAACATATATAAGAAAATATAAAGTAATTGTGCTTATAAATACAAATGATTATCAATACTTATGAATTACTTAACCATGAGCCAAGCACTAGCAAGTGCTTTGCTTGAATGACTCCTGTAACACTACCAACAACATTAGCATGTATGACTTTTTATTATCCTTACTTTACCATTATAGAAAAATTAAATAAAGTTACAGGAACACAGAAAATAAAATCTCTCAGTAATATCCCAGAGTCGGGAGAAAGTATGTGAGTTCTTGGTGGTAAGCTAACTTTTTTTGTGTACTTACTCTACAATTCTCATGTTGCCTTTCATAAAGAGAATGGTCAATAACTTTAGCAATGCTTCCAGAGTAAATTCATCAGCAGGTTTTGTAAAGCTCGTTCTTCTAAGATTCTTTAATATATGCTTAGGAGTGAAATATAAAATCCCAGCTAAGTGAAGGTAGTTCTATGAGGTGATGGAAGAAACTCCATGAGTCACAAATTCCCCTCCACTGAAGCCATTTAGTGGCAAAAACATCCAAACCAAATTGGTGAATCCAATGACCCTACTGCCATTCTCAGTTGTTTGGACCCTCTGGAATATCGGTAACTTTTTGACATCCCCCTTTTCTTTAACATAAAATCATCTGAAACCTTAGCTTCTGTGTTTGCCATTCTAGCCTCTTAAAAATATGTGTTCTCTAGGGTGCCGGACTTTGTGTTTTCTCTCTTCCTATTCCACACACTCTCCTTGAGTGTCTCAACCAAGGTCATCTTGTCCCTTACCAATTACAAACTATAGTAACATCAGATTCTATACTCCTATACTGCCAATCTCTATCTCTCTCTATCTCTGTCTCACACAAACACACACAAATGCACACACATATATACACCAATATTCATATACATCATATATGTTACATATGTATCTCTATGCCTCCCCACCTCTCTCTCATTGCCATTCTTTCTTTGATTCTTACTTTCAACAAATATTTGGTGAATCCTATGTACCAGTCATTGTTCTAGCTGCTGGGGAATACAGCAGTTAACAAGATGAGTGGAACCTTCTCAAACAATAAAACACGGAGGGAATTTATCACCAGCAAATCTTCACTGCAAGAAATGTTAAAGGATTTTATTTAGGAAGAAGAAAATGACAGAGTTAAGAAACATGGATCTACATGGAGAAAAAACTATCAGAGAAGAAATAACTGTGGACAAAATAAAATATTTTATTTTTCTTATTTTAATTGGTATAAAAGATAGCTGCTTGTTTAAAATCATAATAAGCACTACTAGAGCACTTCTGCTGGCGGTTTCCTGCCAGAGCACATTTGCCATTACCTCGACACCTGCACTCTGGAGCATGTTCACCCTTGGCACTCCTGCTGGAGTGCTTCCCACTCCAGGCACCCCCACCACTCACAATGGAGTGCTTTTGCTGACAGCCCCTTGCCATAGCATGCTCACCTGCAACCCTGCTCCCACCCTTCCAGAGCACATTCCCTTGCAGCACCCCCACTGCCCCGGCTGCAGTGCTTCCTGCCGGCAGTGCCCCCACACCACACACCAGAGCACTTTTGCTGACAGCCTCCCATCATAGTGCACCCTCCCATAACCCTCTGGAGCATATTCACCCGTGGCACCTCCACCACTCCCACCAGGATATTTCCCATGCATGTCACCCCCACCACCCAGATGATGGGCTGATGTCAGTCATCTAGGAGCACTTCAGCCCCTCCTACTCAGCCAGAGCTTGATGTCAAGGAATGAGAAGACAAAGCCATGGACCCAGTCCCAGCCAGCCAGAATTAGAGCATGCAGCCCAGAAGTGTACAACTGATCCACGGCCTCTAAAAGCATCCAGAAACAGAACCATTCAACCATACACAACTTGCACTGTAGTCAAATCCTCAAGGGCAATAAAAAGCATGAAAACAAAAGGCCCCTTCCAAAGGACAGCAACTCCAAAGGATAAAGAAACATCAGTTCTCACATATGAGAAAGAGCCAGCACAAAAACTCTGGCAACTCTAAAAGCCAGAGTAGTGTCTTCTTACCTCCAAATGATCACACTAGCCCCCAAGCAATGATTTTTTAACCAGATTGAAATGGCTAAAATGTCAGACATAGAATTCAGAATCTGGATGGCAAGGAAGATTATCAGGATAAAGAGAAGGCTGAAACCCAATACAAGGAAAACAGTAAAATAATCCAAGAGTTGAAAGATGACATAATCATTTAAGAAAAGCAACTTCTGGAAATGAAAAATTCACTATAGAAACTTCAAAATACAATTGGAGCATGAACAATAGAAAAGACCAAGCTGAGGAAAGAATCTCAGAGCTTGAAGAACACTCCTTCAAAGCAACACAGGCAGACAAAACATTAATTAACAAATGAGCAAAACCTCTAATATATAGGATTATATAAAGAGAGCAAACCTATGACTCATTGGCATTCCTGAAAGAAAAGGAGAAAAAGCAAGCAACTTGAAAAACATATTTGAAAGTTTGTTTCACAAAAATTTTTGCAATCTCACTAGAGAGGTTGACATGAAAATTCAAGAAATACAAAGAACCCCTGTAAGATTTTATCTACTCAAGATGACAATCCCCAAGACACATAGTCATCAGATTCTCCAAGGTCAATGTGAAAGAAAAACCTTAAAGGCAGCTAGAGAGAAGGGGTAGGTCATTTACAAAGGGAACTTCATCAGCCTAACAGTAGACCCTTCAGCAGAAACCTTACAAGCCAGAAGAGACTGAGGTCCTATTTTCAATATCCTTAAGAAAATAAATTCTAACCAAGAATTTCATATCCTGCCAAACTAAGTTTCATAAACAAAGGAGAAATGAAATCCTTTTCAGACACATAAATGCTAAGGGAATTTATTACCAATAGACCTGCCTTAGAAGAGGTGACAAAGGGAGTGCTAAACATGGAAATGAAAGAAGATAGCTGCCATTACAAAAACACTTAAGTACACAGCCCATTGACATTACAAAGCAAGTACACAGCCCATTGACATTACAAAGCAACTATAGAATACTCTACATAACAACCAGCTAACACCACAATGGCAAGATCAAATCTTCACATGTTAATACTGACACTGAATGTACATTGACTAAATGCCTAACTTAAAAGGCATGGAGTAGCAAGTTGTATAAAGAAACAACACAGTTATCTGCTGTCCTCAAGAGACTTATCTAACAAGTAATGCCACCTGTATGCTCAAAGTAAAAGGATGGAGAAGGATCTCTCAGGCAGTGGAAGACAAAAATGAGTGGCTATTCTTATACCACGGAATTAGAAGCAGCTATTCTAAAATTCATATGGAACCAAAAAGAGACCAAATCACCAATGCAATCCTAAGCAACAAAAACAAAGCTAGAGGCATTACATTGCCCTACTTCAAACAATACCACAAGGCTACAGTGAGCAAAAAGACATTGGGCTGGTACAAAAGCAGACATAAAGACTAATGGAACAGGGTAGAGAACCCAGAAATAGAACCATACACCTACAACCACCTGACTCTCAACAAAGTCATCAATAACAAACAATGGGGAAAAGACTCCATATTCAATAAATGGTGCTGGAATAATTGGCTAGCTATTTACAGAAGATTGAAATCAGACCACTTTTTTTGCACCATATATAAAAATCAACTCAAGATGGATTAAAGACTTAAATGTAAAACCAAAAACAATAAAAAGTTTAGAAGAAAACCTAAGAAATACCATTCTGGATATTCGCCTTGGCAAGGAATTTATGACAAAGTCTCCAAAGGCAATTGCAACAAAATAAAAAATTGACAAGTATGTCCTAAGTAAACTCATGAGCTTCTGCACAAAAAAAGAAACTATAAGCAGAGTAAACAGACAACCTATGGATTGAGAGGAAGTATTCATAAACTATGCATCCAACAAAGGTCTAATATCCAGAATCTATGAGGAACTTAAATCAACAAACAAATAACAAATAATCCCATTTAAAAATGCCCAAAGGATATGAACAGACACTTCTCAAAAGAATACATACACATAGACAATAAATATATGAAAAAAATGTTCATCATCACTAACCATTAGAGAAATGCAAATCAAAACCATAATGAGATACCATCTCACACCAGTCAGAGTGACCATTACTAAAAAATCAAAAAAGAACAAATGCTGGTGAGGTTGCAGAGAAAAGGGAACTTATACATGGCTGCTGGGAATATAAAATAGTTCAACAACTGTGGAAAGCTCATGTACCCCAAACCCAAAATAAGAAAATAAGAGTAGAAAAATAAATTAATTCAATAATAATACTAAATAATAACCATGTATTGGTTTACTGGTGATTGTATCATATGGATAAGGGAAATAAATGATAGCAATGTTATAAGGGAGGGAAGTATTGAGAATTCTCTAAGTTACCTGCATTACACATGAAATAAATTGGTGTAATTTGAAGGCAAATGTGAGTAATTAAACATGTATCTTACCACTGCAGTTTATAACCTTAGGGAAACTATTTAAAAATAAGCATAATTAATGTACAAATAAGGAGATAAATGGAATCATAATATTCAACTAAATTCAGAGAATGTAGAAGAAGCCTCTGGCATTAAAAAGTTACAAACATGTTTGATATTAATTCAAATATATCAATAACCACTCTAAATACAATGATCCAAAGACACGAATTAGAAGACAAAGACTACCAGAAGGAATTAAAAAATACCCAATTATATGGGTCTTTAAATATAAAGACTTGAGAATAAAAAGATTCAGATATGTTAAAAGTTAGGGATGAGGAAAGCTACACCGTGCTAACACGAATTTAAAAAAACAGCTGTAGTAGCTATGTTAATTTCAGAGAAAACAAACCATATTATAAGAAAAATTATCCAGAAGAAAAAGGAGGCACTACATAATGACAAAGAGGTAAATTATTCAAGAAGACATAACAATATTAAATGTGTATACACCTAACAACAGAGAGCCAAAATATGCGGGAGAAAAAATTTGCAAAATACTTCTCTGATAAAGGACTTGTATCCAAATCACAAAAAAATCTCAGCACTCAACCATAAGAAACCAATTAGAGACCTCATCAAATAAGAGGTAGATGGGAAAAAGCATATGTGGAGATTATCAACATCATTTGCCATTGAGGAACTGCAAATTAAAACAAAATGAGATTCTACTCTATATCTATTAGATTGGCTAAAATTTAAAAATCTGACAATACCAACTGTTGTCAAGGATGCAAAGCAACAGGAACTCCCATTTATTGCTGGTGGGAATACAAAATGGTATAGCCACATTATAAAATAGCTTGGCAGTTTCTTACAAAGCTATAACCATACTGTCCCTCAATCATGTTGGCTCTGGTTGAGAGATACCTGTGTTATGAAGCCCCTCTTCTCAGCTCCAGGGCTATTCCCTGGTTCTTTCACAAATTACACTCTCATTGGAACCTGTAAATGGGCTCATTCCTGAAACAGGATGTGTGATTGGGCACCTATGTAATTATGCTCATGCTGGCTCTTCTAGGCCTCACCCCCAGCTATTCTTCCATTTCCAAGCCACTTTGGATAACATATTGAATATGAAAGCTGCATGAAATGTGCCTAAGAGGCTATACCCAGACATTACCAACACAAAGATTCTCACATTTCTCTCATCCAATCTAGATACTTATTTCCTCTTCCCTAGAAATGTTGATTCTTGAGTAGGAATTAGGATATCCCTATATGACTTAGTGCCTCCTGTTTGCTCTAGCTATCTTCCAAGCTCTTCCTTTGAGAACAGAAAGGACTTTCCTTTTCCTGGGTAGTAGAATTTTCCTTTATATCATGTCTTTATTTAATTTACTCAGTAATTTTCTCTATACTTAATCCTTTAGGCTTTGTGTTGACATATGAAAATCAGTTTAGGGAAGTCTGAGAATATACTTTTTTCCCCCTCATGAAATACAGGCTATCAGTGGGATTGTCCCACTGTAGACTTGTAAAACTCTGCTTTTCAACTCTAACTAAACAATTATTTTCTTGTTCTAGGCAGTTGGTGCTGTTCCTTTCCTAGGTCAATAAATTTGGATTGAATGGCTGAAGGGCTGAAAGTCATAGACAAAATTCTCTGTCCATGAAGGACCGTCTTCTCCTATGAGGACAATTTGTTGACAATTACTGGTCTAGTAAATCTGCTAAATCTACAAGAGCAAATGGACTACATTTCCTTCATCCACTCTTGCTTACATAGAACTCTCCTCAACTCTTTTTATAATAGTTCTGCTGCAAGTAATTTAAGGTTATATTTTCTGAACAGCTTCTCACATTCAGGTATTTTGTGTAAGGGGTAGTTTGTTTGTTCAAATGTGTTTATTATCAAATTGGTATTTACCCAACCAAACAAGGCTGGGATAGGAACAAGATGTTTAACTGAAGCAAAAATGTGATTCTGTACATGTCCAACCTATATATTTGTAGGACCACCCATGGTTTAGAAAGTTCCTATACCTGCAGTTTTCCTGTACCAAATGTAATACAGGCTTCCCTCCTCAGAAAGCAAGAAGGAATCCTCAAACCATCATTTCACTTCCTCCATTAACAACAATAACCGTGATCATCAAAAGGGATAATGGTTGAACACCTCTTATGTATTAACCTCTAAAATGAGTGCTGTCTATGAAACATCACATTCAACTTTCTTAGCCACCCTGTGGGATGCTGGTGGTATCCTTTGTTGCATAAATAAAAAATGTGAGGCTTTGACAAGTTGAATGGCATGGCCAGGCCATTCAGAATTGACCTATATCTGAACCCAGGTCCATCTTCAGATCTCTTTCTTTTAATAATGCAGTTATAACATCTCTTATATCCTATAAATATAAGAATATTTGAAAAACTTTACAAAAAGGAAAAAATTTACCCATTTATTGCAGATATAATATGCTATTCTTCAAATATATACTATGATGGATCTATTTTACCACTTACATGTTTTTGACACTCCCATATTTTTTGTTTCATCTTTCCCAATCTACAGACTACTACTAGACTGAGAGAAAATTCTGAAAGCAGAGCCAAGTATTTGGGTATATGTGTGTGTGTGTGTGTGTGTGTGTGTGTGTAGTACAGCAAAAAAAATATCAATTTTTCTGTCATTTGAAATTAATATACAGACACAGCTTGGAGAGATAAACTTACCTTGATTTACAGCTATTTTAAATTTCTTGTATGTTGCTTGAAAAATTATAAATTGCCAGCACGACTTTATTATTCATTTTATTTTCACATCAGCCCAGTTAATTAAAAATTCTTTAAGTGTCAAACTGAGGTGCTCAGTTAGCATGTGAAACAGCCCTAGACTTTTATATTTTTACTTTTCTTTAGAACTATCAATAATTTGTCATGTCTTCAATATAAAAAAGTAAAAATTAACTGATTAAAGTTAATTAAGGTAAAATTAACTTTTCACTTTTCTCAAATATTTATTGGAAAGAGATAAATTGTCAATCCTTTGTCTGATTCTTGGAAATAGATAAATCTTGGAAATATACAGGCATGAGTCCGATTCCATGGAATGAAAGGGATGTATAAGAGAGCTAGAAGTTTAAACAAAAATAGAAAAAGAAAGGAAAGAAGGAAGGGAGAAAGGGAGAGAGGGAAGGAGAATTTAAACCTTTGAGTAGGAAAAGAAACAATTGAACAGTTATATTACATTAAAAACTATGTTACAAAATAACTAATTAGTCTTTGTATTTTCCGTAAGGAGACCAATATTCCAAACTGGAAAGGAAGGCACAAACCATTAGCAGAAAAGTGTACTTTAAAAGAAATATAAAGTAGATATCAATTAGAAGACTTTATGATCACTAATAGAGGATGAATATTATTCCTAATAGAAATGTAAACTGGAACCATCTTTATAGAAGCAATTTGAAAATATGCACATTCTTAAAAGTATTCTTATTACTGCATTGCTTCTATGATGAAAGATCAAAAGAGCCCAAATGCTTAAATAATAGAATGTGGATTATATAACAGAACACACATCATAGCATATTATGAATTATTGATTTTAAAATATTTAATAATGCATATTTAATATTTACAGCTACATCAAACTAAAATGCTTTCATACAACAAAGGAAACAAACAACAAAATGAAAAAGAAGCTTACACATTAGGAGAAAATATTGGCAAACCACATATCTGATAAGGGGTTAATATCCAAATTATATAACAAACAATAGCAAACAAAGTAAACAAAAAAATCCACAAGTAACCCAGTTTAAAAATTGGCATCTGAATAAACATTTTTCCAAAGAAGACACATAAATTGCCAATAGGTATATTAAAGGGTGCTCAACATCACTAATCATGAGGGAAATGTAATCAAAACAACAATGAAATATCATCTCTCACCTTTTAGGATGGCTTTTATCAAGAGGCCAAGAAATAACAAGTGTTTGTATGAATAGAGAGATAGGAAACACATGTACACTCTTGGTGGGAATGTAGATTGGTGTGACCACTGTGGAAAACAGTGTGGGTGTCCCCAAAGAAATTAAAGATAGAATTACCATATGATCCAGTGCTCCCATGTTCATTGCAGCATTTCTCACAATAGCCAACATACAAAAACAACTGATGAGTTTGTTGACAGATGAATGAAGAAACTATAATGGAATATTATTCAGCCTTTTAAAATTATATGTCTAAATAACAAGTTCTTTCAAAAAGAGTTATTAAAAATCTAAGATTTTTTTTAAAGCATTGTAATACAGTGGCATTCTTTTCTTAACAGCACAAGAAAAATTATATTTAATAACTGATGGTTCTAGACTCAATAGAATAGCAGAATCTCATTTTTTCTTTAAAAATAAATTGTGTAGGTATATTTTTATAAAAGTATGACAAATACAAACACAAAACAAGGTTAAAAATTATCATCTTTTTTTGATATATTTCTATATTTTTCTATGAAAAGGATGTACAGTTGACCTTTGAACAACAAGGGGGTTAGGAAGTACCCACCCTCTTGCAGTCCAAAATCTGTGTATAACTTTTAACTCCCCCAAAACTAAACTATTAATAGTCTACTGATGACTGGAAGCCTTACCGATAATATCAGTAGCCAGTTAACACATATTTTGTAGGTTATACATATTATATACTGTATTCTTACAATAAAGCAAGCTAGAAAAAGAAAATGTTACTAATAAAATCATACAGGTGAGAAAATGTATTTACTATTCATTAAGTGGAAGTGGATCATCATGAAGGTTTCTATCCTCATCGCCTTCACATTGAGTAGGATGAGTGGGAGGGGAAAGAGGGGGACTTGGTCTTGCTATCTCCGCAGTAGAAGAGGTGGAGGAGGTGAAAAGGAGGCAGGAGAAGCAGGAACACTTGGTGTAACTCTTTTTTTTTTTTTAAATGTGTGTGTAAGTGAACCCGAGCAGTTCAAACCCACATTATTCAAGGGCCAATTTGTATGTTTCTTAATCAAACTAAAAGATAATGTTTTTTCATAAGGTAGAAACTAGACATTATTTCAAGTAATACTAATTACTTCATGTCTTCATAGCCAAACAAATTACTTTCTAGGTGTAAAAAAAATAGTGCTGTGATCCCCAATCTATTTTCAAGATAAGAAAACCTATTTTGACATAGGTTTTGGAAAAGGTTTGAAATGGAAGACAAGTACAAAGACTACAGAACGAGATAACACTAGAGGGAGGGCTAAATTGGCCAGGAGAGTACAAGAGTCATCTTCAGGAACCTTTGAGGAAATAGGAATATATGGAATTAAAATGCTGTTTGAAATATTATTTATAATATTTTTTTCACTTTTTTCTTCTTTCTCTTCTTTCACTTCTCTTCCTCTTTTCTACCTTCACATAAACATAAAAGTAATATGTAAAATGTCAATATGCATGTCAACTTTCACATATAAATCTTTTCACTATTTTAATTGCTAAGGTATAATATTTCACCTATATTTTGCATTAAATTAGGCTTGTTGCCTTGCAAACTAAACTTTTTTAAAAAATGCATTTCACATGCCAAATAGTCCCCTAATGAGCTCTTAGATAGCATTCAATTTATAAAATTGTTTTCTAAAGAAAGATAATCCTGCTCACTGTTAACTTGCCAAAAGTTCCCTTGTTGAGCAACAAAAAGACTCAGAGCATTTTCACCAACTACTGCCTCTAAGCAAATATCTTACATGCTATTCCAATGTTAGCTTAATAGAAGCTGTGTTGTTAATATAAACTATCATGACTGATATATACTTTAAATAAGTGAACCATCAAAATATTGCTGATAACTTGTACTAGGTCTTGTGTTAATTTTATAAGTAAGTATGATGTGTTTTATAGAGTTTTAATTCAATCTACTTTTAAGTATTTCACTGTGTGAGATTTCTGAAGATTACTTATATAAGGGCATATAATGAACTATGGAGTAAACAGTTGAAAACATCACATAAATTCTTTTGTAGTCATGGTGATGAAGTCACTTTTGACCTGATTTTCAACACTAATGTCAGAAAAATAAAGAAAAGAAATAGTGTTTCATTGAACAATAGTAGCCTTTAAAAAAGTGTTTTCGAATGTCTTCTGGTTTATACCTCAAGTGAAACTGAAAAGATTTTGAGAGTCCCCCAAAAAATTCTTACAGTGGTGAAATATATACTTGTCAGTCCCCTTATACACAATAACTTCTTAGCTAAAATAGTAATTTTTCATCAGGATTTATAGTGGAGAACATTCTTAAACAAGAGACTTCCCTTGTTTTTGCCAAGAACATGTGCCAGTTCATCCAAATTATTAATAAACTTAATACAATTCACCTGAAAATGGTTCTGCATGGGCTCTATTTTTCTATTCTAAAATATTTTAAAGGGCCCCTTCTGGCAGTAATTTAATAATTTTTCTGGGAAAGCCAGAAAATTTGAACCATACCAAAATTTGTACTCAGTTCTCTGAAGGCAGGTGTGGCACATCATTATATCATCTCTTAAAGAGGTAGCTGAGCTCATTTTTAGACTCAAAAATAGAGAATTTTTTTCCTAAAGAACATGTTACATTTGCTTTTTCAAATGTACAGATATATTTAAAGGCAAAGTTTCAAGGTTCTCAGGTGGTGATAGTTTTGACAGTGTACTACAGTAGATCTGACATTGGTTTACATTACAAGTGTGTCTACTAGAAAAATAAATAGCCCTTGGCATAAATTATCAATGTATTTATCCAAGGTAATCAATGAATAAGTTTTCAAGTAAAATGGAGCTAAACTGAGTGAAGTTTCAATGACCTCTAAAAGTATTCTCCAAAGAAGGAAAATAGGAGAAAAAATATGTGTCAATAAGTGTTATTCAACATTTAGAGTCAAAGGACACTTTTGAGATTACTTTGTTGAAAACATTGGAGCTCTCCATTCCAGAGTAATCATGCAGAAAAATGCACACAATACTTTCAATTGGATATGTATTTCAAAGAGGAAAGCAAAACAATATTACCAAACTAATGCTTCCCTCAACCTTTTGTTTTCATTTTTTAAAAGCCACTTCCTTAAGAAAAGGAAAGAATAAAATCCAATAATAAAACTTTAATTATTCTCAAAGGTCAGACTCTAAATGAAGATTGCTATGCTTTGGCTTGAATAAAAAGCTTAAAATTGTCAAGTTAACTTTAACATGGCCACATATGTGACCTGTTTCCCACAAACGATTGATTCCAACTTGTTTTGTTGACATGACACATAAAAAAATCCAATATGATTTAGGAACACTTGATCTGAAAACATATCACATCAATTCTTTGTAGTCATGGCAATGAAGTCATCTTTGACCTGATCTTCATCACTAATGTCAGAAAAATAAAGAAAAGAAATAGCATTTGATTGAACAATAGTAGCCTTTAAAAGATGTGTTTTTAAATGTCTTCAGGTTTATACCTGAAGTGAAACTGAAAAGGCTTTGATGGTCTCCCCCAAAAATTCTTACATTGGTGAAACATACTTGTCAATCTCCTTATAAGCAATGACACCTTAGCTAAAATAACTTGTAATTTTTCATCAGGATTTATAACGGAGAACATTCTTAAACAAGAGACTTTCTTTTTTTGCCAAGAACATGTGCCAGTTCATCCAAATTATGAATAAACTTAATGCAATCCACCTGAAAATGGTTCTGCATGGGCTCTATTTTTCTCTTTTAGAAGTATTTTTAAAGGGCCCCTTCTGGCAGTAATTTAATAGAAATTTTTTTTCTGGGAAGCCAGAAAATTTATACCGCAAAAATGAACACGTTTTCTATTTCGTTCCCATTTCTTCACAAAATTCTGAAATGTAAGCAACTCAAATCCTGTTTCTGACAAAGCACACCTTTCTTGACATTTAAGGACTAAGAGCAGTCAATGTAACAGCAATTCATGCCAGAGCAGGAGAAAAAAAGTCATGAGACTGGGGAGCCTTTTCCTTTATAAAGTAGGAAGCCCAAATGTGTTCTCAATCAATTAGGTTACCTCTATTAGAGCATGACATTTTCTTTCAGAGGAAACTTTGCTTGAAAAAGAAATATTTTCACCATTACATAGTTGCCTATGTGCTTGTATTAGTTATCAATTGCTGTGGAACAAATTCCTCAAAATTAGCAACTTAAAACCACGAATATTTATTATCTCAGTTTCTGTTGATCAGAAACTTGGGAGCAATTTGGCTGGGTGGTTCTGGCTCAGAGTCTAATGAAGCTGCAGTTGACATGTGGCCAAAGCTTCAGAAATCTGAAGACTGGCTAGCTCTGGGGGATCCACTTTCGAGAGGATTCAGTCACATCACTGCTCAAAGGAAGCCTCAATTTCTTGTTGGATGTTGTCAAGAGGCCTTGCTTTCTCATCATATGAGACTCTCCATAAAACTGCACATGACATAACAACTGGCTTCTCCAAAAGCAAGTGACAGGGAACAGAAAGATCAAGAAGAAGCCCCAGTGCCTTTTATGACCCAGTCTCAGAATTTGCACACTACCACTTCTACTTATCAGAAGCAATTCCAGTGACACTCAAGAGGAGAGAAATTAAGTTCCACTTCTCAAAATGAAGAGTTGATGACTTTACGGACACATTTTAAAACACCACAGGCTTGGAGTTTCCTAAAGGACCACTAGATTATGAAATTTTTGAGAGTGACGTTGTATAAGCAACTCATAAAAGCCAGAAGTCAACTGCTTTAACTCAATGAAAGATAATTATTGTGTCACTTGCTGAAGAGAAATTAAGTAGCTTAATTCTTCCAAGGCTGTCTTAAAATTATTATAAGCAATATCTAAAAGAAATTCTACAGTGAGTAGAATCATTTGATATAGACATTGCTCTAGTTTTCTTCTTCTGTTCCATGGTCCAACTTTTTTTTAAATTATGCTTTAAGTTCTAGGGTACATATGCTCAACCAGAAGGTTTGTTACATAGGTATACATGTGCCATGGTGGTTTGCTGCACCCATCAACTCATCATTTACATTAGGTATTTCTCCTAATGCTATCCGTCCCCCAGACCCCCAGACCACCACCCCACAACAGGCCCCAGTGTGTGATGTTCCCCGCCCTGTGTCCATGTGTTCTCGTTGTTCAAATCCCACCTATGAGTGAGAACATGCGGTGTTTGGTTTTCTGTTCTTCTGATAGTTTGCTTAGAATGATGGTTGCCAGCTTCATCCATGTCCCTGCAAAGGACGTGAACTCATCCAACATTTTTATTTGAAGTTGCAGCTATCACAGAATTTCCTTTCACTGTTATATAGTGCATGATTTCCAACCCAGTATCAACCATGCAAATTGTTACAAAAAAAGTTTGCATTAAAGAGTGTCTGGACTGCCTGCTTAAGAAACACTCAAACTCGAGATATGGAAGTATCATGGCCTAGCGTTGGGTCTTCTCAATTTTTCAGAACCAAGTAAATGGCCAAAAATATCTGAGATGAAAGCAGAAATGACTTGTTTTAACAGGTATGAATCAGAGCCCTGGCCTCTATGATCAGCTGAAGAACTGAAGAAAATCGACATCACAGGACATCTAAGAAACCCAGAAGGGAGTCCCAGATGTCCCCCAGCCTCCATAACTTCTGTGGACTACTTCATTAAGCCTTATGTCTAATTCTAAATAATTCTTCTATCTCTTTTATAAAAATTTACTATCAATTATGTCCCACAGCGAGCCCTGTTGTTACCTATATCTTTGCCTACTTTAGTTCATAGTGCTGTATTCTGTCTTAACTAAGCATGCAATAACCTGTACTGAATTTCTAATGCTAGTGTTGAATTATCCACTGTAATGGAAGCAAAAATTGATATAGATAATTGAGAAGGGGAGGAAATTGTTTCTGTTTCACGTCGATAGACAATTTTTGCAGAAAATTTACCTTCCCAACTCTGTTTTCAGGTTTAGAATTGGTTTGCCTGCCCTGAAACACAAAATTTGATATAAAGAAAAGCACTAAGAAAAATCTCTCTTGGAAAAGATTTAAATCTTACTGATTTAACACTTGTCATTAATATTTCATGCATGACAACTACACAAATTCAACTCTATTATTAACAGTTTTGTTGTTTAGTAAAAGAAACAAATTTGTTTCATTTCAGAATATCAGCTTAGTAACTGGCCTTTCATTCACTCATCTACTCATATAGGTTACACGAAATACAAAAAGGTACAGACTTAGATGAATGCATGGAAAAACCATCAAAATATTTTTAATCCCTAATTTAACACTGAATATGTTTTCTTCTAAATTAAGTGCCTTCCTAGGCACAGTAAAACTCATTTCACTTCCTTGAGGAAGAGTGGTACTGTGATTGGTAACTTGCATAAAACCCAAGAAGGAATGTGTGGCTTGCTTCTGAGTGTGAGGCTGAACCCTGATGTAATGACAGGTTAATGGGTAGAAATAAGTGAAGTGATTCAGGTGGTATTGGCACCAAAAAGGTTTTCCTATCTGATGAAACTAGTAATTACAAGAGACATTGCCTGAAGTATTTTCTGTCTGGGATAAATTCTTCTTATTACAATCAGTACTGTGCAGTTTTATAAAAATTTTCTATTTCTAGATATCTGAACCCTTTCCCAGGAATGCATGAAAATGTTGCCATAAATTTGTTGGATTTTATTGGGGAATAATTAGAATGCTTGGATGACTCTAAACCAAGACAAATAACTGAGCTAGAATGTAAAGACATTTTTAGCAATCATTAGGAAGAAAAATGTTGAGAAAATAGATCCCCAAATCCATGTATTCAACCTATTATTTATTGAATACACACTGTGTGTGAAGCCTGTGCTGTATACTGAGCACACAATATGGAATAAGACAAAAATTATTAAGTTGCTTATGAAACTTATAGAATGCAAATAAGTCCAACAATCAAAAAGCAAATAAGATAAGGCACAATTGTACAATGTTCCAGGGCAAAAGAGTGTGTAGTAAGCATGGAAGTACACCACCTAGATACCCTTTCAGTGACAGTGTGCTCACTAGCTGTGGGGACTGCGGTCAGAAGATAGCTGTCCACACTTTAGCAGCTGAGGGCTGCTTCAATCAAGGTCATGCCCATCCTGTGGCAGCCTACATCCATTGAGGGAACAAGGTTGGATGATTTTAGCCCAAAGTGGACAGCTCTGATGAGCAACAGTCATTTCACAGCACCCTGCTAGGTTGGTTGCAGCTTTCTCATCCCCACATGGTAGTTTGATTCCTTCCTTTACGCAACCCTGGTTCCTTTCCTTTCACTGGGATAGAGCCATAATAAATAATTTGCAAGCCGATCTCCATCCCAATATCTGATTCCAGAGAAGCTAACCTACAACCAAGTGAAGACGAGAAACATTCAACACAGTAGCAGGGGAGCAATCAGGCAAAGTTTACCAAAACAAGTAGCATTTTTTTTTTGGAATATAAAAGAATAGGAATTTTAATTATATCTGAAAGTAATTATAATGAAATGTAAATAAAATTTTAATTTTTCATTTGGGATAATTCTGGTTAATTTGTAGTATCTGTGCACTAAAATAGATATTCCATTTACGTAGAGTAGTGCTTAACCAGTCTAATTATTTGAGAGTTATCAGCACTTGAAGCCATTCCTAAACTAGCAATATAAATTTAATACATTACACAAAACATTTCAAGAGGAAATTTGCTATTTCTTGAACATTGCTTAGAATACTAACCGAATGATCTTAATTTTAAACATGCTGTCAATCATTTCTTAAATCTATTTTTATTTATTATACTTTAAGTTTTAGGGTACATGTGCACAACGTGCAGGTTAGTTACATATGTATACATGTGCCATGTTGGTGTGCTGCACCCATTAACTCGTCATTTAACATTAGGTATATCTCCTAATGCTATCCCTACCCCCTCCCCCCACCCCACAACAGGCCCCGGTGTGTGATGTTCCCCTTCCTGTGTCCATGTGTTCTCATTGTTCAATTCCCACCTGTGAGTAAGAATATGCAGTGTTTGGTTTTTTGTCCTTGTGATAGTTTGCTGAGAATTAAGGTTTCCAGCTTCATCCATGTCCCTACAAAGGACATGAACTCATCATTTTTTTATGGCTGCATAGTATATTCCATGGTGTACCGTGTCACATTTTCTTATTCCAGTCTATCATTATTGGACATTTGGGTTGGTTCCAAGTCTATTGTGAACAGTGCTGCAATAAACATACATGTGCATGTATCTTTATAGCAGCATGATTTATAATCCTTTGGGTATCTACGCAGTAATGGGATGGCTGGGTCAAATGGTATTTCTAATTCTAGATCCCTGAGGAATCGCCACACTGACTTCCACAATGATTGAACTAGTTTACAGTCCCACCAGCAGTGTAAAAGTGTTCCTATTTCTCCACATCCTCTCCAGCACCTGTTGTTTCCTGACTTTTTAATGATTGCCATTCTAACTGGTGTGAGATGGTATCTCATTGTGGTTTTGATTTGCATTTCTCTGATGACCAGCGATGATGAGCATTTTTTCATGTGTCTGTTGGCTGCATACATGTCTTCTTTTGAGAAGTGTCTGTTCACATCCTTCACCCACTTTTTGATGGGTTTTTTTTTTCTTGTGAATTTGTTTGAGTTCATTGTAGATTCTGGATATCAGCCCTTTGCCAGATGAGTAGATTGCAAACTTTTTCTCCCATTCTTTGGTTGCCTGTTCACTCTGATGGTAGTTTCTTTTGCTGTGCAGAAGCTCTTTAGTTTAAGTAGATCCCATTTGTCAATTTTGTCTTTTGTTGCCATTGCTTTTGGTATTTTAGACATGAAGTCCTTGCCCATGCCTATGTCCTGAATGGTATTGCCTAGGTTTTCTTCTAGGGTTTTTATGGTTTTAGGTCTAACATTTAAGTCTTTAATCCACCTTGAATTAATTTCTGTATAAGGTGTAAGGAAGGGATCCAGTTTCAGCTTTCTACATATGGCTAGCCAGTTTTCCCAGCACCATTTATTAAATAGGGAATCCTTTCCCCATTGCTTGTTTTTCTCAGGTTTGTCAAAGATCATATGGTCGTAGATATGCAGCATTATTTCTGAGGGCTGTGTTCTGTTCCATTGGTCTATATCTCTGTTTTGGTACCAGTACCATGCTGTTTTGGTTACTGTAGCCATGTAGTATAGTTTGGAGTCAGGTAGTGTGATGCCTCCAGCTTTGTTCTTTTGACTTAGGATTGACTTGGTGATGCGGGCTCTTTTTTGGTTCCATATGAACTTTAAAGTAGTTTTTTTCCAATTCTGTGAAGAAAGTCATTGGTAGCTTGATAGGGATGGCATTGAATCTATAAATTACCTTGGGCAGTATGGCCATTTTCACGATATTGATTCTTCCTACCCATGAGCATGGAATGGTCTTCCATTTCTTTGTATCCTCTTTCATTTCACTGAGCAGTGGTTTATAGTTCTCCTTAAAGAAGTCCTTCACATCCCTTGTAAGTTGGATTCCTGGATATTTTACTCTCTTTGAAGCAGTTGTGAATGGGAGTTCATTCATGATTTGGCTGTTTGTCTGTTATTGGTGTATAAGAATGCTTGTGATTTTTGCACATTGATTTTGTATCCTGACACTTTGCTGAAGTTGCTTATCAGCTTAAGGAGATTTGGGGATGAGACGATGGGGTTTTCTAGATATACAAGCATGTCATCTGCAAACAGGGACAATTTGACTTCCTCTTTTCCTAATCAAATACCCTTTATTTCCTTCTCCTGCCTGATTGCCCTGGCCAGAACTTCCAACACTATGTTGAATAGGAGTGGTGAGAGAGGGCATCCCTGTCTTGTGCCAATTTTCAAAGGGAATGCTTCTGGTTTTTGCCCATTCAGTATGATATTGGCTGTGGGTTTGTCATAGATGGCTCTTATTATTTTGAGATACGTCACATCAATACCTAATTTATTGAGAGTTTTTAGCATGAAGGGTTGCTGAATTTTGTCGAAGGGCTTTTCTGCATCTATTGAGACAATCATGTGGTTTTTGTCGTTGGTTCTGTTGATATGCTGGATTACATTTATTGACTTGCATATGTTGAACCAGCCTTGCATCCCAGGGATGAAGCCCACTTGATCATGGTGGATAAGGTTTTTCATGTGCTGCTGGATTTAGTTTGCCAGTATTTTATTGAGGATTTTTGCATCGATGTTCATCAGGAATATTGATCTAAAATTCTCTTTTTTTGTTGTGTCTCTGCCAAGCTTTGATATCAGGATGATGCTGGCCTCATAAAATGGGTTAGGGAGGAGTCCCTCTTTTTTCTATTGATTGAAATAGTTTCAGAAGGAATGGTACCAGCTCCTCCTTTTACCTCTGGTAGAATTTGGCTGTGAATCCATCTGGCCCTGGACTTTTTTTGGTTGGTAAGCTATTAATTATTGCCTCAATTTCAGAGCCTATTATTGGCCTATTCAGAGATTCAGCTAAGATCTAAATATAGATGGAAGTTAACCGAATCATTTTGCAAGGTAAAGTAGGACAGAGGAAAAGAAGGCAATGAGTGTTTGTTTCAGGAGCAAAGATTCAAAATTCTAGTAAAACGAAAAGTACAGAAATTTTTAAAAACATGTTTTGCACAGGGGAAAAAACAAGACATAAGAGTTAGGAGTCAAACCTAAAAGCACCTCACAAGCCTTTTTGAGATCATAATTTATGATGAGAAACCACAGGAGGATTTAAGCAGAGGAGTGATCATTCAGCTTGCAGTAGAGAGACCCATTTGGAGGGACAATGTTAGAAGCAGGGCTCCCACATATACAATTAATGCCATCTGGATAAAAGATTATAATGAAATAAACTACAGTCAGGTCAGATGGATAGAAATGAATGAACACAAGCAATATTGGGGTGATAGAATAAGACCCTCTGACTTATTAGATATGAGATAGCAAGAGGGAAGGAGAAATTAAAAATGCTAATTTGTTTTCCCTTTGAAAGAACTGGATAGATGTTGGCACCATTCACTGAGATAAGATACATGAGAAAAGGAGAAAGTTTAGTGGGAATGATTTCAGCTTTGAACATGAGATTGATATAGAAATCTGTTGTTCAAAAGGGAACCATCAACACTATCAGCATTATGTTAGCATACCATTATTCAATCATTATCATATCAGCATATCACCAAATAAGTGCTCACTACAGCCTTGGGGTTGAAGAACCTCCAGGGAGGAATATTCCAGTGAGAAAAGAGGAAGGGCTTGGACAAAATGATAAGTAATATCAACAATGAAGAAATACAGCCTGCTTAGGAGAGAGGCCAAGTAAGAAAAGTAATGACGTTATCTGCAGAATTTAGTAGCACCATATTAACATGGAATGGGTAAGGGCAGAAGCCAGATTACGAGGAGCTCAGGAGTGAGTGAGGCCTTGGAAGCACCCAATGTAGAAACTTCTCAGAAAGCACAATGCAAAAAAAGAAAGCAAAGGGGAGAAGACAACAGAGAATCAGAGGGAACTGTGAGAACTACTGATGTTGTTTATGATAATGATACCTTATTGCTGCTGGGTTTGGTGCTGTTGCTAATTTTATTTTAATGGGAGGCATAAGTTTAAGTTTAACCACTTGCAAGAAGAAATCAGTAATACAGGAGACTGGAAGTGTAAGAAGGGGAGTAATCAAAATTTCCTGAGCAGGCAGGCAGAACACAGGATCCAGAGGGCAGGTAAAGGAATTATCCCTGAAGTAGAGAAAAACATGTCTTGCGAATCGTAATGTGAGAGAAAAAGAAAAGAATGAATGGTGAGAGTTAAGTTCTTATATCTAGGTGGAAAATTACAGAATTTACTTTTTTTGGACTCTATAATCTGCATAAAATAAGAAAGTACATCCACTGCTGAGAGTGAGCCTGACTAATAGGCAAGGAAATCTGACAATAGAGAAGATTGTGTTGAAAGGAGTTTTGGAGATTACTGAGAAGAGCTGATAAAAGGAATATAGTAGGGTTGCTGTGCAATCGATAACAAACTTTCTGCCTCCACTATTCGCTTTCTTCCGCTCGATTATAATAAATAGCAGGGAGTTTTTATCTGCCACGGCAATAATCGTCAGCTTCTTCATATGGGCATTTGTTCTCCTCTAACTCTGTGGTTGTTGTATAAATAAACATGGAACAATAACCCAGGGAAAATCTGCCTCACGCATTCCAAAAGAAAAGTTGAATTCAAGAAACTGGTTTAAAATGATGCTAAAGAACAGAACAGGAGTCACATAATCATAGATGTAGGATTGTAACCAGGCTGGTCGCTCTACCCAATTATCCTTCCGTTGCTATCCCAGAGAGACAGTCATCAATATAAAGCCCCTCTTGAAGTGAACCCAAGAGAGTGAATTTCTGAAGTACGAAAATATCCTATTAGGGGAGATTTCAAATGGAAGATATTCCATGCTAAGAAATCTCAGGAGAGCTCCATTATGAAGTTTCAAGCTGTATTTAGGAAGACGTCACCAGTTCTAGCTAACACTATAATTTGAAACTTTTTTCTTTTTTAATTAAATTTAAGTTCGGGGTACATGTGCAGGATGTGTAGGTTTGTTACATAGGTAAACGTGTGCCATGGTGGTTGGCTGCACCTATCAACACATCCCCTAGGTATTAAGCCATGCATGCATTAGCTGTTTATCATGATGCTCTTCCTCCCCCTGCCCTCCCCTGACAGTCCCCGGTGTGTGCTTTTCCCCTCCCTGTGTCCATGTGTTCTCATTGTTCAGCTCCCACTTGCAAGTGAGAAGATGCGCTATTTGGTTTTCTGTTCCTGTGTTAGTTTGCTGAGGATAATGGCTTCCAGCTCCATCCGTGTGAAACCTCTTAATCACAGCTTTCATTGAATTGATGCTAGGTACAAGTAGAATTATTATATAAATAAATGAATTGTGAAATATTAGTACCTATGTTTTACGAATTACCATTACAGAGAAAATAAAAATTTGTAAAATAAACATGTAAGACGATTGTTATTCATACTCTAAAATGATTTTTACAGATTTCTTACAGGAAGTAAACATATGCTTTTAAGTAACAATGTGGACATACTTGGTCAAATAAAATCTCTTGAGGGAGTTTTCATCCTCAATCATTCATCTTCTACCTTTCTCACTCCTGTTTCCATCTGGCTCTGGCTCTTTCTACATAAAAAGATTTCCATTATCACCCATATTAAAAGAAAATATAAAACAATTGTATTTCTATATAAATGGTTAGGTTTCTATATTGCCTTTTATTTATGTACAAGTTACTTTAAAATATTTATTTTGTCAGCCACCAATTTCCTATTGCCCACTGAATTTCCTCTCTATATATCATTATTGGCCTCCAAACTGTCAAGTTTAATAGAGAAATTTTCCATCCTTGCCTGAATAGGATAGTTTGTTGCCTATCCAACAGCCTTTCCCTCCCATCCCCAAGACTTTTTCAGGAATCAGGGGACCATATGCTTCATAACAGCCTCAGCCTGTCTAGGAAATTCAATTCCCCTTGGAAGTGAATACTTTAGGCTTGGGCCCACAATGCAACTCTTGCCAATGGGGGTGTATGTTCATTTTCTGTAGTTACTGTAACACAGGGGTCCCCAACCCCCAGGCCACAGATCCGTATTGAGCATTATCACCTGTACCATCACTGCCACAGGTACCAAGCATTACCACCTGAGCTCCCTCTCCTGTCAGATCAGCCGTGGCATTAGATTCTCATTGGAGCACAAATCCTATCGTGAACTGTGCATGAGAGGAATCTAGGTTACGCACTCCTTCTGAGAATCTGATGCGTGATGATATGTCACTGTGTCCTGGCACCCCCAGATGGGACTGTCTAGTTGCAAGAAAAATGAGCTCAGGGATCCCACTGATTCTACATTATGGTGAATTGTATAATCATTTCATTAGATATTACAATGTAATAATGATAGAAATAAAGTGCACCACAAATGTAATGCACTTGAATCATCCCAATGCCATCCCCCTCTTCCCTCTGTCCTGGTCCACGGAAAAATTGTCTTCCATGAAACCCGTCCCTGGTGTCAAAAAGTTGGGGACTGATGCTGTAACACATTATCACAAACCGCCTTAAAACAACACAACATCATCTTACAGTTTGGGAGGTCAGAAGTCCAAAATGAGTCTCACTAGGCTAAAATGTAGATGCCAGGAAGGTTGCATTCCTGCTGGAGATTCTGGGAGAGAATCCATTTGCTTGCTATGTTTAACCTTCTAGAGGCTGCCTGCATTCCTTGTCTCATGCCTGCCCCATCCTTCTATCTTCACAACAAGCAATATAGGACCACATCATTTTCACATTGCAAAATCTCTGGTTCTCCCTTTTCTGCCTCCCTCTTAAGGTCATTTGTGATACACTTGGTCCACCTGGATAATCCAGGATAAACTCTGAATCTAAGGTCAGTTGACTAGCAATCTTAATCTTAGCTGCAACCTTAATTCAGCTTTGCCCACAACATAATTCATTTACAGGTTCCAAGAATTAGGATGTGGATACGTCAGTGGGGGGCATTACTCTGCCTACCAAAAAGTGTAAGAGAAAGTCTGCTGGGCAGGGAAAGAAAATACTCCTCCTTCTGTCTCTGGAAGTTTCAAGGTTTGTATGTGCTATGTGGAATTATGGCAATCATTGTAGGATTACAAGATGAGCCAGCCTAAGTGGGAAGACTTTTATTGTAGGAACAATTATGATTTTATCATCACTTTGTATAGTCCCACTAAGTAAACCAAACCCAGAGCAATTTTCATTCTACTTGTCACATGAGATAAAATTCGATTTTTGTGTATTCATTTGAATTGTGTTTTCTCTTTCCCACAGCAAAAAATTCTAACTGATACTTTACCTTCCTACACTTTTCTGAGCATTTGAATTTCACTTAACCATTTTGAAAAATTCATCATGCTTTTGCAGTATTACTGTAGCCTGGTTTTCTCCTACCTCTCAAGCCATTCCTGCCCAGATTCATTCAAAGGATTTTCTCTGCTTACACTCTCACTGATGGTTTTCACACCTGGCCCTGTCTTCACCTTTTCCCATCTCTCTATTCTTCCTGAGTAAATTCATTTTCTTCCAAGGCTTTAACTCTCCTTTACGTGCTGATTCATATTTTTTACCTCTATTTAGAAACTCCTGTTATTGCTAAATCTATGCTTCTTCTATGGTTCGAATGTCTCCTTCACCATATTTTGAAACTTAATCCCCAATATGGCAATTATTGAGGGGTAAGGGCCTTTAAAATGTGGTTGGATCATGAGGGTTCTGCTCCCGTGAATACATTAACCCATTCATGAATTAATGTATTAATGAGCTAATGCATTAATGGATTATCAAAGAGGGGAACTGATAGGTTTATAAAAAGAGGGAGAGAGACCTGAGCTACCATGCTCAGGCCTCTCTCCATAGGATGCCCTTTACTGACTCAGGAACCTGCGGAGTCCTCACCAGCAAAAAAGCTCTAATCAGATGCAGCTACTTGATCTGGGACTTCCCAGCCTTCGTAACTGTAAGAAATAACTTTTCTTTACTTATAAGTTACCCAGTTTCAGGTATTCTGTTGTAAGCAACAGAAAATGAACTAGGATCACCTGCTTCCAAGTAATTATTGCAGATTTCTTATTGAATATCCCCTGGCTCTCCCCTCCTCGACTTACTTTGTTCCTGAACTTTCTAATATATCTTCCACATCAGTGAAAGACTCCAAAACTTATTTTGGTCAGCCAAGTCAAACACATGAATAAGCTTCCACTTCTCCTTCTCACTCAGACACTTTCCCTATTGAATTAGCCACTAAATTTATGGCCTTGACCTTCTTAAAATCCCTTTATCTTCCCACCTCCTCATGTCTATAGTCACGACTTTGCTTCCTCATTTCTCACCCTACAAAAGCCATCTCAGCTTCTTTCCCTATATTCAAACTCTGCAACTCTTTAACCACAATCCATTATCTCCATGCTCATCCAATGAACCCTCTATAATTAAAATAAGATCATCTCTCTCCCCTGCTTAAATCTTTCTGTGGATTTTGATAACTTTTAGGCTAATAATAAACATTCAACAAATGATACAACTGTGATGTAGTACACATTTGTTATATTACCTTCTCTCATGTATCTTTTCAAATATCCTGTGAGTTAAGCAATATTATTGTGTCTATTTAACAGATTAAAAACTGCAATTTAGAGAGTGGATACAGCTTCCAAACATCACACAGCTGGTGAGGTTTGAGTTGGGTTTTAAGCCCGATCATTCTCACTCTAAAATCCATGCCTTCAATCAGTCACATTTCTTAGGTGAGTTCAAACTGCCCAGCCAATGCCTAACTATCCAAAAGGATCCCTCGCCAATTGTCTCCAACCCCCAATTGCTCCATCTCTCCAGCAATATAAGCCACTCACGATTTCTCTAAAATGCCATGGGTCCTTGCTGCTCTCTACCACATGCTGCTTCTATCTACCAAGAAGGTCCTTTGCACTTTTTGTTTTCATTTTCTAGTTGGTAGAGCAAACTTGGCCATGCAAATTCTCCTCCTTGCAGTCTTCCACAATTTCCCAACAGCTGATTTACAAGTTTCTCTCTTCTGTGCTACTGTGGCATTCATATCCACTTAAAATAATAACAGCTACCATTTCTTACCTGCTTTTCCATGGAAGACACATGTCAAAGTGCTTTACATACATAAAGTTTTTAATTCCATAGAAAACTATTATGATAGCTTAGTTTACAAATGGAAAATAATCAGAGAGTTTATGATGATACAGGCATTTTGTTCTATAGTCTCTGTTCTACAGTCTCTGTTCTACTTTCTTTTTCCTTTAGGGCATCTTGAGAGCAGGGACCATGGTCTACATGATTTGAATAACTGAGACCTACACATAAGCAAGGTTGTTTCCTAAAGATAAGGTAATGGACCACCCATTAAACTAAGAGATCTGTGACAGTACAGACATATATAAATAGAGTAAATGTCTTGATATTTTACTGTTTGGAAAACACAGAGCATATTAGTTTGATATAAGTTGTTGTTCATTTCTGTTTCCTCACCACTTTCCTGTGAGCTACTTAGCGGCATAAACCATTCCATATTCACCCTGGATTCCATGTACCTAGCACAGGCACTCAACAAATGAACTAGAAAGTTAAATTAATCACCAGATATTAATGTTAGCTTTGCCTCTCCATTTTATTATGTGCCACATACATATTCAAGACAGGAAGAAATCTGTATTAAATCTCTAATACTACATCCAGCTCAGTAGGAACTGGAATTATTACTTACGTTTATTGTACTTCATCGTCATCTACCACAATTCATCTGGATTTTTAGAAGCTATACAGGTGAACTGAATGAGGGTATGACATAAACACTCTTTAACTGTCCCAAGGCAAATAAAACAATATTAGCAGCTTGGCCACAGTTTCAAAAATCAAGTTAAGAATTCCACTTTATATTTTTCTCATAATGCTATTTTTGTTTTGCAGCACTTAGCTAATCTTTTTCTTATACTGGCATGATATTATTATACTGTTTGTGAATCTATATCATACTTTGCCAATAAATTACAAATCTATTTTATTATGAACAATGCACATATGTAAATGCTTTGAAACTTATCTCTGAGATATTCTAAATGTATATTTAAAAAATCGATGGTCTCTTTAAGTAGAATCTCTAAAAGGCATCCAAGCTAGACATATTCTGAGTATTTCAAAGACAGAGAATGTTACTTAAGTGTTTAGGTATTGCGTACCAGGCAACTGTGAAGAATCCCTGAGGTGGCAGAATCGGGAAGCAGAATAGCACTGAAGAGAACAAAACACTCCACGGAGAGAGGCACAGGTTACTGATTTACAGTTAGCCACACTTTCAATTTACTCCAAATGAGACAACATGAGTAACAAAGACAGAGAAAGACTTTGTTCCAGGTGAGAATTAACACTGGTGAGAACATCTGATAGCTAATGTGATTAGAACAGAAGTCTCTCATTTAGAAAGCTTAGAAGCTTTGACACTGAGGAAGCTTAGTCAGTGCAGCCCTGAAGGGAAGAGGCTGCACAGGAGCCTATGCAATGAGTATTCAGGAAAGAATAATGGCTACAACCTCTAAGGTCTGCAAGCCAGCCTGAAAAATATCAGTCAATTACAGTTGACACAGCAACAGTGGAGGAAAGAAGCTAGACTGGCTCATGATGGCTTTTTCTCTAGTCCTTACTTCTGGGGAAAGAGTCCTTTCTTTTCTTTCTTGTCTCTGCTCTTTTTTTCATGATTTATTCTTCTCTGCCTATCTCACATTTTGCCTTCTCTCCCTTTTCTATAACTCACCGTCTTTTCCCATTCTTCATCCTCTTATCTAAATTTCATAAGATACGACTTTAAAGACATAAAAAAGTTTATAAAATAGGTAAATTATAAATGAATTTCTAGTAAAATATTTATAAATTACCAAAATTGCATTCATTTAATAGTGTTTACTTTTAATCCAAAAAGGTGAAATTAGTATGTATTTTTTTGCCACTCTAGAAATGCCTAGAGCAATTTGAAAGTAAAAAGAAAAAATCATTGCCTACTTCAATTTAGACATGGAAGCTCAGTTTTCAACAGATTTGTCTTAGAAAATTGATTTTTCTTTTTGCAGGCCTTCAAAGAAAATTGTCCTGAACTACCCAGTGTTTTAGCCTATGTTATACTACAAATATTATCATTAATCAACACTAATTTGTTTATTTCTTTGCTTTGTGTTTTCAACTGATAGGCCCTGTTTCTAGTTTGGATTTTCTTCTTCAATGCAGCAAGCTAAATCTTGAGTTGTTATCAGTAAATATTACTTAAAATATGCTAACTTGAGCTTTTAGAAAGGGAGGTAGTTCACAATTTATACATGGTTATTGATTAGATTTGAAAAACTACCCAAAAAATATATAAAATATATGTAATAGTTGGTTTACAATTTTGCATGCAATGGGTAAGGTTTAAAACCTAATTATCATTCTCTAATGGCTATTATGATAAAGACCAAAATAAAAGTGTTGATGAGGATGTGGAGAAAAGGGAACCCTTGTGTACTGTTGGTGGGAATGTAAATTAGTACAGCCATTAGGGAAAACAGTATGAATACTTTTCAAAAAACTAAAAATATAACTATCATAGGATCCAACAATCCTGCTATTACTGGATACATAGCCAAAAAAAAAAAAAAATGAAATTCATATGTCAAAAAGATATCTGCACTCCCGCTGTTCATGGCAGTATTACTCAAGACACTCAAAATATGGCATCAACTAAGCGTCCATCAACGGACGAATGCATAAGAAAAATGTAGCATATATATACACAATGACATACTATTTAGCCTTTAAAAACCCAGGAAATTCTGTCATCTGTGACAACATGAATGCCCCTGGAGGACATTATGTTTAATAAAAGAAGCCAGACACAGAAGACAAAAATCACATCTTCTCGCTTATGCGTAGAATCTAAAAATGTTGGCGGGCACAGTGGCTCACACCTGTAATCCCAGTATTTTGGGAGGCCGAGGCGGGCAGATGACGAGGTCAGGAGATCGAGACCATCCTAGCTAACACAGTGAAACCCCGTCTCCACTAAAAATACAGAAACATTAGCCGGGCGTGGTGGCGGACGCCTGTAGTTCCAACTACTCCTCGGAAAGTTGAGGCAGAATGGCGTGAACCCTGGAGGCGGAGCTTGCCGTGAGCCAAGATGGCGCTACTGCACTACAGCCTGGGCGACGGAGCAAAACTCCGTCTCAAAAAAAAAAAAAAAAAAAACTAAAAAAATTGAGCTTATAAAAACAGAGTAGAAGGGCGGTTACCAGGGGCAGCAGGATTGGGAGATGATGGTCAAGTATACAAAATTTCAGTTAGACAGGAGGAGTAAGTTCAAGAGATCTACTGCACAACGTGGTGACTATAGTTACTAACAATGTATTATATACTTGAAAGTTGCTGAAAGTATATTTTAAAATTCTCACCTCAGATGTGTGAGTTAAAATAGAACTATTGTTCTTTTCATATTTGTGTTTCATTAGTGAACTTGTCTATAATATTTATTGAACAATTTAATAGAAATGTGCAGGAGTTACTTGGTTATTTAAAACAAATGGAAAATAAAGAATGGACAAACCACCGCTGATTAGGAGATAAACAGCAACCACAATTAGGTAAGGAGATAGTATGAGAAGAAAGAGAATGGTTATAATGTTATATGATATAATGATTTATTTTAGCCAAAAATAGCCATCTACTAAACACCAGTATCTAAATATTAATTATTAAATACATTTCGTATTAAATATGTACTGTGAGGAAAAAAGCAGACCTTATTTGAAGCAATCTATACATCATAGTATCTAATATAATGAAGTTCTTGGATACATGTATTACCATACTGATTTTTTTTTTGTTTTATTACATACTGGTAGAATTTCAATTATTCACAACACCTCCTGAAATTCTTATTAAATTAGCAACCCAGGCAGTTGATAATAAATGGCATCTAACCAGCAGCGCCCTAGTGCAGCAGCCCCCCAAATTAAAAATCTAAGATTCATGAAAACTCAAAAAAAGACAAAACTCACAACCAGCAGCAACCAAGACAGACAGCAAACTTTGTACTATAAATGGATTGAAAAAAGCATACCTAGGCTTCAAATTGTGAAAATAAGATCACATTTTTCAAAACAATGGAAAGACATGATTCGTCAACCAAAGCCTAGCCCCTGGCTAAAATTTTATGTTCCATACCAACTAGAAAATTGACAATCATTTCCTCTACTCACAGGCATTGATGAAATAATTACATTACTTATAAGGAAAAGGATGTAATTGACAGATAATATTGATTAAGTTATTACTGTTTCAGATACTGTTCTAAGTACTCTGTATGAATTAATTCATTTACTCCTCACAGTCGTAGCCATTTGTTGTAGGTTCTATTATACTACACAAAGTCAACAGAAGTTAGACAGTATATAACCACGTTTAAGAAGTAAAATCTCTATGTTAAAACAGCTCTCAGAAAACAGGATTGTGAGCAATAGAAAACAAACATTTTATTTTTATCAGTAAATTTAAAATGCTAGATAAAAATAAACAGTGAAAGAATCTTCAATGCTGAGAGCTGTGATTTTACCTGGACTTCAATTGTTTAAAGTATTTAAGAATCATATGGTGGTAGGAGGAAATAACTACATTACTTATAAGGAAGAGGATGTAACTGACAGATAATACTGATTAAGTTATTACTGTTTCAGATACTGTTCTAAGTACTCTGTCTGAATTAATTCATTTACTCTTCACAGTAGCCGCCATTTAATGTAGGCGCTATTATAATACACAAACTCAATAAGAGACCTAGGATTCAAATCCCTGGGGCCCGATTCCAAAACCCTGCTTTTAACAATTACATTAGATATAAGAGTACTTTAGTGCAGCTGGTGCATTTGGCAGGAATTAGAAAGGGATTCATGCATATCAACCTGTGCTCCAGCGTTATATCTAAGATCCAGCCTCAACCATGATACAAATTAACAGAGAATAATCAGGAAGAGTCACCCAGCTTTTCTTCTCAATTGTGTAATCTAGAACAAAGGAAAAGAAACAGCTTCTGAGAGAATTCAAGAATAAGTGTATGTTAACAATGATCTACTAAAGAATATAGAAGAAAATATTCAGGACATCATTTGATATTCTCAATAGTGTTGGGGAAAAAAATGACCCAACAGAATTGAAGCAGAATGCCATAACTAGACACCAAGCTAAAGTGAAAAATCATAGGAAGAGATATAAAAACTTAACAGAGTAAATAAATACCACAATTAAAAGGAGACAATAAAGGCAATCATTCAGGTTTTGAAAATAAAATCAGTGATGTGGTAAACATCAGCTTAAGTTGTCAGAATTCAAATGAGAACATAAATGAAAATGCAGAGAAAAGGGGTGATCGATATGAAGGTCATAGGGTAGTAACTGATGCAGTTTAAAGGGTGAGTAAATAAGTAGAATATATAAGCAAAGTACTAAAGATTGTGTTAGGAAAAAAATGACTTGAGGTAAAGAAGCAGCTATGGTTGCTGACTGAAAAAGGTTACCACCTTCTGAAAAAAATCAAAAGAATAGATTCACAGTTAAAAACATCCAAAAAATATATTTTGAGTTAATGAAGAAAAATTATCAAATTTTCTATTCCTAAATAACAAATAACTAAAAAATTATACACACACACACACGCACACGTCAAAAAGGGGAAAAATCAACAGTGTATTCATAGGGTTTAGTCAGGAATTTAGAGCCACTAGACATGTTATGTGAATACAGTGATTATGGGAGGAATACACATTACAAAAATATGGGGGAACCAGAAGATTAAAAAAAAAAAAAAGTAACTCACCAGCTGGCCAAATTGGCAATAGAAAAGTGAGAGCTTGCTGGGAAAACCAGGAAGCCACCAAGGTAGAATGACATGGAAAGGTCTATGAAATGGTCAGCTCCATGCCTTTGTACGACTACCACCTCTGAGGGTCAAGTCAGGTGCCGGCTGGAGAGACTGTACCACTGGTCTGCAAGGCCAGCATCTGGGTACACAGGCCGCACGTTAGCAGAGGGGAGGAATGGCTTCCGCTTCCCATATCCCTTCTACATCTCACCCAAATTCCTCTCTTGGCCAACTCTGAGCCAAAACACAGCAGGTAATTCTTAGCACTGTGGTTCCCAGACTTAGTCAAGTTGACAAACACAGCCATCATCAACAATGAGTATGCGATAACCAGTATGGTAAACTGTACAACCTGGAAACCAGAGAATACAGAAGACTCTATGGCAGAACTGAGAGGCAGATGGAGCTTTCAGCTCCTCACCCGGGCTCCAGACTTCGTATCTTCTTCTAAGGAGATGGCAATCCTAAAAACACCCAGTCCTACAACCAAAGCCGGAGGGAGGCAAATTGAGTACTTTGTTCATCTTTTATTCCTTCAGCCCAAGGAAGGATATAAACAATGATGTGGGAAGGAGGTGAGGTTGTTGGAAAGTGATCAGTGGAGAGGCTTTTTCTGAAGGAAGCAGCAGTTTCAGCAATATGTGCCATATAAGGGGCACGTCTATCATTGAAATGCAACACACTCATTCCTAAGAAGTACGAATTCTGGTACCAAAAATTTAAGAAAAATATCAGAAGAGACTATGGCTCCTAGATGGCCTAACATAGGTGGAAGTCTTTGCTTCTAAACTCTCTAACTCTCCACACCATTCCTTCAGGCCACGAAAACATATAATATTGCAGCCCTCAAGTAATAGCTCAGAGGAGAAAAAGAAATCACTTTAGATACAGTTGGAAAAGAACGATTAATTCACTTACTCTACTTCATGGCAAAAGAATGTCTGTGCAGAACTCCCAAAACATGAACAAAATGAAAACAAGTGGCATGGCACATATGGAAACACATCAAAATGATAACTAAAATCCAGAAGTGTTTTAAAAAGCCAATTCGAAGGAAATTATAATATATACAAGACTGATTTTAAAAAGCAAAAAGCAAAAACAACATTTGGAGACATGATTTTAAGACAGACAATTGAACAAATAAAAAAGAATAATTTGAGGACATAAGAAAATTTCCCTGAAATAAAGAAAAATCTGTATTTGCAGAAAAGAGGAAATAAATTAATTTAAAATTAAAATTAAATTAAAATTTAATACAAATGCTCAATAAAAATATGTATTCTAGTCACTGTCAAACTTTAAAGATAAACAAAACATGTCTTCTAGACACAAATCTCAAATCCATAAGAGGAAACAATCTCCCTTCTTGGAGAAATCATTTCTCCAAACATTATAAGTGTCAGAAGGCAATTGAACAATGTCTACAACTTCAGAGTAGGGATGGAGAGACACAGAAAGAATGACCCAACAGTTTACGGCGAGTCGAGATATAATTTAAGAAATGTGACAACTTGAAAAAGCAAAGAATAAATGGTATCTCTGATCCTCTTTGAGGAGGGGGGTGAAGGTAGGATAAACTTGTGCTAATCAACAAAGAATTTGATATTGGAAAAGCTGTGGCAAAAGAACTGATAGTGAGTACTGAGTCTGTTTAAATAGCACACACTAAACAACATGGGGATGGTGGTTAAAGAACAGCAAACTCATATAACGATACAATGCAAAATATTGATAGAAATATTGAAAAGGGAAGTGAGGAAAAAAGGAAATAGAAGAGTGGGTAAATATTAGTGCCCTACTTTATACAGCAAGAAAAATCAAAACTGTCTAAAAATGAGACATGAAAAATAATGTTTCTACCTCTTAAGTTTCTCATAATATTTTTTCTTGGTTTTAGAAGGATCTTTTAAGAAATAATATGTCTTGTGATTAAGAAATACTTATTAAATTACATAATTCCTTCAGGTTTTACTTCTTTTTGTGTGAAATGTAGGTAAAAATAAACACTACCTTTTATTTAGGAATGGTGTTTTCAGTATAAAACCATATTTATAAAAGCATTTCTATCTACCCATCTATCCCTATGTTTATTTCTCTGCACAAATGTCCAAAGAAAGATGGATTGATTAATTGACAGGTAGATACACAGATGATGTAAACAAGAGCAATGTTTCTTTCTGGGTAATAAACTTTAAGGGAATATGTTTTAAGCTTTTTTATTTGTGTATTCCTGTACATACAGCCATGCATTCTGTAATGTGTGACAGCCAAATAAAAGGTTCTGAAATGCAAGGAATGAGATGAGATCTAGAAATCCCCATTATATAATCTTTGGGGCCGGGCGCGGTGGTTCACGCCTGTAATCCCAGCACTTTGGGAGGCCAAGGCGGGCGGATCACGAGGTCAGGAGATCGAGACCATCCTGACTAACACGGTGAAACCCCGTCTCTACCAAAAAATACAAAAAATTAGCCGGGCATGGTGGTGGGCGCCTGTAGTCCCAGCTACTCAGGAGGCTGAGGCAGGAGAATGGCGTGAACCCAGGAGGCGGACCTTGCAGTGAGCAGAGATGGCGCCACTGCACTCCAGCCTGGGCGACAGAGCAAGACTCCATCTCAAAAATAATAATAATCATCATCATCATCATCGTTGGAGTTTTACTACTCGGCTAAGAATGAAGCAAACAAAAGGGAGTGTGTCTAAGCAATGGTTGCCAAATGGTTCACAAAATTCAATGGAAATGCCAAACCTCAAAAAAGATCTGAAAGGAGAATATGATTGAAATGTGACTGTCCTTATTTTTATAGGCTATAAAGCAGACATGAACTTGCAAGCATGCATTTATAAAAGTCAAGAATTTGGTGGCATAGATATGAAAGTAGAAATGAAGAAAAATGCAAATAAAACACTTAACCATAAATATATATACCTGTAGATATAAGGAAAATAACTCAGTGATTCATCTTAATCTTATAATTAGAGAAAATAAAGTTTTGAGAAACTTAAAAATTTTGATTTATCACTAATAGAATTTACTGATATAAAAGTGCAAATTGGGAGTCTGGATTATCCAAGCAATAAAATCATACTAAAGGCTTTTTTTTCCAAGTGATTCCTCATTTTTTAATCATGCCATTATTATTATTAAATAATGCTGTGCTGTCATGGGTGACACATAGGGGTGTTATGGTCTGACAGAGTATATTTAACTAGCTGCTGATATCCATAGCAGCCTGATTCATAAGATATACAAAACTAAAAATACATAATGGATATTTCGATGGCATTTAAAATTTTAATATTCTCAAAAAGTTCATGTTATAAACATCACTTTTAATTAGGATAGATTTCAGATATACACTTAGAAATGGACATTTGGAAAAAATGGCACAGCAAACATAAGCACGCAGCTGTGATGGGTTTTTAAAATTGAGATATTGCATCAATGCCTTACACTTCATTTGCTACAAATGCTGTTATAAAAAATTCTTTTAATAAGTAATTTTGCAAAAACCCTCTCTGTAGTACAAAATAGAAATACTAAAAAAGTACATTATGAATAAAAGTTCTTGCCATTTTTAAATAAAGTAGCATACATTTTAACTTGAAATTTTTGAAGAAAACAGAAAAGATATTTATTACCTGAAATATATACTAACTTATATAATTATTTTCCATTTCAGATAAACTCAGATATTTTTAGTGGATACAAAAGGATGGCCTTTCCATATACTTTAGTTGATATTGATGATATGTGTAATGATTTAGTTGAATAAGCATGATCATGGAATAACTTATAATGTAACCTTATTTTCATCTAGCAAAGTACCTTAAAATTGATTTTATTTGTGCAGACTTTCCTGCTACTTGGATGAAATTCAGGGCAAGGTCTATGACTTTTCTCATTATTGTTAAGTAATAAAAAGTGATACTTTTACTTCTATTCTCAAAAGAGTGCAGTTTAATAATTTATATGGCCTCTTTACTTCAATAATTAAAATATTCAAAATTAATTTAAATTATAGAATCTCTCTGGCCACTAGTGGTATGTATAGATGATTTGGTTGAGCTTTTTTCTTTCACCTTGCACTTTTACTGTCTTCTTCTCCCTCTGCTATTGCATTTTCTACTACGTGTAGGATCAGAGGAGGCAAGATACAGACAAGAAGCCAAAAAATTTGTACTTACAAACATGGCTATGAAATGAAATAAGTTCACCCAGGTCTTGGTTAGTGTTTAAAGAAGTCTCATAAAATACTATTTTAGGGTTTGTTTTCTCCATTTATAGTTTCCTATAGCTTTTCTACTCTGGTTTCTTCAGTGCAGGCAAATACACCTTTCTAGCTGGTGACCTTTGCCTCTTTTCTCATTCCCTGAGAAACTAGTACCTTCTTTCTCTCAAAGGATTTTGTAATCATTCCAGGCATATTAATTTAATATGATTTAATATTGCCTTATGCTTTTTCTCCTGTTTATCTTGTTCCAGGGAAACACACATGCATTCTTTGCCATGACAAATCTTAACAGTCTTAAGACGTAAGTCATAGCCACCACTTCTGACTTCCATATAAGTGCTACTAGGCAGCCAGACCTTCAGATTTCTTATACACTTATGAGACATAAGGAAAATCCTAACATACATATAATTGGAGTCTTAGGGAAGACGAAAGAGGAAATAGAGAAGGAGCAATATTAAAAGATATAGAAGAATTTTCCTAAGTTGGCAAAGCTATCGTCCCAGCTTTAAAAAGTACTATTTAAATATAAAAGAGTAATACTAATTAACAAGAATATAGGAGTTTTTAATTCTATTTCACCATTTTTATATATTTGTTACCTTTATTGTTAAAAGGAGATTAAGCAAAACTTCTCCTTTAATCCTCTGGCATAGTAAAATGTGAATCTATTAACAGACAAGCTTCTAGAAAGAGCAGCTTATACTTGCTGTCCCATTTTTCAGCTTCCTTCTCATCCTTTAAACCATTTGAGAAGCATGGCCATCATCAGTAAAACCTCTGCATTGACAGTATATTTCAGCCCTTATCTTCCTCAACTTTTCTGCAATACTTGTCACCCTTTATTACATTCTTTTTATTGATTTTTTTCCTTACTCAGATCCTATACCACTACTATTTCCTGGTTCTTCTTCAGTTTTTTTAGTCTCTGTTACAGGCAGGTCTTCTACACCCTCCTTAAATAAGAATGGACCATCTTATTCACACCTGTAGTGTCTACAAATAGCACTAGTGAGAAATGAAATGAAGGAATGGAACCCAGGAAATCAATTCAATCATTTAAGGCCAAAACTGATGTCTTGATCTCTCCACACAAACTTACTTCTCATCTTTTATATTGTACCGTAGTGAGCATATCAAATTTCCATAAAATAATTCAAAAACTTGAAATCACAGATTCCTCTTTTGTGAATAGCCTCCAGCTTTGAACTCTTAACAATGTTTCAGGGATTCTGAGATATATAGATTTGCTCAAATATTTAATAGAAAATTACAGGCTATGCATCCAAATAGCAAAAAATGATCAAAATTGCAATAATCTGCAAGCATTAGACTATGAGAAGTAGACATTAATTTTGGATACATACTTATAGGGATATTTACAGAACTCTTTATTGGCATATTACTACCTAAAAATATAGAATTTTACATATTGTATAATCATTGTATATAAACACTAAACTGTTCTAATATTTTTGCATATATATATTTACATACATATGTTCATTTCATGTATCACTAGAGTTCAAAGAATTTAACTACTTATACTTTTAGTAATTTTTATTTAATTAGCCACTTTACAACCTTTCTTTTTCACTTTTACATTTTTATACTTCTGCAACTTGAATTTCTTCATCGTAGCCATTTCTTATCTAATTAAAACACTACTAAAAAAGAAAATACACAAACATGTATATAACACAGAACTTAGTCATGATAAAATTTTTTTCTATCTAAACACTAAATGTTAGGTTGGAATGAATGACTGAGAAAAACTGGAAGTAAACAATAGAAGTTAATCTGTTAGCTTTTTTCATAAAATATTCATAACCTAGCAATCTCCAACCAGTGCCTAAAGAAATAAGGTGAATCCATTTAAAGAACAATGTTAGAGCATATTTCAATGTACATTGATCATTTGCATAATGCAAATGATTGCATTATGGGTAAAAATCCTCAGATTCTGTACCTGAGATACATGTACAGTAAAAGACACATATTCTAAAAGAATAATCAACAAACACTGTGGTCTTGGAAGTTTCCCAGACAGGATGGTGGCCGAAAAGGGCCTGTGAGGAAAATATATTCAGATGGCTATTATGATCCTTCTGACTACCATTTCAGTTTTCTCCCTGTGTAGATAAAATTTATAAATAGAGAAAAATATATTTGAAGGTTTCTAATACAGTGATTTTGAAAAACATGTACTTTTCTAATATAGGAGAATCACTAGAGATATGATGTTATCTCAGTTTTCTTTTACAGTCTTAAAAAACATGATAGTGAACTGTCTGACTTACAGTCTAAATAAATACAATGAAAAAATTGACTGGCAACAGGTTATTTTTCTGAAAAACTGACATGTTACATGAACTTTACAAAATATAGCTGTTTTTCCTTTGAGTCCTCAAGGGATAGAGACATCAACTTCTTAGGCCTGTGCCCTTGAAGTAGACTTTAAGAACTGGGCATTCTGTTATTAGTATTCAGTTTCTAAAGTCATATTCTAATAGAAGCCTACTTATTCTAAAAAATACATGGAAGTCTCAATGTATTGATTCTAGCTTCTTCTGATTAACGAGGTATTATCATTGATATGAATGTCCTTCATCAGATGATCTGATGTGTACAAGATATAAATATATCCTGAAAATGGTGATAAAAGTAATCAGTCTTACTCACCACAAAGAAATCAAAATGATAATGACTCCAGAGTTAGCAGCTATAGAAATCTTTGACTACGTGTTATCTTGAAAAGAGAACTAGCACTACACAAAGAATGACATTAATTACGCCCTCTATTATAGTATCTAAATTCAAAATGACAACTTTATTTTTGCCAATAATGACAAATGTATGAGGCTTTTATTTGGTTTGTGAAGGTAGGTTCATTTATTTATGGAAACGTTAAGGTAAAAAATCTTAGGTAAGGTAATGCAAGGAACATCATAGCTAATATTGTCTGGCTCTGGAAACCTGCATCTGCAAATACAATCAATCAAGTCAGCCTTCAAAGTGGCAAGCTTTATGCACTTTGCAGAATATTCATTCCTTTAATCATTCAAACATGATTTTTCTTAAAACTAGCAAAACAGATTGCAAGGCATAATTTTGTTTTAGGAAATACCTAATAAAATGAAATCCTTATGGAAATAAACCATGACTGTTAGAAATCATTTTTAGTCTTCAATGTATAACAAGTATATGATCTTATTACAATATAAAAACAGTGAGGTTTTTACACTTGCTGTAATAACTGGACGTGTGTTTGCATTTTTATTGGCTGATTGCATGCTGGTTGTGGGAAGAAAGATTTTTCTAAAACTTTAAAGTCAAATGGTACTGCATTTATAATTTATATGTAAGCATGCTTTGTAAAAACCCAATCATGGTAGTTTATTTAGGTGCTACCCCTCCAAGGTATTTCATAGAACAAGCTGAAGCAGCACTATAATTACTTTCAAAAGCAATCAGATAGGTTCCCAAGAGCAATTTTTATTGATTAAAATTATGATTTGTTGCTCTTAAAACTCCCTCGTGCTGCCCTTTTATTTTAATTTTTATTTATTGTCTCAATGCTGTCCATCAAAAAGCTCCCAATATACCCAGTATCGATTGTTTGCTCTTCTGGGCACATGCTTCCCACTCCCTCGACAGACTTTTGATTTCACCTGAATGAAGAGTCACTTTTTGTTATTTAAACCAATGGTTTCCTGCATTGTTTTCTCTAAGAGGCTTCTGTTGATATAAGTATTGATAAAAGGATTGCATGTATTTTTGTAAATAATTTTGTAAAATAATAACATTATTTCCATTTTGAACTCACAGGCAACTCTCTTGAATCAGAAGTATTCAGCAGAGAATTGAAAAACTAAAAACTAAAATAATGATTAGAGGGGTGAATAAAAACTCAAAACGTTAGTACGTTTAGTATGCCAGCTAGGTACCCATGGCCTTTCATTTAAGATCATGCTGAACATAAACAGTTTATTTACATACATCAATCATTCGAATTGCCTTCCCGCTTGATAGGGTAGTGACCGCTTTTCCCCACCTTAACTCCAATTGATAACACAAAACAATCAAAACATATTTTCAATGGATTATGCTGAGGATTCAAATTTAGTAAACAGACACATTTTCTCAAATTAGAAACTCAGACAGAAAGAAAGTAATCCCAGATTGAAAGTTAGGAATGCAAAAACAAATGCAGAGAAGAAAAAGAGAAGCACATGGGTAAGTCTAGAATAACGCTAACTGTTTCAAGCTATCATAATAATTATTGAGAGTATTTGAAATGTGTGTAACATTATAAAATAACAATGGCACATAGGAGAAAATAAATAGAACTCACAGGTTGTTGGGTCTTTTCATTGTCTATCAAGACAAAAGTACCAATTAACTTAGACCATGATTATTAAAGAAAACAAAATAAGAGCTTTAGAATAAAAGAATAGTTTTAAAAATTATATTTTAAAGTAACGGGGAAAAGTGAAATTTTTAAAAAATATTCAATAAACCCAAAAATGTCCAGAAAAGAGAAAATGGTACACGGTACAAGTGTAACAAATAGAAAATAGTAAAATGGTAGATTGAAACCCACACACGGCATTACATTGAATGTGAATGGACTTAAGTGTTGCAGTTGAAAGATAAAAATATTTTTCCACACACACATACACACATGCTGTTTACAAGAGACACATCTAAAATAAAGTGAAACAGCAGAAATGAATGTAAACAACTAGAAAAAGACACTTCATGAGAATACCAAATAAAATGCCCGAAGGAATAATGATGAAGCTTAGTAAACAGATAAATGTGGCTTTAAACAAACAGTACTATTGGAGATAAACACTTAAAAATGATATAGGTTCAATTAACCGGGAAAATATATAAATTCTAAATTTTTATGCACCTAAAAATGACTTTAAAGTGGCCGGGCATGGTGGCTCATGCCTGTAATCCCAGCACTTTGGGAGGCCGAGGTGGGTGGATCACCTGAGGTCGGTGGATCACCTGAGGTCAGGAGTTCAAGACCAGCCTGCTCAACATGGCGAACGCTGTCTCTACTAAAAATACAAAAATTAGCCGGGTGTGGTGGTGGGCGCCTGTCATCCCAGCTACTCTGGAGGCTGAGGTGGGAGAATTGCTTGAACTCAGGAGGCGGTGAGTTCAAGCACCCCCGTGCCGAGCCGAGATCGCATCACTATACTCCAGCCTAGGGGACAAGAGTGAAACTCTGTCTCAAAAAAAAAAAAAAAAGACTTTAAAGTACATAAAGCAAAATTACAGAAATTTTAATGAGCAGTAAATAAAGAAATAATATGAGATTTTAATGTATACTTATCACTGAGAAAACACAAAATACTGTAAAGATGTAGAAAATATGAATAACTAACAAGCTTGACCTGATAATCAGGTATGGACTACTTACTGTACTTAACAGCTGCAGAAAACCCAATGTTTCAGGTGCAGATAAAACATTTAGAACAAAGTGACTATATGCTGGGTCGTAGAGCAAGATCCAACAAAGAAAGACCAACAACACTGGTTGGAATTAAGTCCCAAAACTATAATAAACAAAGGAGAATGATAATGCGAAATCCTATGTATTTGGAAATAAAAAACATAATAGGCCAGGCACAGTGACTCACACCTGTAATTCCAGCACTTTGGGAGGCTGAGGCAGGCGGATCACCTGAGGTCAGGAGTTCGAGACCAGCCTGGCCAAAATGGAGAATCCTCGCCTCTACTAACAATACAAAAATTAGTTGAATGTGGTGGCACACGCGTGTTATCCCAGATACTTGGGAGGCTGAGGCAGGAGAATTGCTTGAATCCAGGAGGCAGAGGTTGCAGTGAGCTGAGGTCACGCCACTGCTCTCCAGCCTGGGCGATAGAGCAAGACTCTGTCTCAAAACAAACAAACAAACGCAAACTAAAACAAACAAACAAAAAACATAATAAATAAGAGTAAAAGAAATCACAATATAAGTGAGAAAAAGATATTTTCAACAGAATAATAATTAAAATACTACAAGTAAAACCTCGTGAGATAAAGAAGAAGCAGGGTTTAGAGAGAGATTTATTCCCTCAAAGGCATATATTTTAGAAAAAAACGTCTTTTTCATTTTGAAAAAATTTTAAGAATATGACTAAAACCTATAATCAGAAAAAAATTAAAGGAAAGTAAACCCAAATAAAGAAGAGTAAATTAAATCATAAAGCACATAAATTATATAATTAAAGTGGAGAAAAATAGGCAAAATCTTGAGCTGGCATTTCATAACACAGTCTACCTGATTCTTGAATGTAATAAAAAGTGCTCATCCTCTTAAAGAACAAAAAAGTATATTAAAAGCACAGTGAAATATCTAAACACATCCACTGAAATTTCTTTATAAAACAAACCTGACGATATCAAGCGTCGTCAGTTGACAGATGGAACAAGAGTTTTCATACACTAAAGGTGGGTGTGTAATGTTTATATCACTTTGCAAAATAGTCTGTCATTATGTTTTAGAGTTGAAAATATCCAGAATTCTATGATCCAAAGTTTCATTCCTAGGTATGCACTTCACACAAGCACACAGAGGAGATGTGTTTAAGATTAAGCAAAGCAATATTATTCTTAGAAATAAAAAATGACCAATCTAAATGCCAATCAACAGTAGCATAAATAAGCATATTAATAAATATTTATCCCATTTCATTCTAAACAGCCAATATAATGTTCAAACTACAGTTACATGCAACAATATGGAAGAATCCCACAAGCATAATCTTAACCTCAAAATGATAGATTAAAAAGAATATATAATTGGTAGAATCGAGGTCATATGCCTGCACGCTCCCTTCAAGGACATCTGGAAATTGCACATTTTCTACTTTTATTAGTACAGGAATGCAAACTTGAAAGAAACTAGAGAGGATCACAAATGAGACTGTTAATGTGTGATTCTACATACGTAAGATTAAAAAAAAGAGTGAAACAAATTAAGAACAAAAAAGTGATTAGGCCAGGTGCATTTTGGGAGGCTGACATGAGAAGATTGCTTCACCCTAGTAATTCAAGATCAGCCTGGGCAATATAGCGAGACCCTGCCTTTACAAAAAATAAAAAAAATAGCTGGGTCTACTGTCATGTGCCTTTACTCCCAGCTACTTAGGAGGCTGAGGCAGGAGGATGGCTTGAGCCCAGAGTTTTGAGGCTGCAGTGAGCTATGATCATGCCACTGCACTTGAGCTTGGGTGCCAGAGTGAAGCCTTGTCTCAAAAAAAAATAGTGATTAATATAAAGGACAAAAATTTACTAAACTGCTACTCTATCATCTTGGAAAAATTATGGATAAAGAAATGTTTCTATAATTCTATAATTGTACTAATCCAATTGGTTTAAAGTAAGAAACGTTTCAATCAATTCAAACCAAAAGTATGAACACTCAAAAGCTAATTCCATGTCATTAATCTGCCAGGAATCATTGATGAATCAGATTCATGAGAGAAATTAAATCTGAACCAGATGGAACCCCACTGAGTATTAATTACCAGAGAGCCAAAATACCACCATTGGTTCTAACAGGAATGTTTGCAGACTGGCAACAAATTCTACATGCCACTGTGTAAAACTCTAAAAATTACATGGTTACAAGGTAATACTGGTTGGCCCAAATCTAGCACTTTTCAGGAAATATAACAATGGCAATTTCCTAAATCATCTTTAAGGCTTTTTGTTTCCAGCAACAATGCACAATTCAAAACTGCTTAGCAAAGAAATCCCCCATCTCCTCCGTGACTACTTTAGCACATTTTTATTTTCCACTTTCTTCTGTATTCACTATAATCTGCCTTCAAATAATTTAATTTTTAATAAATACATACTGAGCACTTACTAAGTGTCAGACCCCATGCTAGGCATCAATAACAAAGTAGTAAATAAGAGAGTCCCCTCACATTCTTCCAACTTACGTTCCAGGACAGTGAGAGACAACAAAAAACATTACAAGCAAACAAGGTAATTTAGGATGGTGATAACTGATAACAAGAATTTAAATAGCAACAATCATATTCTCCTCTGATCTAGGAACATAAAAACTTGCAGTGGAATTATATATATTATATTTCTGGGGAAAAAATTAAAACCTCCAAGCATTGATAAGGTCTTCAAGCAATCAGTTAACTCCCTTACAAATGTGGTTTTGGTACTTAAGTTTTTCAAGCCTCTGCATATATCATTTCCATTTTCTTCTCCACTTTGAAGAACAATTTGTTATAAAATTCTCTCCTGATTTTGGATGGTCAGTGAACTTTACTATACTGTTTTCTGCCAATTACTATGCCCCTGCAGTCACCCTGTTAGTAGCCTAGCCTATTCCTGGCTGTTAATAATTACCCCCAAGTATAACTGTGAGGTTGCAATTCATTTGTCTTAACTAATCAGTGAGTTGGTGATTAATTTTTGACCCTTTCCCCATTTTGCAAGCCACTCAGGTGCACTAACAAGCATAGAATCTATTGCAGTTACAATACAATGAAATCACCCTTTTCCTGCAAAATATTTCTCTCTCCCAAAATCTCAATAGCATAGTTATAATTTAATTTCAGTAACTCAGTTCAACAGAAACCAATCTAAATGTTTGAGAGATAAGGCATTCTTATTTGACGTTTTCCAAATAACTTAGCATCTAGTCAGAAAACGTTTTTCAATCTAAATCTGTCTTCCAAAAGTGACGTACTGTCATGAAGGCACACTGTAGGATGTTGCTGTAGAAATGTCGAGTGTTGGAAATTAATGTGAATGTGACTAAGAAGACATTGGCTTTGATCCCAATTCCTATTAGCATTTTTTATTGGTTACCTCTTCTCTGGAACTGAGCACAAGAGTAACTGAGGCTTTATTGTACAAATGGAAAGAAAGTATGCCATAGAAAATGACTGGCAGAGTACCAAAAAGGGGGATATGACTACATTGTTTGCCTTATGCGATTAGCTGAATTTTTCTCTTCTGATTCATAGACTTACATTTTATATGTATTTAAATGGGTATATATACACACACACATATATCTGTATATACCTATGTAGTGAGATATATATATATATATATATGTGTTTGTGAGTGTGTGTGTGAATATATACATATACACAGAGAGACAAGAGATAAGGAAATTCAGGAACAAAGGGGTAAATTACTTTTCCAAACCACTGCTAACAAATAGCAGTGTTTTGACTTTCCTGTTCTTTCTACCTCTTCAAAAGTTAAGGACAGTTAGCTCTTACTGAAATCAAAGACATAGCTTTTAAGAAATAGTAACATTAATTGTGTCCATATTTATTCAATAAACTTGTACATCATTCTTATTTGCATTATTTACTTGATACATAGTGAATATTCTACCCTTTCTTCAATAAGTACAACATAATCAAAGAGTTCAGAAGTGGACATATTTTTATTTCTTAGCAGTTTTAATATACATTTGATGGCAAGTTTATAATTTACACACTTTCATACACACTATATGATTCATAATACCATAGTAAGGTAGGCAGGATACTATTATGACTTTTATTTTACAGATTATGAAGCTAAAGGTTACAGGGGTTAATCTCCTAAGGTTATCAAGTTATTCGTTTTCAGAACCAAGACATAAAACCAGTCCTTCTGACTTCACAATCAGTGCTCATTTTAATCAATATCTTCTTCCTTTGAATTTTAGTATGAAACTATTTTCCATGAGACTGCACATGGAAATATTTGTAAAACATTTAAATGCTTCAGAAACATAGAGTATAAAATGTAAACCTTGAAAGATTATTTAAGAAGATTTTCTACACAATTTATTGCAGGTATAAGAAACTAAATTTTGTTGAACTACTTATAAATCGTGTCAGTTTACTGGAACAGAATGTCTACTGGGGAGAAAAAAGGCATTCCATAACATCAAAAATTTATTCTTTCAAAGTATTTGACTTACCAATTAAATATTCCTGTAAATAAAAAGTTGAGTGAGACTTTATGGTTGTAATGCAAAGGAAAGTTAATTATTTTTCCATCTATAAAACTTTGGTCAGAGACATAAAGTCAATGATACTCAGTCCAAAGCTGTCAGATTATTTAAATCCTATTGACAAGATGCAACAGTTGGGTGCTGTATCTGCCACAACTTTGAAGAGAAGGAATATATATGGATTCATGGTCCAGTGGAATCCATCTCAGGCTAACTTTGAGTATGCCCATACTCTTCAACCAGATTCAGAATTTCTATTGGCTTTGTCTTAGTGTTAATCATGATAAATTTAATTTTGTTAATGTCATCTGCTTCGATATTATCAGAAATAAACTACCCTTTATGAATTCTAACTTCTATCTCTTGTATCCATTCTTGCTTAAAATTTCAACTTTGATTCTAGGCAGCCACATCTACCAGATCCCATGGTTATTTTTTAAATCACAGAACAACCAGTGATTTTTGGTTTTTTCATCTATGACTTTTCAGTCATCTGAGTATTAGAGTTTGTTATATTTTACTTCTATTGTCTATTGTATCTTGTATGCAAAAACAAAAACAAAAACAAAACCTCCTGGGATTTTTATAAGGCATTCTAAATCATGCAAGTAACACTAATTTATTCATGAAAATCACAATACTTATAAGTCCACCTTTGATTTCTTGATTTGAAGTACAGATTTTGGAGCCAGAATGCTGGTGTTCAAATCTCATTTCTGTCATTTACTAATTGTATTACCTTGTAAGTTTTCTCATGTGTAAACTGGCAAAAAATAATACCTAGAAAAGAATGCTTCTGTAAGCATTAAGAAAATAAGCTAACGCTTGTAAGGCGCTTAGAGAAGGTGTAAGTTCTACAAACTCTTTATCAAGGAACATATTCGCTGTAAAACAGGGACTGATAGAAATCAACGATCCTTCCAGATTTATCTCAGTCACATTGGTAGTGTGTCAAACAGCTTGATTGAAAAAAAATGAATTGAAATAATTCTCAGAAAATAAAAATAGGCTTCATGAGAGATCACATGATATTATTCTCCTGAACTCCATATCTTAGAAAGCAGCTATCAAAGATGGATCATAACTTGGATTCTCTTTGTAAGCAAAATAGTACTAACGAGATATTTAAAAATTACTCAGAATAAAGTTTATGTGTGTTATTAAGTGAATAAGAATGGGCATTACATAGATAAAATTTTATGAATATTTAAATTTGCTTTAAAAAACTTTCACTGAAGAATCAATTTTTTTCAAAGGCTCTTTGAATATTTTTAATGTAGTATTTTAATTTTATACACTTAAAATTTCCAAACTTGAAAACTTTTTACAAGTAAATTTAATTTTACAGACCTATAATTTTATTAAATTATCTAATTCTTTAATATATAAATTGAATTATATACTCATGGTAGCAGCACATAAATCTAGAATTTACAACTGTCTGTAATGTGATAAGCTCAGCTACATGTGCCTAACACACGGTGGGTGTAAGCAAATTGAGACAAATGGAAATAAAAGAGAATATAGAGGTCGGGCATGGTGACTCACACTTGTAATCTCAGCACTTTGAGAGGCCGAGATGGGCGGGTCACCTGAGGTCAGGAGTTCAAGACCAGCCTGGCCAACATGGTGAAACCCCGTCTCCACTAAAATTACAAAAATTAGCCACGTTTGTGACTGTAGTCCCAGCTACTAGGGACTACAGATGACTGTAGTCCCAGCTACTAGTGGGGCTGACGCAGGAGAATCACTTGAACCACGGAGACAGAGGTTGCAGTGAGCTGAGATCGTGCCACTGCACTCCAGCCTAGGTGACAGAGTGAGGTTCCATCTCAAAATTAAAAAAAAAAAAAAAAAAAGGTGGAGTGGGGAAGGGGGAAGAGAGAAGAGAGAGAGAGAGAATAAGAGAATATAGATATATTAAATGAAATTTTCAGGTTTTGACAGTATTCACAAACTAAGAAAGCAATTTAATTTCCTTTCTTGCCTAGAAAGAACGCACTATTTGGTTATCACTGTCTCTCCTTAAATGTCTTGAAAATTCTGCTCCATTTTTGCTTTGATTTGAATGCTTGTTCTCAGAAGTCTGATGCCAGAGTAATGCTCTTCTCCTTGTAAATTATTTTGTCTTTTAGTCTGGCAACCTGATGAAATTTTATTTTTAAAATTTTCTTTATTATTATTATTATAAGTTTTAGGGTACATGTGCACAATGTGCAGGTTAGTTACGTATGTATACATGTGCCATGCTGGTGTGCTGCACCCATTAACTCGTCATTTAGCATTAAGTATATCTCCTAATGCTATCCCTCCCCCCTCCCCACCCCCCACAACAGTCCCCAGAGTGTGATGTTCCCCTTCCTGTGTCCATGTGTTCTCATTGTTCAATTCCCACCTATGAGTGAGAACATGCGGTGTTTGGCTTTTTGTCCTTGTGATAGTTTACTGAGAATGATGATTTCCAATTTCATCCATGTCCCTACAAAGGACATGAACTCATCATTTTTTAAGGCTGCATAGTATTCCATGGTGTATATGTGCCACATTTTCTTAATCCAGTCTATCATTGTTGGACATTTGGGTTGGTTCCAAGTCTTTGCTATTGTGAATAGTGCCACAATAAACATATGTGTGCATGTGTCTTTATAGCAGCATGATTTATAATCCTCTGGGTATATACCCAGTAATGGGATGGCTGGATCAAATGGTATTTCTAGTTCTAGATCCCCGAGGAATCGCCACACTGACTTCCACAATGGTTGAACTAGTTTACAGTCCCACCAACAGTGTAAAAGTGTTTCTATTTCTCCACATCCTCTCCAGCACCTGTTGTTTCCTGACTTTTTAATGATTGCCATTCTAACTGGTGTGAGACGGTATCTCGTTGTGGTTTTGATTTGCATTTCTCTGATGGCCTGTGATGATGAGCATTTTTTCATGGGTCTTTTGGCTGCATAAATGTCTTCTTTTGAGAAGTGTCTGTTCATATCCTTCACCCACTTTTTGATGGGGTTGTTTTTTTCTTGTAAATTTATTTGAGTTCATTGTAGATTCTGGATATTAGCCCTTTGTCAGATGAGTAGGTTGCGAAAATTTTCTCCCATTTTGTAGATTGCCTGTTCACTCTGATGGTAGTTTCTTTTGCTGTGCAGAAGCTCTTGAGTTTAATTAGATCCCATTTGTCAATTTTGGCTTTTGTTGCCATTGCTTTTGGTGTTTTAGACATGAAGTCCTTGCCCATGCCTATGTCCTGAATGGTAATGCCTAGGTTTTCTTCTAGGGTTTTTATGGTTTTAGGTCTAACGTTTAAGTCTTTAATCCATCTTGAATTAATTTTTGTATAAGGTGTAAGGAAGGGATCCAATTTCAGCTTTCTACATATGGCTAGCCAGTTTTCCCAGCACCATTTATTAAATAGGGAATCCTCTCCCCATTGCTTGTTTTTTAAAAATTTTCATAATTCTACTAGAATGTATCTTCTGGTTGACTGTCCTGGATCAATTTTCCCAGGTCATCGGTGGGCCTAATCCAAAAGCATTCTGGTTGTCTTTTAGGTCCAGGAAATTTTCTTGGATTATAATTTTAAATATTAGTTCTATTTTATTGCTTTTGTTTTTTTTTCCTTTAGGGATTCTATTATACATCTATTGGATGTTATTTGCCTTCTTACTTGATACACTTTCTCTGACACTTTTTTACCTTGTTCGTTGTATTATGTTCATCCTCTTGTTTTCCTCCTCTTGTTTAATGTCTCTTATTTTACTACTGTAATTTTTATCTTATTAATTTTTTAATATTTTAATTATTTAATTTTCAAATTTAACTTTAGAGACAGGTTCTATGTCATTCAGGCTGATCTTGAACTCCTGGGCTCAAACTATCTTCCCATCTCACCCCCCAGGCAAGTAGCTGGGACTACAGGCATGCACCATGCCCAGTCTTTCAATGTCCCTTATTAATTATTACTTGAATATATTCTACAGTGAGCACTTTGTATGTTTTGTTTTACCTTTATTTCCAATAGTCTTTTTCTATTTCTTTCCTTTGTTCAATTTGCATTTCTTTTTTGTTATAGTTTTAGTTTTTGAATTACTGTTTTAAAATATGTTTCTTATCGCCAAATGTTTATGTGAAGATAGTTAATTCAGTTTGTAGTGTTTTGTTACCTTCTAATTCTGTTTCATGGTTGCTTTAGGAGAATTTTCATCAGTTGAAATATTTGGATTAACATTGTTAGGTTACTTGTGACAGCAGTTTTGAATTAAATTGAGTTTTTTCTCTATTTTTAGGCATCTTAGGATAATATTTCAAGTTTAGAAGACTATTTGTTCAGTGTAATAAGGTTTCATTTCTTTAATGGATGGTGGTGCTTGTGGTTATAGGAGGGGAAAGATAAGATCCTTAATGATTCCTTCATTTGTTTATTTCTCTTCATAGCCCTCTCCTTCTTTACTTTTCTGATTATCCCCAAGAAACAAATGCTTGCTGAGGCTCTAACTTCCAGTCCTGCTTATTTCCCTGTAGCCAGTGTTGTCAACTACAGAGCCCTAGAAATGTGGTAAATATTTCAGCATTTTTATTATCAAACTTTCTCTTTCTGAGTGTATCCGTTTATGTTTCCACTGAGACTTTTAGATCTTATGTCTCCCTTTCCTGTTCTCCACATTTACAAGCCTGCAGGAGCAGCAGAAGCTGTATTAAAACTTGGGGCTTATTTCTCTGCTGACAGTTAATTTTAAGTTTGTATTACCCTACGCCTTCAAGCAATGCTGAAGATGTTGGTCAAATGTAGTCATATTCATGCTCCTTTTTTATTTTCTTTTTCAAGAGTGTAGGACGCTTGGGAAGATTTGAAAGAAAGCATCTCCCATTATACTCCAGATCCATAAGTCCCAAAATACAATTTAAAAGCTAAATAAATTGTTTAATATTAATGTCAAGTATTTTTCAAAAAATAGGTTCTATTTCTTCTAGATTTTCCAAATGTCTCCCAGTGTCTTCTCTTCAATCTGGAATCTCCTGCTGTAGTCTGGATGCTAATTATGTCTTGACTATGTCAGTGGAACAGTCCCCTAATGAGTCTTATTGCAACCAGTTCTCCCAACCTACAGATGCTCTTCCACATAGCCACCAAGGTTATATTCTAAAGCATGAATTAAGACATGCTACTGTCCAGCTTAAAAGCTTCCAATGGCTTATAGTCATGAAAAAAATGAAATCAATCATATGGCTTTGGCAGGAGAGAAGAGCTCTTTTTCAGTGATTATTTATTGATTTTGAGACAGAGTTTTCTCTGTTGCCCAGGCTGGAGTGCAGTGGCATAATCATGACTCACTGCACCCTTGATTTCCAAGGCTCAAGCAATCTTCTTGCCTCTGCCTCCAAAGTAGCTGAAACTACAGGTGCATGCCACCAAGTCCTTGTAGAGATGGAGTCTTGCTATGCTGACCAGGCTGGTTTCAAACTCCTGGCCTCAAGCCATCCTCCCACCTAGGCTTCCAAAGTGCTGGGATTATAGGCATGAGACACCATGCTCGGCCTTTTTCACTTAATTGTCACTTTGCAATACAGTTTGTCAAGTCTACCTCAAAAATGTCATCTTTTAGGCTGACATAGGTTAGAAATATAAAATTACAATGCCCTCACCATTTTATTCCCTCTGACAATATGATGGCATAATAATACCACACTTTGAGAAAGTGGAAAGAACATTTTTTAAAAATAGAGGGTAATTTAGCTTAGCACTATGATCCTCTTTGATCTCTGGTAATTTAGCCATAATGAATAGATCTTATTCTTCTCATAAAACCATATTGGTTGAATATGGTGATATGGTTTGGCTCTGTGTCCCCACCCAAATCTCATCTCAAATTGTAATCCCCATGTGTCAAGGGAGGGACCTGGTGGGAGGTAATTGGATTATGGGGGTGGTTTCCCCCATGCTGTTCTCATGATAGTGAGTTCTCAGGAGATCTGATGGTTTTTAAGTGTGGGACTTCCCCTTTGCTTGCACTCTCTCCTGCTGCCTTCCACCATGATTGTAAGCTTCCTGAGGCCCCCCACCAGCCATACTCAACTGTGAGTCAATTAAACCTCCATTCTTTATAAATTACCCAGTAGCAGGTACTATCTTTATAGCAGTGTGAAAATGGACTAGTACAACTCTACTAAGTTCAGAGTTTTCACTGTACAGGTCCTTCAAAACCAAGCATATCCAGTCCTCGGAATAGCAAAGAGCTGTGTAGCTGGCTCCATCCTTCTTTTGTCACTCTGAACCAGAGGATGCCACTGCTATAGGACCCATATTTGTCTTTTGAACCTCATATGAATTAGATCCTAATGTTTTAAATGCCAAAGATTTAATAAGTGATGGATTAGGCTCATTCTTGATTATAAACTGCCCATCCCTCCAAAGAAGTACAAGAACTCTATATCTCAAATGATTGAAGTCTCTAAACATTTCTGCATTTAATAAGGATTATAGAATGTCTGTATATTTAAGATAGATGTATAAATACTATTCAGACTTTCACTCGCAACAATGCCACAAATAATTTCTGGACCTGTCATGTGTAAATACCTCTGCTAACACTAATAATTCAATAAAAATGATGAAGCATGGAATACTATGCAGCCACTAAAAAGAACAAAATAATGTCCTTGGCAGCAACACGGATGCAGCTAGAGGCCATTATCCTGGGTGAATTAATGCAGGAATAGGAAATCAAATACTGCATGTTCTTATCTATAAGTGAGGACTTCGCAGTGGATACACATGGACATAAAGGTGGGAACAACAGACACTGGGGGCTGTTAGAGGAGGGAGAGAGGGAAGGAGGGAAGCGCTGAAAAACTAATATATTGGATACTAAAATCACTGCAATGGTGATAGGATCATTCATGCCCCAAAACTCAGCGTCATATAATATACCCATGTAAAAAACCTGCACATGTACCCCGTGAATCTAAAATAAAAAAGGAAAATACTTTTTAAAAAATAAAAAGGTAACAAACTGGAAAAAATAATAAAAATAAAAATTATGAAGCCAAAAACTATTCAGTTAGCTTTTTTAAAAAAAGTTTTTAAATTCTCCAAGCTACTCTCAATCTCACAATTTAAAATTTGAAGAACTGTGAATAAGTAAATATTCTCTTAAAAACAGTCATGAAACATATTTCTCTAATCAAAATGAAGGTATGTTTTATTTCCATTGCTTAAAAAATTATTAAAAACTAAAAGCAGGAAAATGTACCTATCTTTAATAAGCTTAAATGAGTTGTTTCTCAATAGAAACAAAGTTATTTTTAATACATTTGTCAAACCAGTTTTGATATATTGTCAGTTTCCATTCGCACTGCTGTTTGAATATTTTTCAGAATCACTGTTAATTTTCTGAGCTTAATACTTGTTTAGCAACTATCCCAGATAAAACTCTTTATGCTGTAGAGCAGTCATTCTTAATCTGAAAATTCATGGATTGAAAGTGTATGCTAATTTACAAATGTGTGCCGGTTCTTGTGTCCCAGTGTAGTTTAGACACGAGAGAGAAACAAAGTCTGGAGACTTTAGTCAACTTTCAAAGACCAACAAAGGTTAAAAAGACCAGATGGAAATATTGGTATTTTGAAATTTTATCTTTGGTTTCTAGAACTGTGTCTTCAATGATGCCTTTACACTGTAAAAATAATTTGGATATGCTCCAATTTGAAGTCAAGTATAAAATGTTTAAAATGTAATTCCATATAAATTATTTTATGATAATGAGTAATAGCTAATGTAAGCTAATTTATTATATTTCCTGACTATGCTAGAGTGAGGATAAAATGGTTTGCTATTTTCTAAAAATGCAAATCCACTAAAAAATCAAGTTTTTATTATTTTAGTCCGTTTATAGTATAATGATAAATTCATACATATCAACGGTACAGTGTAATATTATTTTACTACCTTATATTGTATGTTAATAACCACATATAGCTTATAATTTTTGCTAAAATTCTACTAGTAGTATCAATGACATTTTTCATTAATATACCAAGTCAACCAATAATTAGATTGAAGTGCTGTGCTTTTTTCAGAGTTAGAGATGGTTAATACAGAATCTTCACTAATCGGAAATCATTTTAAATAGATTAAATAGTTTCCTTTAGTAATCCACTGAACCCCAGGCATTTGCACTTTTTTTTTTTTTTTTTTTTTTGAGACAGAGTTTTGCTCTTGTCACCCAGGCTGGGGTGCAGTAGCATGATCTCGGCGTACTGCAACCTCCACCTTCTGGGTTCAAGCGATTCTCCTGCCTTAGCCTCCCGAGTAGCTGGGATTACAGGCACCCACCACCATGATCAGCTAAATTTTCGTATTTTTAGTAGAGATCGGATTTCACCATGTTAGCCAGGCTTGTCGCGAACCCCTGATCTCAGGTGATCCACCCATCTCAGCCTCCCAAAGTGCTGGGATTACAGGCATGAGCCACTGTGCCTGGCCTGCACTACTTTTTTTTTTTTTTTTTAGTGCATTACCTTCCACTGATTGAGAAGGTGTGACAGAAAAATAATTTAGTTCCAAATCACATCATTGCAAAAAATATAATAAACATTGGCTTATAAAAATTGCAGACAAAACCACAACAACAGAAATGGCAAAGATAATGAGATACCTGAACTTCGAATAACTATTCCATTTCAGAGTCATTCTTGACTACAACTTATCTTAATTTTACTTTATTATTGTAAGATAGTGGTATTAGGTAATGTTCAAATTATTTTGGAGACCTGAAAATTGATTCCAAGTGTTACTGCCAGGTTAGTGCTGCAGAAAACAAACTATTTATGTTATCTTCAGGTTCTGCTTTAAAAGCATTACCTGATACGATGCAATTTGAAACTTCTGAAGACTGGTACATGGTGAAAAGGAATAATTAGGGGAGGGCTGGAATGGTTATATTGAGCCAAAGGAATGCATTTCAAATAGATGAGACATGGGGAGGCAGGGTGGAAAAGCAACAGGCTCTGAAATAAGCACAGTGTTTAGGACCACTTAGTCCAATGAGAGCAAGTGTTTGTAGATGGCAACAAGGTGACATTAGCAACAGTGGCAGGCTAAATGCCACGGTGGTCAGCTAAATAAGGTACAAGCAGTCTGGCCTTATTGAGAGTACAGCAGCAGACAGACAAGAATCTTTGTGCCATTCAGAAAACTTAAAACAGGGTGTTTTCTTTCTGCTTGCTCTGTGATTGCACCATTCACTTGAGTTGTTCACATTTTCCTGTTTCTTTGCTTATAAATATTAATAGGAATATAAATGCCAACTTGGTTCAGATTTATTGTAGGGAAAAAAACACAAATATGATTGTAAAGCATTTTGGAAACAGAAAGGCCATCAGCATTCTTTAATGGATTTTCTAAGTATATTAACAAGCAAAGTCTTTCTTCAATTATTTTCATTAGCTATATATCAGCCAACATTTATAGTATGTCTAAGAGGTCTTATGTTATACTTGGTGTAGTCTAAGGCATGGAAGTAGGGCAAAGATAAAAATATCCCTCTCTGTAAGGCTTGACATGCATGGCAAAGTCTCTTGCATAGATTAGTGACTTAATAAGAATTTGTCCAATTTTTTTAACTTTTAGTAAATAAGGATTAAAGGGCATCTATAGGGCATTCTTATTAAGCAATGAGAGCAAAATCATGTATTTCAAACAAAAAGCAAGCAAGCACTTTATTGATTTTTACAATATGGAAGGTCCTGCAAAATGAAAGAAACACTCAAAAAGTGTTTTTCCAACTCTCCAATGTATCAGACTCTAACTAAAACAAAGTACAACCTTCAAAAGCAGTTTCATTTCTGGAAAAATAGACAGAAAAATCAAACTTGATTTTTAAGTAAAAGGAATTGCAAAATCTAAAACGAACTTATCGGAAATTTAACTCCACTTTCAAGGAGAAAAATATTTCTTGGAAGAAATATTTCAGTAACAGAATCCAACTTTGTATGATTAAACAAATAAAAGTAAATAGAATTTCATTTCAGAGTTGAATATACTTTAATATTCAAGAGCCATGATGCTGCACTTTTTAACTCAACTTGCTAAATTACTGATTAGCAAGAAATGACCACAATATGTGAGGATTAAAGCCCATAAGATAGTGTTCATATTTATTACCAGAGTACTGAGTACATTCTGTTACACTCAACAATTTAACTCTAAACTAGTTAAAGGGCAACTATAAAATACAAGTTTCTGAACTGTTCACAGTCCTATTATGGCGTGGGACGTGTTGTTCTGCACCAAGGTTGAGAAAACGCATCGTGCCCAGAGTGCTGTCAAAGAGTCAGTTACATAATAAACTATTAAGTGACTAAGATATCATCTTGTTCCAAATGGAAGCTGACAACATTTCTATGGGGACTGACATGCTGGTGATGAATGAGGTCGAGGCCAGATTAGTGGTGAAAGCATGAAGAAGATTGTTTGACCAGAACATTATCAGAGCTATGGTGAGAAAAGAAAGCAACCAAGAAAAGCTGGATGTGGGATTCAATTATCTAGGATGATTCAGATAGCTCCAAGTCAGCTATCGATGAGGCACTCTATCAGCTTCTTTAAGTGGAAGCTAGATTTTGCCAGGACTCAGTGCCTGTGCCAAGCAGCCATTCTGTCTCTTCCGAATAGACTGGGAGTTTATGCAGAGTGTAATCTTCCATAGGGGCTGTGTGTGTTCTTCTGAAACTTTGACATCTTTGGCCATCAGGAACCTGCAGCCCCAAGGAATGTGAACAAGCTTTGAAAGCCCTAGACCCGGGGCGGTGGCTCATGCCTGTAATCCCAGCACTTTGGGAAGCCGAGGCGAGTGGATCACCTGAGGTCAGGAGTTGGAAACCAGCCTGGCCAACATGGTGAAACCCCATCTCTACTAAAAATACAAAAGTTAGCCAGGAGTGGTGGTGGGCGCCTGTAATCCCAGCTACTCAGGAGGCTGAGGCAGGAGAATTGGTTGAACCCTGGAGGCGGAGGTTGCTGTGAGCCAAGATCGTGCCATTGCACTCCAGACTGGGTGACAGAGTGGGACTCCACTCCATCTCAAAAAAAAGAAAAAAAAGAAAAGAAAAAAGAAAAAGAAAAAGAAAAGAAAGAAAGAAAGAAAAGAGAAAAAGAAAGTCCTTGAAAGCCAGATCTCTCCTCTGTTTTGTTAGGATATCTCCATTTGCCATCATGTTCAGGTTTCAGTCCTTCCACAAACTGAGGATATTTTCTCTCACAGGTTAGAAGGCAAGAGGAGAACTCTTAATTATTTTTCAACAACATTCTTTCCTATGGAGGGTTTTCTGTGCCACTTGGGTAGACTTTTGAAATTCATAATCCCTTATTGTCAGACCACCCAGATCTCAAATTTAGTGGATTATTTGAAACTTGAGACCTGTTGATTCTTGTCTTTGGACTTGAGACCCCCATTACCTGTTTTAAATAATACTAGATTTTTAACCTTGCTTTAAAGAGAGAGAGTACAGGCTGATGGTTGAGAGTGTAGCCCCTGGACTTAGATGACCTGGGTTCAAATCCCAAATTTATCATTTGCTAGGTTTGCCAACTTTGGGCAACTTACTTATCTCTGATTTCATTTCTACTTCTGTTAGTAGAAATAAGGGGTACCCACCTTAGAAGGCTTATAGTTGCAAAGCACTTAACAGTGCCAGGCACACCCAGTAAATATGAGGTAGAATTACTCTTCAGGAAAAGGCGTCTTGCCTTCTACACCTATAATGTCTTTCAGACATCACTTACAGATCCTGTTTTCTCCCCCGTCCCTATCATTCCTGCCATGTTGCTTCTGATGCCTATAGGTGACATTAATCCTATTATGGCCTACTCTTAGTGGGACAATCAATAAGGGAATATGTTTCCTATCATTCTAAAGTTTTATATAGGCAAATAGCCTTTTGGTTTCTCAGCAATGGCAAAAGAAGTGTCAGGGATAAGTTGCACAACATGTATTTAATATAAGAAAATATTAATAGTTGAATCCACATTTCACAACCCTGAGGCTGGCACTTTGTCTAAATTATTCTGCTCTACAGAAGCTTTATTAGTATGTGTTATTTATGAGTAGACACTGTGTGTGGCTATTATATTTCCAGATAGGAATGAGGAACACAGCATCCCTATGTCTTACTGAGTATTTGTATAGATGAGCAAAACAATTCTGGTAAGAAATCAGAGAAAACAGTAAAGCTTGAAAGTTTCATAAAGAAATTTATTTCTTTCTGTAGTAAATGTCAGTGTCTCTGATCTCAATAATAAATCTTCAATTTCTGTTCTACTATTTCATTTATGACAGAACACATGAAAATATTAGCTACATTTAAATGACAGAGTGGTGTATTTTCTCCATTCTGAGGATCAACTCAGGAACCCTTTTTTAAATCCGTGGAATGTATTCACTTGACATCCTCAATAAGTGGCAATATTTTTATCTTTTTTGATGTTATTCCCCTTTACATTTGTATTCTTCCCAATTATAGAACAGAGAAATAAATACTTCTCAATTATCTTGAACGTTGACCCTTCCTAGATATCTGTTATTGGCTGAATTAGGTGCCCCTAGAATTCATATGTTCAAGACTTAACTTTCAGTGCCTCAGAACACGACTGTATTTGAAATTAGGGCCTTTAAAGAGGTAATTAAGCTAAAACAAGATCTTCTGGAGAGGCCCAAATCCAGTCTGACTAGTGTCTGGTGTCCTTATGGAGAGACACCAGGGGGTATGTGCAGAGAGAAGCCCGTGAGGAGGCAGCAAGAGGGCGGCCATCTTGCAAGCCAGGGAGAAAGATTTCCGAGTTGACGCACCCTGCGTCAACCCAGGTTGATCTCAGACTTCCCATCTTCAATAATGTGAGAAAATAAATTTCTGTTATTTACGCCACCTAGTCTGTGGAATTTTGTTATGGCAGCCTGGAACACTAATGCAGAAAATTGCTACCTCTTCTACCAGGTCTAATTGGTCAGCCAAGTTCCATTTCTGTTCATACCAGAATTGCTCAACATGGACAAGTTACCTAGGCAACACCTTCAAATCTAAAAAGTCTCATAGCAAGATACAAATGGCTATGTATCCCCAGTCAAGTAGGTTTTCTGGAGTCTACCTCCCACAGCCAACAAATCTTAAAGAACCAGGTGAAAACCCTGATTTATTTAACTTTCTGACTGCTTGGTAGCAGTCTAAAATTATCATATAATCTAAGCGGATTGTGATTATTTCCCCCCTGCTCTTTAGCATCACTCTTCCCAGTTCTGTTTTTACCTATCCATCAAATTTTCAAACAGGCATTTGAGAAGTCTGCAGTGGACCAACCGCCTTTTATCCCTGAATTGTTTAAAGAAACCAGTGGTACGTGTATTCCTTTCCTGGGCAGTTGTAACAGTTAGATGAACTGGTTAGCTTAAAGCAACAGAAATGTATTCTCTCACAGTTTTGGAGGCCAGAAGTCTGAAAATCCAGGTGCCAGCAAAGTCATGCTCCCTCTGAAAGATCTAAGGGAAAATCAATTCCATGCCTCTCTTCTAACGTCCATTATTGCTGGTAATCATTGGCATTCCTTGGCTTAGAAACACCACTCTAAATTCTGCCTCCATCATCACATGGCACTATCATGTCTTTGTGTCTCTTTTCTTCTTCTTATGGGGACACCAGTCATACTAGAGTAAGGGTACTCCCTACTCTAGTATAATCTCATCTTAACTCATTATATTTGTAACAACCCTATTTCCAAATAAGTTCACATTCTGAGGTTCTGGGAAGGACATGAATCTTGGAAGATCACTATTCAACTCAGGACAGCATCTGAAAAAGCAGCTGTTTCACGTCAAATATTGACAGATGAGTGACAAGATATGAGATACATTTTCTTTGCAGAATTTGAACAATTGTGGTTCTTATTTCTGTAACTCTAGGTTGGAAAAAGACCACAAAAAACTAAACAACAAAGACTGGAAAGAATTCAAGGCAGCACTCATAGTAAAGAAAACAAACAAACAAACAAAAAAAGAACTTGTTTGGAAAATTGTAGAATGCTTTCTGTAGTTTCCTTTTAAAAAAATCCTTTACAAAATAAAATTATTAAAGTTAGCCCTAGCTTATCTGTTTAAACTAATAATAATGGTCAGTCCTGGGTCATAATTTCCCTCTAAGTCTTACGTAAGTAATTGGCACAGCAAATCTCCACTGACCTGTAGGTGACTTTTCTTCTCCAAGCATTAGAGCCCTGGAGCAATTCATTCAAATTTTTGGGACCCTAGGACTCTCCCTGTTAATCCATCCTTTTTGAAATGAATTAAACTCAGTGGATACTGGGATTATTTTTTCTTTAAACATGTTTAAACTGGTTTGAAATGGTGAGTCTCAATCCTTACCAAAAACATTTATCTTGGTCGATGATCATGTTTGAATGTCTTCTAGTTTAAAAAGTACCTTCCCTTGAACCGATATCCACCTTAATCAGAGGTCAGGGTTCATAAAACTTATTTAAGCATGCCCTTAGGAAATTTTTCAGTGGCCCGTTAAAATAGTATGAATCTACCTGTAAGCTACTCACCACAATTTTTCTCGTAACACATATCATAGCTGTCTCCAGTTTCTGTTGCCAAATGACCTTTCCCAGTTCAAGCCACTGTTTGCTCCTTGGATTTTCATTGCTTGGTTTCCTTCTTGCTTAGCTCCAAGCTCCCTTCTGTTGTATTAATCCTTTTCTATCCTCTAATCCATTTCTTTGGACAATCTCTATGTTAGCACTTAATCTCTTTTGTAGATATTAACTTAGAACTGAACTAATCCATCAATATGCACTCCTTAGCAGCGACCAGGTACCACAATATTCTGCCTTGCCACACAGTGAAGCATAGGCTACCTTGCTATGTCTACCCCCTCATTCCTACCACTCCTCAACTCTGAAATCAGGCATCTATTCCAACTGGTCAACAGAAACTACTCTCCCACTCTGTGTCACTTGGTTCTGTTGAAAATGGTCTTCATTAGCCTCACCACTTGGTTGGTTTGTTCTCCCAAGTTTTTAATTTGCTCCTTTCCTAGCTACTCCCTCCTTCTCATGCTCTTAAATAATGGTTCAAGGTATCCATTAGTTCAACATACATTTACTGAGCACCTATTGCATCATGTATTTTGCTGGATACTGTTGACAAAGCAGAGAAAAAGATAAACACTATCCCTTTTTTGTGGAAATTAGACTCTCCAAGATCTTAAATATTTCCTAAGTGAATTTCCATGGCTTTAGTTACTTCCTGTGAATTGATAACTCCTAGATTAATACATCACCTTGCAGCATGCACTATTGAGAGCTAGACCCACATCTTACCTTCTCGGAAGATCTTACAGTTTAATGGTCTCAAAATTAACATATTTTAAATATCTATGCCAATAATCCCTCAGGTTAATGGCATCATAAACAAAGATAACTGTCCTCTAAACTCTATGCTCATGGACGTTTCCACATATCGATGGCTGTCAGTTCAACATTCTAAATAAGACTCCAAATGCCTCTTCCTTTGAATTCCTACTGCAAGTGTTTACTTTCACGCCCTCATAATCTGCGTTTTTGCAGATGCTTTCTAACTGGTCTCCCATCTCTGGATTCAGTGCCTCCTGATGACTCCATATTACCATCAGAATAAAGTCCAAACTGTAAGAAGGATCTTAAAATATGAAACCAATATACTTCACCTATTAAAAAGGGAAAACACTCAGGTAAACTAAAATATAAACAAATCACCACCATATAGAATGTAGAAAGACTAAACTACAACCTATGAGAAAATTTTGTGACACACAAAAATGGGCAAAAGATTAGTATTCAAAAAACACAAAGAACTTCAACATATACACAGGAAAAAAGTGACCCCATAAAAAATGATAAAAAAGAATTGATTAAAAATTTCAGAGAAGACCACCAATGACCAATAATCATATGAAAAGGTGTTCAATCTCATTTATAATCAGAGAAACACAAAACAGAGAGATTTCATTTCACACTCATACCATATTAGCAAAAAATTATGGCTACTTAATAACAAGTGTCATTTGCATAAGAAACAACATAAATCCTCACCACTGCTGATGGGAGTATAAATTGTTTTAACCACGTAGGAAAATGTTCTCTAGCAAAATTGAACAACTGCATAACCTACCTCCAACCAGCTAAGTCATGGTTAGCTGGAGCTGCTTTCAGCTTCTCCTGGAGATAAAAGGAGGATTAGAGCATGGCCATCCATCCCAATGGGCAGAATATGTATCTTTAGTTTCTTTGGGGGAGTCAGCACCCTCCTTACTCAAAAATATTTATCAAAGGGATGTTAGAAGGTTATTATATACTCCATAATTAGGTATATACCCTAAACTCTTACACATAAATAAGGAGAGATTGCATAGAAGCATTGCTCATAAAAACCAAAACAACCATTGTGCCCATCAACTGTGAGATTATAAAACTAAGGAAATTATGAAAGTTATAAATTATCTTTACAAGAGAATTCTGCTCCTTATAATATATCCATACAAAGAAATTTTAAAAACATACTATTTATCAATTAAAGCAAGTCATACATAAGTCACGCACAGAAAGACAAATAACTCAGGATCTCACTTATGTATGGACACTTGAATAGTTGAACTCAACAAAGTGGAGAGTAGAATGATGGTTACCAGAGGCTTGCGGATGGACAAAGGAAAGGTATGGGGAGCTGTTAATCAAAGGATACAAAGTTTCAAACAGAAAAAATAGGTTTTGATATCTATTGCACAGCAGGGTGACTATAGTCAATAATAATGTATAATTAAAAGTAACTAAAAGAGCAAATTTCAAATTTCTCACCATAAAAAATGATAGGTAACTGAGGTGATATGTTAATCAGCTTGATTTCATCATTCCACGTTGTATACAAACTGTACCTCATAGATGTTTACAATTACAATTTGTCAATCAAAAATAATATTAATAATAAATAATAAAGCAAGTTACACAAGACTACACATAAAATTATTCCATTCATAGAAGTTCAAAAACACACAAAAGCAACATTGTAGTTTAGGGATACACACTTGAAAGATAGAAATTATAGAGGAAAGCAAGGAAATTATTAACACATTCTAATTAATGCTGGAAGAAGGTGGGGGAGATGTAATCAGGAAAAGCATATTGGCGATTTCTAGGGTGTGGCAATGCTCAGTCCATAATGATTTAAACTAGGGTGTCCAATCTTTTGGCCTCCCTGGGCCACATGGAAGTAAAGGAATTGTCTTGGGCCACACATAAATTTCACTAATGATAGCTGATGAGCTTCAAAAAAAAAAATTGCAAAAAAATTTCACAACGTTTTAACAAGGTTTACGCATTTGTGTTGGGCAACATGCAGACCGTGGGCCACAGGTTGGACAAGCTTGATTTAAACTTTATGCATATGATTCCATTTAATTTTATATAATTGCTGTATTTTTATTGGAAAAAAATAGATTACCAGCCTCTGTTCTGTACATTTCCTGTCACCCTGAGATCCACAGCTATGACCTGCCTCCCAATAGCATGACACACACACACACAGACACACACACCCTCTCACCCATAATTTAATCACATTATATGATTTGTCATTGTCCCAAAATCAATGCATTTGCTTTCAATCTGCTCAGATTCGCTATTTGTTATTCCATTTTCTTAAGATGTCCGATCCTCTCCATTTGATCACTGTTGGGAAGAGTTGGTTTAAATGCATTATCTCTGTAAAACTTTTTCCAGTCCCTGCAGACAGAATGAATCATTTCCTCTTTTGACTTCCTGTGGTACTCTGTTTAGTTCTCTTCTTACTGCTTTCCTTAAATCATGTTCAAGTTATTTATCTGACTTGCTCCTTTGTCCCTGTCCTCACACCATGAATACAGAGGTATCAACTCTTGTTTATCTCTTTTAATTCCTACTTCTGCTCTAGCGTGTAATAAGCGTTTAGCAAATTATTTAATGCTGAAGAAGACAAATGAAGATTAATGCAAAATTTGAAGTATATTATCAAGTTATTTGTTGCATTTGACACAAAAATCATCATTATTTACAGAGAAAAACTTATAAAATCCAGAAACAGTATAGTTAGGATAAGAAAAAGTATACAACAATCATATAATGGCAAAAACCAGAGTTCTCTGACAAAAATAATGAGGGAGGTTAAAGATACATGATCATAATTTTAGAAGACAGATAACTTGAAAAGGTCAGATATTTGGTACATCCAAGTAGACAATTATATAACTCTTTAAATGATGGCTCAAGATATACTCTTAAAGATAACAAACTCTATAACATTTTTTATAGACTGGACTTTGAATTTTTGAGTGTTAGAGATAGCTCCTGCAAAAAAAAATCATAAGATAATGTGTTCCTAACACAGTAAGCAACGTTAAGATCTCATGTTTACAAAAGACCTGAATCCTCATCCACAATGGAAACCATCATTGGCCCAAAATGAAAAAGCAAGTGTTTGCAAATCTTAAGAAAAGGCATTCTAGTGGGCATTCTATCCACCGTCAATGGCCCAGTTAGTGTCTAATTCATCACAAAAGGTCAATCAATTTCATTCTGTAGAAAATTGAACAACTTTCTCTATAACACAACTTAAAAGTAGGAAACTGACTTTGTGGTTTGCTTCCCCATTTTGATAGTTCTCCAGCTCCTCATAAACTACAACATGATTTTTAAGTATTAAAAATTAAAAAGACTTTGTTTCAAGTGACTTAGCAACCTATGTTCAAAACCTAAAGATTTGCTATAGCAGAGGATGTTTATTTTAATGCACATTTATTACAAAAACGATTAGAAACCAGAAATGTTTCAAATATTCTTGTAATCAAACATCTTTATTGTGGTAGAACATATTTGATGTATTTTGTTATAACTTCAACTTATATTTTAGATTCAGGGGGTAGATGTGCAAGACACTGAGATTTGGGGTGTGAATAATCTCATCACCCAAGTAGTGAGCATAGTACCCAATACATATTTTTTTAGCCCATGCCCTCCTCCTTCCCTCCACTGTCTAGTAGTCCCTGGTGTCTATTGTTTCCATTTTAATGTCCATTATCCAATGTGTAGCTCCTACTTATCGGTGAGAACAATGCAGTACTTGCTTTTCTGTTCCTGCATTAATTCATTTGGGATAATGACCTCCAGTTGTATCCATGTGACTTCAAAGGACATTAATTCATTCTTTTTATGACTGCATAGTATTCAACAGTGTACCACATTTTCTTTATTCAATCCAACATTGACTGGCACCTAGGTTGATTCCATATCTTTGCTATTGTGAATAGAGCTGCAATGACCATACGAGTGCACGTCTTCTTTGTAATCATTTATTTTCCTTTAGGTATACACTCAGTAGTTGAATTGCTAGGTCAAATGGTAGTCCTCTTTTAAGTTCTTTGCGAAATCTCTAAACTGCTTTCCACAGTGGCTGAACTAATTTGCATTCTCACCAAGAGTGGATAAACCTTCACTTTTCTCCACAGCTTCACCAACATGTTATTTTTTGACTTTTTAGTAATAGCCATTTTAATTGGTGTGAGATGGTATCTCATGATTTTAATTTGCATTTCTCAGATGATTAGTGATGATGGGCAATTTTTCATGTTTCTTGGCCACTGCATGTCTTCTTTTGAGAAGTGTTTGTTCATGTCTTTTGCCCACCTTTTAATGGGGTTGTTTTTGCTAGTTGATTTAACTTCCTTATAGATTCTAAATATCAAACCTTTGTTGGATGCATAGTTTGCTAATATTATCTCCCATTCTGTAGGTTGCCCGTTTGCACTGTTAATAGTTTCTCTGACTGTGCAGAAGCTCTTTAATCAGGTCCCATTTGCCAATTTTGGGTTTTGTGGCAATTGCTTTTGAGAACTTAGTCATAAATTCTTTGCCTAAGCCTTAATGAACAAGATATTTTCTAGGTTTTCTTTTAAGTTTTTATAGTTTGACATCCTTCATTTAAATCTTTAATCCACCTTAATTTTTATATATGGTGAAAGGTAGGGGTTCAGTTTCATCCTTCTGCATGTGGCTAGCCAGTTATCCCAGCACCATTTATTGAATAGGGAGTCCTTTGCTCATTGCTTATTTTTGTTGACTTTGTCGAAGATCAGATAGTCATAAGTATGCAGCTTTATTTTTGGGCTCTGTATTCTTTTGCATTGGTCTATGTGTCTGTTTTTGCACCAATATCATCCTGATTTGGTTATTGTAGCCTTATAATATAGTTTGAAGTCAGGTAAGGTGATGCCTCCAGCTTTGTCCTTTTTGCTTAGGATTTCTTCGGCATTAGGGCTCTTTTATGGTTCCATGTGATTTTTAGAATAGTTTTTTCTAATTCTGTGAAAAATGGCATTGGTAATTTGATAGGGATAGTATTGAATCTGTAGATTGCTTTGGGCACTATGGCCATTTTAACTACATTGATTCTTCCAGTCCATGAGCATGAAATGTTTTTCCATTTGTTTGTGTCATCTAAAAACACATTCAGCAGTGTTTTGTAGTTCCTCATGTAAAGATATATTTCACCTCCTTGGTTAGAGATTGTGTTCCTAGATACTTTATATTAATATTTTTGTGGCTATTGTAAATAGGATTACATTCTTGATTTGGCTCTCAGCTTGAATTCTACTAGTGTATAGAAATTCTACTCATTTTTGCATATTGATTTTCTATCCTGAAACTTTACTAAAGTTGCTTATTAGTTCTAGGAGCCTTTTGGTGGAGTCTCTTGGGATTTCCAGGTATGAAGTCATACTGTCAACAAAGATATAATTTGACTTCTTCTTTTCCTATTTGGATGCATTTTATTTCTTTCATTTGCTTAACTGCTCTTAAGACTTCCAGTACTGTGTTGAATGAGAATGATGAGTGGGCATCCTTATCTTCCTGTTATTAAGGAGAATGCTTCCAGCTTTTGTTCATTCAGCATGATGCTGGCTGTGGGTTTGTCATAGATGGCTCTCATTATATCGAGATATGTTCCTTTGATGCACACTTTGTTGAGGGTGTTTATCATGAAGGATGTTGGATTTTATCAAAAGCTTTTTCTGCATCTACTGAGATGATCATATGGGTTTTGTTTTTAATTCTGTTTTTAATGGCAACATTTTAAAGCACTCTCTTTTCATTGTAAAAAGTACTAATTTGCTATGCATGTTTAAAAGCAATGGTTTTGATGAATTCATATCATTTTAAACAAACATAATCTACCAATTATAAAATATAAAACAGATAAATTCCTTTTATTCCACTTATTTTGCCAACATACTCCTCCTTAGAATGGGCAGTATATTTCAGTATACTGAATAAAAAGAGAAAACATAAATAAGGGTTTATTATTCTCAGCTGACTTCCTCAATGCATTTTCCAGTTGTATCCTTTTTGTGGTATAAATTTGCAATGAATCAAAATCAGGCAAAGGCTCTTGTTCATAATATAAACTGTACATTTGAGGAGACATATAGTATCAAAAGTCTCATAAAATGAGGTTTTGCTATTCTTTGATATTTTGGTCAGTGCACATTTGAAAAACATCTATACTGGCTAGTATTTTATATCCTTTCAGTGGAAGTTAATAGTAGCCAAAGGGAACTAGCTTTCTTTTATTTTTAAAGAAAGACAAGAAAACATGTATACCAAAGCTCATGGACCATGTCTATGCAGCAGATACGGGACTAAATTTCAAATTTTTTCAACACCTCATTGACAGGGCTGTTAAGGAATTTACCTAGGGAGGTTTTCTTTTTTTTTTTTTAATTTTACATTCTGAGACTCAGTCAGCAATTCAGTTTGATCCACTGAATTTTAGCTACAGGATTAATTTCTAACATTCTCACAAAAATGCCCAAAACAGCTGTGGCCATGAGCAATTGTTGTAACTACCCATATAATCAAATTCTCCCAAGGATACACCAGGATGACTCTTCAAGATCAGATATATAAAACATCCTGCCTTGGTTTTACACAGTCATGTATTGACACTCCATCCAAATGGGAGATTGGCTTCTACACAGATCATTTAGCGCAATAATGTTAAAAACTGGTCCATGGCGACAAACAGTACCCCAACCCCAATGTGCCACAGACACATTAAAAGGACAATCTACAGGCTGAGGAGAACAGACGACAAACTCTTACCTAGTATTAGGTAACATCCAATAGAGTTTTGGGGAACTTACAGTTGATTGATAAATAGTGAATATATGTCATATAATTGAACTTAGGATAAAAATATTGTAAAACATGAAATATGCTGAAAATTGCCATGGCATGTCTTCATTCTAATTGGTATGTTACGTGTTAGATTTGCTTTATAAAAAATTTGTCCTGACTTATTCCTGGGCTAATGGTTGAAGTGTAGAGAAGTCCACAAATCTGGTTGTTTTCATCAAACATTGCTATTTTCTCCTCTGGTAAAAAAGAAATGTAACCTAAATGGAAAATCATGTCTATTATAACTGAGTCAACCCCACTGGTATATAGAATATTCCAGCGATATTTTTTATCGGCTTGGATGTAAAGTGCTAATAGGATTTTATAAGATCTGATGATAAAATAAAAATTATTCTCATTATGAAAATGTCACCTTGTATAAGAAATGTGGAGCATTGTTTTCTACTTCTGTTACATGGTGGATCTATATCACAGGTTAGGGAAAAAAGTTTTATTGGACTTATTTGAGCAATTTGGTGTAATTTTGCTGGAAATGTCCACAAATCTCAAATATTCAAATGTATTTTCATGTGAGTTAGAAGTCTTGGTTGGTTGGCTGAATTCCACTTTCCCTATTCCTCTACGTATAAGTAAAATCTCTGCACATTATATATATATAACAAACATGAGACGACACTGAAAGGTGGAAAGAAGATCGCCAACCAGCTAGGCATTTGGGTCCCAAGCAATGACACAGTAGCAGGTTTCCTGTGTTTTCATTTGGTTTCATACTTCCCATATTTAGAGCTGGAAAAGTCAGCAACCCTGAAACATCACTGGGCAAAGACAGAAAAAAAAAAAAAAAGCCTCAATATATGCCTCTCTCACGCCAACATCAGGAAAGGGAAAGCCTAACAAGAAAATGTTTAGATAATAATTGCTTTACTCCAGCCGAATGTCCAAGAAAAAGTTGCAACCCTATCCCCACCTCATACAAGCAAGATTTCCACCCCACCCAGTGGTAGTGAGGTAACCTCATCCTTTCTAATACCCAGTAGTGACAAAGGAGGCCTGGTAAAGAATTAAGACTTTCACCATTGCCCATTGCCAATGAGATTAGTCCCTCTCAATCTCTCTCCATTCCCACCCTAAGGCATTCCTGCCCCAACCAGCCAGGGTGTTATCAGCTGAGGCCTAGTGAGGAGCCGCCTGTTCAGTAGTAATGAAGAGACCCTCCTCCCATCCCACCTCCTAGCTCCTCATGCCAATGGAGGCTAAGTGAGGACTCTAGACCTCCCCACAAACTGTCAGTAACAAGTTCATAACCAACACCTTCCCCTGCTGGAGCCGTGTCCAAGGAAGCCAAGTAAAATGGAATATTTAAGATTCAAAGCTTCATGCCACAATACCCCAAATTTCAAAATTTTAATTTTAAAATTACTTATATTAAGACATGGGAAAATCACACCTAATATGAACAAAAGGTAATAAATAGATGTCAACACTGAGATGACAGAGATGTTAGAATTATCTGACAACAATTTTAAGGCAATCATCCATCATGAACATGCTTTAAAGAAGAAATACAAACATACTTGAAACACATGAAAAAAATAATCTCAGTGAAGATATAAAGAAGAATCAAATGCAAAATTTGGAAAACTGAAAAATCCAATAACTCAAATTTTAAAACTCATTGAACAGACTTGACAGTAGAATGGAGAGGAGAGAAGAAATACTTAGTGAGCTTGCAGGACAATAGAAACTATCCAATCTGAACACCAGTGAGAAAAGGAACAGCAAAACAAATGAAAAAGGCTCAGGGACCTGTGAGACTTGAAGAAAATTTCTAACATTTATTTTACCAGAATTGCAGAACCAGAGAAGCAAGAGAGTGGGACTGGGAAAAAAAATTCAAAGAAATAATGTCTAAAAACTTCCCAAGTTAGAATTCTATAAACTTTTTTTCTCTTATATGACAAACAACCAATTTGACTAGATTAAATTTTATTTCTTTCTACTGGAGTTAATTTTAGCTTGTCTCAGCCAGAATATTTTTGTGATGTTTTTACTCATGCCTAACAATAATTCAAGGTGAGTTGTACTTATGAATAAATGAAAATAAGAAAACATAAGTCTATTAGGTGTCAATAATGTTTTGTTCTGTTTTTTGAGACAGAGTCACGCTCTCACCCAGGGTGAAATGTAGTGGCGCAATTTTGGCTCACTGCAACCTCCACCTCCTGAGCTCAAGTGATTGTCATGCCTCAGCCTCCCGAGTAGCTGGGATTATAGATGTGCATCCCCACACCTGGCTAATATTTTTTATTTTTATTTTTAGTAGAGACGGGGTTTCACCATGTTGACCAGGCTGGTCTCAAACTCATGACCTCAAGTGATCCGCCCCCCTCAGCCTCCCAGAGTGCTAGGATTACAGGTATAAGCCACCATGGCCAGCCTCAATAATATATTAAAAGAAGTTTAAGTGGATTTGGAGGCACGAAAAAAAAAAAAAAACAAAAACAAAAACAGAAAATAAAAAGAGCAATGACCTGGAAATAGTACAACATGATACGTATCTAAGAAAAACACGAGTTGAAAATTTAGAATTGTAATAAAACAAGTATTATACTGTTACTTCTATAATATCAAATACAATTTTTACATATTTTTCACTCTTTTGGTCATCTGGTTGGACGTTATAGTAACTCGGTGAAAGAGCTTGTTAAGAGGAAATATAATAACCACAAAGAATAACAATAAAATACTCAATAAAAAGCATTCATTGATCTTTTTATATTTACCAGGTACTGTTATAAGCACTTTACCTGTATTAGTTCATTGAGTCTTTACAACAACCTATGACATACTATTATTATCCCATTTTATTGATGAGTAAAGTGAGGCAGAGGGCAGTTAAGAAACTCACCCATGATCACAAAGCTAGTAAATGGCAGATCAAGTAAGTAACCCAGGAATTCTGACTTTAATAAATTATATGGCGTCTTGAAAGAATCAAAGAACATGGGACATTGCCTTAGTCTACTTTGCACTGCTGTAACAGAATACCACAGATCGAGTGATTTAAAAAGAAATTTATTTCTTGCAGTTCTGGAGGCTAGAAGTCCAACATCAAGGTGCAGCATCTGTCAAGGGACTTCTAGATGCATCATCCCATGGCAGGAGGTGGAAGGGTGAGAGAGAGAGAGAGAGAGAGAGAGAGAAAGTGTGTGTGTGTGTGTGTGAGAGAGAGAGAGAAAGAGTGTGTGTGTGTGTGTGTGTGTGTGTGTGTGTGTGTGAGAAAGAAAGAGAGGGAAGGCTCAATTCAGTTTTATAACAAGCCCATTCTTGCTCTAACAAACTCCTGCAATAATAACCTTAATCCATGTATGAGGACAGATCCTTTATGACCTAATCAACTCTTTAAATTCTTTTTTTTAATTATTTTTAATTTTTTTAGAGTTGTCCTCTTTTTTAATATACTTTTTAATTAAAGTTCTAGGGTACATGTGCACAACATGCTGGTTTGTTACATATGTATACATGTGCCATGTTGGTGTGCTGCACCCATTAACTCGTCATTTACATTAGGTATATCTCCTAATGCTATCCCTCCCCCCTCCCCCCACCCCACAACAGGCCCCGGTGTGTGATGTTAAAATTCTCACATCTTAACATTAGTATTGGGGATTAAGTTTCCAAAACAAACTTTAGGAGATACATTCAAACCATGGAAAAGATTGAAGACCATTTAAAAAAAAAAAAAAACTCTTTTCACTACTAAAGACACACACAAAAAAAAATGTTTTAATATATTAGCTTAAAGAGTAAGTAAATTATTAAGTTAGCGTGTGTTGAAAACCACTTGAGAAATACATTAGCAGACCTGATAACCTAGAAATATCACCTATAAAATTATAAAGTATCAAGGAGGTAAATAAAGGTTTTCTTATTTTTCCTCTTAGAACCTTACTTATGAGTGTTGACACATTACTATCTATCACTTCAGGCCAAATGAGCCAGGACTATAGATTATTGGAAAGAGAATAACCCGAAATGTAGCAGCTCCCAGAATAACTGATGAGGGAAATTGATAGAGGAGCTATTTTTATAAAAAGCATTATTAATAATTATAGGGTTCATCTTACATGACAGTTGCATCATTCTGTTACATGAAGAAAAATTACATGCAAATTAACTACACAAGTTTTAGTATTCAAGAGTACTGCATGTTGAAAAGATAGACTGCTACCTATATTTATTATGCTAAGATACCATTGACACGATATGACAGAATGACGACGATTGTTAAGACAATGGTGTTATCCAACCCCAGGAGAGTTCAGAACTTTTGTTTGTTGATAATCCTCCATGTAAAATTTATTTTTCCCCTTTAGTTCATATTAAAATTTGTATGATTAATAGAAGTTTAATGTGTTACTTCTTTCACATGTATCTTTCCTTTATTAGGACCCATTTTGGAAAAAAAAAAATCATCGAAATGACCATGATGCCAAGACACCAACCAATAAGTAAAATAAGAACTGGAAGATATCCCCAGGAGCTCTCAAATCTCAATGTCAAAGAGTTCTTGATTTTCTGGGTACAGTCGACATTATCTGTACAGATACACTAAGCTAGAGGAATATTTTCCAAAAGTCGTGAGGCAAGAATAAGGATAAATGCTCAGAAAAAAAAGAACTCTAATAAAATGTACTATATTATAAGAGATGATACTGAATAGCTTTTTAGCCCCATGTCATGATTTGGTTATTGACATATCTTGTGATTACACAGATCATTGTTTTCCTCATAAACAATCTGAAAAATGAAATGATGATAATGTCAACTTATCACCAATAAACAATAAGGGCAAGTCGTGTGTTTGTTCCACAAAAATTTATTGAGCACTTTTCTATGTGCTAAGTAGTTCATTGCCAGAGGAATAAAGATAAGTGATTTTTCAAAAAGAAAAAAAAAACAAGAAACTTTTTATAGTTTCTTTAAACTATTAAAGTTTAAAGATAATCTCTGTGCAGAAAAATATAGGGCCGGGCATGATGGCTCACATCTGTAATCCCAACACTCTGGGAGACTGAGGGGGGTGGATTGCTTGAGCTCAGGAGTTTGAGACCAGCCTGGGCAACACGGTGAAACCCATCTCTACAAAAAAAAAAAATTAAAAAGTAGCTAGGCATGGTGGCGTGCTCCTGTAGTCCCAGCTGCTCAGAAGGCTGGGGTAGAAGGGTGGCTTGAGCCAGGGAGGATGAGGTTGCTGTGAGCCACGATCATGCCACTGCACTCTAGCCTGGGTGACAGAGCCAGACACTATCACAAAAGAGTGTGAGTGTGCGCACGTGCACGCATGCACGCGTGTGTGTCTGTGTGTATACAAGTGCCATGGGAATGCAAATAAAAGAGTAACACTTTCTGCTGAGTTGAAAATTCGGAGAAAATTATAATGAAAATACAAACTTTGGTATGTATCTTATGGAAGTCTGCTAATTAGACAAATTATGGAGAAGAGTTTTTCTGACAAATTGTATAAGGAAGGGCATATAGGTGTTCACATCCTTGCAGTATTTTTAGAGTCACAAATGATAATCCAGTGTGACCAAAGTATAGGGAGCATCAAAGCTAGAGGAAAAGGTCAGAGATAAGAATAGCAATATAGGTTGTAGGCAATGATGCAAAGAAAGGGCCACTATGCTCTGCTGAGCAATTTAAGCTTGACTCTTTCTGCAGTTGTTGGAAATGTCACTTATGACAGTATAAAGAGACTTAAAACTAAAGCCTATGGGTCAAATCTGGCCCACCACCTGCTCTTCTACAACCTGTGAGTTAAGAATGGTTCATGTACTTTTAAAGGGGGTTAAAAATGGAAACAAGAATATTTTATGTCACATGAAACACACAAAATTCAAATTTCAATGTCCATAAAGTTTTACTGAAGCACAGGCATGTCCATTTCTTTATATATTGTGTATGCTGCTTCAGAAGTTACAATGGCACATTTAAGTAGTTATAACAGAGACTGTATGGCCACAGAGCCTAAGTTATTTGCCATCTGTCCCTTTATAAAAGATATGAGTCAGAGAAGAGACTGAAACCATGGAGACCTATATAATAAAACTATCGCAATGGTTCAGGTTGTTAGCGTCTATTCCAGAACAAGTGGCATGGTGGATACAGAGGAAACACACATTTGAGAGACTTCTAAGTAGCACAATCAACAGAACTTCTAGACAGATTGGCCAAAAGAGATGAGGGAAATAAATGAATCAATGGGAGGAAGCAATTTATTTCCTGTGATTTCTAAGGGTGTGATTTCTAAGAAAAGCCAATTTCTTATTTGTTCTCAAGGGATCGCTCTTGAGTACTTTCAGTGATGCAGCTGCTGTTAGTCACATTTTTTATGCATAGTCTTGAAGCAGTCTTAAACACTGGCAAAATCATCCAAAGCTTCAAACAGGCTAATTATTCTGGATACTAATGTTTTTCTTCCTGGTGTAAATTGGCGGGGATAGAGATGGCAACAGGTTTCTGAGAGATATGTCAACTGATTTTTGTTTGTTTTACTAATGAGCCAGAAAAAGGAAGAAGGAATACTGGAGCTTGGGCTTTGAGAACCCAGGGCACTCCCACAGGGCAAAGAAGAGTGGGCCTTGGAGACACAAAGGCCATGAATGGTGGACACGCAGAGATTGTGGTGGATGCCATGTCTGGCATGGGCTGGTCTCTAGAAGCATACGATCTACACAAAATTTTCAATGTTCTTCCTTTGCAAAGTGTTACATCACCAAGATCTGCTAATTCTCCACAGCCTTTTCTTCAATTTCGGTGGCCCTGGTCTGTTGTTTAGGTAAAACCTACAGAGGAATGTGGAGTAGGCAGAGCAGAGGAGAAAAAGCAACAACAGAGACAAAAGCCCTCCCCCAGGACCCTCAGTAGTCACAGGGAAGAGGATAGGCTCCCTCTGTCCTGTGGAGTGAGGCTTTTGCTACTACATTTCTACATTAAAGAAATGGATGACCTGAGAGGGCTGAAAACTTGGGGATACTTCAGTTCTCACAAATAAATATGATGCATGGGCCAGGCACGGTGTTTCGTGCCTGTAATCCCAGCACCGTGGGAGGCCTAGATGAGAGAATCACTTGAGCCCAGGAGTTCAAGACCAGCCTGGGCAACATAGCAAGACCTTGTCTCTACAAAAAATAAAAATAAAATACAAAATAAACGTGATATAATCTCTGCTCTCAACGAACTGACAGTTTGGGGCCTTGATGAACAGGTAGGATTCAAACTTGTTCTAGGTAGGTGAGAAAGTTTGAGCAAAGCCAAGAAAGTGGAAAATCCCAGAGCCTTTAGGGTTTGTTTTTTGTTTTTATCCTTTTAACTGGGAGAAGAAAAGAGCTCTCTCTGTTCCAAAAAACTTACTTAAAAGGTACTTTTGGAACGCAACCCATTTATAAGCAAGGGCCTTCCTGCATAGATTAGAAGAACAAAATGTACTAAGCCTTCACAGATGCATGGCCAGAAAGAGATATTTCCAGGTGAAAAATGAAAACACGAACAAATGATTATTTTCAGTTCCTCATTTGCAGTCAGCAATGAGGTGGCATATTTTAATTCCATAAAGTTATTTTAATTACATAAAAATCCATCATTATCAAGCACCATTTAGAGTCTTAATCTAGAAGTGTGTTTTCAAATGCTTAAACACAAGGATCGTGTTTAATGGAATCATATGATTGCAGTAAATCTTCCCTTTCTATTACTCTGCAGATTTTCAAAGACTCTTCTAATATTTGCCTAAAGGTAATATAAACACAGTAACTATGATAATAACATATATCTTGTATTTGTACCAGCATCACTTTTAACAATTTTTAAAATTTGCATAGATACAGCTCTTATAATATTCAATGATCTTTCCCATTGTATTGTCTCCAAATGCTCTTAAGAAAAGTTGAGGAGATACCTCCATTTTTTAAAAGAGGAAACTAGCTGCAGAGATTAAGAGATTGGCCCAAAACCACAAAACCGCTTATTGGTTTCACCTCCCAACTCCTAATCTACAGCTGTTGCTAATGATACCTCCCTTGCAGCTATAAGGATCCCCAGGTGTACAGTCTCAAAATAAAAAGATCATCCCTAAAAACAAATCAGATAACTTGGATTATGAATTAATTGAATTAACTGCACATTTTAGGAAATCAAAACTGCCTTTGATAGTGTTCATCTGTTGATTCCAGCAATACAATAATTATGACAGACAAGCAGAGATTAGGGGACAGACACAATCACAATCTGGAAGACTTAATCTGTTGATATCTAGCAAATATTTGTATTTCAAATTATGTAAAGTGTTTTAGCTACACATAGAATAAACCATACATTTTAAAGCACTGCCATTAGCCAAAGCAATAATGTTAGTCACAATTTTTCAGTTCTATTGTATCAAAGATGAAATCAATATCTCCTGAGGCTGACTATAAAGAAAGAAAAAATATAGATTTGAATTGATTTAACAAAGAAAATGAATATAATTATGATGGTCTGATAAACCCAAAATTAGGAAGCAACTTATCAGATAAATATTCTCATCGGCATGTCTGTCTCATGCTCTAAGCAACATAACCTATACCAATTGGGGCCATTGTTCCACAGAAAGGAAGTACTGCCACTTTTTTTTCTTTCTTTTCTTCCTTGAGGAAATGATGTTAACTATATGGAGCAAGTGAATATGAAAGATGAAAAAACAATTTCTGACACCACAAGTAACAATGCAGAAGATGGTGTGTATTTAGTCTTTCTTTTTTCTTTTTTTTGAGATGGAGTCTCACTTTGTCGCCCAGGCTGGAGTGCAGTGGCGCGATCTCGGCTCACCGCAAGCTCCGCCTCCCAGGTTCATGCCATTCTCCTGCCTCAGCCTCCCCAGCAGCTGGGACTACAGGCACCCACCACCACACCCGACTAATTTTTTTTGTATTTTTAGTAGAGACGGGGTTTCACCGTGTTAGCCAGGATGGTCTCGATCTTCTGACCTCGTGATCCGCCCGCCTCGGCCTCCCAAAGTGCTGGGATTACAGGCGTGAGGCACCGCGCCCGGCCTTTAGTCATTTTTTAATTGAGAATATTCTCTACTAGTAAGTGATGCTCTTGAGAAACAGAATGAACTTTAACCAATTTAACTTTTCCTGAAGGTAAGACTGCGGGACAGGCATACATGAGTGCAAGTCTCCATCACAGGGGATGAGATACAAAGTGAAACACAGTAGACTTCCCTATTCACAGACCACTCACCTCTCACAGGCAAGGACCAAGCTTGTCCACTTCATGCTGCCATTGCCTGACCTAAGAGATTGGCATTTAGCAGGGACGCAGCAAATAAGTTTGAATGCATGAATAAAGTGTTATGGCAAACTGGATTTCCTGACTAGCTAAGACTTACAATATGAACCCTAGGTTGCCAAATTTCAAGGAATTCATATACTTGAAACTGCATTTAGCCCCACAGCATTTCTGATCATTTGGTCTCTTAAAATATTCCTTCGGAACTTCAGAGTCATTCAGTGCCTCAGGGCTTTTTCTTAATTTTTTTTTATTTCAAGTTCTGGGATACATGTGCAGGACGTGCAGGTTTGTTACAAAGGTGAATGTGTGCCACTGTGGTTTGCTGCACCTATCAACCCATCATCTAGGTATTAAGCCCCCATGCGTTAGCTATTTGTCCTGATGCTCTCCCTCCCCCAGGCCCCACAGACAGGCCCCAGGGTATGTTATTCCCCTCCCTGTGTCCATGTGTTCTCACTGTTCAGCTCCCACTTATAAGTGAGAACATGTGGTGTTTGGTTTTCCATTCCTGTGTTAGTTTGCTGAGGATAAGGGCTTCCAGCCCCATTCACATCCCTGCAAAGGACATGATCTTTTTTCCTTTTTATGGCTGCATAGTATTTCATGGTGTATATGTACCACATTGTCTTTATCCAGTCTATCAAAGATGGGCATTTGGGTTGATTCCTTGTCTTTGCTCTTGTGAATAGCAATGCAATGAGCATACGCATGCATGTATCTTTATAATAGAATGATTTATTTTTTATTTATTTATTTTTTGAGACGGATTCTTGCTCTGTCTCCCAGGCTAGAGTGCAGTGGGGCGATCTTGGCTCACTGCAAGCTCTGCCTCCTGGGTTCACGCCATTCTCCTGCCTCAGCCTCCCGACTAGCTGGTACTACAGGCGCCCACCACCATGCCCGGCTTTTTTTGTATTTTTAGTAGAGTCGGGGTTTCACTGTGTTTGCCAGGGTTGTCTGGATCTCCTGACCTCGTGATCCGCCCAGCTCGGCCTCCCAAAGTGCTGGGATTACAGGCATGAGCCACCGTGCCTGGTCAATAGAATGATTTATATTCCTTTGGGTATATACCCAGTAATGGAATTGCTGGGCCAAATGGTATTTCTGGTTCTAGGTCCTTGAGGAATCACCACACTGTCTTCCACAATGGTTGAACTAATTTACATTCCCACCAACAGTGTAAAAGCATTCTTATTTCTACACAGCCTCACCAGTATCTGTTGTTTGACTTTTTAATACTCATCGTTCTGACTGGTGTCAGATGGCATCACACTGTGGTTTTGATATGCATTTCTCTAATGATGGTGATGTTGAGTTTCTCATATGTTTATTGGCCGCTTAAATGTCTTCTTTTGAGACGTGCTGATGTCCTTTCAGAGCTGTTTTTAAGGACAATATTATACAGTGTAGGGGTAAAAAGAATGTTTCGGCTATTTACAAATTAATAAATTATTAAGCTAAATTATGTTATCTACAAGTTATAGGTTATCTATGTCAATTTATATTTGAATAAATTGGATACAGCATCATTCCTTAACACAGTGTTATTTAGATTTAATATCTAAGTTTACTCTTCTTAATAACTTGACTCTCTTCATTTTCTTAAAAAACACACCCAAGTGGTTTATTCACTTAACTGATGTGTTTTTATGAACTTACTTTATGTGCTGGAAGTAGAGTGGTGAAGACAACAGACAAAACCCCTGCCTTCACTGAGTTTACATTCCATTTTAGAAAGAAGACAAACAATAAATACATAAATAATCAAAATATATACTTTGCCAGAGACTGACATAAGCTATGAAGAAAATAAAGTGAGGTAGGGAGGTAGGGTGTATACAAGGAAAGGGAGTGCAATTCTAATTAAGGGAGACAAGTTTTCGCTGAGCTGCTATCTGAGCACAGACCCTGAGGAGGTGAGGCAGATGACCATGCAACCATCTGGGGGAAAATTGTTTCAGGAACGTGGATCAGAGAGTGCAGAGGCCTGACATGTGTTTAAGAAAAACAAGGAGACAGTAAGGCCAGACAGAGAGGGTGAGGAGAGTGGTCTTGGGAACAGGCCTAGGAGTTGAAACCACAGAGGTAACGGTTGCATCATCTGTGCAGTCTGATACACTATTGTGTAAACGTAAGATTTTTACCCAGGTATGTAGCCATTGGAGAGTGTGGAAGAGTAAAGCAACTTGATCCAAGTTAGGTTAAAAGAATTGCTCAGGCTACTGTGTTAAGAACAGAGACTGGGGGCCAGACGGGAAGCAGGGAGAAGAGTTAGGGGCACTGCAATAATCCAGGCAAGAGATGATTCACCAATTATGAGACTAAGGAGTCAAAGATAGAGAGATCAAAATATTAGTGTGATTGTTAGTTAAAAACTCAGTTGGAGACAGAGAGAAGAACAGTGAGTTTCCAGTTCTGAATGATAGGATGGCTCTTATTATTTTGAAGTATGTTCCTTCCATGCCCAGTTTTTTGAGAGTTTTTAACATGAAGGGATGTTGAATTTTACTGAAAGCCTTTTCTGCATCTGTTGAGATAATAACGTGGGTTTTTTTTTTTTTAGTTCTATTTGTGTGATGAATCACATTTATTGATCTGTGTATGTTGAATCAACCTCCATCCCGGGGATAAAACCTACTTGATATTTACCTATCCACAGGTCTAAGCTAAGCTCGCAGCATAGGCAGGAGCAGACCAAAAGACATGCTGTCATCCAGCAAACAGTAAAGAGAAGGTAGAAAAGGTCTCAACCAGATTCCTTTTCTCAATTGTATAATTTACTCCTTTCCCTCTGGAGAGGAGCAAGTGAGGGGTACAGAAAAGTTAGAAAGGTACTATAATAGTGACCCTTCGAGCTGGAATCAGAGGAGACGAATATATCCCTCCCTACCTCATCTTGCTTTTTGTTCACTTAATGCACGAGGTTTAACTATTAAGCCCATGATAAAGCAAGGATATTAGACATCGTATTGGACAAGAAAGTCAGCAGACTATCAGGGAAGTCTAGTCTCTACCTTTATGAGGCTACTCTCCGAACACCAAACTCCTGCTCCACTGTGGATCCACCTGAGGCTACTGGTGATCAGGATAGATTTCACCCCCACAATGCTCTGACATGTATATTAACTAATAAAGTCAGGATGATCTTTTCCAAGTCTGGACATTCCATCTCTGTTCTATTTCTTATCACAAATTATTTCCAGTCCCATTGGCCAATACTCATCAGAATTTCTGCAATGAAATTAAATGATAATATGAAGATACCTCATATTGTAAAAGTACAATGAACCCAAGATACCTCAGATTTGGCTATGACTCCTACCCCAGCAAATTCCCAGGGAAAAGTAAAATCTGAAGATTAAATCTGTTTAAAAATTAAAATCCAAAGATTTCTAAATCGAAGAGATGTAAAGTAGGAAGGAAAATTATCATACTTGTCTACCAACCAGAAAAAGCCCAGGAACAGATGGCTTTACCGCCAAACTCTACCAGATGAGTTGATATTAAGAAGAGATGATACCATTCCTACTGAAGCTGTTCTGAAAAATTGAGGAGGAAAGACTGTTCCCTAACTCATTCTATGAAGCCAGTATCACAACAAAAATAGAAAACTTCAGGCCAATAGCTTTGATAAACTTAGATGCAAAAATCCTCAACAAAAACTAGCAAACCAAATTCAGTAGCACATCAAAAAGCTAATCCATCACAGTCAAGTAGGCTTTCTCTCTGGGATGGACGTTTGACTCAATATATGCAAATCAATAAATGTGAGTCATCACATAAAAAGAACTAAAGAAAAAAAAAACCACATGATTATCTCAACACATGCAGAAAAGGCTTTTTGATAAAATTCAATGTCCCTTCATGTTAAAAACCCTCAAAAAACTAGATATTGTAGGAACATACTTCAAAATAATAAGAGCCACCTATGACATACCTACAGCTAACGTCACACTGAATGGGCAAAAGTTGGAGGCATTCCCCTTGAAAACTAACACAAGACAAAGATGCCGTCTCTCCCCATTCCTATTCAACATAGTCTAGGCCAGGGCAATCAGGCAAGAGAAAGAAATAAAAGCCATCCAAATAGGAACAAAGGAAGGCAAACTATCCCTGTTTAGAGACAATATAATTCTATACCTAGGAAACACCCCCAGTGTCTGCCCAAAAGCTCCTAGATAATGATAAACAACTTCAGTAAAGTTTCAGAATGCAAAAATCAGTGTACAAAAATCAATAGCATTCCTATATATCAATAATGTCCAAGCTGAGAGCAAAATCAAGAATGCAGTCTCATTCATAATAACCTTGAAAAGAATAAAACACCTAGGAATACAGTTAACCATAGAAGTAAAAAATCTGTATAAAATTACAAAACACTGCTCAAAGAAATCATACATGACACAAATGGAAAAACATTCCATGCTCATGGATAAGAAGAATCATTATCATTAAAACGGCCATATTGCCCAAACCAGATTCAATGATATTCCTATCAAACCACCAATGACATTCGTCATGAATTAGAAAAAGCTACTTTAAAATTCACGTGGAACCAAAAGAGAGACCAAACAGCAAAGGGAACCCTAAGCAAAAAGAACAAGGCTGGCAGCATCACGTTACCTGGATTCAAACTGTACTACAAGCCTACAGTAACCACAACAGCATGGTATCCGTACAAAAACAAACACATAGATCAATGGAACAGTACTGAGGGCCCAGAAATAATGCCACACAACTAAAGCCATCTAATCTACATCAAAATCAACAAAAACAAGCAATGGGGAAAGGACTCCCTATTCAATAAACGGTACTGGGATAACTGGCTAGCCATATGCAGCAGATTGAAACTAGACCCATTCCTTACACCATAAACAAAAATAAACTCAAGATGGATTAAAGATTAAATGTATAAACCTATAAAAATCCTGGAAGATAACCTAGGAAATACCATTCTGGACATAGGATCTGGCAAAGATTTCATAATTAAGACACCAAATCAATTGCAACAAAAACAAATTTGACAAATGGGACCTAATTAAACTAAAGAGCTTTTGTGCAGCAAAAGAAATTATCAACAGGGTAAACAGACAACCTACAGAAAGGAGAAAATATTTGCAAATTCTGCATTTGACACAGATCTAATATCCAGAGTCTATAGAGAACTTAAATAAACTTACTAGTAAAAGACAGACAACCCCAGTAAAAAGTTGGCAAATGACATCAACAATTTTCAAAAGAAGACATACATGTGGCCAACAAGCATATGAAAAAATGCTCAACATCGTTAATCATTAGAGAAGTGCAAATCGAAACCACAATGAGGACCCTGTGAAAACCATCTCACACCTGTCAGAATGGCTATTTTTAAAACATCAAAAAATAACACATGCTGTTGAAGTTGTGGAGAAAAGGGAACACTTATACACTGCTGGTGGGAATGTAAATCAGCTAAGCCATCGTGGAAAGCAATTTGGTAATTTCTCAAATAACTCAAAGCAGAATTACCATTTGACCCAGCAATCCCATTATTGGGTATATACCCAAAGGAATATAAATTGTTCTACCATAAAGACACATGCACGCATATGTTCACTGTAGTACTGTTCACAATAGCAAAGACATGAAATCAACCTAAATGCCCATAAATGTTAGACTTGATAAAGAAAATGTAGTATATATACACCATGGAATGCTATGTAGCCTTAAAAAAAGAATGAGATCATGTCCTTTGCAGCAACATGGATGGAGTTGGAGGCCATTATCCAAAGTGAGCTAACACAGGAACAGAAAACCAAATACTGCATGTTCTCATTTACAAGTGGGAGCTAAACACTGAGTACATATGAACACAAAGAAGGAAAAACAGACACTGAAACCTACTTGATGGCAGAGGGTAGGAGGAGAGTGAGGATCAAAAAACTACCTATCAGATATTACGTTTATTACCTGGGTGGTGAAATAATCTGTAAACCAAACCCTCATGAAACGCAATTTAATTATGTAACAAACCTGTACATGTACCCCTGAACCTAAAATAAAAGTTAAAAAGAAAAAAAATCTTGCTTTTTGAGGTAAAAGTCCAAAAAATGAACATCTTCCTCGATTTCCTATCTTGTGCAATCTCAGCAGAAGGGACTTTTACAGCTCATGCATACTGGGAGCTCTTTGAGCAGCTATGGCCTGAACCGTCTCTCAAGGAAATGGGTTTCTTTAGGTCTCAGTGTTATTAGTTCAGTATTAAGTATGTCTTACAAACTTCACTTTTAAGAAGTTCAGATTGTCAACAGTCTACTCAAGTATCACATCTTGGCACTATCTCCCCTTAAAATCCCAGGCAAATTTATGGTCCCTAACTCTGTACTTAATATTTCCAAAAGCCACAGCAAACATTAAATAGTGTCAGAAGGAAGGGAAAGGCACGGAGAAAACCTTCCTGGTTTTCTTCTGGGTTGTCGTTTAATTTATGTTAATTGTTAAGGGTTCATGACAAAAGCAAAAATGGACAAATATGACATCAAACTAAAAAGCTCTGTACAATAAAGGGAACCATCAACAGAATGAATGGGCAACCTAAAGGATAAAAGGGAATATTTTCCAACCATTTATCTAATAAGAAATTAATATCAAAGATTCATAAGGAACTTCTACAATTCAATACCAAAAAATCAAATAATCTGATTTAAAAATGGGCAAAAGACTTGAGCAGACATTTCTCCAAAGAAGACATACAATGGCCAACAGGTATATAGAAAGCTCAACATATCTAATCATTAGGGAAATACAAATCTAAACCACAATGATATATTTCACAACGAAATATCACCTGTCAGCATGACTATTTTCAAAAAATAAACAGATAATCGGTGCTGGTGAGGATGTGGAGAAATTTGCACACTGTTGGTGAGAACATAAAATGGTGTAGCCACTGTGGAAAACTATGGAGCTTCCTTTAAAATCTGAAAAATGGAACTACCACATGATCCAACAATCCCACTTTTAGGTACATATTCGAAACAATTGAAATAAAGATCTCAAAGACAAATCGGCATGCCCACATTCACTGCAGCATTACTCAGTATAACCAAGATGTGGAAACAACCTAAATGTCCATTGCAGATAAGTAGATACAGAAAATTGGGCATATAAATACAACGGAATATTATTCAGCCTTAAAAAGAAGAGAATTCTGACATATGACATAAATAAACAGTGGTGTACATTATGCTAAGTGAAATAAGCCAATCACAGAAGGACAAATATTGCATGATTCTACTTAAAGTATCTGTAATACTCAAGCTCATAGAAACAGAGACTGGAATGATGGTTGCCAAAGACTGGTGGGAAGGGGAAATGAGGAGTTGTAGTTCGATGGAGTAGTTTGTTATGCAAGATGAATATAAGATCTACTGTACAATACAGTGCCTGTAGTTAACAATACTGTATTGTGCACTTTAAAATTTTGTTAAGAGGGTAGATCTCACTTTAAGTGTTCTTACCACACACACAAAAAATCATGCAACAAACAAATAAAACACACAGCAGGGGATAAGGAAATTTTACAGGTAATTGATGTTTATTACCTTGATTGTGATGATCGTTTCACAGGGGTAGAGATATACCCAAACTCATTAAATTCTATACATTAGATTTGCAGAGTTTTTATATATCAATTATATCTCAATAAATATGTTTTTAAAAATTGTCAAGGATCAATGACCTGCATACTTAAACTCTTATACAGTAGTAGGAGGGAATGAGACAGTGAATTCAGGGGTAGGGAGGTATGTTTATTTGATATAGAGAATAAAAGTTTCTGAGGCCTTCTGTCTTCTCTAAAAAGGAGAGAGGAAGGCAAGACTGCTAAGAATAAGGAGTAGGATGGAGAATGGGATTTGGAATGTTCAAGAGAGTAAAGAAAATTTGAAATAGCTATTTTGAAAATCGGAGAATACATTGTACAGCGATTTAATTGGACTGTCAAGCAGTATGAAAAGACCATTGGAAGTCAATGAAACATAAATATAGACAGAAACTAATGTTCTCTTTTATGTGAATTTCTCCGGGAGCACTCAGAAAATGACAACTAAGCTCAGTCATGAAAAAAAAAAAAAAAATGAAGAGCTAAATTCATCCAAATTACAGTTGGTCCAGTGAGCTGCAGAGAAAATAGAAGGACCAGGCATTTTTAGGGTATTGTCAGGAGTAATGTTGCAATTGCAGGTCATGGTTTCTAATTTAGGTTAGGAGAGAAATGGAGAAAGCAGGTAGCAGCAGAAATGGGAGAAATTAGGCAGATCAAGGGTTTGATGGCTTAAAGAGGTTGGAGGATGAGTGTAGTGGGGTTATTCCAGCAAGTTGGAGGGAGAGAGGCTATGGTCAGAGAGTTAGATTATTGAATCAGTGATTTTGGAAATGGAGCAATTACTGAGAATGGCAAGATCCAAAGGTGTGAATATGGGAATGGATGGTTGAAGTAAAGGATAAAAGGATTAGGGCAGGGGCAAGATCCAAGAAAAAATGGTGTTGGCTGAATGGTCATGTGATTGCTAACCATCACAACCACCAGGATGACAGAGCACTGGGTGGAGAGGAAGGCAGTAACATCACAGGGTAACAACAGTGAGGATGGGAAAAGGTGGCACAGCAAATGTCAAGAATCTCAACAACAAAACAAAAGGAGAAAAAAGAAACATTTTTTTTGTCTTGAGTGAGTAAAAACCTAGAATTGCAGTGAAAAGAAAGAAAGATACTTGTCTACCTCCTGGTCTCAGTGAATGTGGAACATCAAAAAAACAACAGCTACCACTTCAGATTCAGGAGAACCTGTGTCCTCAAGGTAAAAAAAAAAAGTTTTACTTACAGCAAAGAAATAGAGGAAATTTATCTTCCCTTTCTGTTTTCTTCTTTTATTCCTTTTACAAATACACAAATATCTCTTATGTGCCAAAAATTGTTCTAAGTTTGAGAAATACAGTAGGAGAAACAAGGTTCTCACACTTAGGGAGTTTACATTTCCATGGTGGGAGAAAGAAAGTAAATATAAGAATGAATATTATGTAATATAATAATCATTAATAATAATTTCTGTGAAAAAAAGAGCAAAGGAGAGTGGTGAGGTTGGAAAAGCTATTTGGGATAAGATCTTTAGATATCATCATTGCAATGTAATATTTGAATAGAGATGGAAAGGAATGCTAAAAGGAAAGGTGATCATGCAGCGGATGTTGCTAATGGAGGAGTGACGGACACAATGGAGGTATCTGGAGGTGGGAAAAGAATGAATAGGATGGATAGAGACCTGCATATGTAGCCAAAAATGCCGAACAGCATTTTGGACACTCTAGTAGGTGAAGGTTTGATGGAAGTGCTAGAGGTCTAACAACTGGGAGTTGACTGAAAAAATCTGGAATGGAAGGAATGTGACAGTAAATGTTTAGTAACTGGCTCTTTGGAGAAAGACAGGGGAAAGATAGGGGAAGCTCTGCTTCACAGTGTTTGCTAATTTCTATGCTATAATTACTCCCGCCATGACTGATTCCAGGTACAGATGGCTTAACAACCAGATTGCAAAATTTCTGAAAATTTGGCAGTCAATTCTTGCAAGCTGGATAAGCTGGCTCCAATACACCTTTGATTGAAAGGTATAGAATATTTAATTTTGACCTTCTTTATAAGAAGGGTCTTGTGGCCAAAGAATCTGTCTCAACTGGCTCTTGCAAAATGCTAGTCCCTTGATCTTGGACTTCCTAGCTTCCAGACCCTTGAGAAATAAATTTCTGTTCATAATAAATTTTTACCCTGTCTTGGGTATCCTGTTACAGCAGCACAAAATGAACCAAGACATAAACCATGTTAAGATTCAACTTTCTGTACATAAGAGAATAAAAATCAGAGTCAACAATTATACACATACAGAGACACACAGATATGATTATAACTCCCCATGTATAAGTAACTCCTACAAATATATAACAAAAGGAGAAAAAAATAGTAGAGTAGGAAAAAGAAGCCATTCACAGAAGATAAATTGTAAATGGCGATTACATACATGAAAAGATGTTTTACTCATTACCAATTTGGGAAATGCAAATTTAACCACAAGGTGATCCAACTGTACATACAATAGTCATACAAAATCAGATTGGAAAGCATGTGAAGCAAAGGGAATTCTTATACATTGTTGGTCTGTTTAAATTGATACTATGATAGTGGTGAGCAGTTCAATGTCTCATAAAGATGTATTTCCCATGCCCCAGAAATTTCACTCATATGTATGAATATAGACTAACAAAACACATACATATGCACAGAGATAAGCAAAGCATGTTTATGGCAGCAATTTTTGCAAATGAAAAAAAAATCTGAAACTAACCTGATTGTCGATCAATTGAGTAATGGCAAATGTATAACAGCTGTAGAAAGAAGTGAACTAGAGATATGTGTGTAACATAGATGAATCCTACCAAACTGACACTAAGCAGGAAAAAGAGTAGGATAAAAGAGTGGACATTATATATAAAGTTTATAAACATGCAAATCTAGGCTACATATATTGCTTAAAATGTAAACTTACAAGGTAAAGTTACATTTAAAAAAGAATACATGGTATGATAATCTCCAAATTTCAGTAAATGGAAAGAGAGGGGGAATATGATGAAGGAAGAAAATACTGGGAGATTCAATAAGTTGGTAATATTGTATTTCTGAACTGTATGGTATGAACAAATATATTCATTGTATAATAGTTTAACCTTTTTTGCACGTTAAATAAGTCATAATATTTTAAAAGATTCTCAACCTCCTTTATAATTATAGAAATGTAAATATTACAGAAGTTTAATTACCTAGAAAACATACTTACTTGGAGGTTTCCATTCTCTGAAGCATTTCTTTCTCCAGCCTGAAGTAAATCAGCGTTTGCACATCACAAAGCTTTCAACACAGAATTCTAATTTGCAAAGGTTATTTTAGCACAAATGGAAAAATAATAATTCCGTTCATGAAGGTGTAATTCTTCAAATGTAATGGGCTTTGCTAGTCTGTGATGAGCATATAGCATGGATTCATACAACTTTTTCAGGAAATATATAAATTTAATTTAATGTGATAATTATATATTCAATTGATTTGTTAAAACAAACTTTTTGTAGTGAAATTTTCACAGATCAGTGCCTGTATTGTATAGCCTAGGTGTTTGATTTGAAACTAAACAGATTTCATCGACCATATATATAAAAGATGATTTTGATGAGAATTTTAAAGTAACCTATGCTAAACCAAAAGAACAAAGTAGGTTTATTTATATGAGTAAATCATCTGTTTTCAAACATTTAGGATGGCAAATGGAAGGTAAACCAACATTGCTGTATACAGAACAGGTATGCAAAATAGGTCTTATTTTTTCCACACTGCAGATAAAAATAAACCAAAAAACTAAGAATTAGAAAGCTCAGATAATTTGTATACTGTCAAAAAGCCATAAAGTAGCCAAATCAGTGTATGAGTTTGTTCTTTACTCCAAATTTCACACTGCTAAATCTAAATCTGGATTGCCGGAGTTAGCAAATGTATATACGGGAATCCCAGTTAGATTTTAATTTCAGGTAAACAATGAATAATTTTATAGTATATATGATTATTTACTATAAATCTGAAATTAACGTTGAATGGATATCTTATATTTTTGTGGCTAACCTAATTACTTAACAATATCATTCAAAAAGTAAGTACAGGGAGAGATAAAATTAAATAACAAATGAATCTTTTATTAGAAACTAGATAATTAGAATCTAAAAAGGGTAGATAACACATATTATAAACGTTCTCTTTTCCAAATATTTCTTACAATTTATTGGTGTTTTCCCAAATATCTCTAAAGTCTTTGGCAGGAAAAAACAGAAATATAAATTAGGCTTCTGACATTTACATTACTGGCAGTAAAAGATAAATAGCTTCTTGACTTAGTAATACACCCAAACAATATTGCTGCTGTAATCTCAAATACCTTCAGCAACTTAACTATAACAGCTGGCTCTGCAATATCATGATAACAGCTGTGACTCCTTACCTAGAGAATGTTAATGTAAATTTCAGGTGAGTCATATTGGTGAAGCTGCTTGTGAAACTATGAACAGCCCCAGTATTTGTAATCATGAACAATAGCAGTTGCAGAAATCTTGACATCCACAATGATAATTTGAAAAGTCACATTGTAACCACTAATTTTGATATCTCTCACCTTCAGACATTTTCAGAGTGGGCAACAAGTCAATTCATCACCCTGGAATTTTATTAGATTATACCCAGCAATGAAATATGGTGATTGAAATAAATTCTTCTTAAATTCTGAACACCCATAATTCTATGAATTTATTTCTAAAATATAAGCTCGAAGACATTTAGCAACAAAAATACTAAATAAAAGAACAGTACCCGAAATGAGAAGGGAAGTAAAATTACTTATGTGAAAGCTTTTTAGTCTACATATTAATTTTTATTACTAAGAGACACACCAAATACATGCCTAGAGATAATCTAATCAGTAGTTTGACAGATTCTGTCACGTCATTGTTAAAAAATAAATTTAAATGCCTCAAAAATATTAAAGGTTTATGTTTATATCTAACTTGAGTACAGATTCGATAGAACAAAATAAAGCACATCTATTTCATTTTAACCAACATTTACATAGTACTTACCATGTATCAAGAGCTGTTCTTAACATTTTATTAACACTAACTCATTTGTTATTCCTTCATAATACCATAGGGAAACAGTAGTCCAAAGAGATTCAGTAATTTTCCCACAATTGTATAAACTAGAGCAGGACCAGGATCAGAACCCAGGCAGGCTTGTTCCAGAAAAGGGCTTTTGACCCTAATGATAGACTGGCTCTTCCACATAAAAATATTATGGTATTAATTTACAATTGGACTCAAATTATTCCAAGCAACTGTCAAGTGCCACCCACATGCTAGACACTTTATCCAAATTATCTCAATTTCTTGGCATGTCACCGGGAGTGGGGTTTTATCATCCCTAGGTCATTGGCAAAGCCCAGAGGGGTTGAGAGGCTTGAAGAAGATCATAAAAGTGACTGCCAGACCTTAGGTTTCAAGCAAGGTCTCTATGGCTTCAAAACCCAAGTCTTCAAATATTTATATGTTAATTAGCTTGATTTAGCCACTGTGCAAAGTGTGCACATATATTATATATATGGTAAAACATCACGATGTACATGATAAATACATACAATTTTTTTCAGTTACTTTTTAAACCCATATCCTTTCTGTTCCTCAAAACAGCTTCCTTATGGTGACTTGGAGTAGACACCAGGGGTTTTAGCTTCTCAAAGATCTTTTCTCCTAGGATATATTTTCATGGAAAAAATAATAGACTCCTACAAGAAAACTCCTACCTAAATGAGACAAATGAAACGCATACACATGCATGAGCTCATGCACACAAACACCTACATTTGATATATAGGAATATCAATTGCTATGTAGGAATCTCAGACTCTTCAGCTGAGAGTCGTTTAAGAGAACTGAAGCTAATTCATTCTTGTGTTCTTAGAGTTTAAGACAGCATTTAGAATAAAATTTGTGCTCAGTAAATGCTAGATGAAGAAATGAATGAAGGCATCTCCACATTCCTTTAATTTAGGAATTTTTGCTAGAGATAAATTTCTGGAAATACATAAATAGAATCTATTACATAGCTGTTCCCAGGACTAGAGAACCACTCATAACTTGGTTCCTAAAGACAGGTTCTGGTAAAAACTACAGCTTCTACCACCACTTTCTTCCAACCCCCAAAGTCAAGTAGTATATCTTTGAACCTATCAATTAATAAAAAGATCTTTGAACAACAACAAAGATATCGCCAGGAAAATCTGGTATGTATATTTCACTTACTATTACACTGTTCCAAATATCCTCTTATTACTGCCCTGAAGTTTACCAACTTCATCTTGTTGCAAATGAAAAAATAAATGCCTTTTCTAAAGGAACCAAAAAAAATAGAAATATGAATGGCAAAGTAAAAATTCAAAATAATATTTTAATCTGAGTAGAACAAATTACTAACAACTACCTAGATGTTTTGGTTCATATCTTTGCCGACATGAATGTAGATATTTTAAGAATACATTTTTATTTGTAAAAATAAAACATATGCACATATATGCTTGTATTTATATATTTATATAAATCCAGATGCACCATATTGTATGATGCTGTGTGTGCATGTATACACACATGCACCTATAGTAAGGAAGCTCTCAGCTGAAAGATGGTTTTATAAGTTTGTTGGATTTTGGATTATACATTTATTTAAAATTAACTTGACACAGTTTTTGTCCTCAAAGGTCTTAACACATAATAAAAAAGACAAATATATATAAATATTATTGGGGGAAATACAGTGTGGGAAAGAAATGAAATTTATTAAAATGTACTAGACATGAAACAACACAGAAATTTGCTTTAAATTGGTTACTGGTCTTATAGTTCAATAGAACATTTTTAAACCTCATTGCAGTGTTGTGATCCATATAACAGCTGAGAGGCTGAAAACAAGAGAGGTCACACACAGGAGCTAAGAGCAATGATGCATTAAGCAAATGATCTCACCAAAACACTGCATTTGCAATGAAGAGCATAGAAAACAATCCTCATCTTTAAATAAAACAGAAAAACACACAATTGCTTTGTGGAAATAATTCTTAGGCCAGTTAAATATTCCAGTGGCCTTTCCCATCAAGTCTAATTTTACTGTTTGAAGACATCTCCCTTCCCCATCTCAAAAACAGAAAATTAATCAAAGAATTAAAATAATTAAAGAATTAAAATAATCAAAGTGATCTGTAGTCTTTCTACAATAAATAAATTATGAAGACACATTTGAAATCTCTATACCATCTTACTAAACACAGCACTGAGGATCTTCTATTTAAACAACAAAGTAGATTTGTGATATGCAATTAATAGAGTAGTTTTCAGCTCAAGTTCAGCTTCCCAAAAGCTGCATTATGTCACCAATTTGAAAGAAATGTGATGGAAATGACTGTGTGTGTTGCTTTGAGTGGATGTATGTGAGAATTCAAGACAAGCATATGTGATCTTTATAAAGAATCAAGGTATCTGTAAGCTGTATTTTGATGTAGATCATTAAATTTCTGCACCACGCCTCTAAATCAAACTTGCCTACTCACAGTAAGAAACCCCCCACAGCAAGAAACCAATTTATGCTGGTTTCATGACTGATTTTAAAGAATTCCCATTTGTATAAAGCATTTATTCCGTGTTGCAGCAAGCTATATCCAAAATCTCTTGTTCATTTGGATTTCTGCCACCACAATATGCAGCATTGTTAATATTATAACAGCTCATCATCAATATCAGAGCCAGAGTGTGTTAATCTGTTTTCACACATATGATGTTCTTTTGGAGGCTGCAGAAAAGTGAACAAACAAACTCTTCTGGGAATAATGAATCATGTAAAACAGTTAACATTGTAATCATCATTTGTGTGTGATGGACAAAAGCTATAGAATTACATTTAATCAATTTATAGGTTGGTATTGGCTTCGTAACTAAGTAACCACAAAACCATGGAAAGTTTCCGCTTCCTCTCAACCTTACTTTCTCTATCTGAAGAAAAGATTGATCTCCCATGGGACGCCTGTAATTTCTCTGTCTCTAACATTCTATAGCCCTCAGTGGACATAATAGATAATTGCATGGAAAAAAAAATGAACCAAGTATTGCGGAACTAAAATCATTAATTGTTTGGCTCAATGGGTCATCTAGATCCAGCAGACATCAGTGCAATGTAGTACATCTGGCAGAGACAGAGTCCTTTTAAAAACCAGTGCATCTAATATATCACTCCTTTAAGCACTTAGTGTTGCTATTGTAATCCGCAGAATTTGCAGCAAATTACATCACTTCACATAGAGACTTTTCACTCCCAAACACTAATACTCTACTATGAATTATCAGCCTCAGATGACACTATGATTCCTTCTATTATCTCTGCCTTAGTCTGCTGGCCTACTTTCAGGGCTCTGCTCCATGCTGTTCCTGATGCCCTGAAAGCTTTTTGCTTTCCACTTAGCTTAGTCAATTCCTTCTCCTTTTTCAGAACTCAGCTCCAGGGTCACTTTTGCAGAAAAATCTTTCTGGGAACACCTGTCTGTGTCCAGTACCCACAGTATGGGCATGAATAGTGGCATGAACTTTTCATGGTAACAGGTGTCACACGGCATTTTAAATTAATGCTGCTTCACTCATGAAGCTGTTAACACAAGGAAAGCAGAGATCAAGCTTGGTTTTAATATCACCCTGTACAATGGCTGACAAATAGTGAAACCCCATTGAATATTTTTAATGGAAGGATATTATTGTCTTTCATACTACTATTTTAATGCAATATAACCGATTTTTAATTATAAGATTACCATTAATATTACTTTTAGCTCCTCCCCACAAGCCCTTCCTAGAGCTTTGAAATGAAATAAGCCAAAGCCTTAAAATTCCACCTTTAGGAACTAATACAGTTTGAATATTTGTCCCCTCCAAATGTCACGTTAAAACGTGATCCCCATTGTTGGAGCTGGGGTCTACTGGGAGGAGGTGTTTGTGTCATGGGGACAGATCCTTCATGAATCACTTGGTTCCATTCCCTTAGTGATGAGTGAGTTCCCACTCTATTATTTCATGTGAGATCCGGTTGTTAAAACGTCTGGCGCCTCCCACTCCACACTCTCTTTCTCACCATATGATACACATGCTCCCCCTTCACCTTCTGCCACGACTGTAAGTTCCCTGAGGTCCTCACCATGCTGGTACCATGCTTCTTGTGCAGCTTGTAGCACCATGAGACAAATCTCTTTTCTTTATAAATTTTCCAGCCTCAGGTATTCCGTCACAGCAACACAAAATGGCCTAACCCATGAACTACATAAATCCATAGATCAACAAAACGACAATTTATATGGATGCACTTGATTTCCAATTACATAACTAAAAGTCTCAACCTCTGGAATGTCATTTTTGCCCTGCGTTCTTCTCATTTAGATAACAGAACAAATGCCACATTTGGGAGAGAGATGAAAATGGAACAAATATCACTGAGCATTGCCTGTTTATACAGATGACCAATTTAAAGCTATATTGCTGACTAATGGGGGAGCAGCTTCAAGATGGCTGACTAGAGGTATCTGATACTTGCCCCCTCCACAAAGAAGAAGCAAAAGCATAGATCATCACATTTTGAATATATCAGTTCAGGGAGAACACTGGAATTCAACAGAGAAGTGACAGGAAATACCTAAAGCAAGAAAGGAGAGGGAAATAAGACAGCCTTCTCAGCTTGGATAAGCTGGGAACCCAGAGAGGTTCCCCAGTGCAAGGAAAGGGTAATGGAGAGACACCCGATCATCCACATGCCTATCATGGACTCTTGCAATTCTAGGCAAAGAGAGCCCCTCGAACTTCATGGGCTCTGAGACTAACACTGGAGGCTGACTGGAGACCACATGATGGCATTGCCCTAAAAAGAGAGCTCAGGCCAGGTCCCACATATCCCGCTAAGTTCTAAGCAGCTACAGCAAGATACCATTTTGACAGCCCTGCCTCTACCAGATAGTATCCTGCACTGCAGCATAACAGGCCCTGAATCTCTTGCGACCCTGTAGCCCCATTGAAATCCCTCATCCGTAGACAACACTGCAGCTGGCTTCTCCTGTCAGGGCGAAAGTGCAAGCCACTGGCAATGACCTCATTGTCCCCAGCAGTGGAGCCACCATGCATTTTCATGTGACTTGAAGACAGATCCCAACACCTGTAACTGCCACCACTGTAGACTGCCACTGCCAGGGCTGATGCATGAGTGAAGAACAAACTCCCTACCCACATGCCTACAGTTGTTTCCACTGAAAACAACCCCACCTTCCCCAGTAGCAGGGCTGAAGTGAAACCACTATCACCCCATCCAAGCATTCCACCAGGGGCTTGAGGATCACTTCCCTCCCCTCCTACCACAGCCAGTGCCTGCATGCACTACAGGGGGCCTAAGGACAGGTCCTACCAGCCAGGAGCCACACCTCCTCCAGTGCCCAGACATGCCACGTGAGGACTAGGGGATTGCCCAGCTCAGTCCACCACCATTGTTACATGGGCATTCTTCCCAGGGGCCTGAGGTTGGACCCACCCAACCAGCTTTTAATACCAGAGCTGCCACCCACCTGCATATGCCACCTGCAGGTCTGGGGACTGGCCTACCCAGCCCATTCCAGCCACCACCAGCACCAGCACAGATGGCTTGGGAGCTAGAGAGTTGTCCCATCACTGCTATTGCCATCAACTACACCATGTCCAATGCCAAGGCAACCAAGGATTTGCTCACCTACCTGGCCCATCGCTGCCACTACTGGCATCTAAACAAGCTGCCTGTAGGCCCAAGAATCAGTCCACGTGGACCCACCAACACCACTGGCAAGGTACACCACCTTGTTGCCCAAGGAATCATCTTCATCCTGCCACTGCCAACACTGGGCCCCAAGGACTGGCTCACTTTGTGCTCCCATCCTCAGCAAAATTTCACCATGGATTCCACCAACAACCACACCCTAAGCCATTGAGAAAACCACAGATGGCATTGATGCTGTTTGCAGTCAAAGAAATCACATGGAGACTATACTACTGCCTGCACCCAGAATCAAAGCCAAAGTAACCTAACCAGCCAGGACCATAGATACATTGTCAGGAAAAAGTCTTCCCCAATGAAAGCAAATTCAAAATATTGAATGATGCAACTGCTACACCAGATGCACAGATATCCATTTAAGAACACAGGAAACATTAAAAAACAAGGAAATATGACATCTCCAATGGGGTACAATAATTTTCCAGCAACAGATTGCAATGAAAAAGATATTCATGAAATCCAAGGAAAAAAATATCAAAATAATAATATTTTAAAAGCTCAGCAACAAACAAGAGAATGCAAAAAAAAAAATCAGAAACACAATTCAGAATATGAATGAGAAATTTACCATAAGGAAAGATACCATAAAAAAGAACTAAACAGAAATTCTGGAAGTAAAGAATGCATTAAATGAAATACAAAATACATTTACAAGCTTCAGCAATAAACTAGATCATGCAAAAGAAAGAATTTCAAAACTTGAAGATAGGTCTTTTGAAATAACTCAGTGAGACAAAATTTTAAAAAATGAATAAACAAAGCCTACTGACATATAAAATACAATAAAGCAACAAAATATTCAAATTTTTGGTGTCCCAGAAGACAAGATGAAAACAGAAGAGATGGAAAATTTAATTCACAAAATGATACCTGAAAACTTCCAAATTTAGCAAGAGATTTAGAAATTTAGATATAAAAAGCTCAGAGATGCCCCCAAAAAATACAATTGAAAAAATGTCTTCTCCACAAGACCTTAGAGTCAAACTGTCGAAGTCAGTAACAGAATTCTAAAAGCAGTAAGGGAAAAGCTGTCACTTAGAGAAGAATCCCCATTAAACTAACAGGAGAATGCTCCTCAGAAACCTAAAAAGCCGGGAGAGAATGGTATGAATGATATACTCAGTTTGCCAAAAGAAAAAAAAAACTGCTAGTCAAGGGATACTATAACCAGCAGTTATCTTTTATAAATGAAGGAGAAATAATCTTTTCCAGACAAGCAAAAGCTGAAGGAATTCATCACCATTAAACTAAGCCCACCAAAAAATGCTTACAGGAATCTTATACCTTGAAACAAAATGACAATATCTACTATCATGAAAATGCAAGAAAATTTATAGCCCACTGGTAAAGCAAGCACACAAAGAAGAGAAAGTACTCAAATGTTTCTACTACAGATAACCACCAAAACAACAATGATAAACAATAAGAGAAAGAAAGGAATAAGGAACATATAAAACAACCAGAAATCAACTAATAAAATGGCTTATTAATGACAATGCCATAATAATAATGTTGAATATAAACTAAACTTACCACTTAAAAGACATAAAATGGATCAATGGATTAATAAATTATGACCCAATTGTATGCTGCATACAAGAAACTCATCTCACCTGAGTCACATATAAACTGAAACTTAAAGGATAGAAAAAGATATTCCATTCAAGCAGAAACAGCTATGCTTAGACAAAACATATGCTGTCAAAAACAGTAAAAAAAAATGAAAAAAGTCATTATAAAATCATAAAGGAATTCAGCATATAATAATTCTAAACATACTTGCACCCAACACTGGAGCACCCAGATATATAAGCAATCATTAATAGATCTAAAGACAGAAATAGACTCTGATACAATAATGGCTGGGGACTTCAACATGTACTCAATATTAGACATATAATCTAGACAGAAAATTAACCCAAAAAATTGGATTTAAACTGCATTTTAGATCAAATGGACCTAACAAATATTTATAGAACACTTAATCCAACAGCTATAGAATATGCATCTTCTTATCAGCACATGAAACACTCTCTATGATAGGCCATATGCTAGGACATAAAACCAACTCACAAAACATTTTTTAAAATTGAAATAATATCAACTATCTTTTCAGACCACAAAGGAAAAAAACTAGTAATTAATAACAAGTAGAACATTGAAAACTGTACAAATAGATTACAATATTTGGAAATGAAACAACATGCTCCAGAATTGGATCAAGAAAGAAAAGGAAACAATTTAAAAATTCTTGAAGCAAATGAAAATCAAAACACAACATACCAAAACCTATGGTGTACAGCAAATGTGGTGGTTAAAGCGAAGTCCATAGCAATAAATGCCTACACCAAAAAGTAGAGAGGTTCTCAATAAACAATCTAACCATAAACCTTAGGTAGCTAGAAAAGCAACAACAAACCAAACCCAAAATAGAAGCAAAGAACAGAAATAAAATGGACACTACAAATAAATACAAGGGATCAGTAAAACAAAACGTTGCTCTCTTGAAAAGATAAACAAAACCGATAAACTGCCAGGTAGACTAACCAAGAAAAAAAGGGAGAAGATCTAAATAAACAAACAAAATCAAAAATGGAAAAAAAAGATTAGAAGTGATACCACAGAAATTAAGAAGATTATCAGAGACTACTATGAACAACTATATAGTATCAAACTGGAAATCCTAGATAAAATGGATAAATTCCTAGACACATACAATCTACCAAGATTGAATCAGGAAGAAATGGAAAATGTGAACAAACCAATAATGAGTAATGAGATTGAATCAGTGATAAAAAAAAAAAAAAAAAAAGAAGAAGAAGAAAAGAAAAAAAGGCTCCCAAAACATGGTGGCGTGGGCCTGTAGTCCCAGCTACTTGGGAGGCTGAGGCAGGAGAATTGCTTGAACCTGGGAGGTGGAGGTTGCAGTGGGCCAAGATTGTGCCACTGCACTCCAGCCTGGAAGACAGAGCAAGACTCTGTGTTTAAAAAAAAAAAAAAAAAGTCTCCCAACAAAGAAAACTCCAGGACCAGATGAATTCACTGATGAATTTTACCAAATTTTCAAAAACTAGCACCAATTCTCTTTAAACTATTTCAAAAAAGTTGAAAAGGAAGAAATTCTCCCTAACTCATTCTATAAGGACAGCATTACCCTGAAACTAAAACCAGACAAGGACAAACAAAAAAAGAACACTGCAGGCTAATATTCCTGAGGAACATAGACACAAAATCCCTCAGCAAAATACTAGCAAACCAATTGCAATAGTACATCAAAAAGATAATACACCATTTTCAAGTTGGCTTTATAGCAGGTGTGCAACAATGGTTCAACATGTGCAAATCAATTAATGTGAGATACATCACAGCAACAGAATTTAGGACAAAAACCATATAATGATCTCAATAGATACACAAAAAGCATTTGATAAAATTCAACATCCCTTCATGGAAAAAACTCACAACAAACTGGGCATAGAAGGAATGTACCTCAATATAATAAAGGCCATATATGACAAACCCACAGCTAACATCATAATAAATGGTAAAAAGCTGAAAGCCCTTTCTCTAAAATCTGGAACAAGACAAGAATGTCCACTTTCATTACTCCTATTCAACATAGTACTGGAAGTCCTAGCCAGTGGAGTGAGGCAAGAGAAGGAAATAAAAGACATTCAAATTGGAAAAGTCATCAAATTCTCCGTTTCCAGATTACATGATCTTATATCTAGAAAAACCCAAAGACTCCACAAAAAAACTTGGATTTGATAAATGAATTCAGTAAAGTTTCAGGATACAAAATTGGCATACAAAAATTAGTAGCATTTCTGCACACTAATAATGAACCAGCTGAGAAAAAAAACAAGCAATCTATTCCATTTATGATAGCTACCAAAAAAAAAACAAACCCTAAGAATAAATTTAACCAAAGAGGAGAAAAACCTCTAAAAGAAAAACTACAAAACACTGATGAAATAAATTAAAGAGGACACAAAGAAATGTAAAGATAACCCATGTTCTTGGATTGGAAAAATGAATATAGTTAAAATGATTACACTACCGAAAGCAATCTGTAGACTCAATGCAATTCCTATCAAATTTCAATGTGATTTTTGACAGAAATAGAAACAGAATTCTAAAATTTACATGGAACCAAAAAAGAGCCCAATAGCCAAAGCAATCCTGAGCAAAAAGAACAAAGCTGGAAGCATCACACTACCCAACTTCAAAATATAAGACTAAGTACCCCAAACAGCATGGTTTGGGTATAAAAAACACACACATAAACCAGTGGAACAGAATAGAGAACCTAGAAATAAATCCACATATTTACAGCCAACTGATTTTTAACAAAGGCATCAACACTATACATGGGGGAAAAGGAACCCCCTTCAATAAATAGTGCTGAGAAAATTCACAATCTGTATGCAAAAGAATGAAACTAGACCTCTTTCACTCATCATATACACAAATCAACACAAGATAGATTGAGGACTTAATTGAAAGACCTGAAACTAGAAAACCTCTAGAAGAAAACAGAGAAAACATTTCAGAAAATTGTTCTAGGAAAAATATTTTTGGCTAAGACCACAAAAACACAGGCAGCAAAACCAAAAATAGACAAATGAGACTATACTAAACTGAAAAGCTTCTTCAAAGGAAACAATCAACAAAGTGGAGGGACAACCTATGGAATGAAAGAAAATATGTACAAACTAGTCATTCAACAAGGGACTTATATCCAGAATATGTAAGGAACTCAACTCAACAGCAAAAGTAATTATTCCATTAAAAAGTGGGCAAACAACACAAATGTACACTTCTGAAAAGAAGAAATACAAATGGCTAATAGGTATATGAAAAATGCTCAAAATCACTAACATTATGGAAATACAGATCAAAACCACTAATGTCATCTCACCCCAGTTAGAACGCTATTATCAAAAAGACAAAAAATAACAGATGGTAGCAAGGATGCAGAGAAAAGGGAACTCTTGTATAGTGCTAATAGGAATGTAAATTAGTACAGCCACTATGGAAAACAGTATGGCGATTTCTCAAAAAAAAAAAAAATAGAACTACCATATGATCCAATATCCCACTGCTGGGTATATCTCCAAAGAAAAAGAAATCAGTATATCAAATGGATACCTGCACTCCCATGTTTATTGCAGCACTGTTCACAACAGCAAAGATATGGAATCAACCTTAAGTGTTCATCAACAGAAGAATGGATGAAGAAAATTTCATATATATATACACAGTGGAATACTACTAGTCAGGTATAAAGAAGAATAAAATCATTGCCATTTTCAGCAACATAAATGTAACTGGATGTCATTATGTAATGTAAAATAAGCCAGGTACAGAAGGACAAATAATGCATGTTCTCACTCATACGTCGAAGCTATAAAAAAAAAAACGATCTCATGTAGGTAGAGAGTAGAACAATAGAGACCAAAGACTGGGAAGGGTGTGTCAGTGGGTTAAGGGATGAAGAGAAACAGGTTAATGGGTACAAATGTACAGTTAGATAGAAGGAATAAGTTCTAATGGTCTACGGCAGAGTAGGGTGACTGTGGTTAATAATAATGTATTGTGTATTTCAAAATAGCTAAAAGAGAGGACTTGCAATGTTCCCAGCATATAGACATGATAAATACTGGAGGTCATGGATACCCCGAATACCCTGAATTGATCATTACACATTCTATGCATGTAACAAAATATCTCATGTATTTCATAAATATGTACAAATATTATATATCAATATTTAAAAAAATAAAATGATATTGCTTGCAGTTGAGTAAGTTTCAAAAGTCCACCTAAAAAGTAAAATGTTGGATGAAAGTGTGAAAGATCTTTTGTAAGACAATTTTGACACAGATGAAAAGAGAGAGTACTTTCTTTTCATATAAAATAAAATGCTTTTGAGGGGAACATCACCCACCGGGGCCTGTTGTGGGGTCAGGGAGGGGGAGGGATAGCATTAGGAGATATACCTAATGTTAAATGACAAGTTAATGGGTGCAGCACACCAACATGGCACATGTATACATATGTAACCAACCTGCACGTTGTGCACATGTACCCTAAAACTTAAAGTATAATAAAAAAAAAAATCAAGGTGGAAAAGGAAAATAAAATGCTTCTCATAAATTACTAAATCCAATCTATAATTTATTACTTAAGTTTCATGTTTTATATCACTGCAGGCCAAATTTAAATGTCATACAGCTCTCCCTCAACCCATCCACTAGGTGTCTTAGTGATTTGGCTGGAATGAATTTATGGTTTGGAAATTCAGGGTAACAGCCTGCAATACAGTGAAAGAGGTGAATGTTAATGATACAAAATGTTTTCTACGTTCCTACTCCTTTTATCAGAAATAATAGCTTTCTTCTCCTTTCTCAGAAGGTCTGCAGATTTTCTTCCCCAGAAGTTTAAGGTGGTAAAGATACTTCCGGGACTTTAACCTAGATTGTAGAACATTTTTTCTCCATTTAAAAACATGTTGTTCTATGAAAATGAGGGAGTGCAATTACATAAATTGGATAATTTATTTTATCTCATCTTCCCTAGTGTCTTAAAATTTGGGTTTCAAGCACAACATTTATAATGTTAAATTTAAGTTTTGAGGCTGCAAATTGCCTTAAGGTGCTTATTAAAATTCCATATAAAATTGGAATAAAGTAAATATAAAATCAAAATCATTTCTATACATCAAAGAGAAAAATATATAAACTCCTTATTTTAGAGAATAATGTCATTTTCTAAAATTAAAATTTCATTTTCTAAAAAGAGCTTTTCCATTCCTATAGGAAAGTATTCTATAATCCATATAGTTCAGATGAGGGTTGCTAATTATAGTAATCAACTTCTGTACCATAGAGCAGAATAGATGACTGAAGATGTGGCCATCATAGACCTCAAACCCTGCCGCAGGAATTGGTCCAAATATCATGATAAAATAAAAATTCTCGAATGCTTTTAAGGGCCAAGCCGTGTTCTAATATGTATTAATTCATTCAGACTCATCCTTAGTATTTGTGAGGTCCCAGGCGAGAATAAAAATGGAGGCTACATTTTTTATGTCTAATTTTAATGTTATAAATAAACCCTATGCCTAACATGAAAGGACTTACCCATAACCAAATTAGGGACTAAACGTGCCCCCAGGGAACAGGAGTGCACAAACTCCTCTCTAATATCTCACTTCCCATTCAGGATTTTCAGACCACTCTAAAAGCCTCCCCAAACCTTCTCCCACCCTAGCAGAAGGGAAGGAGGAGGTGGTGCTATTATCTGGGGAACCCGGTCTGCTCAGCCACCTCGTTTGGGGCATCCAAGGCAAAGCAAGAGAAGCCTTCCTGGTTTCTCAAAGCAGAAGCTGTGCATAGCCCCTCCCCGGCACTTAGTGCTCTGCCCACTCCCCTGAGTGTTTGGGTCCTCTCCCCTAATTCTCACTTGCCCATTTGGTTATTGATGTTTCAAAGCCTTTCTGTAAGACTAAAAACAAAAATCCAGAGAGTTTCAAAGCTCGATATTTGCAAAGCCCTTGTATTATCTTGTTAGGATTCCCATGACTAAATACCTCAGACTAGGTGTGTTAATCTGTTTTCACACTGCTATAAAGAAACTCAAGACTGGGTAATTTACAAAGGAAAGAGTTTTCATTGACTCACAGTTCCACATGGCTGGGGAGGCTTCAGGAAACTTACAATCATGGCAGAGGGCAAACCAGGTACATCTTACAAGGCAGCAAGAGAGACAGAGCATATGAGTGCAGGAAAAGCTACCATTTATTAAAACCATCAGATCTTGTAAGAACTCACTATCATGAGAACAGCATGGGGGGAACCCACCTCCATGATTCAATCAACCCTCTCCCTCCCTCTACACATGGGGATTATAGCTCAAAATGAGATTTGGGTAGGGACACAGAGCCAAACCATATCGTATGTAATTTAAACAACAGACATTTTTTCTTATAGTTCTGGAGGGCATAGGTCTGAGGTTGAGGTGTCAGTCAACAGTGTTGCTTTCTTTCTCAGGCCTCCCTTCTTGGCTTGTGATAACTGTTTTCCCTTTGTCCTAACACGATCTTTCCCTGATGCCTGCACATCCTTGGCATTTCTTCAGGGGTCCAGATTTCCTCTTCTTAAAAGGACACCAGTCAAATTGGATTAGGGCTCAACCTAACAGCTTTATTTTAATCTAATCACCTCTTTAAAGACCCTGTCTCCAGTTAAAGTTACATTCTGAAGTAGGAAGATTTAGGGCTTCATCATATGAATTTGAAGGAGACAAAATGCAGCCCATCATAACCGTCTTCAGTGTAAGACCTGAACAGGAACCTCTTTTGCCCAGGTCTACAAATTTCCCTCATTTTAAAAGCTTATGATTAACACCATATTACAGATAAAGAAATTGAAGTGCAGAGTGGTTAAGTAACATTTCCAAGACCACAGAGGTAGGAAGCAGGTGCTCCAGCTCCAGAGCCTGTGCTTTTAGCCACAACCCTCTGAGTTCTCCATGAAGGAGGCACATATGACCAAAGCTAAGCCAGTCAGAGTCTCTTCGAGGAGTGTTTGAGTCTGAGCTGGGGAAAGAGTCCCATCCTCTCTGAATCACAGATGCAGCTCATGAGCTGCTCCTGGTCATTCCCACTACCACCTGGAAAAACTTGCCTAAAGGAAAAAAATGCTCATCTGAAGATAGGCAGTGTGGAGACATGCTTGCCCTGCTAGGTTGGTCCTGGTTGGCCTTGCCCCTTTGAGGTTTGACTAGTTCTCCCTTTGAATACAGGTACTAACAAGCACCCTTCTGATAAATCTTTGTTTGCTCATGCTTTGTTTGGTAAGAGTCAGTATCAGTATCTGTTGCTTAGAACCGAAATAATCTGGACTAACCCCAAGTAATTCAGAGAACAATATCCAATTCCATTTACTTTGCGATGATCTCTCCTTATTCTTTAGATTCAGCAGACAAAGTTAAAACACATCAGTCTAAGAAGCCACCTTTTTAAAATCAGTTCTTTTCTTGCAAAAACTCTGCTTTGCCAGTCTCCATGTTAGAATGTTTATAAAAGAACAGGAAGCCTCTTCCAATGACCTGACCAGCATGGAACTATTTTAGAAACCAGCTCTGTTCTCTCTGTTCTCCATCCCTCAAATCTTCACTCTTACTATTCTTCTCCTTTATCACTGTAATGTGACATGCTGAGATTTTAATAAGGATTCATTAAGTTATAATATATCCTTTGACAAGAGAGAGTGAAAAGCATTCTACAAAATTCATCAGTACCGCAAATGCAAAAAGCAAACCACAGGTACTTTATTTTTTAAGATTCTCATTCTCTGTTAGGGTAGAAGACGTGATAACAGTAAAAAGCAATTAAGTAGTCAGGGTACAAATCTTAGTGAGAAATTATTCAAATTCTACAAAGTAATTCTAAATTAAAATGCCACCAACTGCGGCTATACATGATTAACTGGATTCAGTCAATTTAGGCAGAACTATCAACCTGGCTGGAGGGAGGACAGAGCCTTAATTAAAATATTTCAATGTGGCTGAAAATTCATTTTCATAGTCACACTGAATAAATGGTTGGCAATTTTAAAAAGCAAATAGATTGATTTCTATTTTAGCTTCTTATTAGAATATCCTTATTGTATGTTCACTGTATCTCCAATACTATATTCTCCATTGCTAGGGAATATAAATCAGTAGGAGATACTATTCTTGTACTCCAAAAGCAGGGAAAATTGTATGGGTAAAAGACAAGTGGAGAACAATATTTGCTGCTCCCAACAAAACAGGAAATCTTTTACCTTCCCGTGTATCTAGTGTAGCTATAAATACATATTAGATTCTAAGTTCATAATTGTTGGTTGATGAATAATCCTGTGTGAGAATATATGTTACAGACTAATGTTTTCTGAATTAATTTGACTGCAGTACATGGTAAAACTTTTTAGTATGCTGACGCAAAATGAATCCACGAGCATAGACAAGAAAAAAACTTATTAACAAAACAAATATGCTAGCTTGTAAGACAATATTCTTAACATTGACAGGCATTATAAAATATAGGAATACATTATTTCAAAGGTTATACAGTCAGCAACCCTCTGAATCAATTCTCAACTTCAAGTCTTACATCACTCATTCATGCTTTGCATGCTGATCTCCCTAACCACTTGCTAGGATTTGGGCTAAACCATGACAGTTCTTAGGCAGTTGAATAATTGTTATGCCATAACAACTATCATAAGAATGTGTTTGGATATTTCACATAAAAGTTTAAAATACATTTTAGAAGTAAACATCTCCCTAGTCATGGTTTCTTTTCACCAGGTTCCTATGCACACTTGTAGGAGCAGAATGGCAAGGAGCATGAGCTGCATGAAGACTCACTTTGTTCCAGGTTCTGCCACCTAATAGCTATATGGGTGTGGACAGGTGACCTGATACCTCTGGGCCAGGATAACCTCAGATGGTGATAATGATAGTTTTGTGATAATAATGGTAGCTAACTCATGGTAGTAGATGAAATAATCTGTTTAGTTGGGACAACACTTGGTACCTGGTAGGAGCTTAATAAATACAACACTTTTTCAGGATGGTGATGTCAACAGTAAGAAACATGTAATTCAGAGAATGGAGCCCTACTGGTCAAATGGTGTGGGGACTTTGGGGACTGCAGCTGAGTCTTGAGGATGTATGAGCTCTACCCTGTGGTCTCAGTTTCTGCTGAAACTGTGCTTGGTATACCTGCCACGCTGTAAACATTTAACAAATTGGAACTAATGACAACAGAATTAAGACATGACCTGTATTGACCAAATCTGGAGTATTAATATTGTCTCAGGACAGAAGATTGCCACATTTTTGAGATTTTAGATCAGTAGGCAGACTTCCTAGCAACAGCAGACCAATACTGTCTCTCAGTTCCTGGCAATGACAAAAAGATGAATGATCAAGTAAGTCCGAATTGCCTTATGTGGCGATTCTGTAGAGAAAATCCCAGATTTCTCTCCCTTCACATTATTTGAACCTGACCTTTCTGCAACAAATCTAAGATCAGCCTGTTTGGCCCTTGATCACCACAACTCTGGTTGCACCCAGTAAATCCTGGCATGACAGACAGGCAGACACAAAGCTACATTTTTCTGAAAACCATTTCTGTAAGTAGAATAATGTTACATTTTCTATCATTTTGTTGTTGTTGTTTATTGGAAACATTTGGGAAAGGTTTATGCTTACGTTTCTGATGAGGTCTGACCGACTTTTTATTTTTTTAAAGCTTCAAGTGCCCTTCTGAAACAGAGGCAGGAAGTGATTACCCAGGCCTCATAATCAGTCTGGAAGTTTCTAATAGGTAGGATGACCCCAGGAAGAAAGATTAATACCACAACTATTGGGCTAGAGAGGCTCCAAGCTCCCATAATACACACCTTCTCTGTGGCATTCCCATGGACAATTAGGGATTCATCAATGAAAACCTACCTCAATTTAATCCACTCTAAGGTTCAAACAGCTAACAAAACCCATGTTATCACCAGGCCCATAGAGTGTCTTAGCAGATGTCAAGGGAGGCGTAAGAGTTGTATGTATGTGTGGGCAATGGTGTTGGGGAATAAGCCCTTCTTCGGCAATTCTAAGCATAAGTGATATCTGCATAGGCTAGTCTTTGGGTTAGAGATGCTACAGGAAAAAAAGAAAGTACTCATAGGCACAGAAGTCCAATGAGTCTAATATTCAAATATTCTCTGTACAAAGACCATGTAGACAGGTCTTTTTCAGAATATGCTAGGCCACCAGAACTAGCTGTTCCAGACTGGAATTTTACCTACATCTTGTACTTTAATTCTTCACAATTCTATGCTGTCATCGTAACAATTGCTGCCCATGTTCTCTTTCAACACTTCCCTCTTTTATTAGCAACATGTGGCCAGCCAGCCTTACCTGATTTCAAATTAGTAAAGGATAATCCTGCTGCAACATAATTTTGTATCACTTTGACAACCAAATCAGGACAAATTAAGAATCTAATATTACAAAATATTATACTATGTGTCTTGGCAAACAGGCTTTTTTTTTTAAATAGAGAGTCTTGTTCTCTCTCCCAGGCTGGAGTACAGTGGTGCGATCTCAGCTCTCTGCAACCTCCAGCTCCCAGGTTCAGTGATTCTCCTGCCTCAGCCTCCCAAGTAGCTGGGATTATAGGCACATGCCACCATGGCCGGCTAATTTGTATGTTTAGTAGAGACAGGGTTTCACCATGTTGGCCAGGCTGGTCTTGAACTCCTGACCTCAGGTGATCTGCCCACTTCAGCCTCCCAAAGTGCTGGAATTACCGGCATGAGCCACTGCACCTGGCCAAATATGCATAATTTAAGGTCTCTGTTTACAAGAAAACTTAAAGTCAAATCAGAGGGGAGAAGTTATAAACATGGCACAAAACTAATCAGATACAAAACTACACAGAGCTAATTCATCAGATGACCAGAATAAAAATTCAAAAACACATAATTAGACCACAGTGACAGATACAAACAAAAAAGCTCTGAGATTTCATTCTTTCCAAAAGTCAGATGCTCAAATAGAAAGGGATGCCTCTTAGCAGGAATGCTTATAAAAATTCTTAAATCAGGAAAAGTAGACATATTTGGTGGATTAATGGATTTTGAACAATCATCAAATTCTGTCTCCTACAAAAAAAGTGTGTTTTTAGTCTACATTAATAGCAGCACAATGACCAAATCAAAGGACCTAACAGAATCACTTTATTCTGTACAAAAACCTTGGAATATTTTTGGTTATTATTTCCTGTCTATTTCACACATATTTATTTTATAAATACCGGCAAAGTAAACCACAGGATACTAAAAGAGAAACGGCAGTATATTGGCAACTTTTTGTTATCTTTGTCCCAACTAAAGAACTGGGAATATTTGGCCTTAAGAGGATTAGAAGTCATAATGGGAGCCATTACACCAAACTTATTGAAGAAATAAGAAGCTCATGCTATAAGTGGAAACCCAGAAACTGGATATCCATCTTTATGGCATTCGTTGGGAGGATTTATGCTTTGAATAGGAGTTAGATTAGAGTTATCTTAGATGCCTTTAAACTTCAAGATTCTATCTGCCTTTGAATCTAATAAGTACAGAACTGGAGATAATCAAGGAGAGAGAATTAAACTAAATAGAGTGGTAGAACTCTACTAAATAGAAGAGCACAGAGTATCCAAGTATGAATCCAGCCAAGCAATCACTGCTGTATTAGTCTGTTCTCTCACTGCTATGAAGAACTACCTGCCTAAGACTGGGTAATTTATGAAGAAAAGTTTAATTGATTCGCAGTTCTGCAGGATGTACAGGAGGCATGGCTTGGGAGGCCTCAGGAAACTTACAACCATAGCAGAAGAACAAAGGGAAGCAAGCACCTTCTTCACGTGGTGGCAGAAGAGAGAGGGCGAAGGGGGATGCACTACACACTTTTAAACAACCAGATTTCATGAGAACTTGTTCGCTATTGCGAGAACAGCAAAGGGGAAGTCTGCCCCCATGATTCAATCACCTCCCACCAGCTCCCTCACCTAATATGTGGTGATTACAATTTGACATGAGATTTCAATGGGAACACAGAGCCAAACCACATCATGATCTTTCCTTGTCCTCTGTGTTAATATAGAGCATTCATCTGAGCAATGGTCAGTGTGTTCGATGTACTGTGCTTACTCAAGACAAGACTCCTGAGTTCACAAATATTTGTGTGTCTCTATTTAGAAAAAAAGGATAAATTAAAGATGCTATTTGCATACAGGCCGCCCAAATAGCTGTCTTTCCCCAGAAAGCTAATTTACTTACAATTACACGTACATATCAGAGCCTCCAAAGTGCCATGAGTGTGTTCATCCCAGGATGTGCCAAGATAATCCACTGGGGCATGGGGAAAAGTAATGCTTTAGTAGTAGACTTCTTGAAAATTAGGAATGTGTTTAGGCCTTACTAACATTTACTATATGGATTGATATATATCATATAGTCAAATGTCAAGGAGGACACAGGAGAAATCTGAGGGAGGAGTGGAGTTCTACCAGCAGGCTCACTGAAGTTGCAGTTTTTACTCCTTGTTTGTCATCAAAATATTACAAAGTAGACTTCTGGAAAAAGTATTTATAGATTATTTGAACTATTTTAACTCAACTCTAACAAAATGGACACACAGCTTAAAAATCTGCATACAAAGAAACCAGAGGTTGTTGATAGTATTTATAATGTAAGGTACATGTGATCAACAAGAAAATATAAGAGCTGATATTTCTCCTACTGAAAAAATAAGCTCTTTTTACCATCCCCAAACCCCAATTCAAAGGTAAAATTATAATCATCCAATGAGAAAAGGTGAGATCCTCAATCTCTGATAATAAGAAGACTATTTAAAGTATAAATTTGCCTCCAGCAGAACCAGTGATAAGCTTCACACTAAATGCATATTCAGCCTTCAAAAAAATAGCCTATGGTTGTATGAGACTCAGCATGAGCAAGACATTTAAGAAGCCACCAGAACACCACTAATAAGATCTGAGTAGGAGAAAAATCATTTTTGTACCATAAATGAATAAGAAAAGTTAAATACCAGGGGTTTTGCCATTTTTACACTATACTTTTTAAAATGTCTCTATTTGTGTTTTTATAAAATCAGTATAACAGAGCTTGTATATAATTTATAAATTTATACATATACATATATGTATGTATACATGTTGAAGTTTCAAAATATTAGCTGATAAAGAATATATATCAAATATGTACATAATAAAATATATTAGTCTGTGTAAATGTGTGTGTTTAGTAATCATTTTATTTAGAAGTTTACAGTTTAGCTATAAATGCTCAGTCTTTACAGAGCTCTGAAATTCTCATTAGCCACTTTAGCATCTAGAATTTTCCTCATTTATTTATATACAGTCATGTAGCCTCTTGTGTTATTTACCTGGTTTTTCAGGTTACCACCTCCTCAAATCCTGTAAAAATACTGCCTGGTTATTTTATGAAACAGTAAATTTTTTTACCTACTTACTTTTCAAATAATGCCTTTTCCTTATAGTTAATTTTTAACAGTTAATATTTACAACTATTTTTTAAAGTAAACCAGACAATTTGTATTCTAAACTCTCAGTGATTACATTTTAATCAGCCAAGTCTCTCAAATCTGAGATTAATTTTATGCAGATGCAGTTACAATGGCTATTTCTATCAGATGAATTCCTCTAGGCCAAAGCAACAATCGCATCTATATTCATTATTGTCCTAAATTAGATATATTAAAGATACATAAACCATGAAGACACATGGTTATGTTTCTATGTAATACTTCTCAACTGACTCAAATGGTTTGTGTTTATACATCTGATTAGAGAATCGAAAATATTTTTAAAAGCACCTGATACCAAGAGATGATAAACTATATTTTTATAGATCATGGTTTATTCATATTTCATGTTTAGACAGGTATAAATATGTCAAACTTGAAAATAGCAGCTATCGATGTCTTTGATGGCAGTAAAATAAAATTAACTTTTCCTTTTAATTCTTGTACAACTTAATGTATATTCAAAATAATTAGACAGCAAACGGAAGTCCTTCTCTATTGGTTTAGTTATATGTTTTTGTTTCCAGTATTGTATTTGCTTGATTTATTTCATATCTCATTCTCTACCTGTACTAGTTGCTTTTATTTTTTGAATAAAACTCTTGAAAAGTTTAAGTTTGGATTTAAAATATTAAGATAAATGGTAACAAATGAACTTTAATTAATATTGAAATGAATTAGGATTCACAGAACAACAGTGCTATGCATTGGGGAGATTTCAGCCCCTAAGCCACATAACACATTTCACTGTAAAATTTATTAGCAGAGTTTTCTAATCAGTTCAGCTCTAATATTCTACCTTAGTGAGCACATATCCAAATGCAGAAGCAGCTACTTCTCCCCTCGTATCATTATCAGTTTGCTTCTTTTCCCATCTTCCCCTCCTTCTCCTTAAGTATGTTTTATCTCAGTATTACAATAGCTCAAGAAAAACAGCCTGATTTTTAAAGAGTACTCAGTTTAATCAAACTCGGATGATATTGAAGACTTGCCCTTGAGATTGTCTAGTTCCCAGAAGAATCAAATTAAATAACATTTTTACAATAAGGCAATAAAATTTCTTGTATAATCAGGTATTTAGTCTGAATCTAAACACTCACCAAAGCTTTCTGAGGAACCTCCATGCTGCTTTCCACAGTGACTGTGCTAATTTGCATTCCCACCAATAGCATATGAGGGTTTCCCTTTCTCCTTGACTGCATTTTGACTCCAGCCCATCGCATGAGGTCAGGTGTGAAATTTTCTACTTGTGGTGTCATGTCAGTGTTCAAAACACTTTGGATTAAGGAACATTTCAGATTTTGGATTTTAAATTAGGGATGCTCAACCTGTACTTAGAGATAGGAGGATACAGAGAAAGGAGGTACAGTCAGCATTAAAGCAGCTTTAATCTCAACACAGGAGTGCATAAGGAAGATGAATATACAAGTAACTAGGCTTTATGGCAGAATTGGGAAAGTAGCAAGAGAGAGGCACTTCAGAAAGCTGCAGGGAGTTCAGTGTAAGAAATAAGAAAATATTGTTAGCTGGGGATCTGCATCTAAGAAAGATGTGAAGGATAAGTAGACTCTGGTCAAGAGAGAAGAGCCTTCAGGTAGAGAGAAAAGGGTATGTTTACTCAGAAGCAGAAAAGCACTAAGACCTGTCAGGGATGAGGGACATGATTTGTTAGCATCCACAGTACATAAGAAAATGTTGGGGCATCAAACATGAAACTTCATCAGTTACCACTGTGTTTGCCTACAAGTAAAAGAAAACCCTCATTATAGTGGCTTAAGCAAAGAGAGGTTGATTTGTTCTCATATGAAGAAGTCTGGAAGTAAGCAGTTGTCTGCTTAGATTTAGTAACTCAAAGTTATCATGACCTTTCTCTGTGGTTTCCAGATAGCTGCTTGGGCTCTGTGTTCACAGGAAGAAGAAGAAAAGGGAAGAGATTATATTATAAATTTCAACATGTATCTTGTTGGCAAGAGCTATGTCAAAGGGCACCCCTAATTGCAAGGGAGACCAGGAAATCTAGACTTCAGCTCTTACAGTCTTGACAGTAGACACAAACCAGAGAGAAGAAAGTTGAAGTTGAGTGTTGAAGGGGCAAAAAAAAGTCAACTGCAAGAGCATAAAGGGTTGTGAGGAGGAAGATAGAACTTACCTGGGCATTAGAAGTAATGAGCGGAATTTTCACAAGAGCAATAGTATCTAATGGGCTAGCTAACAAAATAACAGGCTATATCTAGCATTAGTAAACAACAATCTTAGAAATATTCAAATGAAAGGTGAATGACTTCTCGTGAGAAGTTAACACACACACGCGCACACAAAAACCCTGGATTGAAAAGAAGATTGAACTAGAATGGAAGCAAAAACACCCAGCCCCCTTATTGCAGTCTGCGTAGCCCTTCTCATCATTTGGGCTTGACCTGCATCTATGGGGCACACTTGTTTGTGCCAGTGACTTCCAGGTCTCAGAGCTGTCCCAAGTCCTTCACATTCCCCATTCCAAGAGCTGTGACCTCTAGTTCAGTTTCTATCACTCCCTATGAATTCTTCAAGTTTCTACCATGTCACATGAAGTGTTGAAGCTCCCTGGATAAGGAAAATATCAAGTGTAGAGCAAGATTTTCTATCTCCACAGCTTCCCTGGTTCCAAACCAAGACAAACTTATTTCCTAGACAGCTTCTGTTATATGTCCCTCAGTTCCTACTTTCTTTATTAAACCCAAAGAAATGGTTCATATCTATTGCATGTTTGGAGTGCCCTGGAGTTAGAATATCCTGTTCCCTATTGCATTGTAATGATGACCCTGGCTTGATCTCCAGTTTCTACATTTAAAAAGCAAGAGTAATTGTAGTTTTGATTTATCCCCAGCCCTGTTTTCTTGCTGACTAAAACCACTTGCGAAGAGTGTTGTCTAGTGGTTGCGAAAACATAAAAAATGGGCTGAATGCAGGAAAAGTTTATGATGAACACTAAAAGCACTAGAGATAATCAATACTAAAGTTTGATGCATGTTCTTTCAGCTTTCGTCTAAATAAAAATACACAACAATAAATAAATTATGCAGATGTGTTTGTGCAGAAAGGTTTCATTTAGAATCATACTGTGCATACTATTTATCCACCTGATTTATTGTCACTTAATGATATGTCACAAGAAGCTACTTTTTATGATTTTAAATATTCTTGAACCAGTAAAGCAGCATCTATAACACAGACACAGCCACAGAATTTTCTCTAGATAGAAAGCATATTAAATTACTGAAGTATGTTTTCTCTAGAAAAGTGGGCCTTTCTTTGCTTCTGGTGGCATAAGTGACCTTAGAGAGGGGACTGGCTAAAGTAGATTTAACAAAGGCAAAGTAGGCCATAAGCATCATCTTTTTTTATTTGGCCTGTTGCCTTGCACTGTTCTTCTGTGTCATTAACACCCACCATGCTACACAGCTTCTGAGGAGGCTCCACTTCCACTGGAATGACTGATGAATGTGGATTGGAAGAAACTTCAAGATTTCTAATTGTCTTACGGTAGGAGAGTAGATACTCTAAATACAGTCAACTTCAAGCCTTTTGAGGGTGATATTGGGACGGGAAGCTTACTTCGGCCACCTTATTTTGAATGAAATCAACACCATGGATATTGGGCGGGGGCAAGTTACCTCTTATTTCAGATCAGGATTTCTGGGGAGAACCCACCATTATTTCTCTTCTCATCTTCCCACTCTTATCTCCTCTTTTCACATCAAAGATCCATCAAATCTCTGTGGCAAGCCTGGTAATAAGTTTCCTATGGTGGTTTTAAATTAATGGGCATTAGTCAGGCCCAGTGTCTCACACCTGTAATCCCACCATTTTGGGAAACTAAGGTAGGAGAATCACTTGAGGGCAGGACTTTGAGACCAGCCTGGGCCACATAGCAAAATCCCATTTCTACAAAAAAATTTAAAGTTTGACTACAGGTATGTGCAGTGTCACGTGCCTGTAGTCACAGCTACTTGGGAGGACGAGGTAGAAGGATCACATGAGCCCAGGAGGTGGAGGTTGCAGTGAGCTGTGATCGTGCCATTGCACTACAGCTTGGATGAAACAGAGTGAGACCCTGTTTCAAAAAATAAAATAAAAATAAACAATGAATGGGAGTTTCTGTAAGCCTACCTTTTTGCCAAATACTTCTAGGTTCTTAGTGCCATCAAATGAACACATGTTTAGTAAGCATTTACTCAATGCCCTGTCCTCTGTTACTAGGAAAAAAAAAGATATTATTAGCAACAGGGCAATGATAATTTAGTTCTGGGTCCAATACAAACATGGCAAAGACAATGAAATAAGACAATGTTAACTATATGATAAATTTAAACGAAACAATTGAGGCCATGCATATCATAAGAATTCAAAGAAGGAGATCGATGAGTATTAGGACAGTCAAGGGAAAGGCAGAACCCAAGCTGGAACTTGGGAAAATATTTCTGCTGGAGACAAGATGTTGTGCAAACTGTGGAAATTATGGAAAGACAACTGGAGGCTCTTTCAATTGTCCTGTGCACACAGGAACACCATGTGTTACCTATCTGTTCAACAAACATTTATTGAGCAATTCTCTATCTCAAACCTTATGCTAGGCTTTAGAAATATACATGTGAGCAGGAGAGACAAAGGCCCTACTTCAATCATCCCGCATTCTGGAAAGCTCTCTTTTACCTGTGCTTGTAACTAACCATGCATCAGTGCAGCTCACCATGTATACTAAGATGTATGTTGTTTCTCCAGGACATTTGATCAATATTTTTATGTTTGATACATCATAATAGTTGCTGACCAAACAGTAGAAATTCTACAGAAGATGACTTTTGACAACTGAAAAATAAAATATACAAATGTAATTTTTAAATAAAAATGTTTTTCCTCTCATCATTCCCTTTGGTCAATATATAATTAACAAAACTCATTGTTTTTGCACCACTTACTTTTCAAAATCTATTTGTTATTATTTATTTTTCTCATGATGTTTTCTCCAGTTTCTTGTCACCACTAACTCATCTTTTCCTTCTCATATATCCTCTAACGCTAAGGTGATTGAACTTTAGAAACACTGGTAGATTTCATAAACATCTACAAATAAATGATTTAGCAAACAAAACATGAGACAACTCACCACCAATCAGCAATCAATATATGCTATGTTACATACACCAAACTAAAATGACAATTGATGGAATCATAGAAGCTCTTAGATATCATGTACATCAACCAAACACATGCTTTGGGTAAGTTATCTTCAGAATCCCTGTTAATCTTTCAGCTACTTCATAAGTATTTCAGATAAAGGGGTCCTCACTACCCCAGGATAACCTGGTCCACTTCCAAGTTTTTTTCTGTTCTTTTTTTAAAAATATATACAGCCTACATTTTTTCTCTATATAACTGTAAACCATTGGTTCCAGCTCAGTTTTCTAAAACAACCCCTAAGAATCTGTTGCCCTTCATTCCATGACTACCTTTCAGAGATCATCTTGTTCCATAATAAAATCTTGCTTTAGACCTTTCTCTTTTCAAGTTGATCATACTTAGAGATTTGTTGTAAGACATGTTTCTAAATCTTTCCCCTAAAATCTACAAATGAAATAACATGGCTTCCCACATTTCTAAGGAAACTAATAAAATTAAATCATTATTGTTTGCACACTGTTATGTGCAAACGATGTCATTTTCTGTTGGTACCACAACTAAACACGCTTAGGGGAAATGATTTATTCCCCATAATATAAAGGTAATTAGAATTTACTTCCTACAAAAAAAACAAAAACTGCTGCCCAACATCTGCCCATCCCACAAGGTATTCCCACCTTAGACACTGTCCCACCACTAGACACTCTCTTGGATTAAGCATTGAAGACTTTTTAAGTTGTATGTGTTATCTGTGAGAGCTTACACTTTGAGCAGTGATATCAGTCTCTATAAAGGCTTTGGGAAATTAAGAAACAAAATGACAGGCAAAGGGTAAAACTAGGAGTTCATGATGTTACCAAAAGCACAAAGTAGACATTAGGGTGATTTGGCAGGTCAATGTGCAGCTTGAGGTGAGCTGTCAGAATTTTGAACAGAAGGAAAGAAAAGAACACAGGCTAAGAATACTCCATAAAGGAGGAAAGAGACAGCCCTAAAAAGTCACAGTGAATCTTCTAACCCGGCTTGACAAATATGTGGCTTTACTTCAAGGGCCCAGAGAAAGGAGAGCTCTTAGTCCAGCTGTCCTAGTGACCACATTGCTGCAATACCTCCTAGCCACTTTTATATAAGCAATAGATTTACAACACAAGACCACCTTGTGAAGCCCACGGACAGCAATGCTCTGCCCAGAAACTGTCAGTAGGATATTTATCTACAGAGAAGCATAAATAGATGTACAAAACACATAGAGTTACAATGTCCATAAAATAATAGCATTTGAAAACAGTTGAGAATAAAGGCAGTGGTGTCAGTCTCTGTGATGTGTTGGTGACCATTCATTGGCATAAGTAAGAGAAGAGGATTAAGCATTTCACTTTCTAATAGCTCTAGTACCCAACATCTAAAGAATTCTCGGGAGTGGTTGTCCAGCTCTGTCTACTGCTTAGTATATGTTGGCAAGAGGGAAGGAGGAGGGTTAGAATGAGAAATGCCAATTGATACCTCACAGGTCTGCCTGCTAGAGGTCAGGTCTTGAAGTCACAATGGAAAGGAGAGATGTTTCAGTGCCCAGAGCAAGGGCTGGAAAACAGGCATTCTTCTTGGGATTCAGTTCAACACGGAGTAGCTACTGAAGTTTAGTTCAGTGTCTACAGCCTGCTCAGCACCATGCTGAGGTAGACATAGTTTCCACTTTCATAGACAAAGTCTGATAAGAAAGACAGATTTTACTGCAATGAGCTGTCATCTCACCCCAGTTAAAATGGCTTTTACCCAAAAGACAGGCAATAACAAATGCTGGTAAGGATGTGGAGAAAAGGGAACCTGCACACACTGCTGACTAAATTATTAGGTTGGTGCAAATGTTATTGCAATTTTTGCCATGACTTTTAATGGCAAAAACCTCCTCCTTCCTTCTTGCCAATATATACTAAGCAGTGGATGGGGCTGGACAACCACTCCCCAGAATTCCTTAAATGTTGGGTACTAGAACTAATAGAAAATGCAACGCTTACTCCTCTTCTCTCACTTATGCCTCTGAATGCTCACCAACACATCGCAGAGGCTGACACATTACTTTTAATGGCAAAAACCACGATTACTTTTGTACCAACCAAATAGGACAATCACTGTGGAGAAGTTTGGAGGTTTCCCAAAAAACTAAAAATAGATTACATGGTAATATGATCCAGCAATCTCACTGCTAGGTATATACCAAGAAAAAAGGAAATCAGTATATTGAAGAGATATCAGCACTTTCAAGGTTATTGCAGCACTGTTCACAATAGGCAAGATTTAGAAGCAACCTAAGTGTTCATCAACAGATGAATAAAGAAAATGTGGTAAACATAATATAAACAACGAAGTACTATTCAGCCGTAAAACGAGATCCTGTCATTTCCAACAATGTGGATGGAACTGGAGGTCATTATGTTAAGTGAAACAAGCCAGGCACAGAAAGACAAACTTTGCATGTTCTCACTTGTTTGTGGGAGCTAAAAATTGAAACAGTTGAACTCATGGAGATAGAATAACTACTAGAGGCTGGGAAGGGTAGTTGGTGACAGGAGGGGTAAGGAGGAATGGCTAATTGGTATAAAAATATAGTTAGATAAAAAAGATCTAGTATTTGATAGCACAACAGGGTGACTACAGTCAATAATTTATTGTAATTTAAAAATAAAGAGTTTTAAAGATTGTTTATAACACAAAGGATAATGCTTGAAGAGATGGATACCCCATTTACCCTGATGTGATTATGCATTGTTTGCCTGTATCAAAACATCTCATGTACCCATAAATATGTACACCTATGTACCCACAAAATAGATGTTTAAAAAGACTTTTAAAAAGATTTGTAAACAAATAAAACTGTGATATGCAATGCACAAAAAAAGCCAAAAAGCCTATGAGATTCACAAGTGGTACAGTGGAGAAAACAATTAATGGAGTCTGGAAGGCAGGGAGCACTTCATGTAAAATGTAATGCCTCAGCAGGGATTTAATCACGAACAGTGTTTCCAGGAAGACAGGAGACAGATGGGCATTCTAGGAAGAGACAAGAACACATGCAATGGCCATAATGTGTGGTGAGAACTCACAAGAGGAAGTGATGGCTCGCACATTAGCATGGAAGGGAGAGGACAGGGCACTAGGGAGGGGCCAGACCAGGAAGACTCTGTGCAATGCATAAAAGAGCTTTGGCTTCACCTTGCAGGCAAAAGGGAGTCATATAAATATTGTGAACAGGAGCTTACACTTGGAAATTTGAAGTTCAGAAAAATTGTACCAGTCATAGTGTAGAATACAGATTTGAAAGAATAAGAATACAAGAAATTGATTTAGTAGTTAATGAAATAGGGAAGAAGCAAGGAAGGGAAGCAGGGGCTAAGAACCAGAGAAGCCTTATCAGCCAGGGTGCAAAATTAGACGGTAGAAGCAAATGGGCAATGAAAGAGACCACAACAGACAAGAGGGTAGCAAGGACCATGCAGGCACAAAGCTGATTTGAGGTTAAACTTATGTGGAGTAAGGACTTCTCCGTCACTTCTCTGATGTATAACTGGGTGACTGTTTACTTAGAGGTCATTTCTTAAAGGATAAAGTTCCCCTGGTCTTTAGTGACCATGGCTCTGACAGCCACCAGGCAGCATAGGAGGGCTCAGGGCTGCAGCAGAGGCAGCAACAATGGTAACACAGTTCCCTAAGGTCCTGGGACCTGTCAACCTTCCTTGGTGTTAAGCAATAGGAATGGGACAGGAGGCAGCAAGGTTCTCTTGTGCAGCAACACAGGGCCAGGGCAGCAGCTAACAGCTCACAACTTTGTGGTCTTTGTTAGTAATCTGGGAAGACTGGGTTAATGAGAATCTCAGACAACTTATTGGAAACCTCCTAAGTGAAAGATGGTTGAAAACCATCTGTGACTAGTTCTACAGCCTTGAAAAGGCAGAGAAATGGCTTTGTTAAATGAGGAGTTCGACAGTAGCACTATTCAGAGTTCATGGACGATGTGGAGGTTAGATTCCAGCACCTCAGCAGTACAAGGGTAATTTCTCTTGAGGAAGCCAGGCTGTTGAGGAAAGAGTGAATAGATGGTCTTTCATAGGGTACAATCAGAAGCAAAACCACCATAATCAACAGGAGGGAAGAAGGCACCCCTGGAGGAATGCTTCTCCCCTCTCCCAGGGTCTAATAGCACTATACTTATGGTACTTCCAGTGCCTTTAAGGTTTTTGTACATCTGAGCAAAGGAGAGTACAAATCTTAGATGTAAGAGGCTGGCACACCCCTGGAGAATGAGACTTTTCACATGGAAGTCAACTGGGGATGAGACATGTGCCTCAGTCCAGAGTCGTCCACAACGTGAGAAAGCCAGGGCCCCAGGACTCTCTTTGTCTTGGTCACCAAGTGAAAAGGTGCTGACCACATTCCTAACCCAGGGTCATAAAACAGTGTAGGAAGCAAGGCTAAAAAAGAAATCTAGAAAAGTTGTAAGCACCCTTCAAAATTCAAGTTGTAGGCAGCGTATGGAATGGAATAATTCTGCGTGTCCTGGGAATGATCTAGTGGGACTGAATGGAAATGGAACTTTGGTATATACCTCCATTATTAATGGTATATGCTAGATACTTTTATTCCTACATACTCTTGTTCCAAGCCCTCCACCTCCTTTTGTTCTTAGATTTTAGAAATGTCATTTTGTTTTTCATGAAAAAGCATTTTTATTCCTTACTATCACTTTAATTTTTTAACTTCCATAGGTTATGGGGAACAGAGGTTTTTGATTATGTAAGTTCTTTAGTGGTGATTAGTGAGATTTTGGTGCACCCATCACTCAAGCAGTGTACACTACACCTTTTTTGTAGTCTTCTGTCCCTCACCCCCTTTCGACCCTTTCCGAGTCCCCAAAGTCCATGTGTCATTCTTATGCCTTTGCATCCTCACAGCTTACGAGTGAGAACATATGATGTCTGGTTTTCCATCCCTGATTACTTCACTTAGAATAATAATCTCCAATGTCATCCAGGTCGCTGCAAATGCCATTAACTCATTCCTTTTTATGAGAATAGCCATTTTGGAAGCCCCACCCTGTTGTTCTTGATCTTAAGAGAGAGGAAAGAGTTCCCACTTGGAACACCTGCTAATGAGAAGCAGGTGATTCTCTTGGGGTAGAGGTGGTGTTAGATCAATGAACTAAAGGAAACCCAAAGGAAACCACTAGACTCACCTAGAAATTCTCCTTCTCATAACTAAACATTAGAGGTTCTAGGTTTGTGGTTTCACGTACTCGAAACAGCAAACTCAGTGTGTTAAGACAGCATTTATGAGGCCATTTACTAGCCCATTGAAGCTGTATAGGGATCAGTTGGGTGAGTGAGGGTGGGGGGCTTTAGGTGTCAGGATTATAACCATGGCCCTTGCCTGGTAGCACTCAGCCTGGCACCCAACGCAGCACAGGCAAACTAGTCTGCTGATGACAATCCTAAGAATCACCTGGAGAGTCTGATTCAGTAGGTCTTCCCCAAATATCTATTTTCAGGAACTACCACAACTAATATTTATGATCTTTACAGCCAGGTATGAATGGGAAATTCAGTCTCATTCTAGGATTATAAATCAACAAATTAAACTTAAGTATGGAACATCTGAGTTAAGTACATAACACACTATAACTTCGCAATTTTTCACTTTACAAATGAATGGGCAGGACTGAAAAACCTGCAAGCCTTCAGTACACAGCAAAGTCAAACTGTTACATTTTGAACGTCAATACGGTGTGGAGTATCTATTAATCCTACCTGAGCCTTGTTTGCCATTTCTGTAACATAGGAATATGTATCCCTCCTACATACCTCATTGTGAGGATTAAATAAGTTATTTGAAGTTACTTGCGAGAGCCCAATACATAGCAAATGTTCACCAAAGTTTCATTCTCTACCTCCCTTTGCATCATTGAAAAACATATGAAGGTATACTTTTTAACATATGGTTTATTTTGTTTTTTCCTCTTTTTTGTCTGTATAAATGTAAGGAGTACAAGTGCATTAACATGCTCTGAATTAATAAGGAATGCAAAATAAGAGGCAGAAACATCAATATTCCAAGTCATGTAACCCAACATTCAGAAACAGTCCTCCTCAGCATAAGCCTCCTCTACACAGAGCTGTCACATTTGTTTTTTCATCACAATCCTCTTCTCATGCAGCTTTATGGCCATCAAAACATTTTATTTTCTCTTCTCTTGGGTCTATGGTTCAAGGATTTTATGCTTACCAGGTAAGACTTATCGTGTCTATATGACAAGCATATTGAGTTATTTGCATTTATAATGCCCACTTCAGTCCTTAATTGGAAAAGAGGCATCTGGTTAATGTACTAAGAGATATTCTTTCTTGTTTTAACATCAGTTCAGATTCCTATGGCAGGCCATGTTCAGGGAAAGAAAAAGCTGAAATTGAAGGAAGGCCATTAGAAGTGTTGAAAAGCCACAAAATCACCCCTGCACTTTTAAGGTGCAGATAAAAAAAATCTTTTAGCAGGATTCTATGTTGACACATTAATTATTAATATTAAAATGGTAATTAATTTAGTATTCATAAATTATGCTTCCCACACATCCCCACTCACGTCAAGGTTACATGAGTTTCTAATTTCTTGCCTCTAGGATTTTGGAACACAGATTTTTTTTTAAGAGTTAAAGGAGTAAGTATAAAAAGTTACACTTTTTTGTATAATTTTTAATACAAGACATCCAAAGTCTTAAACAGTCAGTTGATCCCATCAGGAACAAAATATGGCATGAATTCCAGAAACAAGATTTTTTTTTTTTTTTTGCACTTAAGCTTTTCAGTCTCTATGCAATGATTATCGGTTTGCCAAGGACAGTAACAGTCAAATACTAGAGGAAAGGAGATAGGAGAAATATCTTTTACTTCTTCTAAAGAGGTGAAAATAAGATTTTTTTTATATTTCTCACTCATAAGATTTTTAAACTCTTAAAAATGCAATATCGTCTTTTCAAAGCACATGCCATCTTAAAAATTAGCCATGTACATTTGCACTCAAAGAAAAACATGCAGCAACATTGTCTTCTGACAAAATTCTACATAAAAAACCCTATGCAACTTTCTGCAAATATATTCCCTCTTTATTATTCAGGGACTCCAAACCACAAACATTCAGTGCAATATTTATTGTTTGTTATTTCTGTAGGAAACACAGGACCAATGATGTCTTCTGACAACTGTTTCCTGATGGTTGAGCAGCAGTCTCCCTTTGCTTTAAAGTACTCTTTTTAACCTGCTGATGGAAGGTATAATTGGAATTCAGTAAAACTTGAGGATCTAATGGAGTGTGGAGGATAAAGGATGGAGGAGAAATACTTCAGGTCTACCCTGTGCCACACAGGGAAAAAGGTTTACACAGAAGAAAACAAGCAAAAAACCTCAGATTTTATCAATGCACCCTTTAAAAAAGTGGTTTTAATTTCTGAAAGCAGCTCAATGTGAATGAAAAGCAGTTCCTGAGTAACTGCAGTAAACAGTCTTTTAAAATATGTACATACACATTTACATATATAGGTGTATGTGTGTGTATACATGTATATATTTGCAACTTAGCTCATTTGGTTCTGCCCTAATTTACCTCGCCAGCATTTAGTCCCTTCTTTACTTTCAGTCCCCAATGTGCAAGTAGGATAGCATCAGCCCTGGGAGTCGGCGTGGAGCAGATGTTTCTTATCACTCCTGTGAGGTCATCTGCTTGTCTGACAGGCAGGGTTTCCAGAGTTGCTGCAGGTCCTAGTTCTCTCAGTCTCACAAAAGCTGTGAGCATCATAGCCACCTCACATTTTCTTTCATCAGACACCATGACTGCCATGTGTGGAGCTTGTAGGCTGGCTGGAGTATCTCTATGTGACTTACCAAATGTGTGCTTAAATACTGCCTCCGAATCTTTTCTTGGAATGGGCAGAGCTTCGTAACTTGGAATCGTTCCAAATTACTTTTCATTTTCACTACCTTTTCTTCTAGGAATGGTGTATTAACAGGAAAGTAGGACCAGAAATGCCATAGTTGTTCTCCAACAGCTACATACAAGTGTTTCAATTCAGACTGAATATCACTTGGCACCATCTGGTTTATGGTTTGCTGTGTTCCTCCCTGCATAAGTTCCCCTGCAGGTGACAGTGCTGTGATGGTACTATTGGCAGCACTACTCAAGAGAACCTCAATTAACTTGGGTATATAAGCTTCCGTTTCTTGTCCAATACTTTGAAAAGAATAATGTCCTGACTTGTTGCATACTGTAGTGACTAGACTGGAGTTGGACCATGATAATACCTATCTGACTTCTTGAGGTTTAGAGCAATCATTTTTATAGAATTATCTTTCCCCAAGTCTTCATATTCACTGGACTCTGGTTTATTTCCCAAAGCTGTTAATTCTAGTAGTGGGTTTTTCACTCCTAATGAAACCATTGTTTTAAGGCCCTTTTCATCTATTTTGGCACATTCTGCAGAGAGATCCTTTGACCCTGTATTCAGCCGATCCCTGTGAAAATAATGGGACTGGAAAAAACGTGTCCAGAATCCCTTCTCTGTCATGTTGTGGGGAACACTTTCTGCATATTTCATTTTCACTGCTGGATAGGTCCTAAATATGAACTCAATGATATCAGAAGTTAAATTATATCTCAGACCATTACAGCCATCGATTTCGGGCCAGACATCAGCCAGATATGCAGCAGAAATGCCAACATCCTGCTTATGATTGGATGTGTAAGAATTTTCTGTTGCATTCCCATTTAAATGATTGGCCGAGAATTCCTCAGCACTCAACACTTGGCTCACAAGAAGATCTTTATAAAGCTGAAACAAAACAGGATCTTCTTGCAGCATTCTGTTCTTCTCTTCCAGTTCTTTATTTGCTTTCCTCTTGAATTTGGGCAGCAGCTGCTGAAGGTCCTTTACTGCATCTTGCTCTTTCACTGCTGTGTTTTCATTGGGAAAACAGAAGTTAATTGCATCTCCTGCATGTAGGTCCAGCTGATGCTAAATTGTAGCTTTGCCTTCTGGACTAATTTTCTGGCATTTAACATCTACATACATACGGCTGACTGTAAATCTATTTTTGCCTTCAGGTGCCCAAGCAATTCTTTCTGCCATGAGGTATAGAGCTCCATCCTGCTTCTTTTGACGCACTTTCTTTACAATCAGCAAAACTTCTTCAGAGGAGGTTGCCATGGTGGCTAGAAGGTGCAGGTGGAAGCTACAATTCTGGTCCAGTAACTAACTGGATTGGATACGGTTGAGTTTTGCTGCGCTTCTTAGAGTCGCTGCTGGAAAGAGGCTGAAATCCAGTGGCCACAGCAGTTGCCACCCCCTCTGTTACTGGAGGGGTCTCATTTCCATCGCTGGCTGTGAGGAGTCTGAGGGCACGTGACTGGGAACACAGTTTTTTTTTTGTTGTTTTTTTTTTTGTTTGTTTGTTTTTAATATCTAGGTCTTGGGCCGGGCACTGTGGCTCATGCCTGTAATCCCAGCACTTTGGGAAGCCGAGGTGGGTGGATCACCTGAGGTTGGGAGATCAAGACCATCCTGGCTAACATGGTGAAACCCCGTCTCTACTAAAAATACAAAAAAAATTAGCTGGGCATGGTGGCACATGCCTGTAATCCCAGCTACTTGGGAGGCTGAGGCAGGAGAATCACTTGAACCCAGGAGGCGAGGCTGCAATGAGTTGAGATCAGCCATTGCACTCCAGCCTGGGCAACAAGAATAAAACTCCATCTCAAAAAAAAAAAAAAAAAAAATATATATATATATATATATGTGTGTGTGTGTGTGTATATATATGTGTGTATGTGAATATATGTGTAAATATTTGTATTTACATGTATTTACATGTATTTACACATGTAAATATGTGTATATCTAGGTCTTTGGAAAGTTTTTTTTATTTTTTTTTTTGAGACAGTCTTACTCTGCTGCCCAGGCTGAAGTGCAGTGGCACAATCTCGGCTCACTGCAAACTCCACCTCCTGGGCTCAAGCAATTCTCCTGCCTCAGCCTCCCGAGTAGCTGGGATTATAGGTGAATGCCACCACGCCCGCCTAATTTTTGTATTTTTAGTAGAGACAGGGTTTTGCCATGTTGGTCAGGCTGGTCTCTAACTCCTAACCTCAAGTGATCCACCTGCCTCAGCCTCCCAAAGTGCTGGGATTACAGGCATGAGCCACCATGCCCAGCTGGAAAGCCTTTTTAAAAGACTGTAAGTCATTTTATTGGAGAGAGGGTGGCACCTCTAAAGCCTACAAGAAGTGAAGAGATGCTCCAGGGGCCCCAGAGAAATCCAAGTCTGAGGCTCTCAGGGGAGGAGGACTCTGACTGCAGGAAGCAATCTGGGCTTCTGCTCTGTCTCCACTCCCATCCCCTCCTGAGGCCCTCGGTGGTATGGGTCTATGGAGCACCTCATAAGAATCAGTGCTGGGCAGCCAGATTCCTAGTCTCGCCAAAGATGAGAGCAGGCTTTACAAGAAGAAGGGCCACAAAACCCAACTCAACAGGCAGAGAAATGCAGGTATCTCATCAGTGATCAGTAGGGCCCTGAGATGCTTCCCTGAAACTGTGGCCCTTCCTTAGCCCCAGGAGCTTAGGATGACTCTGAGAGAAGAAACTCCAAAAAAGGAACCTATTCAATGGGTGCAGGATCAGAATTGAGTTTATGTAAACTCAATTAACATGTGCTATAATTTTTCAACTCAACTCTGCGATTTGTACCCATTGCTATTCTAGTATAATGACCCCCAAATAGCTCTTCTGTCATTTAATTTTGTAGAGATGAGTACAATTTTTAAAAATATATGCTTTCAACTAAAATATTCTAAACACTGAAGCAAACTGGATCCAAAATTTTTTAAAAGTTTAAAAATATGCATATAAACTTGCCAAGAGAGAACCAAAGACTGTCTCATACCTAGTACTCCTATTCCCTTTTTCCCCTCAAGGCATTAATTTTATATTAATAACATTTAGCTTTGATGGATGGTTGCACTGTTTGAAATATTGGAGAGTTAAGTAATTTAAACACTGTTACTTGGGTTCAGGACATAAATTCTGAAATGTTTCATCTCAGTTAAGGTCACCATGACTAATAAAATAATATACGATCTGCAGCTGCTTCATAGAGAGTGCCTAGAAAAAGAACGTATTGCCCAGAATTATTCATTGTAAAGAATGCATTGTAACTATCAAAGAAATTAATATTGAATTTATCCACCAGGATACAGAAATAATAAATGCTTACTAATTATATAATATGTAAAAGAGTTTCAAACTAATAAAGATTAGATTCACCACAATCACTTGTGAACATTCACAATAGGCCATTCCTAAATATCAGATTAATGGACTGCATATCTCTTAGAAGAAAAAGAAATGGATGGAGAAGAACAGCATCTGGGACCAGAGACTGGCTATATAATTTTTATATTATCATTTTCTATATACAAAGACATTCCGTATTACCAAATAGCTAGATAATAAAGGGAGAACAGAAATTGTTATATTATTTTACCACAGTAGAAAATAATATAAAGCAATGAAATGAATAGAATTTTTCTAAGTCAATAACTATTCTATTCTCATAACTGTCTTAAGGATGCTGCTCAATTTCAGGTTTTCTTTACTTGTCTTTTATCCTGTTTTATTTCTTCACCACTTTTTAAAATGGGATGGTAGGCCCCTATTCTAATAGCCATGATGCTATGCAAAAGCACAGGCCATTTTGGCCTGGCTGTTCCTCCTGCCCTTAGTAATAGTTAAATAAGCAAATTACCTTTGCAGCTCCTAAGAGTCCTGCTGTTCCTCATTATTTCCCTTGCAAATTAGCCCCCGAGGAAGTCGCTGATGTCTGGACTTAAGAAATTGTAGTGGAAAGCAACTCAGATTCTTAGAATTAAATCAGGAAGGATTTCCAGATGAAGTGTCATATAGGGTGACTGACTACAGTTGACAACAATGTATTGCACATTTCAAAATAATTAGACAGGACTTGAAATGTTCCTAACACATAGAAATAATACATACTGAAGAGAATGGATACCATACATATCCTAACTTGATCATTATTCATTCTATGCATGTAACAAAATATCACAGGTACTCCCATAAATACATACAAATATTATGTACCAATTTAAAAAATTAACTCGTGTATGTGTTTTTGGGTTTATTAACTACTAGATTTTTGAGAGCTAAGGAAGACTAGGGTAGCAACAAGTAGATGAAGATGTATGTTTGCTCTTAGATTGGTTGATGCAAATTTACTTTTTTCCAATAATATTCTTACATGTAGGAATACAAATTATATGTTCATTCCAGCAAGAATAAATGCTATAAATACTAATATGAATTTAAACTGCTAAGTAATTGTGTATGTGTTCCTCGGTAGCAAGTTTACTTACACAGACAAATCTCAGGCAAAAAAAAAGGAATTATGATTCAGATCAATCATGTACAAACTAATACTGGTTTTTGACAGCCTATTAAGACATGCAATCATTCCCCGCCAGACAACACAAGGAAGAGGGCGAGGGAGAGGCAACATCAAATGAATGGTTTTATTGCAATAATTTCAACATCAGGCTGGAGAACCTACACAAGGATGATGGTAGACAGCTCCTGGAAGAGAGGCACAGTTCCCGGTGTATGTGTGGCCTTACACCTTGCCAGTGCCGAGTATATAGTAGTCACTTACAATATGTCTGTTAGAGTGAATAAATCTAGAGACATTTGGGGAACGAAAAAATAAACAAGAACATTCGACAAATTATTTCACATCGAGTTTAACATTAAGAATTCTCAAATCTTGGAAATGTAAAGATTGGAAAGTAGAGTTGGTTCCTGAGGAAAATGTGTCCTGGTAAGCTTTATGTGTCAACTTGACTAGACTACAGTGCCCAGTGATTCAATCCAACACTAATCTAAATGTTGCTGCAAAGGAATTTTGTAGATGTGGTTATCTACGATCAGTTGACTTTAGGTAAAGATTATTCTCAGTAATAGGAGTAGGCCTCATTCAATCAGTTGGGAAAGCCTTAAAAGCAAGACTGAGGTACCCCTGGGGAGGAAGACATTTGGCTTTAAAACTGAAACATCAGCTCCTATCTGAATCTTCAGCCTACCAGCCTGTCCTACAAATTTTGGACTTCGCAGCCTCTGTAATCTCATAAGCCAATTTTTTGAAATAAATCTCTAAAATAAGTAAGAACTAAATATACTAGTGATATAGGAGATATATCTTATTGGTTCTGTTTCTCTGGAGAAAGCTGAATGACAATGTCAGTAGAAATTTTAGGGACAATATCTTTTGGGCAGTTGACATTTTTAAGTAAACACCATTTTGTAATGAGGTGGTCTTTCCTTGGTCATCAGACTATCTACTAAATTAGTGGGAGTTTGAATGCCTTAAATATAAAGTTGACTATTGCAATTTGATTATAATGACATGGTTTGTGTCTAGGTGTCAAATCTATGTTTGAAAAATAAAAGCAGCTACATTACCATTTTAGAGGACATGTGAATTCCTTATGTGTGAGTTTTCTAAGCCAATAAATGCCTGACCACTCTCAATTAAAGTCAGAAGTATAAGTCAGTTAACCAACAAACGAAGGCACTTCCACTGTCAGCCCCACTATTGTTTCACATGCTAACAGCATGGAAATGACGTCTTCCTCCAGCAGGAACAGAAAGGACTCAGTAAGTATCCTTGGGGAATCATTGGCTGCTAAAACAACTAACTCACCAGCTTCTCTTCACACTCAGTACACTCTGCATTCTGCCTGGGTTAGTGAGAAATAAAACTTGCACTCCACATCACACATAGGTAGGGATTTTTCTTTTTCTCCTAAGACTTGGGAACTTTGGGAAGAAGGTGGGAAGCAAGGAGGACCATTATTAACGTTTACTTGTATTTTACCTCTGATATTATCCTTACTCCAACTAGTTTGGGACATACTGATCTCTTAAGTCTTCTGTATGTAGACAGAGAAGATTTGGGAATACTGAACTCACCACTAGAGTTAGGGCATGGGGAGAACAAGAGGGATTTTTTTTTAAGCTGACGAAGAATAATTCTAAATATAGGGAGACATACTGGATAACGTTTTGAGTTTTCAAAACAACTGACAAAAAAATCCTAATTTTTAAAAACACAAAAAAGGAGTGATTATGCATTGGTTTATGCCAAGTAAAAATAAAGAATAAGATGAACAGAGAGATGACTTTTTGATTTATCTAGAGTCACTGAAGGCAGGAATGGTGAGAAAAAATAGAGTAATTATCAAGAACTTCAGAAATTAAAAAGATACAAAAGAAATTATAACTACATGGCAAATAGAAGTTAAACAGTCTCTGTCAGATGAGTTAAAGGGAGACATGGAAGCAAGAAAATTGCCTCAAAAAGTGGGGAAGAATATCTAGAATACATACAGGTGAAGGAGAGAGCTTAGGGAAAACAGATGATTGAGATGAATTAGACAGATGATAGACAGAGATACAAGGGAGGGAGGGAGGGAAAGGAGGAGGGAGGGAGGAGAGGGGAGGGAAAATTTAAAATACACATCCTTCAGACCATAAAGAAAAAAAGGTACATTGCAGTAAAAGTAGTAAAAAAAAAAAAAAAAAAGAGGGAGTTCATAATTTACAGTTTTTATGTTTTCAATTAAAAAAAAAAAAAGATGAGGTAATCTTCCAGAAGTCAAGAGTCCAAACTGAGGGTTTGTGGTATAAATGGATGGTGTGTAATGGCTGCTTTAGGGATTTTTCCCTGAAATAGTTTAAAAAAAAAAAAAAAAAAAGAACTGCTCAAGCCAAGCTGCAGAATAAGTTGATTTATCAGACACTAATCTCGTCCCTCTCCAATTTTTCCTTGAAAGAACCTTAAAAATGATTACTCTTCCTAATCACATTTTTATGTCACTTCTCTATACAGAAACAGACCATTTCATACTTAACATAAAAAATTCTGACTCCGGCCGGGCGTGGTGGCTCATGCCTGTAATCCCAGCACTTTGGGAGGCCGAGGAGGGTGGATCATGAGGTCAGGAGATCGAGATCATCCTGGCTAACACGGTGAAATCCCGTCTCTACTAAAAATACAAAAAATTAGCCGGGCGTGGTGGCGGGCGCCTGTAATCCCAGCTACTCGGGAGGCTGAGGCAGGAGAATGGCATGAGCCCGGTAGGCGGAGCTTGCAGTGAGCGAGATCGCGCCACTGCCCTCCAGCCTGGGTGACACAGCAAGACTGTCTCAAAAAAAAAAAATTCAGACTCGCTCTGAGTGCAATTCCTTACCATAATCTATCCAAACCCCAACCTTCTATCCCAAAGCTTGTTCCCAAATTCTTTTTCCAAATAAGAATTTTTCAGTCTAGTCAGTGAGTTTTTCCTCAATTTCAACCATATGTTCATTCTAATTGTCTGCCTTTAATCTCGTCTCTCCCAGCTGCAAAAACAAAAACAAAAAAAAAAAAAACAAAACAAAACAAAAAAATAAACCTCTTCAAGCTTCTCATCTAAATCATGTAAATATTTCTAAACTACAATTATCCTTCAAGGATCACATGAAACCATCACACTCCATAAAGACTTCTGCTGACATTCCAGCCTGCATGAATTCCTAGTCATTCTCATGTCATCTCTCATATCTATATGGAGTAATACAGTATTTAACTATAAACAAAACCTTTTAATTCAATATTTTGTTGGCATCAAAAGTTTGCCAGCAGATCAGCTGTTGGGAACATGAAGCACAATTTTCTATAGAAACAATGGTAGATTTGTGTCTGCCTCTCACAGACCCACTTAACCAATAAAGTGGAAAACATCTGGAATTCTCCCCGCTGGCAGTGGTGCTACACAAATGAATGCAAGCACGCCCTTTTAAAGAAAATAAGCAGGTTTTTGCTGTATTGTCAGGCCCAATGCAAACCTTAAAAAAAAATTAATAGAACTGTATGAGTTTCTTTTTAAAACTAAATGCTGCTGCTTAAGAAAAACACAGTTTAGTTACAGAAAAAAGTTGATAGAGATATTTGTGAAAATGCTGAAAGTTTCTTTCAGCTTTAAAGGTTGAGGCTAGTTCTTGTGATGTCTGATTTCAGAAGTAGTCACATTCCTTGCCCTTAGATGCCTTGACATGGGAAGAGGGGTTACAGTTTTGACACGCAAATGAAACAAATGGACACTGATATATTTCATTAAATCAGAAAATTAGAAGTCACAAATGCAGCGTGGCAGCCACACATTCTACCTCTATTCTTGCTTGTCTGCTTCTCTCATGTTCTACCTGCTTCCCATCTGCCTGTGATTCTTTGAGAAACACCAAAACCAAGAGACAGCACATACATGCAGTTAGACATGAATGTTATTCAGTGTTGAAGAGGGGTTTCTGACCTAAATTGATGTAAAACAGCTTATTTGAAATATAGAAAAATCGTACGTTTCAGTTTTTCCTAATTTAGCTGCACCCTTTCTGCATAGGGTGCTTTAAAAAGAGATTCTCCTCACTGGTCTGGGAAACAAAGGATTAACCCCATTCTCATTCTCTGACCTTGGCCCAGAGCATAGCTAGCCAAGTGTCCTGGCACACTTTCCCCTGGCATGGATGTAACTCTGAAAATGCAATATTAATGACTCCTTCGAGACCTCTAGGGAAGTTTGAAGTTTTATTTCTAGCCAATTTTCTCAGAGGGTAAACAGGCTAGCTAAGACTAAATAGTCATTGGTTTTTTGGGGGGGACATATATTTTTTTTTTGGACATAAGCAGGATATTTTTTAAAATCACCCCTGGGATGTACCCAGCCCCTGCATTTCTATTTCTCTCTCTACGCTCCTTAGAGGGGAACAGTGGTCTTGCCCCAGGCTGATGTGGCTCAGCTATCTTGGCCTTTTCAAGGGTGTTCTAGCTGCTGAGGTCCTGCACAGTGCTTCCTTGTTTTGAACCTATGTAAAAAAATGTTTAATTTCTCATTGTAGTATGTATTAGTCTGTTCTCATGCTGCTAATGAAGACATACCTGAGACTGGGTAACTTATAAAGGAAAAATGTTTCATTGACTCACAGTTCCACATGGCTGGGGAGGCCTCACAATCATGGCAGAAGGAGAAGGAGGAACAAAGCCATGCCTCACGTAGCTGCAGGTCCCGAGGGAGCTTGTAAAAGGGAAGCCCCATTTATATAACCATCAGATCTCGTGAGACTTATTCACTGCCACAAGAACAGTATGAAGGAAGCTGCCTCGTGATTCAATTATCTCCACCTGGCCCCACCCATCACACCTGGAGACTATTACAATTAAAGGTGAGAGTTGAGTAAGGAAACAGCCAAACCATATCATAATGATTGCATACTGGGATTAGAGGTTAAGGAAAAACAAAACCTGATTTTTATTCAACATTTTTATTCAGAGGAGGATTGAGAACAGTAGGAAAAATATTCAGGCCATCATCTGAAAGGGGATGTTTGTACCAATAATTGCAACCACCCCAGTTTGTGACCAGGGCTCACTCCTTTTAGAAAGCCATGCTCTCTAACCCCTCTTCCCCACTTCCCACTGCAATCCCTCACCATCCTGTGGCTCCCATCTACGGGAGCAAAGCCAGCTCCCAGCTGTATCACCTCATCCAAAAGTAGTTATATCAGAACTGACTTACCCTTTTTTGTGTTTTGTTTTGTTTTGTTTTGTTTGGTTTGGTTTTCTTTGAGACAGAGTCTTGCTCTGTCACCCAGGCTGGAGTGCAGTGGTGCGATCTTGGCTCACTGCAAACTCCACCTCCCAGGTTCCAGCGATTCTCCTGCCTCAGCCTCCCAAGTAGCTGGGACTACAGGTGCCACCACACCCAGCTCAATTTTTTTGTATTTTTAGTAGAGACGAGGTTTTGCCACCTTGGCCAGGCTGGCTCAAACTCCTGATCTCAGGTGATCCACCTGCCTCAGCCTCCCAAAAGAACTGACTTATCTTTCATTGGTTCCTAAGACATGGCCAGAGAAGTGAAGTTCCAATTATCACTAGTTTAAATATTTTCTCTTAGAGAGAAGAAGAATTAACTAACATTTAGAAATTAAAAGTCTTCTTGTAGCCAGGACTCGCTGGCTAGCATAATTTCATTTCTCATTTATTTTACATTTACAAACAAAGCATGCACCATACCTAATCCTAGGCTTGCTATTGCTATCCAGGACAAAATTCTTCAGAAATTTCTTTATGCAGGCTTATATATGTTTTTGCTTTCCTTATCCCCTAATCCCAATGTGCAATCATTACAATGAGAAGTTTAAAAATGTTTCCATAGGCTCAAAATGAGGAAGCACCATTTGCAGGACCTCAGCAGCTAAGACACCATTGAAAAGGCCAAGGTAGCTGAGCCACCATCAGCCTGGGATGGGACAACTCTAAGGAGGGTAGAGAGATAAATAGAAATGCAGGGGCTGGGTAAATCCCAGAGGCTACTTTTTAAAATATCCTTCTCATGTCCAAAAAAGAAAAAAAGATTTTGAGGTTATTTCCCTAATGATTCTTTAGGCTTAGCTAGCCTGTTTACCCTCTGAGAAAATGGGTTAAAAATAAAGCAGACAAGGGGAATGGCAATGTCTTCATAACAAATTAGTAATGAATCACTTATAACAACAAGAAAGAGAAAGGAGGTTAACATTCCTTGAACTTCTATTACGATATGCAAGATTCAGTGACAAGCACCAAACGTAGAGCATATCATGTCATCATCTGTACAACCCTATTAGGTAAAAAGTTATTCCATTTCACATAGGGGGAAATTGAGGCTCAAAGAAATAAAGTAACTTTAATCACCCATCTAGCATGCATTAGAGCCAAACTTTGCCAAGTGTGTGTAACATCAAAGTCCATGCTCTTTCTCCATTACGCTACTCCGTCATATAATAATATTCCTAATAATAATGAAATAACATAACATTTGCAACACTCATAGCAATTTATGTAGTGATTTAATATAAATGTCATTTAATTAACTTTCATGATTAACTCTCAAGGTAGGTATTATCATTATCAGAAAGTATCTGTACAGTGGAAACCGTATTTAGTATCTGTTTTTATGACCATTTCCTACTTGTTCATATATACGTGCTTTATTCCTTCAGCAAGAATATGAAATATAACTATTTGATTTGGGGAAGGGGGCAATGGACTGTAAATTACCCTCCTCACTTTTTAATCTCCTATAGGTGCCAAGCATTGCTTCTAACACCCAGTAGGGAAACACGATACCTTTTATGTTTGTTGCTTTATTAGAAAACTAAGTCATTTGAAGTCCTGTTTTTTATTTGATTTTTTCTGATTGCACAAATATTTCATATACCATGAGCAATTAAATGCATTACTTAAGGGAAAAATGAAACCACCAAATTGTACTGTACCTGAGGTTAAATATTTTGACCATTGCATTTTAACATGAATTGCAGATCAACAATTATTTATTGGTGTAAAATGCCATCTTTTACATAAGTTTTCAGTATTTTATTTGTAATTTGGGCATACTTAGTGCTTCATACAAGTCAATTTAACTGTGATTTTTCAAGAAATTAATTTGCCTTGATGGGAATGCTGAATCTGTATCAGGGACAAAGCACAGCACAACATATCTCTATTTACTTTATATAATTTATTCTCTCAATTAAATAATTGAAGCAAATATCATGCAGTTTACTTATTATTTGATGTGTATTCTGATATTATGTACACTTCCTCTAACTAGAAGAAATGAGCCAATTTTTGTTTTGCTCTCTTTGTAACTAAACAAGGGACTTTATTCAGATTTCACCAGTTTTTCTACCAATATCGCTTGTCAGTTTTGTTAAGAATTGACATCTTAACAATATTGAGTCTTTCAATTCATGAACACAGCTTATCTTTCCATTTCTTTAGCCTTGTTTGATTTCCTTTATCAGCACATTGCAGTATGTCAACATATAGGTTACACATGTATTTTGCTGGATTCATTACTATTTTTGTGCTGTTGTTAAATGCATTTCTTAACATTTGAAATTCTACTTATTCATTGCTAGCATATAGAAATACAGTTGACATTCGTATATTAACCATGTATCGTGTGATCTTGCTAAGCTCATTTATTGATCCAGAGCTTTTATCGGACATGTTTTGGCTTTTCTGCATTGTCTATCATATCAGAGCCATTTTTGTTTATCTTTTTCCAATTTGAGTGCCTTTTATTTCTTTTTTGCCTGACTACATTAGCTATTATATTTTTTAAAGAATGCATTTGCAATATTTTCAGAAAGAAAAATTATCCTAAACTCAGTTAATAGAGTTTTTGACTACATGCTTTCATAAAGTCCTTTTTTGATTAATAAAATCATATTATTTTTCAGAAGCAGCACCTGAGTAAAGAGAAGACTTCTTAGTCTGGCTGTCAACAAACTGTGGGGTGTCGCTGAAATCAATCTTATCTCTCAGAATCTCAAATTCAAACTCATAGATTGCTTTTTATTTAAAATGTCATAGAAGGCCTTTCAGGAAGGACCTTCACACTCTCCCATTTTACTGATAAAGAAACTAAACAATGGAAAAATAATGAGATATGCTTAAGATTACAAAATAGAGTGCCATTGCTGAGACAGTGGCATTACAATGACTTGAAAGTGGACCTTCCAATTGCTACTCCAAGGGCTCTATTTGTATATATCAGAAATGTGACAGACCACCTTTATGACTATTATTGCTCCATGTTCAGATAGAATCTTGTCCTTGGTTTTCCTGTTCCATTTTCTTTATTCTTCTAATCATCTGTTCACTAAATCGTATGAGAACAGGAGTGAAGATTTGCCTCTTTGCTAGACTGTGAATGCCTTGAAGGTCGGGACCATGACCATATAGAAATCAGCTCTTTTCATCCCTAGCTCTTAAGTAAGAGATTCAGAATTTGGCAGGCTGTTTGCTAGTTAGATATTAATTGATGTATATTGAAATTTAATTATTGAAGAATGACAATCTGAAAAAACAGAAAGCGTAAAATTTCAGATAGTGCAGTGTGGTAAAAACATCAGGATGTCAGTGACTGGGAGTTTATCCATGATTCATTACATAAATCCATGACCCTTAGCCTATCAAACCACCTCTTCAGGTCTCACAGTAATGTGACAGTGATAATGCCTCAATGATTTGAAAGCAAAGAGCAGGACCAGCTGATAACCTAAGATTCTATCCAGCCTTAGGAGGCATATTTCTGTGAAAACAGCACAGCCACACACATAACATTGTGTAAAACACATCAAGATATCAATATAGGTGTGTTCGCGTCCTTGTCCCCTCCCCACCTTCCAAAAGAAAGGAGTGTTTGTTTGAGAACTACTCGGCTTGGCATGTTTTGGTGAGACTATCTACAAAACCAATAGCCAGGAGAATTGAAAAAGATCCAGAAAGGCTTAACTTATTTACACTGAAATAGGGAGACAGGCTCAGGAAAACAGATTGGAATCCTGAAAGAGGAGGGGAGGTGCGGAGTAATCAACACAATGTGGAATCACCCTGATGCAGCATGGAGTCAGCCGAAAGAGGAGCGGAATAAGTTTCGTGAGGGGGAGGCAAATGACCTTCTGGAGGCAGCTTCTGTGCTTTTTGAGTGAGAGAGAGAAAACAAGAAAAATTGCTAAGTTTTTAAAATGTGTTCTCTGAAAAGAATCTCCCATACTTGCACCACACAAAAGTCTTTAATATTTTTTCCATGTAGGACTAATGATTCTTTGAATGGTAATATCATGCTGAGACAGGTTCACAAAAAGAGTCAACTATATTCAAGTAACATTTGTTTTCAAAATTTAGTTAGTTTTACAAGATACATGATTTTCACAAAGCTACCTCAATCCCAGATGCTAAAATGATACTCCTCAATAATATTCCAACTTAAATGTCACCTTCCCCCTGAAGCTTTTCCTGTCATTTCCATCAGGATACAATCTCTCCTGCTTTAAACTTCTATAATGTTATAGTCATTAAAGATGCTCACATATATTCTGGCTTTCCTGCTTCCAAGAACATGGTAGGTAGAACTTGCTTATGCCCTTAAAATCAGTAACCCACCTGACTTGTCTTAAACCAATAGCATGTGGAGAAGACTAGAAAAGCCGGTGGATTTTCATGTTTCCCCTATCCCTGCTGTTTCCTCTGGCACACAACAGTAACATTCCAGGTGGTGGAGTCTCCCTTAGGCTGGGTGCAAGTGTAAAGAGACACAGAGCAGAGCCTCCAGTGGCCCCAGAACAGGCACATAATATGCATGAAAAATAAACACATGCCATTACAGGCCATTATGACTTGGGGGCTGTTTGTTATCTTAGCACAAGCTAACCTTTCCTGACATATATAAAATCTATGTGAGTCTCGGATGCAACTCATCACTTTCGATTTCATGATAATACTTATTGACCATAATTTTTTAATCTCATAGTCAAAACTATAAGCCCTTTGAGGATAGAATAATTTTTTAATACATGTCTTCTTATTTCTCATCATCGTGAGTGCTATGATATGGGTAAGAATTAGTGAATGGATAAATATATAGTAAATGCATTATTTATTTTAGCTATTATAGATATATGTTATTATTATTTCCACATTGTAACAAAATTATGGTGAATTAAAACTCTACATACAGTATTTTCCTAAATTTCTTGAGCCTTTCTAATGCCCTATATTGAATGAACCTCTATGATCATAATTTATAAATAGTTTTTGAAGTCACCCACTGACATACTGAGATGATCTTACAGAGGTAATTATGTCACTGTCCTAGGATAATAAAAAGCAATCATGAAAAAACTATTTTAAAGTAAATATTAATGAACATAAGAAATGCTCACTAAAGAAGAAATCAATAAGAATCTCCAAAATATACCCAAAAAATGAGCTTTAAAAGAAAACATGAATGAAGTAAAGCTCACCAATATTTAAATGGTTTTAACATTGCAATTCAAACATCAGACTTACAAATTAACAAAGAGATTTTGACAAATAAAACTGGTAAATTAAACTTAATGATTATTTTATTATGAAAACAAAATTTTAGTGGTGAATGTCATGCATCAGCTAAATAAGTTTTCCTTTTCTTGACGAACAACAGCTCAGTAAAAATCAAATGTGTAGAAAAGCACAGAATAGCTTAAGGTGAAAAAGTAAAATGTTTATTTGAACTTAGATTCTTTAGCAATCCTCATAAAGACAAAATTTTCTCAGATTAAAAGTGAAACCTAGAGAACTGACAAAAACAATACAGGAAACAAATTATTTATTATCCACATCTGAGCAATCCCAGAGCCACTCTTCACTTTTCTAAAACAGAAGTAAACAGATTAATATTGCCAGCCCCCGCCCTTTATCTCATTTATCAAGACACTGGCCAACCCCACAATCTGGGGCATCTACACAATTGGAGCTGGTGAAACCTCCCTAGCAGCAGGTCCTGCCCCTACTGGCATCATAAAGAGAAATTCTTTTAAGATACAGTCTGAAAAAATAGGGGAAAAAAGTTTACATCACCTAAAGGAAGAAATAAAAGAATTATCAGAAACTTATTTTTAGAAACTTTGCCAGCTAGAAGACAATGGAACAATATCCGAAAGAAATAGTTAACCAATAATTTTATATTGAGAGAGAAAATAAATTTCTGAATTAAAGGTAAAATAAAGCATTTTCAGACAAGTAAGTTCTAAGAGTCTTTGTTACCAGTGTATTGTGTAAACAACAAACGTTAAATAAAGTTATTGAGGTACTCCAAATAAAGCCTGAACTTTAGTTAACAATAATGTGCCAGCGTTGGTTGCCTAGTTTAACAAATGTCCCCTGACAATATAAAGTTCTAACAACAGGTAAAAACTGGGTGAGGAACTCTCTGTAACTTTTCTGTAAATCCGAATGTTCTCCAAAATCAGAAGTATATTGAAAAAAATTTACAACTCCTGCACTTTGAACGAAACAATTATGGAAATAGAAATATAAGCCACAGAATGTGATAAAATATTTGCAAAACATACATATAATAAAGAAGTTATATCTAAATGTATAAAAACCCTCAGAAGTTATTAATAAGAAAACAACCCAAAAGAAATAGACAGAATATTTAAACAAAGAACAGATACAGATGACATATAAACACAAAAAAAAGGATGTTCAATATCATTAGTTATTGGGAAAGTACAAATTAAAACCACGATGAGATGGTACTACACACCTATTGGAATGGCTAAAACTCCTAAATCTGACTGACAGGCAAGAATATGGAACAAATAAAACTTTCACACATTGCTCACAGAGATGAAAAATGGTGAAGGAACTTGGAAAATATGTTGACAATTTTGTATAAAGTTAAACATACTATTGTCATACTAATCATAATGTTATCCCTACCATTTAGCCAAGACACATGAAAATATATGTCCGATCATAGACCTGTACACAAATGCTCACAGTATTTTTGTTTATAATTGCTAAAAACAGGAAACAAGTCAAATGTCAATGGGGAGCAGATATACCAGCTATGTAATGGAGTGCTACTCAGCAATAAAAATGAACAAGCAGCTGATACACACAACAGCCTGGATGACTCTCAAAACCATTTATGCTAAGGGGAAAAAAGCTGGATGAAAAGCTACATACTACAGGATTTCATTTTTTTTTTAAATGAGTAACGATTTTATTTTTTTAAATTTTTTAGTTTTGTTCTTTAAACTTTTATGTTCAGAGGCACATGTACAGTTTTGTTATATAGGTGAACTCATGTCACGGGGCTTGTTGTACAGATTATTAGTACTTAGGTACAAAGCCTAGTACCCAGTAGTTGTTTTTTCTGATCCTCTCCTTCCTCCCACCTTCCACCCTCAAGTAGGCTCCAGTGTCTGTTGTTCCCCTCTTTGTGTCCCTGTGTGACATTCAGATAAAGGCAAAGCCACAGAGAGAGAAATCAGACCACTGGTTGCCGAGGGCTGGAGGTGAGGATAGGTTACCGTTTAAAAAGGGTGTAAAGGAACTTCCAGGGATGATTAAAAAATATTCTATGTCTGGATTATGGTGAATGTGTATGACTATATACGTTAGTCAAAATTCATGAAACTATACAACTAAAAAGGATAATTTCTTCTGTATATAAATTATACCACAATAAACCCGACTTTTAATTAAAAGACAAACAAACAGATGTCTTTGGAAGTGAAAGGTAAACTTTTCATAAGTGTTTATGCTTTAAAATAAAAATTCAAAGAATCATTTTGCTTGTTATACTTGGCTAAGGCTCTGCTGACACTTATGCTGGATGTATACAATCACTTTCCTTTGCTTTTGAAATATTCCAGTAGAAAATATTAAGAGAAACTGGTATTCTGTGCAATTTGTCAGGCCTTGAAGGAAAGTTTGTTTAGAACTGTCCATAAAATATCTGGGTTATACATGTCTGAGTGGTTTTTAACCTGAGTTGAAGAATATATCGAGTATGAAGAAAAATTTGTACAGCTGCCTTCAAGCAATGACAATATAAGGTAAATGTCACTGAAAGTATGTTACTTTGAAGTGAGTTGTTTAAGAATTACCAGGAATTGTGCTGGGTTGAGATCTTTTTAAGTTCCAAACAAAAGACTAATATAATAAAGATAAAAATTGATAAATATATGAACATTTAAAGCTATTGGATGTCAAAATTATGAAAAGTAAAATTAAAAATCAAATTAAAAACTGGGAAAAATGTTAGCAAACCACAAAATGGACCAAGAGTTAATAAATTTAGGGCTCATAAATAACTACTGAAATAAAAAAACCTAGTACAAAAAAACCCTAGAGAGGTATAAATTGACAATTCACAAAAGAATAAATTGATTATTCAAAAGATAATGAAAACATTTCATCTGATTGGTAATAAAAGGAATAAAATTTGTGTTTATTGCATTGGCCAGAATTTTTAAATGAAAATTATCCATGTGGTGTAATAAAATGGTATGCCAACATTTAATTTTTTCAAAGATTTTTAACGATGGTTGAAATGCAAATTAACACAAATATTCTGGAAAATACTTTGGCAATATGTATCAAAAACCTTTCAGCTGTTCATACTGTTTGCCTTAGCAATCGTATCAGTATTGATATATGCAAATATTTAACACATGGGTATTCACTCAGTGTTATTTATAATTCTGAACTGGAAATAAACAATAGAGTTATTTAAATAAATTATATCATACAATAGGGCTACTATGCAAATATTAAAATAATGTTCTAGAAAAAATACATTATGAGATATTTAATAAGAAATGTGTAGAACATTTCAGCAAGTAACATACAAAAGTTTGATCCCATTCATTCATTTATTTTTAAATGGAGAACAGAAAATGTACAAGATAAGCCTGAAACCTTTTGTCATATCAAAAAGCCAAGAAGCATCTGCACATTATGAAGGTCTTTATAGGACTCTGAAGTAATTCTACAAGAGACTCTTTCCCTGCAAAAGTTTAAAATTTGGGTATCTATAAGCATATCTACAATGGACTTAAAAATATCAAATATATTTACATCTATGTCCGTAATACTCCAAAAGAAAAATGAAACTCATTGATTACCTTTGGACAATATTAGGAAACCAACTGATTATTTTCTGAGCTGGCACATAAGGGAAATTAAGAATTTATTCTCTTTTCTATATAGAATATAATTTGGGGTAATCAAAAGATTAATATACTTAAATATATAAAGTTAAAATGTATTTAAATATATAAATATATTTATATTTATACATTTATATGTTATGTATATTTGTATTTATTTAAATATGTAGAATATATATATTTAAATAAATTTTAAATATAGAATATATAAGCACATAGAGAAGTATTTTTATAGAAGCACTATGGCTAACAAATGAAGAGTGATAGAATTAGGTTACCAAGCCAGGCACCGTGGCTCACGCCTGTAATCTCAACACTTTGGTAGGCCGAGGCAGGAGAATCACTTGAGCTCAGGAGTTTGAAATCAACCTATGCAACATAGAAAAACCCTGACCCTATAAAAAGTAAAAAAAATTAGCCAGGCATGGCGGCACACGCTTGTAGGTCCAGCTACTTGGAAGGCTGAGATGGAAGTATCATTTGAGCCCAAGAGGTCAAGAAGGTAGTGAGCTGTTGAAAGGTGAAGCCCGCTGGGCTTCTGGGTCAGCTGGGGACTTGGAGAACTTTTCTGTCTAGTTAAAGGATTGTAAATGCACCAATCAGCGCTCTGTGTCTAGCTAAAGGTTTGTAAACGCACCTTCAGATGAAGGAACAAACTCCGGACACACCATCTTTAAGAACTTTAACACTCACCGCAAGGGTCCACAGCGTCATTCTTGAAGTCAGTGAGACCAAGAACCCACCGGAAGGAACTAATTCTGGACACACTGTGATCACATCACTGTACTTCAGCCTGGGTGACACAGTGAGACCCTGTCTCTAATTTAAAAAAAAATTAGAATATTGCTCCTGTGCGATATCAAATGCTTAGTGGATCTAGGTGATGATTGTCAATGACTGCTAATAATACATGAAGAAACAACTACATATTATATACTACTAATCTATGGAAATAAGGGAGGGAGAAATACGTTGAGAAACACTGCAGGAATGCTATCAGAAAAGTCCAGAATATAAGAAATTCTATATCAAATAACATTTTTCAACAAAAGAAACTGAGAGAAAAGAAAAAGAAATGAAAGCACGATTTGCAGGTTAAAAGGTAAGCTATGTCCACCAAACTGCATACTTCATTTAGATCCTAATTTGAACAAATAACTATAAAAATAAGAAAACATTTATGAAACGAATCAGGGAAATTTGACCACTGAATAGATATTTGATTTTATTAAATTATTATCTTTAATATTTTAGAAACACAACAATGGTATTGTGATTGTGTTTTTTAAAATATACCAGTCTTATGGAAATATACACTTATCTATTTATGGATAAAATTATACAATGCCAGGAACTTGCTCCAAAACAATGGAGAGAAGGGGCTTACATTTGAGTGGGGGAAAGATGAACTTATGTCAGAACTAATAATTTTTAAAGATGAGTAACGGGTACTTGAATGTATTATATCATTTTTAAAAAATGGTGTGTGTACTTGAAAGGTTTACTACGTTTTATTACAAATGACAGATTGAATCTGTTTCCATTCAAAGTACAGCACTCCTTTATTGTGAAATTGTATTGCCACAGGGCCTATTTTGATCATATTTACGGTAGACGTTGCTATTCACCTCTCAATATTCGTGTTCTCTTCTTTCCCATTAATAAAATTTTCAACTTAGAATTCTCCTGCCTTCTCCTGCAACTAGGTGTAGCCATATGACAAAGCTTTTGCTAATGAGATGTGAGCAAAAGGAAACTGTGCAACTTCCAGGTTGCGTTAACCCTTCCCATCCCGCTTTCTGCAGGTTGGAATGTGGAGGTTGTAGCCAATAGCTCTAACTTAGGATGCAGGGGTGGCCTCTTTGCCTGACAAAACCACTGTTCATTATCTAATATATTCTGCTGGTGTTTGAAACAGCAACTCCATCAATTACTTCCCCTCTGTACTTTTGACAGGTTGGGCGTTTGGGGTTTTTTGTCTTGTTTTGTTTTGTTTTGTTTTTTGTGTGTGAGAACTCTTACGATCTACTCTCTTAGCAATTTCCAAGCATACAATACATTGTTATTAACTATAGCCACAATAGTGGAACAATAGGTCTTTTGAATTCTTTCCCCTTAACTGAAATTTTGTATCCTTTGACCGACTGCCAACTCTACCATCCAATCCCCTGACAGTTTTTAAATTGAAACTCCCAAGAGTGAGGAAGTTTATTTCTACAGCATGCACAAAGTCCTGCCTGTTTGTAGAGTGTGTCTCAGCAGCTTTTGCCTTCTTGGAAGAATAATGTGAATTCTCATTCACATATCAAGTAGAGGAGCAGAAGATGTATAGTGTTTGCTCTTTGTTTCTTTTCAAAATGTCTTCAAGAACAGCACAAGTAGGATGTGACCTAGAGTACTGGTTTGATGCAACTTCATACATTTGATTCAATTTAGATCAACTTGATTTGATATTTTAGATGAGTTAGTCAATTAGGCTTCTAAAATAAAGTCATAAATTCTTACCAAGATCATAAGCAAAGCAAGACTGCCATGAATTTTTGATAGCATTAAGAGGAACATGTAGTTAGTGGTAAAAAGTAAACTCCAAAAGACTTTGAGGTTAAAAAAAATCAAGTGATCAAGTGGAAAATTGATCTTAGATAGAATAAACTCATTTGAGTATTAATGCAAAAGTAAAAAATATTAAAATAAATCCTGAAGCACTTTAAAAGAATAATAAAATAGAGACACTGTAGGCTCTGAAGCTCGACTGCCTGTATTCAAATTCCAGCACTGTTGCTTTTTCCTCTAGCTTGGGCAAGTGACTGAGCCTCTCTCTACCTTAGTTTTCCCGTCTAATTATTGGAGAAAACAAATATACCTCCCTGCTATAGCCTGAATGTTTGTGCACCAACCCCCCTCCAAAAAAATTCACACGCTGAAATCCTAACCCCCAGCGTGATAGTATTGGTAGGGGATAGTGAGTGTTGGGAAGAGATAGGCTGTAACCACTTTGATTGGTTATAGTCACATGGCTACCTTATTTAATCTACTAGTGCCCTTATAAAAGTGACCCTAAAGAGCTTCCTTGCTCCCTCCAGTATGTAAGGACACAGCAAGAAGGTGCCATCTGTGAACCAGAAAGCGGGCCCTCACCAGACACCTAATCTTTCTTGATCTTGGACTTCCAGCATTCCTAACTATGAAAAATAAATTTCTGTTGTTTATAAGCCACCCACCAGTTTATGGTTTGTTATGGCAGCCCAGAAAGACTAAGATGCTGTCTTATATAGTTGGGTTGACTGTTGTGTTAATAGGCACACTGAGGCACAATCAATTTTAGTTTGTTTGAGCAAACAGTGACTCATGAATCAGGAAGCACTAAACCAAACTTGGTTTTGGACTCTGCAAAGGAACACAAGGGGAAGGCTTTTATTGGATGAACATGGATGTAAAGCAAAGAAAATATTTGATTGGTTATAGTCACATAGTTGCCTTATTTAGTCTATCCTGCTGGAAAATTCCTACTTATATGAACTATTTGGTAACTTTGGATTGGTTATCCTTAAGTTTTATTTTTCTTTTACATAGGCATTTATGAGAAATACCTTAAGTTTTGCTTACGTTTGCAAATTAAGCAAGGTTAAGGTCACTTCTGAGGCCTACCTAACTGGATTTGTGGGCTCAGGAGTGTTCAGGACTGAGCTCCATTTTAATTTACTTTAACAATTATTATGTGTGGAGTTGTATTTGCCCAATATTTCTATGCCAAAGTCCTAATGCCCAGTATCTCAGAATTTACCTTATAGTAAATTTACCTTATAATAGCATGCACATAACAAATGCTCAATAAAAGTTAACTATTACTATTGTTTAAAATTATGTCTTTCATTTTTGTTTTTATTTGCATGACTCTGCACAGTAGCAATAACTGTAATAAATGGGAAAAACTAAACTATGAAACTAGAAAGTTGGTGCATTTTACCAAGACTAAATGATTTCTCTACATTCAAAAGAGTGTCATAGAATTATGTCAATTGGAATAAAACATTTTAAAATAATCATTTAGTTATAAAGTATGCCATTTTGCATATGTTTTTAAATGAAATGATGCTAAATTAAATTATATTCAGTTACAGGAAGATTAATATGTAAATCAACAAAAGAGCCTGAAGACAACTCTTTGGCTCTTATTTGTGGGAGTCAATTTATACCTTGAAGAAGTGCAAACTCTTGAATACTAATTTATATCAATTTATTATACTAATATCAGGCATTTTGTTATTTTGTCAGGTTTTTCTTAGAAAGTATAATTCTTTTGCTTTGTTTTTTATACATGGGAATAAAACTACAGAGTGTGTTAGGAGCCTTGTGAAGAATTTAAGTCATCCTTGACTTTCAGCATAATTTCTTTAGAGAAAAATGGCTCACGTTATTTTGCCACTTTTCTATTTCACAGGTTTTTGGCTACTGACCAATATTCTTAAAATTAAACATTTGGATTCAAGTAAAAGCATGACTCTTTTAGCAGTTATGTCACTTATAATGAAAATTTTCAAAAATGAGTATTTAGGGCAAAATAGAGTGTACTTAGGGGAAGGATGAAAACCTGGAAAAAGTGTTTGAACAAATATATAAGGCCAGGGCTAGACAATGGCAATAAAAGTCCATCATTTAAAATAAAAGGTAGGGTTACCTAGCTAGCATCACAGAAAAAAGAGCATTTGTTAACTGAGTGCTTATTTTGACTTTATATAGACAAAGCCCGAATCTCAAACTACAATCACACAAAAATTATTCAGAAACACAAATGTTTAAGAGCAAAAGGTGCCAAAATGTTAGACAACATTACAGGGATAGCATAATGACCTTTGTTCTTAACAACTCAGTAGCAAAAGTTATATCTGAAGTCAAATGAAATGTTTTGAGATTTAACAAATATTCAAGCATAACATGGCCATTCCTTCCCTTTTTTTCGTGAGATCTATAAAAGCAGGTATGTAACAACATATATGTTAATATATGTAACATATATTAAATTTGTTTAAAGTTCAGAAGATTGTTACGTAATAGATGTCATTTGTGTAAAACATACTTATTTTATTGTAGGTGCACTGAAATCTCCAGAAGAGTCCTCAAGAATCTGGGGAAGAGAACTGAATGAATGAGAGCTCGTGGCAGGAGGGAGAATGTCCTCGTAGTAAGGCCTCTCACAACTCTTGTATTTGTACAATGTGCCCTATTACCTAACTGATATGGTTTGGCTGTGTCCCCACCCAAATCACATCTTGAATTATAGTTCCCATAATCCCCACATGTCACAGGAGGGACCTGGTGGGAGGTAATTTAATCATGGGGGCAGTTACCCTTATGCTGTTCTCATGATAGTGAGTTCTCATGAGATCTGACCGTCTTATAAGGGGCTTTTCCCCCTTTGCTCAGCACTTCTCCTTGCTGCTGCCCTATGAAGAAGGACATGTTTGCTTCCCCTTCCCCCATAATTGTAAGTTTTCTGAGGCCTCCCCAGCCCTGCAGAACTGTGAGTAAATTAAACCTCTTTCCTTTATAAATTACTCAGTCTTGGGTATGTCTTTATTAGCAGCATGAGAATGGACTAATCCACTAATCAAAGAATGAATGAGGTAAAATAAATATTAGAATTATATTTAAGACAACATAGTCATTTCCATAATTTAAACAACATGGGAAGTAGCATCATTCTTCCAGTAATGATCTGAAAATTCTATGGTAAAGTTAAATTTCAGGTGCCTTACATAGACCTAGGAAAATTCTTCTAAAAAATATAATAAAATACACAGACCACCACCACCATCACCACTACCACCACCATGTAGCTTCTAAGAGCTTTTCAGGAAGTTCACAAGAAAATACAGTGGAAACTCTGACTATTTATAATTTAGCAAGAGGGGATTTTCACTAAGTGAAACATCATATCTGAGCCTCCTTGATTCAATTATATGAAGATTAAATTACTTTTTCATATACCACTACAGGTCAATGGATTCCATAATCTTTTCTCATTTCATTTAAATCTGGATTACCACGATGCCAAATAAGAAGAAATTGGATAGATGAGACTTACGGATAAATTTTACACAAACATCGGGTCATAGGTCACTTAAAGCTGCAACTCAAATTTCAGACTTTTAACTTGATCATTTTGAACTTATAAAATAGACTTTATTTTTTAAAACAGTCCTTTCATTTCTTCTTTTTTATTGCGATAAAATTCACAAAACATAAGATCACTGTTGTAATCATCTTAAAGTTTATATAATTCAGTGGCACACAATACATTCACAGTGTTTTGTAACCATCACCACTATTTAGTTCCAGAACATTTTTATCACTCCAAAAGGAAACTTTATACCCATTAAGCAATCACTCACCATTCCCTCCAGCCTCACCCCCAGCCCCTGGCAATCAGTAATCTGTTTTATATCATTATGAATTTGTCTGTTCTGGATATTTCATATAAATAGAAACATACAATACATGGCTTTTTGTGTCTGGCTTTTTTCATTTAGTTTATTACTATCAAAGCTCATTCAAGCTGTAACGTATATCAGTACTTCATTCTTTTATGGCTGAAGAATATTTCATTCTATGGATAGACCACATTTTGTTTACCCCTTAATCAGTTGATGAATATCTGTATTGTTTTCACCTTTTGACCATTATGAACATTATTGCTATGAACATTCATGTACGAGTTATTTTTTTTTTGAGCTCCTGTTTTCAATCTTTTAGGTATATTCCCAGAAGTGGAATTGCTGGGTTATATAGTAACTCTATGTTTAGCTTTTTGAGGAACCAACAAACTGTTTCCCACAATGGCTGCACATTTTACATTCCCGCTGGAAATGGTCAAGGGTTCCAGTCCATGTCCTCACCAATGTTTATTTTCCGTTTTTGATTATAGCCATCTTTGTGGGTATGAAAAGGTATCTCATTGTGGTTTTGATTTGTATTTCCCTAATGACTAATGATGTTGAGTGTATTTTCATGGGTTTCTTGGCCATTTGTAAATATTCTTTGGGAAAATGTGTACTCAAATCCTTGGGCCATTATTGCATTCGATTTTCTCTTTGTTTTTGAGTTCTAGGAACTCTTTATGTAGTCTGAATACTAGATCCTTATCAGCTAAACGACTTGCAAAGATTTGCTCCAATTCTGTTTTAATTTCTTGGTAGTGTCCTTTGATGTAAAAAGTTTCATACTCGAGTCCAATTTATCTATTTTTTTCTTTTGTTGCTTATGTTTTTGGTGTCATACCCAAGAAACCATTGCCAAATCCAAGGTTATGATGATTTATTCCTATATGCTTTCTTCTAAGAGTTTTACCTCCATTATTTAGATCTTTAAGCCATTCTCAGTTAATTTCTGTAAATGATATAAGCAAGGGTTCAAATTCATTACTTTGCATGTAGATATCCAGCCATTTGAAATTTGGACTAATAAAGGTAGCACATGTCAACTTGTACTACCTTTTTGTAAGTACTGCATTTTATGTGGTAAAGTATATTTTAGTGGTTAATTTGGAGTGTGATATACATTGAAATAACCAAGGAATATTATATATATATAATATTCACTCACATTTGAGCATCCAAATGTTTATTAGTAGTAGTAAGTAAAACTTACAAGCAAGTATGTGACTTATTTGCCACGATGAAAATCACATGGAATAGTCACAATGCAAGCGCACACAGTATTTAACCTAAAAGACAATACATTGCCATTTAATTTATGGGAATAATAACAAGTTTTAGCACTGCAATGGTTCTGTGTAAAATAAGTCACAGCGACTTTGGTTCTCAGCTGTGTCAAAAATTTTTCAACACAAAGAAAATTTTTAAAATTGAGATAACGTTTCTTTGGTGAATATATTCATTTTATTTCTTTTAGAGTTCATGTTATACTGGTGATTCTTTCGTCTATCTCAAAGATGACAGCCTGCTATACACCTTGTTGACCAAAAGCAATATCAGGTAGAGAAGTTTAAGTCAAACCTTCACTAGTATTTAAAACTTTCTTTCCAGTTACAACAATGTGATCTAATCATACATGTTGGAACTAAAAGGGTTTAGAGAGATTCTAATATTTTTTACTAGCAGAGAAAATGCTAGTATCACTGCTTTCTAGTCATACATTTTCCTAGTTACATAACTAGTGAGTGGTTGTGAAAGCACTAGAAACAGATCACAACCAGGTGCATGTCTACTACTAATACAGTGCATTTTCAACGACAGTGATCAATAATCATGCTTTTAGTAGAATACCTATCCTAATATTCTGAAGTCCCTTTTTCCCCTAAAGAATAAATTAGGGACATGAAAAAAAAATCAGTGCTTCAATTATGCTAGCATCCTTGAGATATTCCAGAGACTGCTCTAACTATAACAGGTATGTTAAAATCTTATTAATAATTCCTCTGCTCCATAAAAATCAGTTTCTTTAAACACTAAGTTAAAGGGCTAAAGGGTCGCTTTATGAGCTGATAATGCTTACTATTGGACATGATCTCACAAGAAATTACTTCTCTTTATATAACACAGAAATGTGTATGGGAATTATGTATTTGATAATTTACTATTGATAACTTACTAATAACGTTAGTATTGAATGTTGGTATAAGCAGGCATTCAGTGTGTTTTAAAGGACTTGTGCCATTGAATGGAATCACACTTCAAAAGATAGTGAAAAGGTCCCCCGCATCCTGGGTATCTTTTAGCCCTAAAGTTGTCCCACAGGCCACACTTATCCCTGTCCTCCCTCTTCACTATGGTTTAAATGTGTTCCCTCCAAAATTGTTGACACTTAATGGTCAATGTGGGAGTATTAAGAAGGGGGGCCTTTATTTGAGGTGATTAGGCCGTGAGAACTCCTCTCTCATGAACAGGATGAAGGCCCTGATACACAGTGTTTGACTCTCTTGTCCTCTGACTTCTGCCACACACAAGGACACAGCGTTCATCCCACTAAGAAGAAGATGAAAAAGGGGATAGCATGCAGCCACAAGGGACAATCTCAAAAGCAGAGAGCAGCCCTCACCAGACAACCACACCTGCAGACACCTTGATCTTGAACTTCTCAGTGTCTAGAACTGTGAAAAATAAAACTGTGGTCTTTGTAAATTACCTGGTCTAAGGTACAATCACGTGTCACTTAACAATGTAGGGATGGCCGGGCATGGTGGCTCATGCCTGTGATAGCCCAGCACTTTGGGAGGCCAAGGCGGGCAGATCACCTGAGGTCAGAGTTCAAGACCAGCCTTGCCAACATGGCGAAACTCCATCTCTACTAAAAATATGAAAATACAATTGGCCGGGCTGGTGGCACATGCCTGTAACCCCAGCTACTCAGGCTGAGGCAGGAGAATCACTTGAACATGGGAGGAGGAGGTTGCAGTGAGCCAAGATCGCACCACTGCACTCCAGCCTCGGCAACAGAGTGAGACTCTGTCTCAAAAAAAAAAAAAAAAAAAAAAAAAGACAGTGTGGGGATACATTCTGAGAAATGGGTTGTTAGGTGATTTCCTTGTTCTGTGAACATCACAGAGTGCACTTACACAAACCTAAATGCTGTAACCTACTACACACCTGGGCTCAATGGCAAAGCCTATTCCTCCTGGGCTACAAACCTGGACAGTATCTTACTATACTGAGTACCGCAGGCAACTGTACCACAATGGTAAGTATTTGTGTATCTAAACACAGAAAAGATACAGTAAAACTGAGGTATGAAAGAGAAAAAAATAGTACACCTTTACAGGTGTACAGGCACTTACCATGAATGGAGCTTGCAGGCCTGGAAGTTGCTCTGGGTGAGACAGTGAGTGAGTGGTGAGCGAAGGTGAAGGCCTAGGACATTACTGCACACTACTGTAGACTTTGTACACACTGTAGGCTTTGTAAACATGCTACACTTAGGCTACACTGAATTTATTTTTATAAAAACCAAGTAATTGCACTACGACATTATGATGGCTATGACATCGCTAGGTGATAGGAATTTTTCAGTTCCATTATAATCTTATAGGACTACAGTCACATATGCAGTCCGTTGTTGACCAAAACATTATGCATCTCATGATCGTATTTTATTACAGCAGAAGAAATGGACTAAGACACTCCTGCCGCAGGGATACCTACTATGTCAGCAGAGCCAGCAGCACCTTGTCTATGTCTGAGAGAGACTCCATTGTGGCCTCCTCACCAGTTCACTAGGTGTCTCCTCCAGGATCCTACAGACTAAATCCAATGATGGGTGAAGTTCCCACAGACAGCCTTAAGAGGGGAAGTACTGGCCAGCAGCAGACAGCCACAACCTCAGAGAGCCAGGTGGGCACCAGATGTTTGCCTACTGGGTGCCGGATCTACTGTCGTGGTCCAGGGACCCTCAAGGGTGGGGGCCACACACAAGAGCCCCAATGGCCTACCTGGTGGTTTGGCAGGTAGAAGAGTCCCTAGACAGTGCCCAATGGGCCTCTTCAAGGACAGGCCAAATCCATGTTCAAGATATAGGCCAGCCCTCTAAGAAAAGAGGAAGAGGAAATCAAAAAAAAAAAAAAAAAAGAGGCCAAAAATTCAAGACTTTGGGGGCACCAATTTGTCTGGCAATAACCAATCTGAAAGTAATACTGGAATGGGGTGCTAGAGATCTGCTGAGGTGCCAGGCATTACTTCTTTTGTTGCTGGACTAGAGAGGAGGTCTAGAATCCCTTCCCCCTTGGCCCTGGAGAAGGAACAAGGATGGCCATGTAAGTAGAGGACATTGGCTACCTACCAATCAGTAGGTGAGTTTTATAATTTAATATATGGTTAAATACCAGATCTGCCCTGGAACATCGTAAGTGTTCAACAAACATTAGTTATTATGATATATGCTATGATCATAATATGAACTACATGATGATGATTTTTTTTTTGCAGTGTGTTGTTATTTTAAATAGGTAGGCTAAGCAACTACTGTCATCTCCTTTAACAAATGAAGAAATTGAGGCCAATGAGGTTAAATAAATTCACAGTTAAATACATCTGTGTCTTCTTTTTTTAAGACTAGGTCTCACTCTGTCACCCAAGATGGAGTGAATAGTGCCATCGTAGCTCACTACAGCCTTGAACTCCTGGGCCCAGGTGATTCTCCCACCTCATCACTCCCCTAACCCCAAGAACCTAGGACTGCAAGTGAATGTTGACATACCCAGCTAATTTTTAATTTTTTCGTAGAGACAGAGTCTCACTGTTTCCCAGGCTGATCTTGAACTCCTGGCCTCAAATGATTCTCCCACTGTGGCCTACCAAAGTTCATGGATTACAGGTGTGAGCCACCATGCCCAGCCCATGTCTTTTCATGTACGTTTCAATGCACCTTTCCATCTACCCTCATGTAGGTGAAGGATTAAAATGATGGGGAAGTACAGATGTGAAAGGGTGGATAGAGGGATACAGCTGAAAAAATAACAAGCTTGAAATATATGTATATCTAAACCAGATTCAAGAAGTAGAAAGCAACTAAAAATAGAGGACTACAATCAGATATGGCAAGGTTCAATGTGCAGGAGAAATTGAGAGAACCTATGGCTTCATGAAAGATATATCAAATTTTCTTAACCTTGTAAGTTATATATCCACAAGTCAAAAAAAATTCAACATTTTGTGATAAATCCTAGCTTAAAGCCAATCACATAATGTGATTTCTATTGTTTCCTTTTACTTTCAAAAGTGTTCTAATTTGGGCAATAAATTATATGCTTACTCTTTATACTTAAATTGATGATATGTGGTCTCATGGAAGGTGGACCATTTTTTGAAAGCCCTTTGTCATCAGACTGACTGTGGTTCTAAAATACTAACAATTCAGAGAATAAAGTAGTCTGAAGATGGGTGGGAAAGACCACAAGTATAGACAGAGGGCTACTGGAGTTCACAGGAGAGAAAACCTTTGAGATGGTTGAGAAATGAATCCGTACATCCCTATAAGCAATAAAAGGACACCATTGACATGAATAGTTCAGTCCTTAAGCAGAACATCACCTCACTCTGAGGACAAAGGAGGTCACTGGCACTCTTGTCCTTTTCCTATTTTCTCTCCCTGTGAGAACATCAAAGGATTAGGAGTTGAGAAATTTTGCAAGCGATCTGAGATGATAATAAAAGGGTTGAAAAGAGGCTCTTTGTGATGAAAGAGGAGCCAAGAAGAAGGAGAAAACTTCTTTAGCACAATAAAAAAGAGTTATGTTTTATAAGAAGTAGAATCAATGTTACACAATAAAATCAATATACTATTTTCAGATGAACATAAGCTGCGCTCTCTTTGGAATAAAATTAGTTGTTCTTGTACAGAACAATTGTCAATTTAGGGCTACACTGCATCCATTACTTTTTCCCAAAGGCTCTTCATTTTTCTATATGAAGACTGAAGTATTTTTATCATGCAGAAGCTTGATAAAATTCTATATTCAAAGAGCCTTGAGCTACCATTATAAGGCTAAAGTGGTCTTAGAGCTCTTTCTACAAGATCCTTTCTCTTGCTGCCTAGATCGACAGTAGCCACATGATCCAAGTTCAGCCAATTGATCACTGTTTCTTTCCTTAGGTGTGGACCCTATAACCACCCAATGGGTTTATCTTGCCTGTTGCCTAGACAGAGCCGATTTATCAAGACCAGAGAATTGCAGTAGAGAAAGGGTAATTCATGCAGAGCTGGCTGTGTGGGAGACCGGAGTTTTATTATTACTGAAATCAGTCTTCCCGAGCATTTGGGGATCAGATTTTTTAAGGATAATTTGGTGGGTAGGGGGCCAGTGAATTGGGAATTCTGATTGGTCATGTCAGAGATGAAATCACAGGGAGTTGAAGCTGTCCTCTTGCAAAGTCATTTCCTGGGTGGGGGGGCGGTGGGGTGGGGCCAAAAGACCAAATGAGCCAGTTTATCAATTTAGGTGGTACCAACTGATCCTTCGAATGCAGGGTCTGCAAAATGTCTCAAGTGCTGGTATTATGTTTTACAATAGTGATGTTATCCCCACGAGCAATTTGAGGAAGTTTAGAATCTTACAGCCTCCAGCTGCATGACTCCTAAACCATAATTTCTAATCTTGTGGCTAATTTGTTAGTCCTGCAAAGGCAGTCTAGTCCCTAGGTAGGAATGGGGTTTGTTTTGGGAAAGGGCTGTTACCATCACTGTTTCAAAGCTAAACCATAAAGTAAGTTCATCCCAGAGTTAGTTCAGCCTCCCTGCAAAAATGAACAAGGAAGCAAGATGGAGTCAGTTAGGTCAGATCTCTTTCACTGTAATAATTGTCTCAGTTATAGTTTTTGCAAAGGCAGTTTCAACCCTCCGAGAGGTGACACAACAATGAGAGAAAATGTTTAGAGATCATTTATTCTGTGAAAGTAGGTGAGACAATCTAGAAGTTTCTTTCAAAAAGGTGACTTAGAGTTGCCCGGTTTCTATCTCTTCCAAGCCTGATTGGTGTCACTTGCTTTAAACCAAAGTTGTGGGGTGGGGGGAGGGGGGAGGGATAGCTTTAGGAGATATACCTAATGCTAAATGACGAGTTAATGGGTGCAGCACACCAGCATGGCACATGTATACATATGTAACTAACCTGCACATTGTGCACATGTACCCTAAAACTTAAAGTATAATAATAATAAAATAAAATAAAATAAAAGAAACTTAACATATTCAAGTTGATAAGCTGTGTTTGCCCTAATCAAAGGGAAAAGTTTCTGATGCCGTCCCTGGAGGAGGAAATTGAATGGAATTGGTACTATATTCTTCCACCTCATGATACAAGAGCCCTCTGATTTGACAACCAGTAGAAGCATGGTCCAAAGAAAGCCTACCACAACATTTGTTCTAAGCCAAAGATGATAGAGTTTGCAGGGCACAGGGATAAAAAGATGGCCAGAATCTCCATCTCTTACGTAGATGAGTATTCCAGGAAATGGAATACTAAGGCAGAGTAGGAGAGAAAATTAGGAGTTGATGTTAAAAAGTGAGGGTACATCCACACACAGCACTTCCAAAGGCCTGTATCTTGTGGGGGCACATTTTAATATGTACTTACCCTTCAAGTGCTTAAATCACCATGGAAATCTGCCTATATTTTCAGTGGGGGGTGACGTTCTAATGGTTCTTAGGAAGATCGGTGCCTACCTGCTTCCTGTTGAAATAGGGCTGCTGGGGTCCCACCCCCACCCCACCAATCATAAGGAGAAGAGGCCACAGATCTGCATGTGTGTAATTCACTGGCAGTAAGACTCCAGAGCTCTTTTCTTTGTTGGCTCCCCTATCCCAGCAGTGTAGTATGGGCACCTTCTCTTTTGTGGGACAGAGAGAAAGACCATTGACTCACCCAAGTAAACATTTCTCTCCACTTTGGAATCATTTGTGGTAATTGTTAATTTGACTGTCTCATTTTGGAAACTTCTATTTCTCTTGGTGACTGTGGGATCCCTCAAAGCTAAGAGGGACTGGATTAGCGGTTAGGGTTCACAGCAAGTAGCCAGCAGATTTGAATGGACTCTATGTCGAGATTCCCCAGGAATAAGGCCAAAAAAAAATCTGGAGATTTCCCTCTTGCCAAGAAAGCAGAAACTCAAGCAAGGACTTGAGACAGGTGACCTGGTTAATAATCAAGTGTCTCCCAACCACAGCACTTCCCTTGTGGTCCCAAGCACCCAGGCTTGGCACTCAAAGACAAGTGACAGAGTACAGGATACATCAAATACAGTATTTGCACATTATGGTTAAAAATGAATCCTCTTTTTTCTTTTTTAAAATTCTGTCTCTGTAGAGACTGTCAAAAATTGCCAATGCCCATTCTAATGCAAGTCATCACATCGTGGTATTGGGAAATGTTTTTAATTAGCAATAATCGCACCCTGGAGGAACCTCAGTAGCTACAATAGTGCCACTGCACAAAGCTTAAACTAACTTATTTTTATTATTCTTCTAGTGCTAATTTATTAAAATACAGATATGGTGTAAATAATTCAATTTCCTGCAATATGTCTTTTCTATTACTGCTTCTGGAACCATTTGATTCCTTCTATTTTCTTCTTATCACAAGCTAGTCTCTATTTATCTTGACCTATTTATTGTAACAAATAATGTTTTCCTAAAACAAATTAGGCCATCAGGCAGGTATTTTAAATGTTTTTTCTTTCCTTGTCATTTAGTAATTCTATTTGGCAAGAAAGATGTTCTATTGAACACTTAGAGAAATGTTCTTCTCTTGGGCTGCAGACTGTTTTATGAGCTTTGATCCGATTTTCTCAGTTGACTCATTCTTGAGCAGAATGCAATTTGGCCAAGCTTAGTATTAGAATATAGCGTGAGTTTTCAAATTTCTCTCCTTGTGGACAAGTCAACCTCTCAGTTCACATGCTGGAGGATATGCTATAAGGTAGAATGCCTACCATATTCCCCCCAAAAAATAGAAGGCCTTAGAAAAATTTGGCTTCCTTTTAGGTGTACGACCCCATCTTTTCACTCAGAATAAGAAAAGACTCCATCAAAGTTTCATATGTTGAAAAAAATCTTTTATTGGTTTGTGTGTGTTAGAGACTCATGATTTATCAAGTCATGCCTTACTCTAAGCCTTGCACTAGAAGTTACTGTGAGAGGATTTGTCACTAATTCTCCTCTTCTGCCTCTCAGAGTTTGCCCAGGTACTACCAACACTGTTCATTTAGAGTAGGTGAAAATCCTTGATATCTAATTAGGAAACGACGAAGAATTCTCAACTCTGTGTGCATATTGGAAACACCTAGGGATCTTTCAAAAATTGTCAACGTCCTACTTCTATCACAAAGATAATGACATCAGTATTTTTTACAATTCTCCTCAAGTGATTCATAAAAAAATACCCAAGACTGAGAACCACTAACCACAGTTAACTTCCTAATTTTAGGTAGTTCAGAATAACACTCTTAATTTCCTCTCAGCTGCCATGGAGAAGAGAGACCTTGTAATAAAGTAGTTCTCAAAACTTGGTCCCCAAACCAGCAGCAACAAAATTATTTGAGAACTTGTTAGATGCCAATTCTCAGGTCCCACCCCACTGCATTAGAAACTCTGGAAGTAGGACCCAACAATTGTGTTTTAACAAGTCCTTCAGGTGATTCAGATGCACGCAAAGGTTTAGGAATCACTGCCGTAATACATCAATGCTTTTTCTTACTTTTAAAGTGCCACAGCACAGAATGACAAACAGAACATCAAAGCTGTGCCACTTCAGACTCGGAACTGTAGAATAAGGAAATAGGCCAATGCTGTTTCTTAATCCTGTTTCCTGTATTGTTGTCCATAAAAACTCCTATCTGAACCCCACATCTGCTCAATTCTTAATGTAAATTTTTGGTGAAAAATTTCCCCTTCTTCAGTTATTTTAATGGACAACATGGTAGAAAGTTAAGCCAAGGGGTTTGGGCCCTAAAACTCAAATATCCTCTTCCCCAGAGTTCTTTAAGTGATCTCTTTATTTTGCAAAATTGAATAGGAACAAACGACTTGATATGGAACAGTTCTTTTTCTAAAAGTTTGAAACTTAAACTGGCAGCTCAGACATGACTTGGCAGTTAGAAACTCAATAAAATACCATTAGGGCAGGCTGTGACTCAATCACTCCTGTGTTTGAAAAAGAAGAAGAAAAATAAGAAGAAAGCTGACAGAAGGCTTTTCTTTTAAATCCATGCTTGTTTTGTTTCTTTGATTATTTTTCTTCTCATCCTCCTCCAGGTTCCCTCCCTCAAGGGAATTACATAATGGCAGGGAGACCTATCCATGGCCAGTAGGGTGTTGATGGCTGACAGGTGATCTCTTCAATTTCTTTGGTGATCACTCCAAAAAGTAGCTCTAAAAAATAACTTCTTGAAATATTTTTGAATCAATAAGAAAAGTCAGTGGAAAACTATAAAAGAATAATAACCACAATGTACATTTATAGACTATTGGTTTCCATTTTTTAGAAAAAAAGACTGGGGACAGTTTAAAGTTTCCAGTTTTATGGTGGCTTTTTTTACCCAATAATTTTATAGTAAGTGTCTAAATTGTCTCCCTTAAAATAATCACAACATACAAAATATCCGAGACAAACATGCAGCTATTAAGAAAAAGTATTTTTTAAAAATTCACACAGCAATAATGAAGAAAGGTAAGAACTATTTCATTTGATTATTTTTAAAAATAGACTAAGATAAGATTCCTAAAAGGAAGCCAGTAAAAATCACTCAAGACAAATTCTATCTTACTCAAGATATACCTACCTACATTCTGCATATTTGTTTCTTTCGGCCCTTCTCCAAAAAGAAACCTTTCTGTAATTCCAATCTGCACTATCAAAAGAGTAATCTGATGGATTGATGACAGGCCTCATCTCTTCCGTGTGAGACCATGATATTGTGGGTACAATAGAACACTGCTGTCCACCCTTAGGTCATGAAGCCATTTCTGGTCATCTTGGGAAGATATCCCTGGGCAAAGAACGGCCTGGGACTGCTTCTTTGAGCAAGGAACACTGCTAGGCAAATTTATACCAGAAAGGAAAGTCAGGAGGACAAGCAAGTACATTGACATAGTCTGTAGAATTTCTCACTGACCTCTGGCAGAGCCATGCCTAGAACTGAGGCCATCTTAACCAAGTAATTTTCCAAATTCTCACCCCAACATGTAATTTTATTCAACTATAAGTTTAGCTAATATCACAGAGACAAGAAAGCAGCATAAATACAATTGCCTATTTCTTAGTATCAGCATGGCTGAAGATGTGTTTCCTGAGAAGGTGGTATTCTATGAGATGCGAATAGGAATTGCTTGTAAAAAAAATTAATGCTACCAATGTATAAATATTTAAATACATGTAATTCATATTTACAATTATATGTGGGTGTATATGTAAATATATAATTAATAAATGTTTATTTTGTTACATGACAATCTGCCTCTTCAGGAAGTGGTATGGCATGTAACTAAATTTTTGATAATTGCACAGCTCAAGACATTTGATCTGAGTATTGACTCATCAAAAACACTTACTAAGAATCCTTCATTTTGTCAGGCAGCAATATAGTTACCTTTGGTGAATGTGCTTTTTTTGCTCCAATTACAATATGTATTTCCAATATTGGATATTTTTCGATAACCTCATTGCAAGTGTGTATTATAGCTCAGCAGCTCCCACTGGTGTGCCCTTGGTTCATTATAATGTACAACAGTGTCCCCCGGTCAAATATCCTGGAGAAATGTTGTTGAAGGTGATACTTCTAGCTTGGAGGAAGAGGAATAAATGGAGCAAGTTGCATTCAATATAGAGAGGCACCATAACTAACCATAACTAATCAGATAAACAATGTAAAGAGAGCAACCATTATTAAATGGCTCTTTTGTTATATGACAATCTTCTTCAGGAAGTGGCATGACATGTAACTAAATTTTTGATAACTGCACAGGCTCAAGACATTTGATCTGAGTATTGACTCATAAAAACACTTACTAAGAATCCTTCATTGTGTCAGGCAGCGATATAATTACCTTTGGTAAATGTTGCGCTTTTTTTGCTCCAATTACAAATATATATTTCTGATATTGTAGAGATAAAGGATGCTCCATGGCATTCCTGCATCTGCTTCATATCCAAGAAGTAGGACTCAGCCATTCTTACAGCTTCATGACCACTGCTGTTTGTCATCAGGAGAAGGCTGAAACACTCAGTGCTACTCCCCAAGAAGTTTGCCTGCTACCTGCTTGCATTCTCCCTTTCCACCCGCTGTCCCCAGTCTCCACCACCACTCCACCTCTCAGCTAACTCTAGTCTCCTCTTCCTCCTCATTATAGAGGGAAGCATGCTGTTAATTCTCTGGGTTCTCAGCATGCTCTTAGTTCTCTGGGTACAATCACAACAGAGGAGAGCGAGTCAGTACTCAACACTGTGGCCGCCCTTCCCTTGGAGCCTTAAGCTGGCTTGGGTAAATAAATGGCTAAGCATAATGGTGCTTTAAGGGAAAACAAAACTGATGTGAAGCGTGATGCAGTCTAAATGTAATTATTTTTAAAATAAGAAAATACAAGATCTTAAAAAGAAAGAGAGTACCTCAAGAAACTTGAAGATCGTAAAATTTCTATCGAAGATAATATTAGAAAGCAAACCAAGTCAGTGTCACTGTGAAATGGGGTAACCCTTGCAAGACCTAAATCTAGGAGCACAGTTTGGAAACATTACATATTGCAGGTGGAAAGTCTTTTTTTTTTTTCTTTCGGGAAAAATTTAATTTACCTTTAAAATAGGCCTTAATTTTAACAAAACAATTCAAGTAACCTCCTTAGGTGAACAAATATAAAATAAATATTCACACATTCTTATGGGGGAATAAAGTCACCATTAACTGAAAAGCAGATGATTTAGAATGAAAATGTACTATTTTACTCTTTTAATTATTCTTCCTCATTACACTATGTGCTCTGTGTTGGCAAGAGTCATAGCAGTCTGTTTTACTCATCTTGGTCTTCTCAGCCCACATAGCACAGGGTCCCACATACAGTAGGACCTCACACACTGTGGGATATATACACATATGAATAGACTATCGATGCTATGAGCATGACTTACAAAGTACTAGGGCAGTGCTTATCATGAGGAATTGTTAGCTCCAATTAGAGACATATCATTATGAATGATTTTCAAATATGTTAAAATATGACACAAATATTATAGTGATATTTAATGTAATATTGAAGAGACTAAAGTTTAGATCATTTATCTTTCATTGTTTTCTATTATCTCAAATTCAGAATAATTACTGATACATTTTTTCTGTACAGTAGCACCTATTGAAGGTCATTTCACTTGTAGTTGCCTCACAATAAGCCCTCTTATTTTCTTTTATTGGACTCAGAAAACTGTGTATGTGCTGGTTTCAAAGTCAAGGGGTACTTTCTAATTAGATTTTACATGCATATTTTTTGTCATATCAAGGGTCTAATAAACTAGGGCAGGCAACAACACAAGAAATATACCTGAGTAAAAGTAAATACCTTCTCTTATCATCTTACCATGATTTCTGAAAAGACATCTTTATGATAATCTGGATAACTTTATTTTTTCAATTTGATATCAGATGTTAAAATGAGCCATTTTCTTAAGCAAATTCCTTAGAGCCCTATTATGGTAGGACAGTGAACTGGATCCCAGCATGGTCATTTACTAAGCTGGGGCAAGTGTTTAACCACTAAGCCTCAGTTTCCTCATTTGTAAAATGCAGGTTTAAAAAACCTACCTTAAAGAGGTATTTTAAGATTAAATGATACGATGCATACAAGGTAGACAGATTGTGCTGGCATCTTTAATGGGCTCAATGAAGACTGGGTGTCCTTGACAATAATGGCCACCCCCCCCCCCCGCCTTTTAGACGTCATGTACAGAGTACCAGATGTGGTTCTGAGCACATGACAAATATACTCATTGAATTCTCATGTTACCCCTTTCAAGCACTATTATTATTCCCAGCTTACATAAGAGGAAGCTGGGGTACAAAATGATTGAGTGACTTGCCAAGATTTACACGGCAGGTAAATTGCAGAACTGGAATTTGGAGGCAGGCACTCAAGCACTACAATGCATGCTCTTTATAATTTCACTCTAGCCATTCATGTGACAGTTTTTAAAACCAGGTCACTCTACCATATACAGAAGAAGTATGCCTGTCCTATTAGATTAAATCAACATGCATGGTAAGTATTCTGAAGAAATTACGGCTGTTACTTCTGCAAGAAAGTTTTTTAAAAGGCACAATTTTCTGTGATTAGAAAAGGCCTCCACAGCTGCCTTTTCACTTGTGAATATCTATTTTTTAATTATTTGTATTGATACATAATTGTGCATATTTATAGGGTACAGTGCGATGTTTCAATGCTTGTGTATGTTGTATGATGATTAAATCAGGGTAGTTATCATATCCATACTTTAAACACTGATCATTTATTTCTTTGTGGTGGTAACATTCAAAATCTCTTCTTGCTATCTTGAAATATACACCACATTGTTATTTGCTATAGTCACCCTACTGTGTAATAAAACAGTAGAACTTATTCTTCCTGTCTAACCGTAACTCTGTGTCTGTTGACCAACCTCTCCATGTCCTGTGCTCTCTCCCCTTCCCTTCTCAGTCTCTGGTAACCATTCTACTCTCTATTTCTATGAAATCAACTCTTTTAGATTCCACATATGAGTGAGATCATGTGGAGATTGTTTTATTGTGCCTGGCTTATTTCACTTAACATAATAACTTTCCGGTTCATCCATGTTGCTGCAAATGACAGGCAGGATCTTATCCTGCTTTATGGCTGAATGGTATTCTATTACATATGTGTGTATACGTATACGTATACGTATACATACGTATACATATACGTATACGTATACATACGTATACGTATACGTATACATACATATATGTAATAGACATGTATATTATGTATGTATATCTAAAACACGTATGTAATATACATATATGTATGTGTACATACACGTATATGTAATAGAATACTATTATTAAATGTGATTATATATGTATACAACATTTTCTTTATCCATTCATCTGTAGATGGACATTTATGTTGGTTTCATATCTTGGCTATTGTGAATAGTGCTGCAATAAACATAGGAGTGCAAGTATCTTGTCACCATGCTGATTTCGTTTTTTTTGTTTTTTTTGTTTTTTGAAATGGAGTCTTGCTTTGTTGCCCAGGCTTGAGTGCAGTGGCATGATTTCGGCTCACTGCAACATCCACCTCCCGGGTTCAAGCAATTCTCCTGCCTCGGCCTCCTGAGTAACTGGGATTACAGGCATGTGCTACCATGTCTGGCTAATTTTTGTATTTTTAGTAGAGACAGGGTTTCACCATATTGGCCAGGCTGGTCTTGAACTCCCAGCCCCAAGTGGTCCACCCGCCTCGGCCTCCCAAAATGCTGAGATTACAGGCATAAGCCACCACACCTGACCAATGATTTCATTGTCGTTGGATATAAACCCAGTAATGGGGTTGCTGGATCATACAGTGGTTCTATTTTTAGTTTTTTGAGAAACTTCCACACTGTTTCCATAGTGGCTGTACTGATTTACATTCCTACCAACAGTGCATTAGAGTTCCCCCTTAGCCACAACATCACCAGTATTTGTTGGTTTTTGTCTTTTTGGTAATAACTATTCTAACGGGGGTGAAGTGATACCTCGTTGTGGTTTTGATTTGCATTTCTCTAATGATTCGTGATGTTGAGCATTTTTTCATATTTGCTATTTGTATGTCTTTGTCTTTTTTTTTTTTTTGAGATGGAATCTCACTCTGTCACCCAGGCTGGAGTGGAGTGGTGCAATCTCAGCTCACTGCAACCTTTGCCTGCCTCCCGGGTTCAAGTGATTCTCCTGCCTCAGACTCCAGATTAGCTAGGATTACAGGTGTGCACCACCACGCCTGGCTAATTTTTGTAATTTTAGTAGAGACGGGGTTTCACCATATTGGTCAGGCTGGTCTCGAACTCCTGACCTCGTGATCCACCCGCCTCGGCCTCCCAAAGTGCTGGGATTACAGGCGTGAGCCACCACACCCAGCCTATTTGTATGTCTTTTTAAGGAAATGTTTATTCGGGTCATTTGCCCATTTTTAAATTGGATTATTTGTTTGTATTGGCACTGGGTTGTTTGAGTTCCTTAGATAGTCCTGATATTAACCCTTTGTCAACTGCATAGTTTACAAATACTCTCTCCCATTCTGTAGGTTGTCTCTTCACTCTATTGATTGTTTCATTTGCTGTGCAGAAGCTTTTCAATGTGATGTGTCCCATTTGTCTATTTTTGCTTTTGTTGCCTATGCTTTTGAGCTTTTATTCAACATCCATTTATGTTTTATTCTGTCATGTTCAAAATACACATTTTCATGTAATTATTTAAATGCAGTGCATTTATAATCTTTCTTAAAACTGTATTTGCCATTTGTTTACACAGGATGTTTTCTGAATATCATTCCAACTATTTTCATTTAAGTATCTAGTTCGGCTTGATACTGAATTTGTCTGTGTAATTTTCTTGATAGCCTAAAATGATTTAAACCATGGAGTTGGCTTCAGAGGGTAAAATGTTAATCAGTGAATGCATTGTCAAGAGAGAAAGAGGATTTCTGGAGACATGTTAATAAAGAAAATGGTTAAAAAGAAAAGAGAAGTGACACAACCTACATCCTGTGCCTCTGTGCCTCAATATCTTAAAGAAATAGAATTGGGATGGAGGTTAACTTATCCCTTTTTATGAAACATTATCAAGAACTGAGAGTATTAGTGATCCTCTTCTGGGTACTTACTCTGCCAATACCAAGTAATTATTATTCCATTCTGAATAGATTTTGTAATAGAAATTTTGAGGACTGGAGTCAGCCTACAATCATGTCAGATTGTCAGATAATTCCACTGAAGGGAAAAATAAGATAATGAGAATCCCAATTAAATGAAAAAAATGGGGCACCATTGAAATACAGAAACAGACATAGTCCCTAAAGTAATATACGTATTCAGATTGCTTACACTATTGACCATAAACAGACACATTTAAAGAGAAAGACGTTTTCTATTAATAATTCATCACTTTTTAAATGGCAGCAATGTATCAGACACGTTATAAACTACAGCTACAAAGGACTAGACCATGCTTTTAAAGTTCTTGCCCAAAAAATGCAGAGACAGGCCTGTGAACAGAAACTTAGCATTTAACACTAAAGCAGGCAGAAAGGTTTCATACTTTTCCTCATAAATGAAGACAGTATGGCAGTATGGCGATTCCTCAAGGATCTAGAACCAGAAATACCATTTGACCCAACAAGCCCATTACTGGGTATATACCCAAAGGATTATAAATCATTCTACTATAAAGACACATGCACACATGTTTATTTCAGCACCATTTACAATAGCAAAGATGTGGAACCAACCCAAATATCCAACAATGATAGACTGGATGAAGAAAATGTGGCACATATACACCATGGAATACTATGCAGCCATAAAAAAGAATGAGTTCATGTCGTTTGCAGGGACATTGATGAAGCTAGAAGCCATCGTTCTCAGCAAACTAACACAGGAACACAAACCCAAACGCTGCATATTCTCACTTATAAGTGGGAGTTTAACAACGAGAACACATGGACACAGGGAGGGGAACATCACACACTGGGGCCTGTTGGAGAGTTGGGGGCAAGGAGAGGGAGAGCATTAGGACAAATACCTAATGCATGCGGGGCTTAAAACCTAGATGACGGGTTGATAGGTGCAGCAAACCACCATGGCACATGTATACCTATGTAACAAACCTGCACATTCTGCACATGTATCCCAGAACTTAAAGTAAAATAAAAAACCAAAAATTTAAAAAAAAAACACTTCAATAAAAAAAAAGATGTCTGTGAACCAAAAAATGTTAAAGTCCACTGAAGATTTCATGTTGACATGTTATGAGTCTGGATTTTTATCCTGAAGGTTATGTGAAGCTATCTAAAGATTTTAAACAGGGGAAATCTTTTATTCAGATGTGAGTTTCAAGTACAATCAGCCTGATTTGGGGTTACAGAAAGGAAAGCTGTGGGTCAGAAAGGAGGGATGCTGACAGCTGTTATGAGGGTCTGCAATGAATAATCAAGGTAAAACAAGAGAAGCGACTGAACTCAGGCAGTGTCAGTAGAAGTGGACAAAAGGAGACTGATTACAAAAATATCTAGGAGGTATTTTTGAAAAATTCAAGAGAAGAGAAAGAGGACTTGGACCACCGGGTATATCTGAGGGGCCATTCAGTGATATAGAAATGAAGGAAGTGAAGCAAGCCAGGGGAGGGGTCAGTGCAAAGAGGAAAAAAGTTTAATTCAGTCTGTAATATCTGAGTTCAAAATACCAACGAGACAGCCAATAAAAATGTTTACGCAGTAATAACTGGGTGTATGGAACTGGAGCGCAATAAAGAAATGCAAGCTGGAGATCCAGGCTTGGAAGTCATCAACTCATTTAGGCTATACTTGCTGCCAAAGGAGCACATAAGATTGCACAATGAAGAGGAGTAGCATGCAGAGATGTATGTCAGGAACCCAGTGAACCCCAGACATATAGGAGGAAAAAGCTGGAAGAAATAACAAAAGAAATCAGAAGAAAACCAACAGAAAATGTTGCCCCAAAACTCTCCTCAACTGGCTTTCAACAAGAAGGTAGCTATTAGTAAACAATGACAAATCTTATAGCATTTTAGAAGACACAAAAACCTAAGTTTCTTCTCTAAGATTACTGAACATAGCAGAGCGAATGAGTTTCATATATGGTCTTGCTTTATCTACGGAAAGTGGGCCGAAAGTTTTTCTGGGACATGTCCTTTTCTCCTCCAGATGGTAGGCGGGGATTTGTGGCCTGGGTCTCCTTATGGGAAACACCAAGAAGAGGAAGGATAGCACCAGAGATAGTGGGGCAACTGCCCGAGAGCGAGGCGGCACTGGCTCACTATCCCACAGCTATGCCCGCCACCCTTCCTCCATATAGGAAGGGCCAGATTCTAGAGACAGGCTAAAATGCCTGATAGTTGTTTTGCTTGCTTTTATTCAACTAGGAATAAAAAGAAACCAACATGAGGAACACTCTTTGCTGCAATTTTCCACTGCATCGCTTTTAACCCTGCCCTTTCTCCTGACTTCAAAAGAGTGTTATGAGGACATGATCCTACAATCTTTTACAACTATCTTGAGTCCGTAGATATAGACATGACATCACTGACATATTGAGGATGACAGAGCTTACAGATGGAAGGAAATTGGGTCTTGTGTACTATTATTGAATGCCTAAAACAAACTGGAACACACTAACGTCTGGACTTTTTGTTACATGAAAAAAGAATCAAGCCATATCATTTAATTCTATTTCAGTAAGCTATTCTGTTACTTGCAGTGGAGCATTCTACCTGCTAACCCAACATACTCAAGGCCTAAGCAATGCTATTTAAACATAAATAGAGTAAACATACCTGCTCTGAACAGAAGCCACAGTGCTACTTCTGGAAAAAAAATCAGACTGTGCAAAATGTCTAACAAACAGGGCAATTTCATATACTTTCCTATTATAATGCAAATGCCTATTTTGACAAAAGCAGTTGAAGCATACAGCCTGAAGTATCTATCATGGTCAAGTTTAAGATTAATGATTCCAGGAAAGATTTGAGCTGAAACACAACAAACTAATAAGCTCTGCACATATCTGTTGTTGAGCTTCCACAGAAAAAGAACAAAGCGTGTCAGAAGAACAGATTAGAATATACAAACAGACTCCTCCCTGTGCCTTAACTTCAGGTTTGAAGCCAGATTGTTTGGTTTTTAAATTTTAGATGTAGCGTCTTTCAACAATCAACAGTATAAATTTCTATAATAATGTTCTCAGAGATAGCAGCAAATCAGACCATTAGGCCAGAATTAAAATGAACATAGAGGCCAAGCACGGTGTCTCATGCCTGTAATCCCAGCATTTTGGAAGGCCAAGGCAGGAGGATCACTTGAGCCCAGGAGTTTGAGACCAGCCTTAGCAACATAGTGAGACCTTCATCTCCACAAAAAGAAAAAAAAAATGAACATAGAAAGAAATCAAGTTAATGGACATTATCAGAGCCTGTGCCTCCATTTGGCAGTTATCATCCAGGAAAACAATGCATAAAACAAACATTCTCTTTCAACTTTCCACACAATTAAACTCTTTTAGAGTAATAGTAGAAGTCTGCAACTTCCAAGGATACTTAGGAAGATTGCTTTTCCTTCCTAAACATCTTCTTTATTCTTACAACCTACAAAATTAGCAAGGCACTATCTATGGGTACTTAAAAAATTGGTGAGTATTACTCATACTGACCTATGATCTCAGAGTCAGCAAACAAAGAAAAAGTTCTCATAAAAGCTGTTAGCCTGACCTTATTTGATGTTCAAGATCCGCACTTAATGCAAATATATTCTTGTGATGATTTCTTTGTCAACTAGCGTGATGTCCTACTGATGATCAGTAAAACAGAATCCCCTAAGCATGCTCTAAGATCACACAAAGACTTCTCTTGCTTTCCTTTAGCCCCAACACAATCCAGCTGTCTGAGCCACTGGGCAAATATTGTCTGCCTAAAATCTACCCAGTGACTTTAACCAAATTATCAAGGCCTCTGAATGTCAGAGGCCAAATCTGTTGCATTGAAATCCTCCATTTGTCCAAGAATTATCTATTTCCATCTAGCTCATGAGACACACAAATTTCAACAACAACTATTGGGTTCTGAAACAATAATTAAGGTGAACAGGAGACTGTAATGTGCTTATAATGAATAGAAAGATGGGGTGCACAAATAGATCTCTCCACATGTAAATAGCAGCCATAATGCTTTTCTTCCAAACATCATGTTATTAGTGTTGTGAGAGATATATTGCCTTTTCTGCAGTCACAGGTATTTTTACTCACCAGATAAGTTGTTTTTGAAAAGCAAGATTCCTCAATTGTGAGTGTGTTTCTGGATACTAAGACAAAAAATAGCCCTTTTGAAAAATTTGGCGAGTTCAAAATTATAAGCTTAATATAATGCTCTTCCATTAGGAGTAAATCCACAGGCAGAGCTGGAAGCCAGTTCATATTATTTTTTAACAAAGCCTAACTATAGAGAGTTAGTAGGATTATCGTTGTATCAAGGAAACCAGAAACATTATTTCAAACAAGGTCTCTGCAAATCAGCAGCTAGAAGAACAAAAATTCAAAGCATCCTGGGATGCTGGGTGCCAGGAAATTCCTTAAAGTCTTCCACTGAAGTGGATATGTTCATGACAACAATCCTTATTTTGATGGAAGTAGCTTTTCAAGATCCATTCTCCAAGGTCACTAGGTCAAGAAAAGTCTTTCCTTACATTGGTTTTGAATGTTTATTTAATCCTCCAATTCATCTATCTTGTAGCATTTTTTACTGGTATTTGATAGTACATTAGAATAACCAAAGTGCTGTTCATTTTTTATTAGGGCTGATTAACTGGAGATATTTTGTTTGTAATTTCCCTTTTTATTTTTATTTTTTTTTACAAATAGCACTTTTTATTTGCCACTATTTGAAGTCTGAACTTTAAACAGATTCTTGGACTGGTGGTTCATATCCATCAGCTCGTTCAACTTTAGCACCTGTCTCGTCCCCAGCAGCTTTTCCAGAACTACTGCCTTCACCATGAAGCTCCGTGAGCTTTCCCAGTTCAAACTTGGGCTTCTTCAACATTTTTACTTTTCTAACGAAGACATCATAGAAAGGATAAATAGATTGGCAAGTCTTTTCTATGTCTTTTCCAATGCTGTCTGGAATCAATTTATTGACCACTTCTTTCAAGTCATTTGTCTGCACCTCTGGAGTCATGATTTCCATCATCTTCTTCCGGATTTGGCAGACCTGTTGTTGCTGAGCATAAGAGGTCTTCCGTATCTGATTGCTGCGTTTTTTAGTAAAAGCAACACAGAACAGACGAAGCAAGTAACCATCGGTAGTCTTGACATCAACATGAGCTTCAAACATTGTCTGCCATTTTTTGACCATGGAACACATTTTGTCATGGGTAAGATCCATGCCATGGAAGTTAGTCAGGCAGTTTTTGCCCTGAACATCTTCAGTAATCAGCTGAATTTTCTAAATGCAACGTCGTCATTCTGCAAATCAGCAAGACTCACTTCAAACACACGACCCTTGAGACCATCAGATGCAATTTTGGTTCCCTGGGTCCTGGTGATGAGCGTCTTTCCAATATTTCTTATATTGAATATAGTAGGTGCTTTCGCATCAAACCAATCTTTCTTAGAAAATGGATCAACCACTTTCTTCTTGGCTCCCTTTTTGCCGCCTTTCGTAAGGTGCTTGTTCTTGCCCACCACCATGGTGCTGGTCAGAGAGCCAAAAGGGCAGAAGTCTGTAATTTCCCTTTTTAATATGGGCAACCTGCCAGGAGCCTACAGTTGCCTCTATCCACAGGCAAAGCAGAGTTCTAACAGAATGACCTAAGGGTGCAATGCTAAAAGCCTTTATGTTTTCTACTTATGTGTGGCTAAAATTGTCACCTGTAGCAACTGTGTATCTTTATCTTCTGTAACTTGCAGTAAGGTAGTTTTTGTGGAATTTTTCTTTTAAAATACAAATATATCATCTTGCACTCTAGTTAATGTCTGGGCTCATTAGCAGTCACTAAAAACTATTTCATTTGATGAGCAAAGAAAGAATCCTGAGAGTGAAGACAGATACACTTTGAGGAGAGCTAAAGGCAGAGGATGACAAAAAACTTCACAGCATGAGAAGAGCCTGATGACAGCTGTTAGGGACTAAATGTGTCTTACCAAAATTCACATATTGAAACCCTAATCTTCAATGTGACTGTATTTGAAGACAGAGCTTTTAGGAAGGTAATTACAGTTAAATGAGGTCATAACAGTGGGGCCCTAATCCAATAGGACTAGTGCCCTTACAAGAAGAGGATAGACATCAGAGCTCACCCCTTCTCAGCCCCGACACCAGCCCTGAGTACGTGAGTTCAGGGGAAAGGCCATGTGCAGACACAGCAAGAAGGTGGCTATCAACACCACAGAAATGGAGGCCTCACTAACCCTGCAGCAACTTGATCTCGGATGTATAGCCTCCCAAAGTGTGGCCAAATAAATGTCTGTTGTTTAAGCCACCCAGTCTGTGTTATCTTATTATGGAAGCCCAAGCAGACAATGGAAAATCCTGAAAAAAACAGAAAATATCCATCCCTACCTTCAGAGAAAAGGAAATGGAAAGACAGAGAGAAGCCAAAAAGTGAGGTGAACAATTTAGAAAAAAGAGGCCAAAATGTCTCAATGTTGCCCCTTAGCTTAGTGCCAGCCCAATATGAGTGACAGATGAATCAATAGTCCTATCTTTGAGTTAAAAGTTACACTAGGTAAATCATAGATATTTTGAACCTTCTATATTTTAGATTCATATGCTATTTCAAAATGAATTTAATAGTACTGATATAATAAAAAATTGCAAAGGTACTTTGTTTTTAATCCAAACATTTGGGCAAAATTCTGAAACTGTGGGCACCAAATTTTAAATGAAATTAATTATGAATGACACTTAGAACAATGTCACCCAGTAAAGAGGTTCTGAAATATTATCTATATTTTGCAGCACTGTGGATTCACAGCTCGTCAGAGCTGGAGGCAAACTATGAGATTAGCTTAACTCCCTCATTTCAAGCATTTATTTAACATTACTGAAAATCCTATTTTAAGAAAATTGTTATTATTAATTTAAGAGAGTTACTTAAGATCATTATTAAGATAACATTACAGTGCCTTTAGAAGGGTAGACTTTATTATTTTAAAATGATTGATGGAACTGCAGGTCATTATCTTCAGGGAAACAACTGAGAAACAGAAACTCAAATACCTTATGTACTCATGTATAGGTGGGAGCTAATAATGTGTACACATGGATATGGGCTGAAATAGTCATTGGAGACTCAGAAGGTGGGACAGCGAAAGTGGGTTGAGGGATGGTAAATTACTTAATGGGTACAATACACACAATTTGTGTGATAGTTACACTAAACACCCAAACTTCACCATTACACAACATATCCATGTAACAAACCTGCACTTGTACCCGTTGAGTTTATATACATTTTAAAAATAATAAAATAAATCTAATCTATCAACTTCTCAAGTACAATCATTTTCCAGCTTAAAGTAAGTTTTAAATTATTAAAGCATCAGTTGAGTGAATAATATAGACAAATACAGGGATAGGCATAGATACAGATGTTGATATTCCAGGTAAAAAACTCTGCAAGCTCATTTTAGCTGGCTTCCATGCCGAAACTGTGAAAAAACGTTTCTTTACTTCCTCAGCACCCCCTTGAGCATACATCTCAAGAAGCCTCTGAGAACACCATGAGGAATGGCCCCTGACTTCAAGTGGCTTTGCAAACCCACAGTACATGTGCTGCGGTTATGTGACAGTTTAAACCTGTTTTCTCTTAAAGCTGAACTGTATTTGAAAAAATATAATAGCTCATCCCTGAGAATTTTCTTTTCCAGGGAAATAAAAACAATTCTACTCCAGGACTGCTTTGTTTCGTTTTCATATCTGGTTTCAAATGAAGAAAAAGATTAGCAGCATTTATATTAAATACTGTTGAATCAATAGATTCCCGACTCCATTGACTAATATAAATCAACAGAATGGACTAAAGTAATTATAGCCTGAAAGGTTTGCAAATGCATACTTTTGAATTGATTTTTTGTTATTTACTCTCATGTTCCAAGGCAAGTTAAAGAAGCCTGTATGTGTCTATTCATTATCCATATTTGCAAATATGTCTAGGTGCTACAGGAATAATATTTGGAATCATATCAAAATTATTTGTCCTCTGTCTAGCCAAGGTCACACATGGCTGAAAGGAGAATTAGGATCTTTTGAGCAAGAATACACATAAAATGAGTCAGTTACAGCTTTTGACTTACAACTTGGTACCTTGAGACACAAAGTCATGCTACAACCTTGAAAAGGAGACTTTGTGGAAAGGAAAAAGAGGGTTTATAAACAACAGAACTTCTTTTTATAGATCAAGAATCAAGATTAGTGAGTGAGCCAGAAGCCTTACTTCCCATTGGCTCTGTCTCAGGAGGCCCTGTCATGGGGCGCCAGCACAGGGGAGTCACTCATGGTAGCATGGAAAGGGAGGTGTAGCATCTTTAGGCAGGGAGGGACCTTGAGACTGCACTCTCCAGTTCTTCATGGCCTGTGAACGGTGCAGAAGAGATTGTGAATTTCCCAAGTGTCCCTCGAACCATGTGAAACTCAGGAGAAAGGTGAAGGTGCTGGCTATGTTCTTGAGGGGTGTGCTGAAAACTGAGAAGGGTCTGCAACTTTACCCTACTTGCCAGCTAATAAGTTAGACTGCCACTGTTTCATAGATCCTGGAAGAAATCATCAGACCCCTGGGACAGAGATGAAGGTCAGGTTGATGAGTCAGAGTAACCATCATGGTCTGGCTATCAGTACCTCTCATGCTGCTTCTGCAAGCCCCAGTCCCACAGGGAAACAGAAAGAAGACTGAATGACGGCTGCACGCGTGTTAAGGAACCCAGCTCTTTCATACGGGCAGTAAACATCCCTGCTCTGTGCTCCAAAGAAGACAGTATCTCTACCTCCTAAGACTGTTGAGATCCTCGAAATGACAGTCCAAAACAAAGAGCTATCCATTCATTGCTCACAAAACATGCAGAAATGTCAGATAGCCATGGGAAATTGTCTCCCAACAGGGTAAAGTGAGCCACTAGCTGGGTAATGTAGTGAAGGAAAATCAGACAAGAAATCACCTGGGAGTCCCAGCTGAGAACAGAGGAGCGAGCCTGGTTTAAAACCCTGGAGCGATCACCATGTATTGCCCATGCCCTGAGAACAGAGCACAAGACACAGCAGTGAGGTCAAAGGCCTCTATACAGAGACAGCAGGATAAGACAGCTCCACTGGAGTTAAGCACTATTGCCATGAACGCCAGGGGGATATCTGGGATCTTCCAGCACCCGATCCATTCTTAACAAGGAAGAGGGAAGAGAGAGGCCTGCAAGAGAGGGTAGAAACTTACCTAGCAGAGAATTAAGCCCTGAATTGTCTATTTACTCAAATAATACTGAATTAATCTGAAAGAAATTGTCTTAAGTGGAAAAAGAACTGGGTTATTGTTCTTTAATTGGCATGTTTAATTCCACTGCTGGACAGCCTCAGTCCAGCTTCAGTATAAATGGAGACTCCTGAACAAGATGAGATCAGCTATAGGTAGATAGTAACTATTTTTTGCCTGACTGTAGTGTGTACATTTTGACCCAACACTTATGTGTTAAGTTTGTACTTCATTATTTAGTATGCCACGATGACAGGATACATTTATCCCATCAGGAAGTTTTTAAAGGGTGTTTTAATATACAAAAATATTACTTTATAGAGTATATTTATGAAATCCAAACATTGTAGATAAAAAAAAAAAAGAACAAAAAGTAGGTCTTTGAAGAGTTTAGTTGAATTCACACATGATTCCACAAATCAACTAAGGGAAGTTAGAAATTTTTTCAGCTACAACCATAACCTTTTGAAGTCAATGTCACAGAACACAAACATGTCCTTTCATAAAACCTGCCTTGAAGACACTGTCATGGCATAATCATAGCGTGGCAGACTATTAATCTGATCACATTTTCTAGTCTTCTCCACAAAGTCCAATTTCCCATTGCTTAATAGTCAGTGGCTCTTCTCTGACCTTTCTATAACATTTTCCATTTCCTTAGTTTAAGCCAGCACCTCAGACACTACTGTGAGAGGGCAATTTTCAAGTATTATGTTGGGGTTTCTATATGCAGCCTTCATATTAATGTATACTGGTGTCAACTGGTATAATGTAAAGAATCCTGGCATAGAAATTCAAAGGCCTGGGACCAAATTCTGCTTCTGTTCACTTGCTGGCTTTGTGATTTTAAATAAGTGACAATATCCATGCCCCTCATCTTTCTCACCTTTAAAACTGAGAAGATAATTTATCACTAAAACCAATCAATTAGTTACAATTATTGAAATGTGCAGCATAATCCATGTAAAATTAGTATCTTGTACAAATATACATTTCTACCCTAAATTCTCCGTGAAAGAAAATTAAACTGTTATTCAGGGCCAAAACTGACTAGAGGAATTGTACTTCCTATGTAAGCGACGTTATTTCTCTCTAGGATAAGTGGCTCTTTATTTAAGCAAAACTATTAACAGTAGTTTTAGATTTGAAAAGGAAATGTAAAAATGATAATCTGCAAGGGAAAAAATGAAATAAAGAGAAATAAATTTGTACAATACACTACATTAAAAGGAATTTGGAGGTTCTCCAACAGCTTAAGAGAGAGACACAGGGAATTCGAGGACCTGCAGAGAAAAGAAGGAGGGGCCCAGCAAGATGGCCAGGAGCCAGGGCTCTACACGGTGAGATGTTCAGGGAAAATGGCCAAGTGACTTTAGTAGGCAAGTTATGTTACTTATTTTATTTTATTTTTTGAGACAGAGTCTCACTCTGTTGCCCAGGCTGGAGTGCAGTGTGAGTGATCCGCCCGGATCAGCCTCCCAAAGTGCTGGGATTATAGGCATGAGCCACCATGCCCGGCCCTGTTTTTCATTTTATTTTATATTTTATTTTATTTTATTTATTTATTTATTTATTTATTTATTTATTTATTTTGAGATGGAGTCTTGCTCTGTTGCCCAGGCTGGAGTGCTGTAGTGCGATCTCAGCTCACTGCAACCTCCGCCTCCCAAGTTCAAGTGAATCCCCTGCCTCAGCCTCTCAAGTAGCTGGGATCAAAGACGTGCGCCACCACGCCTGGCTAATTTTTGCATTTTTAGTAGAGAGAGGGTTTCACCATGTTGGCCAGGCTGGTCTCAAACTCCTGACCTCAGGTGATTCACCCACCTCGGCCTCCAAAAGTGCTGGGATTACAGGCGTGATACACCACACCCAGCCCAGTTCTGTTATTTAATTTTAACTCACTCGTTGCATAATGCTGTGTAATACATCACCCACCTAAGCCCTAAATTTTATTAAAATCCATTACAGACTCTCAGCATGCGTGTGGTCATTTGGATGACGAAAGAATCTGGATGTCAGTCAATGGTGGACGGCACTAAGGGGAAAATACCTGCAATAGACAAGACCTCAGGCAAAGGGAAGACATGGCTGGAGGCAGTGAGGAAAAGTATCACTTCCAGAGCCCCCACGACTTTTGGAAGAGACTCGGGTTTCTGCTTTTTGTAGGGTGAGAGTTAAATTGTTTTATTTAAATCAAAAAGGCAAAATGACTTGGAATAGACTGACAGTTAACACCTGGTGTTCCTCACTATTACCACAAAACAGCATGGAAATACCTAAGAGAAGGTAGGAAAAAATAACATACAAACAGCCAAATACTTTACAATCGTTTCTAAACCATAGCCTCCTCCCAGCTCATATATTTAAAAGTTGATTTTTATAAATGTCCAAATTTTACGTAATTTGTATTAAATAATTTCACAAAATGACTCATTTCACCCAAATTTGGAAGTTGTTGACTTCAAGGCATTAGAACACTATCATACTTTTTTTATTTTTTCCATGGAAAATGCTGAAGCCTAGAAATATGTTGTAACTAATCAATTTCATTCTTTGTCTTTTTTTTTTTTTTCATTTTATTTTGCAGAGTAATCACTTGCTGAGAGTCAGTAATAAAGGTCTGCTACCAGGGCACAGGATTCATGTAATGCCTATGGGAAGATGGGCAGCTAAGAAAGAGTTCCGATGACCATGTTTGATGAGTTTTGGGGTTATTTTTCTTCTAACTGTTGCCATAGTAACTAAGGAAGATGAAGTAAAGCTTTTTTTTTTTTTTTTTTTGGAGATGGAGTCTCGCTCTGTCGCCCAGGCTGGAGTGCAGTGGCATGATCTCAGCTCACTGCAAGCTCTGCCAAATCTGTAGTCCTACCATTGGTATGGCTGACAGATGCAAGATTATGAGGAGGGAAAAGAGAGACCCAAGAGATAACTCCAAGAAGAGGAAGAAGTATCTGACCTAGCGAAGGAGATTTACCAACAGTTGAGAGAACCTCAGAAAAAGTGGTCACAACTGGCATAGCTCGTAGAGGTTTTAGCCTTAGTGAGAAATAATTTGTGACTTCTAATGTAAATAAAATATGAAATATAAAGGACAGTACAAAACTATTAATCACACTTGTTCTTACATGTGTTTACGAAAATTTTTCTTAGAAAAAAGGAAGAATGAATACTCTTTAAAACATTATAAAAGCTACTAATACGGCTGTCCACATACTTTTGTTCATATGATTTCAACTTATTGAAGTTTCCTGGTTCTAGAGCAAAAACCAAGGAGGAATTATCTTTTGTTTTGGTTTGTTTGTGGCTTTTCAATTGCAGTAAGAACACAACATGAGATTTACCCTCAACAAAATTTTAGGTGTAAAGTACAGTAATGCTAACTTATAGGCACAATGTTTTGCAATAGATTTCTGGAACTTGGTCATTTTGTATAACTGAAACTTTATACCTGTTGAATAGCAGCTTCCCATTTTCCCCTTCCCTCAGCTCCTGGAAACCACCATTCTACTTCCTGGTTCTATGTGTTTGACTATTTTATGTACCTCACATAAGTGGTATTTGTGTAGTATTTGCCCTTCGATCACTGGGTTATTTCACTTAGCATAATGTCCTCCAGGTTCATCTATGTTGTCACACATGTCAGGATATCCTGCTTTTTTAAGGCTGAAAAATATTCCATATTTATAAATACCACTATATATACCAATATATACCACATTTTCTTTATCCATTCATTCACTGATGGATATTTAGATTGTTTGTCCATCTTGGCTATTGTTAATAATGCTGTAATGAACATGGGATATAAATATTGTTTGAGATCCTACTTTTGATTCTTTTAGATAAATGCCCAGAAGTAGGTAATTCTATTTCTAATTTTTTAAGGAACCTCCATATTGCTTTCCATAGAGGCTGCACCATTTTTCATTCCTACTGTGTACAAACGTTCCAATTCCTCCACTTTCTCATCTACACTTGCTAAATAGCTTTTGTGTGCTTATCCTATTTTATTTTTCTTCATGCAAATCTTGTCTATCTGGTGTTGAACTTCATGTGCTTATTCATTTATTGTATTTCTTCGCCTAGAATATAAACTCCATAACAACAGGAACTTTGTCTTTTTTGCTCACTGCTGTGTCCTCATCATCTAGACAAGTGCCTGGTGTGTAGTGTGTGCTTAACAAAATTTGGTGAATAACTGCTTGAAATTTGTATCAGAAAAATAAATTTGCAATTTAATGTTTAAAATACATTTTGAAAATGAGATGAACCCACCTACCAAATATCCTCCAATTTTTATCATATTATTTTTATATATCTTAATCTTTAAATTGTTTAGCTAAAAGGATAGCCAAGGTAATTGTTACCAACAGTTTATCTAATACAAAATGAACACAGACACAAGTTTAAGGATTATGTTAAAATTAAATTCCTTGGCCAGGTGTGGTGGCTCACGCCTGTAATCTCAGCACTTTGGGAGGCCGAGGCAGGCGGATCACAAGGTCAAGAGTTCGAGACCAGCCTGGCCAATATGGTGAAACCCCATCTCTACTAAAAATACAAAAATTAGCCAGGAGTGGTGGCGGATGCCTGTAGTCCCAGCTACTCAGGAGACTGAGGCAGCAGAATTGCTTGAACCCGGGAGGCGGAGGTTGTAGTGAGCCGAGACCAGGCCACTGCACTCCAGCCTGGGAGACAGAGTGAGACTCTGCCTCAAAAAAAAAAAAAAAATTAAATTCCTTGACTGAGCGTGATGGCTCACACCTGTAATTCCAGCACGTTGAGAGACCAAAGTGGGAGGATATCTTGAGTTCAGGAGTTTGAGACCAGCCCTGGCAACATAGTGAGACCCCCGTCTCTACAAAAAATACAAAAATTAGCTGAGTGTGGTGGCACATGCTTGTAGTCTCAGCTACTTGGGAGGCTGAGGTGGCAGGATCATTTGAACTTGGGAGGTCAAGGCTGCAGTGAGCCGTAGTCACGCCAAGGCACTTCAGCCTGGGCAACAAAGCAAGATATTGTCTCAAAAAAAATTAATTCTTTAATGTGTCTCTCATTTTTCTCAGGAAAACAGTTTCAACTTAAAGAAAACTACTGACAACTCATATGAGTTGCCCATTATATGCTCAGAAGTTGGCTACTATTAAAAAACATCTATTTCCATAGGAAAGCACCCTTGAAGGTAAAACTAAATGTAGCCTGTCTTACTGGGGTATTTTCATTCATGGAGTTTGCCAAAGAGAATATCCCATATTCAACACTACAAAGGCTAAATATCACACTTTAAAAATAATTATCAATCCATTTTAGTTTCCTTTGAATTAATTTCTGTATCCTGGTTTAAAAAGTGACATCAGCAGGGAATAGTTTGAATTGGTAGCCGTCCAAGATATTTTCTGTTGTCTCAAAGAGTATATTCTTGTTTTGTTTTGTTTTGTTTTTTTGAGATGGAGTCTCACTCTGTCCCCCAGGCTGGAGTACAGTGGTGCAATCTCGGCTCACTGCAAGTTCCGCTTCCCGGGTTCACACCATTCTCCTGCCTCAGCCTCCCAAGTAGCTGGGACTACAGGTGCCCACCACCATGCCTGGCTAATTTTGTTTGCATTTTTAGTAGAGACGGGGTTTCACTGTGTTAGCCAGGATGGTCTCGATCTCCTGACCTTGTGATCCGCCCCCCTCGGCCTCCCAAAGTGCTGGGATTACAGGCGTGAGCCACTGCGCCTGGCCCTTCAAAGAGTATATTCTAATATTACTTCTACAATGTCTGACAAATCAGTTCTTCTTAACCTTTTTTGGTATTGAGGATATCTTGAGACTATAATGAAGGCAATGCAGCCTATTCTAATAATTTTTCTAAAAGAAGCACAAATGTGCACAGACCAAACACTTTCCATACAGTTTTGGGGGTGTTTGGATGACTCTTACCCCCAGCATCGTAGTCCAGGGACACATTGTCAAGAACCTGTCATTAATAAAGCAAAGTAATGATGATATTTTAGTCTTTGAGATCTACCAGATAACTTATTTTACAAACTTACTTTTCCAAGGAAGCAGGAAATTAAACTGTTCAAAGATTGATTCATAGAAATGCAGCATTTTGGCTCTCTTGAATTAGGCTTTGAAAAAAAAAAAAGCAAAAACTTGAGAACTAGAGGAAGAGCTCCATTATGGCATTATTTTATTTTGTATTCAAAAACTTAGCTAGGAATCACCAGCTGAAGCTTGAGCTAATTTCTTGTCTTATAAGGGTAAATGGAGCTTTTAGCTCAAGAGAAATAAATGGGACATTCTGCCCTTCGGTAAATGAGAAGGACAGGCAAACCCTCCATCAATGTATCTGGTAAGTAGTAGACTGGGTTTATGAATACAGTGCATTTTCATACAAATACTTGATTAGCAGAGTGAAGACAGGGTACATTTTGATCCTGAGATAGTAGAAAAGCCAGTTGAGGTTGGGTGTACTATGTTCTAGCTGTGTTTTTCTCTCAAGTAACAGTTTTTAAATTGAGCAAGCCATTATCAAAGTGACCATAGACTTAATCTCTGGGAAGCAATGTGACTGACAGCATTCTCCCACCAGACCTTGGAGAGGCGATTCACAGCCCTGTAGGGTCTTGCCTTCTCTGGGATACTTTCTTTCCCTCTGGGCTTTTTCTACATAGTAGGAAAAGGAAAATGGCTGTAACGGCAATAGCTACACACTGACAGTTTCGTTAGAGGACATGTGTCCCGACTTATGAACAAGAAAAGGTTTTTTCCTCTGATGAGCTTCCCACTGGTGCTAGTTGATTGATGGTAGAGTTCTCACAGCATAGCATCAATGATTTCACCACCTTTGCACCTGTATCAGCTCTGGGCTTCTCTTTCTCCTGTGTGCACTGCCCAGGATGTAATGAGAAGGGTCTGGTGCCAATGGGGAGCAGGACATCTCTTCTTCCCCAAATAGAGCCATGAGAAGAAAGCTGTGTACACCCAGTCAAGCCCTCTTCCTCCAACCTCGTAGATCTAATGGGTAGCGCTAATGGTTTCCTAACAAACATTTTATAACTTAAAGATCAAAATCTTCACTGAAAACATTTATCGTGAATACATTGATCATAACATTCAGGAAAAGGATATATTAGACCATCAACCCAAAAATGCTAAGAAAGTCCATTGTAGAGATTATGAAACTTGAGTTATTTTATATTTCTTCATTTCCATTTTGTTAAGGTTTTAGCTTATGGATTACTATACAGCATTTTTATATTCTATTCTAACTTATCCCAATGTATATAATAGTCTGTGAGATTTAGATGACTATGAATTGTTTCTAATAAAGATTTTTATTTTTCCTGTTTTTCCTTTTTTCTGAAGTTTTTTTCAGAAGAGACCTATTATTATTAAGAACCATTACACGTGTCAGTAATAGTCAAAACCTCAAATAAGCATGGTCACACTTATTTAACATTTTTTCTCTCATACTGCCATGCCTATTTAACTACAGAATTCCATGTAATGGGATTTTAACTTTGCAAGTTCTATTTACTTCCTAGTTGCTGAGCTTGGGAGACCTAACTTAAGGACGCAACAAATTCTTTCCATCTAAGTATCCAAAGAAATTTCTCAGAAAAAAATCCATACACTCACTGCCTATGTCTAAATCCTTCATTGACCTGAAAATCTTGAAGGACTCAGAATGCTATGGTCATTGTTCTAAGAACTGTAGAGATCAGGGCTGTAAAAGCAATGCAGTTAGTTTCTCCTCAAGAAGATCTGGCAAATGTTTAACAAATACTGTTTTTATTAGCACTTCCAAACTAAGAATATACTTTTTGAGAAATGGATGTTGATATATGATGTAGCATTTGTATTACTACTAATAAACACTCAACTGATCATGCACAGTCAGTCAATTCTGGCCTAATTTGCATACTTTGAATTTATTTATGCAACAAACAATTATTTGGTGTATATCAGGGCTTAAGCAGTGTATTGGTTTGGAGGGGATACTCAAAAGTATATCAAACATGCAATCCTCAAAGAAACATATCAGCAGAAGTCATGCATACAAAAAGTGCCACTAGAGTGAGGTAGAGATGGAAGTAGAATAAGAATCACATCTGGTTGTGGGATAATATGAACAGAGTCCCAAAGATAGCCTTCTTCTGAGGGCTCTGAGTGGGTAGATTTACTTTGAATGTCCTGCTGGAGATAAGGCCAGTTTACACTCAAATGCTCTTTTGGAGGTTTTTATCCTCATCCATCTGACTTTCAGAACCTACTCTCCATCATCTACCTGCAAACTACTCTCCTTAATTAAACAATTAGACAAGTAAAGAGTTTATATTTTTGGTTGTTGTTGTTCTACACTCCTTATTGGCCAGAAGTTCTGTGGCTCCATATGCTAGCTGCCCTTCTTTTTTTCTCTCCACTTAATCAAATCAGGAAAAAAATAAAACTTCTTGCTTTATTTTTAAATGCCGAAACACAAAGGAGAGCTGTTGGCTAACCATTCTACTCCATCTTGAAAGTGCTGCTTGCACAATTTCTACTGATGTCAACTTTTTCGAACATTTCTTTTTCTCTTATATTTTCACTTTATCATGTAAGTAATCATAAGCATATAAAATTGCTAATTGTTACTTATTATATTAATATAGAGACTGTAGTAAAATTTTCCCCCCACAAGATGAAAAAAACATATTAATATTTTAATACATTTATTTCAGGAGACTTTTTCCTGTGCAAATAGAGGCTTTTTTAAAACCGTATATAGACTGTTTCTGTTTTAACCACTGGAAACATAGCATATATCTCTTGTTAGTGTTTTTTATGTCAATACACATTTATTTATTTAACGATTATTTATTAAGCACCTTCACTATCCTATATGTGAGTGTGTGTGTGTGTACGTGTGTGTGTGTGTGTATGTATATGTGTGTGTGTGTTCTTTTTTTTCTTTCTTTCATTTTTTTTTTAAATAGGATCTTGCCCTATCATCCAGATGGGAGTGGCATGATCACAGCTCACTGCAGGCTAGGACTCCTGGGCTCAAAAAATGCTCCCACCTCAGCCTCCTGAATAACTAGGACTACAGATTTGTGCCACCACACTCAGCTAATTTTTATTTTGGGTAGAGATGAGGTCTTGCGATCTTGCCCAAGCTGGTCTCAAACTCCTGGCCTCCAGTGATCCACCCACTTTGGCCTCCCAAAGTGCTGAGATTACAGGCGTAAGCCACCATGCTCAGCCTACCTTCACTACTATGAACACGGAGAATACCATAACAAACAAATGTCTAACCTCAAAGAGGTCATATTCTGACCAAACTGGACAGATACAAATAAAAACAAACAAACAAGTAAACTAATGAGTAAGAATAATTTCGAAACCAGTAGGTGCTGTAAGGTAATAGAACAGGTAGATGAGAGAAGATGGCAAGAGGGATGGGAGTGTGGGTGCCCACCTTAGGCAGGTGGTCATGGAACATGGGTTGGCACAAGTAATATTTGAAGGAAGATAAAAGTGGCAAGAAGGAGACATTCATGTGAGGATTCAGGGAGAGCATTCCCCACCCCCAAGGAAAAAAATGGGACAGCAAGGATGAAAAGCTGAGGGAGTTGTCAAATAAGAAAAAAATAGCTGCTGATATAGCTGGGAATGGTGAACTAGAAAGTACAAGATTCCAGAGAGGAGGCAGCACCTAGCAGTTTGAGAAACCATGGTCATGAGAGTGGATTCTTACCTAATTACAGTGGGAGTTCTCAGAGAACTTCATCTCCGGCCTCTCAGACTCCTCTCTTCTCTGTTGCCTCTCCCAGCAGTTTTCCCTTGCAATTTTATGAACCTGTATTCAAGTTGTGCTCTCCTATCTTAATTTTTCTCTTTATATCCTGGGCTCTACTTTGCAAACTGAGTTTAATGACATTCTGTAGACCCAACTTTTTTTTTTTAAAGACAGAGTCTCGCTCTGTCACCCCAGGCTGGAGTGCAGCGGCACAATCTCGGCTCACTGCAACCTCCGCCTCCAGGTTCAAGTGATTCTCCTGCCTCAGCTTCCCCAGTAGCTGGGATTACAGGTGCGCATCACCACACCCAGTTAATTTATGTATTTTTAGTAGAGACAGGGTTTCACCATGTTGGCCAGGCTGGTCTCGAACTTTTGACCTCAAGTAATCTGCCCGCCTCTGCCTCCCAAAGTGCTGGGATTGCACCAGCACTTTGAGCAGTTTGAGAAACCATGGTCATGAGAGTGGATTCTTACCTAATTGCAGTGGAAGTTCTCAGAGAACTTCATCTCCGGACTCTCAGACTCCTCTCTTCTCTGGTGCCTCTCCCAGGCACAGTTTTCCCTTTTACTTTTATGAACCTGTATTCAAGTTCATAAGAGAGCCACCGTGCCCAGCCAAGACCCAACATTCTAATTTTCAACATTCCCCAAATTGCTAATTTATTCCCTCCTTTGTTCAACTATGAGCTCTGGTACATAACATATGCATGCACTAAAATAAAAATTTAATAACATTTGTGAAAAATAAAGTGAACAAAACACTTAAAATATCTGTTCTTTGGAGTATCATAGTTAATTTTATAAACTTGCTTCATTGTTTATTCAGATCACTGACCCCTCAACAACTTGGTGGAACATTAAATTAACACATTATTGTTCCACCTCTCTGGTTGTGCCTCTTTTTCTCCAATGTCAATGCTACAGTGTATGAGGGACCAAATCCACTTTGCATAAGCAGTTAAACTCACAGCCTAACAGGATTTGGAATCCCTAATAACTGTGTCTGGGGATTATGTTTTTCTTAAATCTCAGACTTTTGGTCAAGGATTTAGACATATGGTCCCATACAAAGCAATCTGGTACACGAGAACTGTTTTGTCTATCATGAGTCTCAGAAGCGTTATATCACTGGTTTGGATGAGACAGGAAAGAAAAGTAAAATTTTAGTTATGCTTTTGAAGCATTAATTCAAGACCCTGCACATCTGCCCACAGTTGACCTTCCTAACTTGTTCTGTAGTGAAGGGTAAGGCACTTTTCTATACTAATTTGTCTGGGCCCATGAGTATCCTTGTATTATGAATGGTTTCCATGAGAATTGAGGGCTTTCTAAAGATAGTCACATGCTGAAAAAAACAACAACTTAGGGCCCTGTGCTATAATGAAGAAGAGATACTTCCCCTTGGATACTGTAAAATAATTTTTGGGAAACCAAAATCTACTCAAATGTTTCAGTAGAAAGTGACTAAAATTAACTGGATCAAGGTGCATGGTTTTTGTTTTTGTTTTTGTTTTTGTTTTTGTGTTAGGAGGGAACTGGAGTAATTGTTTTGTTTTTGTTTTTTTTTTATACTTTCAGTTTTAGGGTACATGTGCACAACGTGCAGCTTTGTTACATATGTATACATGTGCCATGTTGGTGTGCTGTACCCATTAACTCGTCAATTACATTAGGTATTTCTCCTAATGCTATCCCTCCCCCCTCCCACCACCCCATGACAGGCCCTGGTGTGTGAAGTTCCCCACCCTGTGTCCAAGTGTTCTCATTGTTCAATTCCCACCTATAAGTGCGAACATGCGGTGTTTGGTTTTCTGTCCTTGCGATAGTTTGCTCAGAATGATGGTTTCCAGGTTCATCCATGTCCCTACAAAGGACATGAACTCATCCTTTTTTATGGCTGCATAGTATTCCATGATGTATATGTGCCATATTTTCTTAATCCAGTCTATCATTGATGGACATTTGAGTTGGTTCCAAGTCTTTGCTATTGTGAATAGTGCAGCAACAAACATACGTGTGCATGTGTCTTTATAGTAGAATGATTTATAATCCTTTGGGTATATACCCAATAATGGGATGGCTGGGTCAAATGGTATTTCTAGTTCTAGATCCTTGAAGAATCACCACACTGTCAAGTCAAGCATAGAAAGTCAAATATCACATTCTCACTCACATGTGGGAGCTAAAAAAAAGTGAATCTCATGAAGATAGAGAGTAGATCAGTGATTACCAGAGCCTGGGAAGGGTACTAGGGAGGTGGGATGAGAAGTTGATTAATGGGTACAAATATATGGTTTGATAGAAGAAATAAGAGCTAGTATTAGACAGACAACTAGGGTGACTATAGTTTACAACACTCTATCATATATTTCAAAATAGCTAGAAAAGAAGCATTCAAATTGTTCTAGCATAAACAAAAGACAACTGTTTAAGGTGACAGATAGCCCAAGTACACTGATTTGATCTTTACAAATTATCCAAAGTTATTAAGTTATCACATGTACTCCCAAACTATGAACATCTAGTATGTATCAATAAAAAAGATGGGGATAATGAGGATTAAATGAGACAATGCATTTAATGGACCTAGCACAGAGCCTGCCACACACTAATTTCTTACTAGATGTGATTGTGACTACTATCAAAAATAAAAATAAATACAGCATTTTAGAAAGAAGATTGTAAATCCATAAGAAGCAATCTTACCCAAGCAACCAAAACCATGATCAAATGATCAAAAAGTAAGTTAATGTGGGTAATCATTAAAACGATATATATTTACCTTCAACATTTTATTTCAGCTTAGAACATTTAAATGTACATTTATTTGCTGATCTTTTAACTTAGAAAAAGCTAGGCCTTTGCCTGGATATGAATCCTTGGGTTCTGCTTCATCTTTATACTTATGATGCATTTGCTTAAGGTTGTTTTAAAAAAATAAATGGAGTAAAAGACCAGCCTGGGCAATATGGTAAAACCCCAACTCTATTAAAATACAAAAAATTAGCCAGGTGTGGCAGCATGCACCTGTAATCCAGCTACTCGGGAGGCTGAGAGAGGAGAATCACTTGAACCCAGGAGGTGGAAGTTGCAGTGAGCTAAGATCGTGCCATTGCACCCCAGCTTGGGTAACAGAGCGAGACTCCATCTTTAAATAAATAAATAAATAAATGGAGCTAGAATCCAAGACTATATCTGAAGTTATATGATTACATATTCCTCTCAGTCTTTTATAGAGACCTCCCCAAAGCTAATTTGAAAGCAGTTTTCTAGCAATTCTTTTTCGTTACATCTTTTGAAAGAATCTACTTAGTTTTCCCAGAAAAAATAACCTTCTTGCCTTTGATATTTAACATTAGCAAGTTTATATAATCTTAATTAAATGACATAATTTCCATATTAACTACACCTGGCACTAACAGGTTTTGGAACAAACAGAACCTGACTGTCAGCAAGCATACAAGTCAAGTGAGAAAAGCAGAGGTTTGCAGGCCTATTAAAGGGGTGCCCAGAAGTTGAATGTATTAAATTATCACATGTATCCTAAAACGAAGTACATCTACTACACATCAATTTTTTTAAAAGATGGGGTGAATGAGGATTAAATGAGACAATGCATGTAATGGAGCTAGCACATTCTGGACAGGTGATGGGGAGTGTCAATTAATCTAAAGAATTCCTTAGGAGGTGTTTGCTGAAGAGAGTATCTATGCCATTAATATCAAAGAATAAAAATGTAGCATTTACATCCCCAAAAGGACTTTTGGAGTGTCTCTGAACTATTTGTGAAGCAAATAGAGAAAAAAGCAAATAGAGAAAAAAGCAAATAGAGAAAAGAACATTCTCTGTCAGCAACCAATGCTACTGCCTGTCAACAAATATTTGGGGTCTATCTCCTAAGAGTGAAATTGCAATAGTCATTCATTCATTCATTCACTTATTTTTTCAAAAAATGTTTGAGTATTATGTACCCAACCTTGTGCAGAGCTGGAATTCTAAAAATGAAAAAGATAAGCTCCTTCCCTCAAGAAATTCACAAATGACAGGAGAGATAGTCAACTAAATAGTTAACAGTGCATGGGAACCATGATTAAAATGCAGTCCCTGAAAAGTAGGATTCAAGGAGCATGATTGACAACTAAAAACACCTCAGAGAACAGTACATTTCCAGTAGTCTCTCCAACACTACAGTAATATACAAGATTTATGGACATTTCAAAGACTTCCATCTTAATGGAGATTGAGAATTATGATCGAGAAACTGAAGAGAAAATAAGATACGTCTCAGAGACTGATGATGAGAAGTAAAGGAAGGCAGGGAGTCAAAAGAGGATATTTCTGGAAATTTATAAAACTGTAATGTTATAGTCTCTAAAGCATATCATTAGAGAGTTTTGTAAGAAAAATCAAACAAATTGTTAGTACATTTTTCAAAAAAATTATATTATGCTATTTATTTTACCTCAAGTGTGTGAATATTATTAATAACAGGATTTAACTTTTATTTTTAATATTTTAACACTCTGGTACCTAAAATAAGGCCTAACATAAAATTAGTGTAAAAATAAAGTTTGAGAAATCAGTGAATAAATAAATAAATAAATAAATGGAATATTAGGGTAGAGAGTAAGATATTGTAAGGTCTGATGCATTTCTTTTCATCCAACTTTCATCCAACTTTGAGTCTTAAATATAGGAGTTCACTGACCCAAGCAGTGATGAGCATGTTTAAATATCTTAAGATACCTGTGAATATAGCATATTTTGGGAAAGACAAAATATTTGGTGTAACTATTGTATAGGGTATACATAGAATTGGTTTTATCATCAAATGGTAAACAAAAGACATGCTGCGGTGATATGGCAGAGTCTTACAATTCAGGCTACCATACTTACAGGCAACGAGAATTAGTGAAAATTTTCAAATAGAGGAGATGCAGATGGGATCTCAGAAAAGATAAATCTGGCAGTAGTTTGGAGAATGAATTGGAATGAAAAGAGCCTGGAACAAAGATACAAGTTAAATATTAGCCATATAGTTAACTTGAGGGAAATTTGGTAAATTTTAAGTTCATATGACTCTGATCTCTTTTTTATTAAAGGTAGGAGGGAGGGAGAGAGAGACAGAAACCAGGTTACTCACAGTCTTTTCACTTTAGAGAATGGATGCGTAACTCTAAGACAAGAAAATCAAGAAAAGAAACGATGAGCTAATTTTTAACATGAAGATCTTAGGTTGTCTGCAGTCATCCATGCAGATATATGTATCACAGAGGAGTTGATTCATTCATTTATTCAACAAATATTTATTGAACATATACTATTTAATCCTCACAATGCAGAGAACTGGGGACTCAAGACAGAAATGATAGATGTTTTTGCTTCAATGAATTCATGTCTGATGTAGAGACAAAAAAGTAATAATATAAGATGAATAAGTCCAGGGTACATTAGGGTCACAGAAAGTGTAGCCTTTAAGTGTGTGGAGGAGTCTTGAGTACAATAACCTGACTTGAAAGATAAGCTTATGTTTCCTGGATGGGGAGGTGGGTAAGAGAGCTTCTTGGAGGAAGGCTGAAACATGAGATGTTCTGCTCAGCTGGTGATGGGACAGAGAATAGGAAGAAGCAGATGCTGAAGTGAAAAGGGCCAGATCATGAGGCCCCTTTGCAATGCAAGGAAACTTTACATTTTATCCAGTGACAGCAAGCAGTGGAAGAAATGTGAATAGGAAAATGATATATGAATTAAATCTGCGCATTGAAAGGAATACTTTGTTGGCAAATCAAAGACTTGATTGCTAGCAAGTCAACAAAGGGGTCGTTGCACTTTCTCTCAATATAGATATAGAAGATATTGATATTGATATCGATATAGATATAAAGATAACCTGCCCTGGTATAGTGACAGTGACAGGGTAAGGGAAAGATGAGGAATGGAGGAATTCAGAGGTAGGTAACCTGGCCTAGAGATGATTGGATGAATGGAAGTGTTAATAAAAGAGAGTGAATAATTCAGTATGACCTTTGTTTTCAGGTTTCGGCAGCTGAGCAGATACTGGTGCCATTTCACCAAAAAAAGGAAGATCTCTACAATTAAGTACTTAATCGACTTCTCTTGTCAAAAGTAAGACAGAAATACAAAATGTACATAAACACAGTATTCTCTGAAGGATGCTGAATTAATATTGTTCAAATTCATTACTGAGATTAAAGCAAAAAAAGAATCAGTTCATGATGAATCAGAATTTGAACAGCAAAATGAAACATTATTTTATTACTGACAAGGCTGTATTGGAACAACTGTCTTGAAAATAAAATGCCAACAGTTAACTTTCACTTACAGACTTACCCATTGTTTTATTCCAGCTCTGTCTGCTAGCTTTTCTCCATGAAATTTCTCTGTCTATTAGCAGTTTTTGTGGAATTTGCTCCACTGTCATGATGCTATATATATCAACTTGCCTCTATGCTGCAAATGATCCATGTTCTTGGCCAGAAGAGCTGTCTAAAATATGTACATATGACAAAGATATTTGGGACAGAAAATTTCTTAACGTGGTGGGATGGTGAAAAATTGGCATTAACATGCACAGGACACATAAACTTTGCATTTGAAAGAGAGACAACAGCATAAGATAATTTCACATGAAATCCAATTGTAAGATTTTGGTTTTTCAACAACTTACAGAATAAAATGACTAGAAAATAGTAGAATTTAAAATGATTTTTATGACCATTTCTAAATTATCTTTGATGAGTCCCAAGATAATTTTCCACAAAATACTTAATAGTTCTGACCTACATTTATTTCTCCTTTACATGTTTTCATTCATTCAATAACTGCTACGTATAACACACATGATGAATATTTTTTCAAAGAAAGGGAAAAAGAAAAAGAAAAAAAGAAAGGAAAACAAAGGAATGAGAGCGAAAGAAAGATGAGGAGTTGGGGAGAGAGAGAAAGAATACTCTAAATCTTTAGTAAAATTTTGGTCATACCTAATTACTATCTCTTTTTTAAAATCACTGATAATGAATCACTTCTCAAGAGAAAGTATGGTTGGACATAGTGGCTCACATCTATGATCCTAGCACTTTGGGAGGCTAAGGTGGGATGATTGCTTAAGGTCAGGAGTTCAAAACCAGGCAGGGGCAACAAAGCGAGATCCAGGCTCTAAAAGAAAAAAAAAAATTGCTGAGTGTGGTGGTGTGCACCTGTAGTCCCAGCTACTTGGGAGGCTCAGGAGGGAGACTTATTTGAGCTCAAGGCTGCAGTGAGCTGTGATTGTACCGCTAAACTCTAGTCTGGGTAACAGAGTGAGATCCTGTCTTTAAAAACAAAGAAAGAAAGTATGGCTTGACAGAAAAATTCCACTGAATGATCTTCAAATGATTTACATTCTGCTAAATGTTGGAGGTCCAGTTCTCTCTATTGCTTCATTTCCCATCAATGTTGTTAAATTTTAGGAGAAATGAAAGTACTTTTAACTTTTTTAAAATGAAACATTGAAAAACTACCTTTGGAACTGATAATTTTCTTAATAAATAAACATTTAGAGTTTTTATATTTTAGGGAAATTTCTTTAAAGCTCAATACAAAAGCAAACTAAATGAATCTTATGTCAAGTTATAATATACACTAAATTTTAATTTTTTTAATTTCAGGAATAGAACAAATTCTCTTATAATTTTGCTAAATAACATGCACTATAAAATAATTGTCACTAATAATTACTTGTTATTAAACATTTCATCAACACCATCATTAGCATTGTCATTAACAAGTCCCTCTATTCTAACTCATTATAGGAGTCAGTCTCTCTCTCTCCGTTCTTCTCTTCCTCCCTACCTCCATTTCTCATTTTTCTAATGCATATTTATTTACCTGATTTGCCATTTAATCAAAGGCTACCCTATTTCGCCATTACTTAATATTATTGAATACTATAATTCTATTACATTAGTTCTAAATGTAAACAGACCTATTTTCAAAGCTGTGAATTCAATATATTTAAATAGCAAAAAATGGCTATTATCAAATGGAGATATGTATATACACATATAGTTTATAGTAACGCTTTACTGTACATATATATTCATAAATAATGTACTTTGAAACTATCCTGCGTTTATCCCAGACTCAATGGGATTATGACAAATAATAAACAATCTAATTTTTAAGGGTTTCATATTAAGCAATTCAGAATGTTGGCAAATATTGCAAAATCATGACAGCTGATATGGTTTGGATCTGTGTCCCTGCTCAAACCTCAGGTCAAATAGTAATCCCCATTGTTGGAGGTGGAGCCTGTTAGGAGGTGACTGGATCATAAGGGTGGAGTTCTCACGAATAGTTTAGCACCATCTTTTTGGTGCTGTTCTCGTGACACACTCCTTATGAGATCTGGCTGTTTAAAAGCGTCTGGAACCTGTCTCCCTCTCTCTCTTCCTCCCGCTCCAGCCATAGAAGAGGTTGCCTGCTTCGCCTTTGCCTTCCACCATGACTGAAAGTTTCCTGAGGCCTCCCCAGAAGCTGAGCAGATGCCAGCATCATGCTTCCTGTACAGGCTGTGAAACCATGAGCCATTTAAGCCTCTTTTCTTCGTAAATTGCCAGTCTCAAGCATTTATTTACAGCAGTGTGAGAACAGCCTAACACAACAACGTTTAGTGTTATGCTATTATTTTCTCTATGTAGTATTACAGACAATTTCTATACAAATGCCTTCACAAAAGAGTAATACATAAATACCAAATAAATAAAATCTATAGTTTTTCTTAATTCTAAATTATAACCTCTGCAATAAATACAACTGTTTCAAAAGAATTTCAGCCATTCAAAATAGATTGAAAATGGCATATTATAAAAAGAATATAGACAAATACCCGCTCTACCTTTCAATTTTGTAGCTTTAAATTGATACCTGAACTTCATGGCTGTCTATCTGTGTTTATTCATTCATCTATTCATTTGTTTGTCATTTTCAGACAGCTTGGTTCCATCTGTCACCTGGTTATCAGACTTCTAGGAAGAAGAATCATATTACCATATAATAAAAAGAAAATGGGCTTTGTAGTGGGAATATTTAAATTGGCATTCCAGCTCAATCATAACCCTGTAGGCAGAATCCTGCACTCTCACACTGGGGCTTTATCTACCCCTTAGGGAGCATTTGGAAAAAAACATACAAGTGGTTTTGATTAAGCTTAGATGTTAGTGCCTAGGAATAAGAGCTTCTAACTGTGATATTCTCAAAATTAAGACTTGTTCTGCCTAAAATGTTAATCATCATCCTTATGAATTTAAGAAATAAAGCCTGGCACGGTGTCTCATGCCTCATCCCAGCACTTTGGGAGGCCAAGGCGGGCAGATCACTTGAGTTCAGGAGTTCAAGACCCACCTGGCCAATGTGGTGAAACCCTGTCTCTACTAAAATTAAAAAAAAAAAAAAGCTGGGCATGGTGGCACACACCTGTAATTCAGCTACTTGGGAGGCTGAGGCAGGAGAATTGTTTGAACCTGGGAAGTGGAGGTTGCAGTGATCCAAGATTGCACCACTGCACTCCAGCATGGGCAACAGAGCAAGACTCTGTCTCCAAAAAGACACTTTAAGAAAAAGAAATTAAGAAATAAGCTACTCATTAAATATTTATTAAATATTGCTTTTAGCATTGCAGATATGCAATTACTCCACCAAAGTTCACCCTCACCTGGGTATGTAAGTTTCTTTGTAATTATGATATATAATTTATATGTATGCCCATGTTAAGAAACTATTCATTTTCTTCTGTGCTTCAAGTACTCAGATAAGCCTTTTTCAAGCAAAAATAATCTTGTAGGATCACACAAAGTCAAATATTAAGCAACCTCAAAGAAGTGATGAAACTTTAACTGACCCTGATCGAATTAATCCTAGTTCATAAAATACTTACTATATTAAAAGAGAGATCTGAGATAATCTGTTTCAAAGAAGTTGTTTGAAAGTCAAATAGAGTACTTACTTGACCAAAAGTTGCTGGCCCATCTCTTTAATATAACCAATTTTAAAAATTACAAAGCCTGATTTCAACCACTGGGACAGAAGAGAAGAAATAAGGACAAGGCTCCTGCATCCACATGAGTCCAAAGTCAGGAAAAGACATGAGGACACATCAAGTTTGACCCTTGAACATTTGAACAGAAAGTACTGGACAAGCCAATAACCAGGAAAATATTTCAAGTTCTGGCCAGAGAGTCTAACCCAGGTTTTTACTTCCCCTCCATCTAACATTGGCCTGTAAACATCTGTCCTCCACCTCCTGAGTGTTCAATTCCGTTGAAGTGCTTTCAAATATCCTCCAAGTTACACCCAAAAACGATGAATCTGAATGTTCCCAAATGTTTCTTTCCAGCTGCACCAGAGTCGTGCTGAGTTCCACCTAGGCAGGTCCCAGTGGTCTGCAATACTCTTGATTTCTTCAATCTGAGAGTAGGCATCTCCAGACCCAGGAATGACTCAGCTTCACTTTTAATTTGAGATTTTATACTCTGCATCACTCCTAAATCATTTAAGAAAGCTGAAATCGCTTTTCCGTTTTCCAAACTCCCCAGACCAAATATAGTGCTGATTATACCCAACAGGTATTAAATAGGGGGGTGATTGCAGTTACAAAGTTGTAATGGTGTCTTTTTTTCTTTTGTAACGGAATGTGTAAATCAAAGTATATACATTGTGTGGTGTTCCTGTTTCTGGAGTTTCATGAAGATTTACACATGGCATTCAGTGTTCTCTATAGATCTGCCTACCTTTGCGAATTCATCTGTTAACCCCTCTTCCTTTGAGAGAGCACCGGCGATGGTGGTCAACTCCTTGTGTTTTCTCTCTCTCCTACTGGTTATTCTTGAATTAAGCACAGACTTGTCAGCTCGGTTGCTTTATCATGAATAATGTGTGTGACCTTGCAGTTCTTCCACAGTTCAGCAAACAAGTGCTAGCTTCAATGACCAAAAATTAAGGAAGGAAAACACAGTTTTTAAAATGATCCATCTTTTAACAGCCGAAACCGATGTGTCTATGGTGCGGCATCTTGCTGTTGTACTTCTGAAATACAGACCTGTGTAAATGATCATTTCTGACTTAACCGTGAGATGCTCACGGGTACCTTTCCTGTTGTTTTGTTAGAATTGAAATCAAGACTATTTCTTTGGAATAGATACAACAGTGTTTTTCCACTGTATTTCATTTGCAAAAGTTGAGAACTGCTTTCTCTACCTTTTGCAAAATAATTGATATATTCCATATTGGATTCTCAAAGACTTTAATATGGTGAATCTATTCAACCTAGAAATTGTATTCATCCTTTCATGACTGTGGCCTGAGTTCCCCAGCTCCTCTCCTACTTTTTTTAGATGAGATTTAGCACACTCTCAGTTATTTAAACTGCAACATTTCTTGAGTATGTATATTGAGGCCACCTGAGCTCATAGCTGATTCAGTAACCAGTTTCATGCTGTGTCATTCACTACTTAATACTGCCAAGGTGAAAATGTGGAGGAAAAATGTATCCTTCTGTGTCTGGGAAGCATATACACTTGTACATTTTTTAATACTCTGATTCTGTAACATTTGTGAGTTTTGTTTTGTTTTACAGAAAAAAAAAGTGATAAAGCAATCAGAAGACCAAGAGGTTTACTATTGATGCTTAGGGTCGTCTGACCTTGGCTGGCCAATAGACCTACATGGCCAAATTAATTTAAGAGAGTAATAATTTTTCAAAAGCCAATTTTTTTTTCTGTATTTTCTGTATGAAACTGCCAATATCATGAATAGAAAGGGAGAACCATAAAGGAGAAAGAATATGATGTTCTGTTATGTTCGTGTGAACCTAAAGAAACAATGTGGAGGCAGGCGCGATCAGCCGAACTCTAAGGACTTGATGATGTTGCTTGGAAGGCATCCATAGCTGCATTTTGCACTCTTAGTATGTAATCATATTGCCAAAGACAAACTATTTCATCATTTATTGTAAATAACACTTTTCCCCAGACCTACCATAAAGTTTCTGTGATGTATTGTCTTCCAGTTGCAATAAAAATTACTGAGTTGCATCAATTGAAGAAAAAAAAATAGAGGGGTGATTGTTCTATTCTAAATGTAAAAATGAAAGAAATATACAATTTCAGGCAGTATGTACAATACTTTCTGAGTTGGAAAACTTTATTAGAAAAGAAGAAAATAACCATAACTGCCTGTCTGTGGAATGATTATTTAGCTGAAAAATTCAATTTGTACAAGAGAATTGAAAAGTGCTTTGTGGAAGAAAAAATTGATTAGATGCACACTTGAAATCATTTGCATAACACTCTATTCTCATACTTTAAGCTTTAATAGTTTCTGAGTAAGAACTCTTGTCTTTCAAGGTCTGTACTTCCAGGCTTCAGGGTCTGTAGGTAATGACTTCAAGGCCTCGGCAATTAGAATATGGCATCCCTGAAGGAGAAAAAGTGGAAAACTAATAATTTGTGCCCCCTACAAGATGATCCTCAAGAAGCCTAGAGACTGAAAGCTTGGGGATTTAAATTTTCCCTGTAAGAACTAGGAGAGTAAGTATTTCAAAAGGCAGAGGTGGAGGTCCTTCTGCAAAGATAAGTGCTTAAGAGTTTAATCTTGAGTTTAAAATGGAGCAAAACCAGAAAGTACTGTCTTCCACAGACTTGGGGACAGGGAGAGTTAAGAGCTGCAGCCCAAGTTCCAAACAATGACTTTTAGAGAAGGCCCTGACTCTGAAAAACAAACTACAATGGGCAGATTCAAATATATCCTGGAAGCATCCCAAAATCTGTAGCATCATGGTGGGAGCTGGAAATCAGTTCTGTAGGGCTGCGATTGTTTGGTTAGAAGGATATTGTTTCTTTGATGGGGAGTCCTTCCTTCTTTGATATAATTCATGTAATGAGAAAAAGAGAGAAAAATACCTGGAGACATCTGGAGGTTAATAAGCCTCATCTCAGTAACTACCAAGGGCAGAATCACGTAACCATACCACACACACACACACACACACACACACACACACAGTAACACAAGAAAGGGGTGAGATGAAAAAGTTCTTGAGGATTGAATGAGCAGTCGGCAATTCCAAGAAGCAAGTATGGGGCATGGAGTGAAAGGAAGGAAGCTTCACCACCTAAAAAGCAGACAAAAAGAGATCATCTTCCCTGAAGAAAGATGAGAAGAGTCTATTTAAACTCCAAAAAATGTCTTGCCCCATACCTTGAAGGAAAGATGTGACAACAATTTCTTTTTACCATTCTGACCAGTATGACTTGACTTGTATTTGCTCTGGCTGGTGGAAATTGAGGAATATCTACTAAAATCAGGAAAGACTAGACATTGAAAGGAGAAGATAAGAAAGGAAGGGACTACTAGATTTGACTCAGCATCCTCACGGTCTGCCCAGGAAACCTCTAAGTCACCTCCTGCCTGACCACCCTCCTCATCTCACTCTACTTCTTTGCAAACTCTACCCTGTTTTACTATAGGGGCTTTGCCTTCCTCCTGTAGTTCCTGCTTAAAACCTAGATTTTCTTTAAGATACTTGGCACACAAAAAAGGAGGGGATTTTTTTTCTCCTCAAGATGAGGAAATGAAACAAATATTGCAATAAAAGAAACCCAAGAGAATTCCAAAGTATCAAAAAGAAAATCACATTTGAACTCATCTATTCCCGGCTCCAGAGTTTAATTTCTCTGCTTTATTCTTGGTACAGAGAATGTGACCTCTCCAAGCTTAATTTCTTTGTCCACTTTTATAAAAACACAAAAACACATCGATATTTATATTAAAATATAAAAACAATCTTAAAAATTGCAGAGGTATGGTTAGAACTCAGGGAAATATTAGTGAAAACAACTAGCTCAGTGCTCATTAAATATTAGAATTTTTTTCTCTCTACTCCCAGATAAGTCTGCCTGTTAAAATATAGGACACCCAGTAAAATCTGAATTTCAGAAAAACAACAAATAATTTCTTAGCATGGGTAGGTCCCAAATGTTGCATGCATTTTTATTTCCTAAATCTGGCAATCCTACACTCCAGAAAACAGAAATGAACAACATAGACAGTGTGGGGTGATAGAAACAAAACTAACCCAATATTTAAATTCCAGCTCCATCTGGTCCACGCTCTGTATTGCTTGTTTAAAGTATAATATTTCACCTCAATTTTGAAAGTTCCCAACACAAAGAAATGATAAATGTGTGAGGTGATGGATATACTAATTAGTTTGATTTGATAACCACACATTATATGTATTGAAATATCACTATAAACCCCACAAATATGTACAATTATGTGTCAATTAATTTTTTAATTTTTAAAAAAATTTCTTTGCCTCAGTGAAGCTTTGTAATCCATGGGCTGAAATAATGATCATTAAGGTCTCTTTCAAAACCAAAATTATATAAACCTATGGCAACCATTGAATATTAATAGACCCTCTCCTCTTCTAGAATTATGAAAATGTTTAAATGTCTAATATTAAAGGAAATTCCACAAAACCCTCTGTTGCAACAGGATACTCTACCAATGATACAAGACTATCACTGTGGAGACTAGGATATGTGTTAGGACTTTTGAAAGCAAAGCCATAGGAGAAAAATAAGTTGCTCTTCCGTTAATTTTTGTGATCAGAGAATTTTGAAGAAGTTGTTTTCATTTTGGCATATATGTAAGTTTGAGCTTTACTACTTAGTAATTTTTTTTTTTTTTTTGAGACAGAGTCTTGCTCAGTCGCTCAGGCTGGAGTACAGTGGCATGATCTCAGCTCACCACAACCTCCACCTCCTGGGTTCAAGTGATTCTCCTGCCTCAGCCTCCCGAGTAGCTGGGACTACAGGCATGCGCCATGATGCCCAGCTAATTTTTGTATTTTTTAGTAGAGACAGGGTTTCACCGTGTTGGCCAGGCTGGACTCGAACTCCTGACCTCATGATCTGCCCGCCTCGGCCTCCCAAAGTGTTGGGATTACAGGCTTGAGCCACTACTCCCTTCCCTACTTAGTAATTTTTTAATTGATATTACATATAGGGACACAATGATTCTTTCAGCTTTTCTAAAGGTTTTAAACTAGTCCTGTATGCCATGGGGCTAGCCAAGGGGTGGGAGATTGTGAAGAACTGCCTGGAGCAAAACAAGTGGTGATGTGTCCAGGAGAGCATGAAAGAAACGATGTGATGGTCTAGAGAATGGCCTGAAAAAGTCTTCATGAAAAAGAGCTAAAACAAGATTAATGTTGTATTTCAAAATCACTGGGTAAGGAAAGAACGTGCTTCAAAGTAAAGGGCATGACGTATATCTAAATATGATGAATCAGCTTCCTAACTAAGGGAGAGAACCGTGTCTTTGCCTTTGCACCACAATGGTTAAAATCATGGTAAAGCAAAAGTTATTTAATGAGACAATAGCCCATGATCACTATTTTATAATCATTTCAAAGCAAAACATAATTTCCACTGATTGCATGTTATCAACTACAAAGTTCGTGCAAACATCGCCAGCTGGGAATATAAAGATGAATAAGCCTTTGTCCCCAGTGGTTATTCATCAAGTGGATAAGACACACCTATAAACATGTGATAGCATTAGAGGGAGATGGGGGATGGGGTGTGAGAGCAACAATAGCATTAGAGGGAGATGGGGGATAGGGGTGTGAGAGCAACAGGAATGGAGGATTTCCTGACACCTGAATAGTCAGAGAGACCATCACAGGGAAGGTGACACATGAGAAGAGGCTTCACAGAAGAAAAGGAAGAAACTACCAGGTAGGCACGTATTCTAAAAGAAAGGAACAGAATGTCAAAATCACGAAAGGCTGAAATAGAAGGAGAGTTTCAGACAACAGTTGGTGCAATGCCTTATTCAATTAAAAGTAATGGCAAAAACTGCAATGACTTTTGCACCAACCTTAAATGTACGAGAGAAGCTCCAGAGAAAAAATAGAGGCAGAGAGGAAAGATGAATAGAATAAATCATGAGGGACTTTGTGCATAAAGTCTATATGTTCAAATTTTATCCTGTGGGAAATAAAGGGCTATTGACAGCTTTAACTTGGGGGTAACTCTTGAAAAACACTGGGTGGATATGTAGAGTACTTAGGAAAAGAAATGCTACAAACAATATTCTGAGATTATTCTTGCCTTCCGTGTCAAAATAAAATGGGAGAATAAGATGGAAGGCAGATGCATCTCTATTTCAGAATGATTCTTCCCAAAGAATAGCAGCTCCTTTGGTGAGAACAAAACAACTGAGATTTTTTTTCTATATTTTCATATATTTTTATGTGTTCATTATTAAAAATCAAATGGTGCAGATATATACATAGAAAGTTAAAGTCTTATTCATGTCCCCAAATAGATATTGATTTATTTTTTGTTTGTTAGGTAGTTTGTGTTTTTTATTATAAACATTATAGGAAGAAACATTTTCATGTGTATACATACTCTAATAAGTCTTACTCTTCTTATTCATACAAAGTTATGTTACTGGATCAAAATGTTTATGTGCTACAAATTTGAATGACTAATGCAAAATTGCCTTCCAAAAAGGATGCAATGATTTAGATATCACCAACATTCTAGGAGAGCATCTGGTCCTCCATATCTTTGCCAACACTGAGTAATACTTTTTCTTTTATTCACAAAAACAAATTCTTGCTCTCTTATAATTGACACTGTTCACTCATACTAGAATCTCATTCGATAAACACCTATTGAATGACTATGACACTTACATTACACCACTAAGAATTTTTAGTGTATACAAAGACAAGTAAACTATGGCTGTCACTCCGGAAAACTCAGGCTGAAGACCCAATATGGACAATCATGTATCTTTAATATAACATGAAATTCAGTAAATAATCTAACGGTGTAAACAAGTAATCAATCAAAGGATGAAACAATTCCTTCTTGCTGGGGTGCTCAGGGAAGATTCCATGGAAGAGGTATTCTTTTATCTTTGTCTTAAATGCTGGCCAAGATTTAAATAAACTGAATGCCCAGAACTCTTCTCAGTCTATTGAACAGCATAAACTACAAGTGCTGCACAGACAAGCACAGGGCACGTATGGGCAGCAGCAAGGAGCCTCCTGGGACTGGGAAGCCTTGTCTGATTCTGGGCTTTCTGTTGACAAGAAAACACCAGGAAATCAATGTGAGGTCTGATTCCCCCTCTGTGTGCCCAGAATTTAGTCTGTGAAGTCTCTAGTCTTTCACTCACCTTGAATTACATCATGCATTTCTTTTTTGTCACCAACATTTATCGGCTCTTTAAAACTAGCACCGTTCTTGTAAGAGCCATAAAGAACAATTTTTCATTTTGTACAACAAATGACATAATTTGTATCTGTGTGGAAACAGTGGAAAGAGTAACTTATGGATTAGATGCAGAGAAATAAAGCCATGCTTATGGCTTTATTCTAGGTATATTCAATACCTTGCTCAATTTTTATTTAATATATTCTATGTGTATATTGATTCCAATATGAGAGTGTATTGATATGCTAGGTACTATGTCAACTTATGATTGTCTTTCTCCAGCTCTTGCTTACTTTCCTTACATACTGGTTGAGTTAAAAAGACTTCCTTCTCTACAAGAGTGATTATTCTTACTTAAAGTATTACCAAAGCCAAATAATTCTTTTCCAAGAAAGCTGATGTGAAGATGTTATATATTACTATGTTTATCTATGCTATTATCACCATCATATTGATTCTATTCTGCAAAACCCACTTTTTCTAGTGAATAGCTTCCTCTTTTGACCTATCCCCTACTTAGTGCTTGAAGTTAGGCTTACCAACTGAAACTGAATCCTAAACAAAGTATTAGCTCTGGGAGAAATTATGTCTCTTCTAATATACTTGGACAATTATTTCCCATTAGTTTAATAAATGATTTTCTCTGGTAAGAAAATAATGTAGCTTGAGAAACAACGGATCAGAGCTAGGCTGACTTTATTTAATTTGCCATGCAGAAGCACTAAACCATTGCCTCTAAATCAAACTATCAAGAAAGTTAAGCTTCACAGTCTGTAGTAATAGCTTCATAAATTAATTCTGGTACTTCCAAGAAATGCAGGTAAATATAGCTGCTTCAATTATCTTTCCTAAATTATACAAAGGTATGTTTTTCCATGGTTCACCTGCACATGGCTTTCACATCAATACTCCAGCAAATAAACACCCAAGGACCCAGTGACTGGGTGAAAAGTAGCATCCTTGTCCTCTCCAATCTTATTCTTCTTATCTCTCAACCTTGCAATCTCCTCCTTGTCTTAGTAGTATCTTTCTTCTCTAGTTACTGATTAAAACATCCCCCAGATAAGAAGAATGAAACAAGTAATACACTCATAAGGAACCCAAAGGAATCCAGTAGTACAACAAGGAGACCACCCGTTCAGCATAGCACCTCTGGACCACGGCAGTTCTTCCCACATTCCCAAATCTCACCACGATCAGGGCAGGACCTTTGCTTCCTACAGGCAACTCAGTTCCAAGATAAAGGAAGAGGAAGAGGTAGACGATGGCATGCTCACTTTCTGCTCTTAAACTTATCAGCTAAATAAAGACCAGGCAGAGAGACGTCAGGAGGGATTTGATATCCCCTCACTTGGAAATAAACATCAGGAGTGGAGAAACAAATGTTCAACACTCCCCAACACTTTTTGGAGTATTTATATCTTTTTTCTTTCTTTCTTTCTTTTTTATTGTAAATTTAGGGGGAACAAGTGTAGCTTTTTCACGTGGACATATTGCATAGTGGTGAAGCCATCATCCAAATAGTCAACATTGTACCCATTAAGTAATTTCTCATCCCTCACCCCCTTCTCACTGTCCCACCCCTCCAAGCCTCCAGTGTCTATTATTCCACACTCTATGTCCACGTGTTACATTATTTAGCTCCCACTTATACATGAGAGCATGCAGAATTTGACTTTTTCTGTTTCTGAGTTATTTCACTTAAATAATGACCTCTAGTTCCACCCAGGTTGCCGCAAAAGACATGACTTCATTCTTTTTTATGGCCAAATAGTATTCCATAGTGTGGAATATATATATATATATATATATATATATAATATCCAACTTTCATATATATATATCTCTCCAACTTTCATATATATATATATATATCTCCAACTTTCATATATATATCTCCAACTTTCATATATATATATATATCTCCAACTTTCATATATATATATATATATATATATATATATATATATGCACATAGGACATTTTCTTTATCTAGTCATCCATTAATGGACACTTAGGATAATTCCATATCTTTGCTATTGTGAATTATGCTGTGATAAACATATGAGTACAGGTATCTTTTTGGTATAATAATTTCTTTTTCTCTGGGTAGATCTCCAGTAATGAGATTACTGGATTGAGTAGTAGTTGTATTTTTAGTTGAGAAGTCTCCATATGGTTTTCCACTGAGGTTGTGCTACTTTCCATTCCCACCAACCATTCCCGGTGTATAAGCCTTCCCTTTTCTCTGCATCCTCACCAACATCTCTTTTTTGTCTTTTTAATAATAGCCATTCTGACTGGTATGAGATTGTATCTCATTGTAGTTTTAAATTTAATTTCTCTGATTATTGGTCATATAGACCATGTTTCATACGCTTCTTAGTCATTTTGTATGTCTTCTTTTGAAAAATGTCTATTCACGTCCTTTACCCACTTTTCAATGGGGTTATTTGTTTGTTTTTTGTTGTTTGTTGTTGAAATGTTTGAGTTCCTTCTAGAGTCTGGATATTAGTCCTTTACTAGATGCACAGTTTGCAAATATTTTCTCCCATTCTTCAAGATGTCTGTTAACTCTATTGATAATTTATTTTGCTGTGCTAAAGCTTTATAGTTTAATTACATCCTACTTGTCCAGTTTTGCTGCATTTGCTTTTAAGGTCTTAGTCATGAATTCTTTGCCAAGGCCAATGTCCAGAAGAGCTTTTCCTAAGTAGCAGTTTTATACACCAATAACAATCAAGCTGAGAACTGAATCAAGAAGTTAATTCCATCTACGATAGCTACAAAAAAAAAATCTTGTAATATATTTAGCCAAGGATGTGAAAGATCTCTACAAGGAAAACTGCAAATTGCTGAAGAAAGTAACTGCAGATGACACAAACAAATGGGATAACATCCTATGCTCATGGATTGGAAGAATCAATATTGTTAAAATGACCATACTGCCCAAAGTACTCTACAGACACAATGCAATTCTTATCAAAATACCAATGTCATTTTTCACAGAAATAGAATTCATATGGAACCAAAACAGACCCTGTGTCACCAAAGCAATCCCAAGCAAAAAGAACAAAGCTGGCAAACCTGGAGGGATCACATTACCTGGCTTCAAACTATATGACAAGGCAATAGTAACCCAAACAGCACGTTACTGGTATGAAAATGAAACATGCCGGATGCGGTGGCTCACCCCTGTAATCCCAGCACTTTAGGAGGCCAAGGCAAGTGGATCACCTGAGGTCAGGAATTCGAGACCAGCCTGGCCAACATGGTGAAACCCCCATCTCTACAAAAAATTAACTGGGTGTGGTGGTACATGCCTGTAATCCCAACTACTCAGGAGGTTGAGGTAGGAAAATCGCTTGAACCCAGGAGGTGGAGGTTGCAGTGAGCCGAGATCGCACCATTGCACTCCAACCTGGGCAACAAGAGCGAAACTCCGTCAAAAAAAAAAAAAAAAAAAAAGAACACATCGATCACTGGAACAGAATAGAGAACCCAGAAATAAACCACATACCTACAGCTTACTGATCTTAGACAAAGTCAACAAAAATATACACAACGAAAGGATACCTATTCAATAAACAGCTGGGAAAATTGAATTGGCACATGCAAAAGAAAATAACAGGACCCCTATCTCTCACTATACATAAGAATAACTCAAGATGGATTAAGGACTTAAATGTAAGACCTGAAACTTTAAAAATACTGTAGTATTTATTTCTTTATCACTTTCTTCATCTTCCTTGCCAAGCACAAGTACTTTTATATCTGGTCTGCCTAGTCCTGTTACCTACCCAATCTAGATTTGATCAAATTCAGTTACTGTAACTGCACCATAGGGAAGATCACTTTATTGAGTCATAATTTATTTATTAAATGGTCATCTAGTACCTAATAATAATAATATTAATACCTATACCTATCATTTATTTAGTATATACTCTACGTTATGGCTATTCCACCTGCCTTACATAAATTATCTCATTTAATCCTGAAAATTACAATTTACATTGAAGAAACTTGTCTGATTCCAAAACCCATAATCTCATGTTCGTTAGAATTATTTTGTTGCAAGCAAGAGAAGGTGATTTTGAATAGCTTAAGTAGAAGAGGAATTGTCATAAGGATTTGGAGTAGTTCACAGCAGTGGAGGGAACACAGAAGAACCAGAAATAACAACAGGTGAAGAACTGCTGAAATAAATAATCAGAAGTGATTGCCCAATAGGCAGTGTCACCTTCTGGGGTGATGAAAAAGTTTTGAAATTAGAGATAGGTGGTGGTTGCACAACATTGTGAATGCACTAAATGCTACTGAATTATTCACTTTACAATAGTTAGTTGCATATTATGTAAATTTTACCTCAATGAAGTTGAAAAAGAACTAGTATACTGTCTCTATAGGGTGTTGTCTCTGTGACCAATCACCTCCAACAAATTTCAGGGGTTTTAAAATCTCTGAAATTCAGGGAGAGAGTGTACAGCTGACCTAGCACACACCATACCTTGGGCACCAGGAATAACAGCCCTAATAGATGATATTTAACAGGGACAATAGTATTTCCCATAGAGAAACATTGGGATGCTGTTTTAGAAAAAGAAAAATAGAAATTGAGTGACAAATATATAGGTATATATTTTCTCTAACAGCTCTTAATCACTATGATATATTTCCTCCTTACTAAGCCAGGAATTGTGCTAGGCCCTAGAAGCCATAAATAAGCAAAATGCAGTCATTATTCTCACTGATAGCAACAGGTTTTGAAGTAAAATGAACACTTTAAGGACAAAGAAATTGGGTAATGTTGGAGGTGAGTAACTGATAGATCTGAAATTAAAGGTAAGAGAAGGTACTAACTTCCTTGTTACTAGTAAATAAACTGTTTTAAGCATTTTATTTGGAAAGCTGCTTTTTCCTAGAAAACTCAGGAGTAAAATTCTACCACTTCCTTGAGTGGAAGGAAATGGAATGAAGAAAGAGCAGAGAGGATAGCATCTTAAAGTCAGGAAACTAAGATTTTGAAAGCAGTCTAGGAGAGACCATGTACTTGAAAACAAGTGAAGTGTTATCATCTTAGCATAAAACTGACCTACAAGAGAGACGTCAAGGGATTACATAACTACAGGAAAATGTCAAAGAATTATACTGCTGGCTCCTGAAGAAACAAGGCACTGGTTTGACTCAGCCTCAGTTAATCTCAGGATTAACTCAGAGCCAGTGTTCACATAATGTAGGAGGTAGAAAAAAATAAGCTTCCATAAGTCTGGATGGAAATACAGCCATAATTGGCCATAGGACACATGAGCAGACTGGAGAAGATAATTAAGCCCAGGACAGGATAACCTGGGGCCCATGGGTTAGGTCCTTTAGATGTGTTGGGCATGAGCCTTCCACATCCAGAGGATACAGGACAAGAGCGACCACTAAGGCCCCAATTTGATGCAGCCCACCTGAAACACAACAGAGCAACAGAGGGTCCCAGCAGGAGCCCATACCTCCATGTTTGATCTTAAAGAAACAAGAATGCTACTATACCCGCCCTGGTATCAAGGACAGTCTAAATGTTCCTTGGCCTACTTTGGCCTCAGTGACCCCAGTTCTAAGGTGAGGAAAGCTTGGAAAGCCTAAATGGGTCCAACAAATGTTATTGCTTTTTTGTACCCACGTGCTGAATAAATTGAAAAACAAAATTAAATAGTGACAGGTGGGAGGTCAAAATATTATCTTTATCATCTATAAAGCTTAATTCGGAGGGCCTAGCTGGTGTGAGAACGAAACGAGCAAGGACTAGACAGACTTCCCTATTCAGGGGTGAAGTCTGGCAGGCCTCCCTGTTGCAGCAGAAGAGCTTGTTCCTGGGGACAGCTGTGGAACATCTGTTCTCTCTGAGCAGCTAGATCCCCAAAGTAAGAAAAGCGTGACTGAGTGAGCTACCTGTATTAGGAGAAATTTTACCTTGCCTAATGGTAGTCTCCAAGTACAATACCACACAAACTATCTAAAAAGTTACAGAACAACAAGTCTTATGTATCACGTTAAGATGCTCAACTTATGCAATGTATTAAATCAATTTTAAAACATATAGAAACAAGCAGAGGAACAAGATGGGATAAGATATGGTGGATATGGAAGGACCACACTACCGAGTCCAGGATTATGCAACATTCATATGTCCTATTTCTCTCCACATCAGCCTTTCCTGCTGATGCTGTGATTACAAAGACCAGGGTTGAGACTGAACAACAGGTCCCAACAGGTAGATAGTGCCTGGAGCCAACACGTGCTTGTGGTATTGGAGAAATGAGGACGCAAGTATGCCTGGCCACAGCTGTAGCTATCTACAACCTACCGAGCAGCCAGGCCTTATTTCTGAATTTCCGCATCAGCATACAGTTGGGGCCAGACTTTGTGTCACCAATAACTGGTTGATTTAGGAATGATTTGGTTGCCACTGTAGACGTAACATGTTCTGTGCTTTGCTAATATTTAATGTTTACTTGGTTCTTCCATTTCTATCTACAGGCGGCACTCTCATTTGTTCCATTCTTCATCTATGTTCGACCCACATCTTTCACTTATTTTGTCTTAGACAGGTTATACAAGCTTCCAACTTCACAATTTGTAACAAATGGAGACTATCAGTTTCATCCATCCCATTACTTTTCTGGGTTTTGTTTTTGGTGCAAAATTAAATATTCTCAAATATAACATGTAAATACATGATATACAACTCTAATTATTCTTTCCCAAATTTGCTAATAAAATAAATGATCCTGGAATGAGTGAAGAGAATCCAGGAGTTATATTAATTGAGTTTCCTGGACACAGAAGCAAACTTTAAGATGTTAGAGGAAGTATTACCCTGTAAAAATAAGGTTAGGCTGTGATCTTTAGATTCTCTCAGACAATTATGTTCTATATACAGATGAGATATTCTCCAGTGTTTACAATGTGATGAAAATATATATCACATAAATCTGTAAATGAAGCACTATGAAATAACCTACTGTTTATTCAGGTTTGCTCAATTTGCAAAGGAATGAAAAAGGATAAAACAAATTGATTCTAGAAACCATAGACTCTATTTCTGTTTATCGAAGGAAGTGGTAGGTGTATTCTCCATAAGTGAGACATTATTCCGGAATTATGTAAATTATTCACCAAACATTGCAAAGCACTCTGACTTCTCAGAAATATTTTAATTCTATGGCAAAAAAATTAAATTGTCTTTTCAACTGACTCATGCTCTAAATTTAATTGTAGGTTTATTTGCTAGGAGAGATTTTAAGAAATGTATGACACTATTTGGTATGTGGCCACCTTTTTGCCATATTACTTTGAAAGTTTAATAAAACCAATGCTTCAATAAGTATGTAATGGTAAAATATTAAAATTATTTGTACTCCTAAATATTTGCTTATCATTTAATTGTATATGAATATAATTAAACAGTTATTTAACTACTATAATTACGGCAACAACACAAAACATACTCCTTGATATTATGCAATGAATACCTAGACTTTACAGATATAAACTTCCCATTTTCTTTTCACTTTGCCAGATGATGGAAGAAAATGGTAGCTTTTTAGAAAACAACAAATGGAATCAGAGTCTGGACAAAACTAAGCAACTTCATGTTTGTTTTAGTTCAGATTTCAGATAATTTTCTTTTTTTTTTTTTTCCTAAACTCCCCAGCTGGTTCTGCTCTGTAATGCCCTTGCTTCCAACTTTGGCCTTTCTTCCCCTTTCTTTTCTAAACATCCTGCCTTATGTCCCATTCTATGGGTGTCCTAGAGAGTGACTGGTTATAGAATGAGGTAAACTTATTCAGTTCTGATGTTGAATGTTAATTCATGCCAAGTTGCTGAATCTGGTGACAATTTAATATTTCTCATCTCTTACTCCTAAAGTGTTATTTTGGCATTAACCCATAGTGGGATAAATCAAAGGAATGAATAACATGAAGAATAAAAATATGCTAGGATGGAAAATACTGATTTTTTTGTGGGGTTTTGTTCGTTTGTTTTTACAGGTAAAATGGCTTTTGATGCTACTCAAGTCAGAAACAGAAGCAGATACCTTGTTTTGCCTGTAAATGAGGACGCTCACTCAAGGGCACAGACCTGGACATCAGCTGAGCAGCACTGACTCTGCAGTTGGCTGGGCTTTGGTCTACTCCCTAGAACCCAATTCTAATCAGGCCAAGTTTTGTGGATTGTTGTTGGATGTTTTTGTTAACCTTTCCCTCTTTATTGTCCTCAGATGGCTTCCTCAACCTGGGGAAGTCATCAAAAGCCAAGATCAGACAGAGGAGCCCAGATTCATGTACTTACCTACAAACAACTTAGAACAATCCATTCTCTGTTTCCTTCGTTTTACGACAAGAATAATGATGCTGGCCGGGCGCAGTGGCTCACGCCTGTAATCCCAGCACTTTGGGAGGCTGAGGCGGGCAGATCACCTGAGGTCCGGAGTTTGAGACCAGCCTGACCAACATGGAGAAACCCCGTCTCTACTAAAAATACAAAATTAGTCAGATGTGGTGGTGCACGTCTGTAATCCCAGCTACTCGGGAGGCTGAGGCAGGAGAATCGCTTGAACCCAGGAGGTGGAGGTTGCAGTGACCCAAAATCACACCACTGCACTCCAGCCTGGCAACAAGAGCAAAACTCCATCTCAAAAAAACAAACAAACAAAAAGAATAATGATGCTTTTCATACTTCACACTGGTGTTGTGACAAGAAAATAATGTAAAAATATTTGCAAAAATGCCAAAATCCCATATGCCCATATGCAAGAAATTACTAATTTTATCTTAAATTATAGCTTGCTACTAAAACTGCTACTAACAAGCAAAATACATGGAAAAATTTTGAGCTTAAACTAAGCTTTTAAAAAATTAAAATGGGGGAGAAGAAATGGTAAAGTATAGGTCAAAGAATACAAAATAACATATGTAGGATGAACAAGTTTAGAGCTCTAATGTACGACATGAGGAGTAAAGTTAATACAATCGTGTTGTATTAGGAACTTTTATTAAATAAGTAGATTTTAGCTCTTCTTGTGACACACAGAAAAGTAACTATGTGAAATTATATATATGTTAACTCGTCACTATAGCAACCATTTTACTAAAGAAATGTACCCCATCACATCATGTTGTCAACACAGATATATACAAATATACACAATATACACAATAAAATTTATTTTTTTAAAAATAAAAGTGAACAAATTGAGAAGAAAACAAATAAAATTACTCTCACTTTTGTAGCACCATAGTGGAAAGCAGTTAGCCCCTCTACTGGATCTGTGCTGATCTGAGATAATATGATTATTCTGGCCTGGCTTTTTCACAGTTCAAGCATTTGACAAACTGAAAATCTGTTGTATTTTTCCTTTAGGAAACGTTTATTCTAATACTCAAAGTCCCTGAAATTCTCATGTGTCTACTCAATAGATTTACTTTATGATATCCAACTTTCTTAAACAATTCTGTTTGTATATTCCACATATTGCCATTTGCCCCAATGACATGTATATTTATGTCTAGCATTACATATTAAACAGATACCTAGGATGATAGCCGCCTTCTGGATAGGTTCTGAAAATAACATTCAATCATTTGTTCATTGCCATATCTCAGTAACTTGTAAAAAATCACCATGATGTTAACTAATAGTAACATGAATGGTTAAGAGGTTAGTGTACTTATTTATCCATGTATAATCTTCCTTCTAATGAAGTAAACATAATAATCCTAAAAGGGTAAATAATGCATCTTTGTCCTGGAATATCTGTCACTAAAATATGGTGGAAACACCAGAAACAAAACAAACAAAAAAAAACTTTCTATTTAAGACTTTGCATTTCTCCAACACATTATTTTTAAAGCCTTTTGTAAGTGTTCTACATGGCTCCCAATATGAATTAGAGTACAGCAGGAAAACATTCCAATTTAACTGTAGCAAAGAAACAGAGAGGAACTAATATATAAAGTATTTGAGATCCTAAAGATAGATGATAGACGAAGTTATGACATCAGAACAAAAAGTGCTTGAGTTTCATTTTTATAAACCAAAGCTTTCTAAGCTAGTGTCATAATAGGAAAGGAACAAATTCTTTATTATTTCCAACCATTATAAGCTCTGCTTCTCTAATTGTTTACTTGCCTGTCTAACCTGCAACCTGCAGACTGCCCTTGGACATGTCCACAGCTTTGTGACCTCATATGTTCTCTCTCTTAACAAACTCTCCGACATTGCTTTTTCCAAATTACTTTTACTACTTACCATTGTTCTGTGAGAATAAAATTAGGTCCGATGTGTTATAGGATTTAGTGTAAGATTTGTTTGAAGTGATTGTGATCTAATCTTGCTAAAGATAGTTGAGATCTCCTAATTTCTTAATTTCTCCGATGGTTTTATGTGAGAACGAGGGTTTGTTTTGTGGCATGCTTGGCCCAATAAGGAATTATTGGGTCAGGACAAGCAGACCCACTGGGCCTAGACAAAAGGGCCAAGAAAGTCTAAAGAACAGGAAGCATGAGGAAGCCCAGCAGTCAGGCAGTTGCCGTTCCAGATGGTTAATGCTAAATCGCAGACAGAGTCTTGGGGAAAGGCAGAAGGAAGCTTGGAATGATGGAGAGACAATGGCAGAAGGGCACAGAGACCCAGCCTCAGATTTTGAGGTCCTACATCTCCTGAATAGGGTGCAAAGCCCAAAAATAAGATTCCAATTCAGAAAGAAATGGGTCGCTGGGAAGGAAATAAAGGCATGGACCATCTCATGAGAGTCAAGTCAGGCACGAGCAATGAAAAATGACGGCTGCATCCTAAGATCAAACCCAGAATTTAGGTATCCAACCAAAACAATGAAAATAGAAAAGCCAAGAGCAGAGTCTTCATGTTAACAATGCCTATCAGAGTTCCTTGCATACAATTGTTTAATAAATTGAATTTTCTCTGCCCGTTTCCTTCCTGAGGCCAAGACAAAAAAATCAATGACTCAAATTATTGAGACAAGAAACTATATCCATTCTAGCACCAGGCCATCTCTCACTCCTCTGAGCTATTATAGATTAATTCAAATTCAAATTAATTCAAATCAATAGTATATCCATGGAGTCTGGGAGGAGCCACAGATCTCCACAAGACAGTACTCCAGGTAGTCACCACCAACAGATTGGTATCAGCCCCAGGTGAAAGCTAATGCACACATAGCAACTCCTTCCCTGCAACATGCTCCCAGATAATTGTAGACCAAAACTCGAAGGCTTTATTATTCTTGCCCCTTACTGATGAGTGATGTCATACTGGTTATGAGCCTGGTTCTAAATATGAGTGCACTTTGCTTATTAATTAGTGTCACCTAATTCTGGACTAACACTTCTAGGAAAATGTCTATAGTGTTCTCTACCTTGCCTATTGGCACTATGCTCACAATCATCTCCCTGTTTTCAATTGGGTAGGTATATTATGAGTAGAACTGTTTCCCCCAAAAAACATATACTGAAGTCCTACCCCCCACCCATATCTCAGAATATGGCCTTATTTGGAAATAGCATCTTTACAGAGATAATCAAAACGAGATCATTAGGATGATCCCTAATTCAATATGACCAGATTCCTCCCAAAAAGAGGAAATGGGGTTTGGGTTTTTTTTTTATTTTTTTTTTTTTAACTTTTATTTTAGTTTCAGGGGTACACAGGCATGTTTGTTTTGTAGGTAAATTGCCTGTTGTGGGAGTTCGGTGTACAGATTAATCAACCAGGTAATAAGCAAAGTACCTGATAGGTAGTTTTTCAATCCTCACTCTCCTCCCACCTTCCACCCTCAAGTAGGCCCCAGTGCTTATTGTTCTTAGTGTCCACATGAACTTGATGTTTAGCTCTCACTTATAAGTGAGAACATCCAGTATTTGGTTTCCTGTTCCTGTACTTAGGATAATGGCCTCCAGCTCCATTCATGTTGCTGTAAAGGACATGATCATATTCTTTTTTGTATCATGTGTTCTTTATATAGTCTAACACTGATGAGCATTTAGGTTGATTCCATATCTTTGCTATTGTGAATAGTGTGATACTTGTATACTCATGTTGATGTGTCTTTTTGATAGAACAATTTGTATTACTTTGAGTATATACCTAATACTGAGATTGTTGGGTTGAATGGTAATTCTGTTTTAGGTTCTTTAAGAAATTGCCACACTGCTTTCCACAATAGCTGAACTAATTTACATACCCACCAGCAGTGTATAAGCATTCCTTTTTCTCTGCAACCTTGCCAGCATCTGTTTTTTTTTTTTTTTTTTTAATTTTAGTAGTAGCCATTCTGACTGGTGTAAGATGGTATCTCATTGTGATTTTAATTTGCATTTCTCTAATAATTAGTGATGTTGACCCTTTTTTCATATGCTTGTTGGTCACCTGTATATCTTCTTTTGAAAAGTGTCCGTTCATGTCCTTTGTCCATTTTTTAATGAGGCTATTTTTTTTGTTGCTTGTAAATTTGTTTAAGTTCCTTACAGATTCTGGATATTTGACCTTCATCGGATGTATAGTTTGCAAATATTTTCCCCTACTCTGTAGTTTTCTGTTTACTCTGTTCATAGTTTATTTTGCTGTGCAGAAGCTCTTTAGTTTAATTAGGTCCCACTTGTCAATTTTTGTTTTTGTTGCAATTGTTTTTGGTGTCTTTGTCATGAAATCGTTGCCTGGTCTTATGTCCAGAATGGTATTTCCTAGGTTACCTTTCAGGGTTTTTATAGTTTTAGGTTTTAAGTCTTGACTCCATCTTGAGTTAATTTTTGTGTATGGTGTAAAAAAGGGGTTCAGTTTCAATCTTTTGCAGATGGCTAGCCAGTTATCTCAACACCATTTTTTGAATAGGGAGTCCTTTCCCCATTGCTTGTTTTTGTCAACTTTGTCAAAGATCAGATGGTTGTAGGTATGTGGCCTTACTTCTGGGCTTTTCATTCCGTTGCACTGGTCTAGTGTCTGTTTTGGTACCAGCCTCATGCTGTTTCGGTTACTGTAGCCTTGTAATATAGTTTGAAGTCTGGTAATATGATGCCTCCAGCTTTGTTTTTAAAAAAAGGAAATTTGCACACAGATATACACACAGGGAGGACGCCAGGTGAAGATGAAGTCAGAGTATAAAGGTAATACATCTAAAAGCTTAGGAATGCCAAATACAGCCAGAAAACCAAAGAAGCTAAGGAAGGAACAGGGAACAGATGCTTCTTTATAGCCCTCAGAAGGAACCAACCCTGCCAATACCTTGATGTTGGACTTTCAGCCTCTAGAACTGTGAAACAACAAATTTTTCTATGGTTCTAAGCCACACAACTTGTGGACTTCACTACAAAATCCCTAGTAGTGAAGTATGATAGAAGTAGTGAAGTATGATAGAAGACCAAGATTGGTAAGTAGTCCTGGCTGTAACTAATATTGAATCATGCTTTCTGCTCCAAAGTACAGATATTTCATTTTATTTCATTTTTGACAGTGTTGCCTAAGTATAAGGCATCCACAGATATGGATTCTTACTTAAAACTATTCCTGTATGACAATGACAGTTTCAAAGTTCACAACATGTTGTTTCTGTAGATACTACTCTAGAAGATGTCCAAGTCCTGACACAGGTTAAACACATCAGAACTTAAGTAGTATCTCATCAACTGGCTCATGGTCTCGCATTGAACAGGTAGCAGCATCACCTGAAGGGCTTGTTAAACCAAATCACTGGGTCCTCACCCCAGAGTTTCTGATTCTGTAGGTCTGGGCCCCTAAAGTTTGCATTTCTTACAAGTTCCAGGTGACAACAAGGCTGCTTGGTCCTGGGACAACTTTAAGAACCCCAGCCCTCTGAATTGTTGCAATTACTCATAGACAACCTTTTTTTCTGGATGAGATGTCTGTATTCTCATTACCTAATGAATGCAGAGGAGGAGGTCTACGGACAGCAACTTTTCTTCTAATTCTTCTGTATCCACTACGTAAACAGCCATCCCTAATTCATTCATTAAAAGAGAGAGAAACCTAAACTCCAACACAACTAATAGTCCTCTGGGCCACCACTACCCTCTTCCAGAGTAGAAAGAGCTATGTCAGTGAATATGAAAAACTATTTTTGTGTGTATTAGAATATTTTTATGAGTATTAGAAGTACCCTTTCTGCGTAAGCATTTTGATGAGAGGTGAGCCTTGGCTAGTACCATGTGCAATGCTCAGCGCTGGTCACTATGCATGGCAGCTCTAGGCTAGTGAGTCAAGGGTAGGCCAAGAGAGCCAGGTTAGAAACCACATGTTTGTACAGTCCTGAGTGAGAATTATAAGAATGAGAGAATGTGACATCCAAAATGAGTATAAGAGCAAGGGTCAGAATCTGAAGAGATTATATCCAGCTGGTTGAGGCCCACTTGATCTAGGACCAAGTCAGAGTCCTAGACCAAGTGGGCCTCACCAGCTGGACATAATCACACCCTGCCCCAGTATTTAAGGATTTTGGAGTCAGACTGGCCTGAATAGGAATCCAGTTGTATGATTTTGAGTAACTAAGCTCTCTAAAATTCAATTTTCTCATCTTTAAAATGTGGACAATATTCTCTTTATTAAAAGGATATCATGAGTTAAAGTCTATAATGTATATTTTAGGTTAGACTTTTTTACACCCCCTCCCTATCACTGCTTCCACAAACGACTTCCCATCACCCACCCCATCCACTTCCTCAGGCACAACCCATAACCCCAGCGAGGATAGCAGCTGACAATATGTCAAAACTCACTAGTTTTGTTGGAGTTTAGGTTTGTCTACGTTTTAATGATTATCAGTAATCACCACCAGAGAAGTCCATTGGAAAGTAACACTTCCAAATAGTATATCCCTTCCCACAAGAAGAACCCACTGCCTAACCACCCGATGGATACCATGAAAGTTCATACCTTGGCCAGGACAGGAAGTTATTGTGGCCTGTAGCTATCATTGGAATTTCAAAGTGGCAACTGCAGATAAATATATAAACCCTAACATACCTTGAGTCAAATTAAAAAAAAAAAATAGGTAAGCCCAGCATAGTAGTGCACACTTGTAGTCCCAGCTGCTGCAGAAGTGGGAAGATTGAGAGGATTGCATGAGGTCAGGAGTTCAAGGCCGGTCTGCGCAAAAGAATGAGACCACCTCTATTAAATAAAAAGTGATACTTAAGATGAAACATTTAAATAGGAGCATTCTGGATAATTCAGAAGACCCAATTTTTAAAAATATATATTCTTGCTTTCAATAGGCATTTTTTCTTGCATCCTTTACCATTACTAAAAGCAGCAGCAGCTGTTAAAGTAAATAGGGACTTAAAATCAGGCTGTGAGGAGTTGGAGCATAGAACAGGGAGGCAATGCTTCTAATGATTATTCTTATTTATTTTTCCAAATAACTTTGAAAACACACGATAACCTACATTTTACAGCAAATGAAGATACTGGACCGGGGGAAAATAACTTGCCCCAGGATATAAATCAGAAAGGTTGGAAGTGGAGGTTAAAAGAGGTCTATACTAACACTCCAGGCGCTGCACTGCACCCATCAAAGAACATTGGCAGGGTGAAGAGCCAGGACTCATCCAAAGAGCAGTGAGAGCCTCACTGATCCAAATGATGCAGCAAGGAAAACTGTGAGAAATAAGCCAGGGGTAAGGATTCAAAGCAAAAACACATCTCCGAGAAGGCTAAAGAGGTTTACGGAAAGGCTTACCCTCCTGGAATGAATAAGCACCACATGGTACTGGGCATTTCACTACTTCCACAGGGCCTTAAAATACTGACACAAACCTCTTTACTTTGAGAGGACATTGCTGCACATTGCTAAACACGTTTCTCTAAAAGGTAAGTCCTCTGAGAACAGGGCTTATGTCCCCCTTTGTGTTCTTAGACTACCTTATGGGCAAACTGAACCACTCTTGTCCTCCTCCGAGAAGATGTTACTCACTGATGGGCATTTGGGTTGCTTCCAAGTCTTTGCTATTGTGAATAGTGCTGCAATAAACATACATGTGTATGTGTCTTTATGGTAGAATGATTTATAATCCTTTTGGTATATACCCAGTAATGGGATTGCTGGGTCAAATGCTATTTCTGGTTCTAGATCCTTGAAGAATCACCACACTGTCTTCCACAATGGTTTAACTTATTTACACTCCCACCAACAGTATAAAAACGTTCCTGTTTCTCCACATCCTCTCCAGCATCTGTTGTTTCCTGACTTTTTCTAACTGGCATGAGATGGTATCTAATCGTGGTTTTGATTTGCATTTCTCTAATGACCAGTGATGATGAGCTTTTCTCATGTTTGTTGGCCACATAAATATCTTCTTTTGAGAAGTGTCTGTCCTTATCCTTTGCCCACTTTTTGATGGGGTTGTTTTTTTCTTGTAAATTTGTTTAAGTTATTTGTAGATTCTGGATATTAGCCCTTTGTCAGATGGATAGATGGCAAAAATTTTCTCCCATTCTGTAGGTTGCCTGTTCACTCTGATGATGGTTTCTTTTGCTGTGCAGAAGCTCTTTAGTTTAATTAGATCTCATGTGTCAATTTTGGCTTTTGTTGCCATTGCTTTTGGTGTTTTAGTCATGAAGTCCTTGCCCATGCCTATGTCCTGAATGGTATGGCCTAGGTTTTCTTCCAGGGTTTTTATGGTTTTAGGTCTTACATTAAGTCTTTAATCCATCTTGAGTTTTTAATCCTTTCCCCATTGCTTGTTTTTGTCAGGTTTGTCAAAGATCAGATGGTTGCAGATGTGTGGCATTATTTCTGAGGCCTCTGTTCTGTTCCATTGGTCTATATATCTGTTTTGGTACCAGTATCATGCTGTTGTGATTACTGTAACCTTGTAGTATAGTTTGAAGTCAGGTAGCATGATGCCTCCAGCTTTGTTCTTTTGGCTTAGGATTGTCTTGGCTATGTGGGTCTTTTTTGGTTCCATATGAAATTTAAGGTAGTTTTTTCTAATTCTCTGAAGAAAGTCAGTGGTAGCTTGATGCAGATAGCATTGAATCTATAAATTACTTTGGGCAGTATGGCCATTTTCACGATATTGATTCTTCCTATCCATGAGCATGAAACGTTCTTCCATTTGTTTCTGTCCTTTCTTATTTCGTTGAGCAGTGGTTTGTAGTTCTCCTTGAAGAGGTCCTTCACATCCCTTGTGAGTTGTATTCCTAGATATTTTATTCTTTTGTAGCAATTGTGAATGGGAGTTTACTCATGATTTGGCTATTATTGGTGTATAGGAATGCTTGTGATTTTTGCACATTGATTTTATGTCCTGAGACTTTGCTGAACTTGCTTATCAGCTTAAGGAGATTTGGGGCTGAGATGATGGGGTTTTCTAAATATACAATCATACATGGCTCTAAGTGACCCATTGATGATGTTGTGGTGTCCATCTGGTGACACAGTTAAGCTGGTGTGGATAGTAACAGACAGTTTCAAGGACATTGTTATGCTTTTGTTATTAATGTGTGACTTTGATGATGGTATTATTTTTAAAGGCAAGAATTTGAAGTATTGAATAGAAATTGTGTAGACATACAACATCCCGGCCTAATTCTGAGAACACTGTTCATCTAAAAGACCCAGCCATTCTGGATAAAGAGTCATTTATTATAGCTGCTGAATAAATGGGTTATTTTGGAATATTAACATTATTCTCTAGTGCCCAGCATAGTGTCTTATTACATCCACTTTATCCTAGGCATGTCATGATCACTTCTGCCTCTCTACTGGTTCTCTAATGCAAACTGCCCAATGTCCCTCTACTGCTCACTTTGGTATAATGGAGAGCATTCAGCATTTCAACACAGGAGACCGAGATTTGGGTTCTACTTCTGTCACTTACTAACTCAGGCAAATTGCTGAACTTCTTTGCAAAGTAATATTTAAAATAACCATGACTGTCTTTACTTATCATAAAGTATTAGTGAGGATCAAACAAGATAATGTGCATAAAAGAGTAAAGCTCAATGTAAATGATTTATTAGCTACATTCAAGGTTTTTCTTAAGTTCCGAAATCTCAACGGAACTTTACTGAATTATGTAGGTCCATATTTATCTCACACATATCTCATCCTATGTGAAAAAAATCTATCGCTCTTCATTACTTTGTCTTTCAGCCACCAACTTTCTTATATTTTCTTCTGATCCTTTCTCGTGTGTGTGCAATGTCATAGCCTAACAACGAAAATGGTATGTGCACTTCCTTTGTAACTACAACAATCCTAAACAAAGAATAGATATTCAAATACTCGTGGAATTGAAAAAAAAATATATGTATGTATATATAATTCTACATTTGGACTTATAGTGAAGCAGAGATATAAAAAAAGTCAAATAGAAAAAGAAAAAATAGCATAAACACAGGATCAAATATAACACCATTTTTCATGGCTGGTTTTAATGGGCCAGCTGCTCTTTGTTGAAGTAACAGAAATGTGGCAGAAAGATGAACAAATAGGCAAAAAACTGCTGACATTTTCTTTCACAACAACTTTGAAAACATTAACTCAGGAATATCATAAGTGATACGATGATATGATTTTTGTCACATATATTGACTGGAAGAAAGCAAATGAAATACAGCATGTTTTTAATGAAACAATTTTGCAATTAAAATGGGGACATTTATGACAAAGGGAGCCCTTTATGACACCGCCTCAGGGTCACATAAGAATTTCCTCTAGACTTCAATTGATTCTTTCCAGTGCTTTCAGCAGCTAGAATTGTTAAAAAAAGGATTTCTCTTTTGTGGCCCTGAGCCTCAGCACCAGTGGAATAATGCATCCTGTATTATAGAACTGCCGTATTCGCTCTTTAAAATCACTTATGCCATTGCTTTGGGAAATGGGACTGCCTGGAGCAGCTGATGACAGGAACATCACCTGTCCTGGCTGCACCTTCTCAGATTTCTAGAAAATTAGCCATTACCATTTTTGTTGTTGTTACTTTAGAGCAATCAACCTTCTGAGGACAGCTGTAATGAGCTCACAACCTAAAATATTCAACATTTTAATGCTCCACTAGCATTTGTAACAGCCAGACCTCAAGAAGCATTGTACTACTGGGAGACAGAGCTCGAAGAGGAATAATAATATTGAATACAGTACTGTACCAAGAGAAATGAGTGAAACTGTGGAGAAATGATATTACAACAAATTCAGCAGTACATTTTCTACCCAGACAGAAAAAGTTTATATATATAAAAAATCAACTAAAGAACTCTGAATAATCAATATCCAATCACTACCTGATTTTTCTTTAGTTTCTTTTGCCTTGTGTTATTTTTTAAATAATTTTTCATCCTATTGTGTGAAAATCCCAGTACACGTCAAGGTTAAAATATAGACCATGGTACTTGGCATTATCGGAATTGGCAATACTCTTTTTATTTCCTCCTATTTATAAACTCCTTAACAATAGGTTTTTGCTATTTCTTACTTTCTGTAATTTCTAGGTCACTAGGTCCTGATTTTTCACCTCAAATAACAAAATAATAATGTAATTAAATACACATTCACTTTATTATTCTCCATCAAAAAATATAAATATAACATATGCTTACTTTTAAAAGGTCATTTATTCATTTATTCAAATATATTTAGCAAACAGCTACTATATATCAAGCAGTGTGTGTGTAGGTCCTGGGAATACAGCAATAAATAAAACACAAAGTCCTTGGCCACAGGAAGCATAGGCTCTAGGGAGGTAGAAAGACAGTAAACAAATGTTGGGGGGTGGTTATGAACAAATTAATCAGGGCGAGGAGATAGCTGAGAGTGAGGGCAATGATTTGTTAAATAGGATGTTTAGGATATTCTGTGATGTGACATTTGAGGAAAGATCTGGCTGAAGAGAGGTAGGGTGCATGTCAATATTGGGGGAAAGATATCCCTCCAAGAGGAAGAGGAAAGAGGAGGAAGAAGGAATGGCAAAACGAAACGCCTAGACACAGGAAAATGCATGTTCCAGGCATTGCAGAAAGGCTGACATAGTTGGAATGTGGTGAGCAAAAGAGCATGGTGGAAAGCGAGTTTTAAGGATGGTGCCTCGGACTAGGGGTAGATGTTGTGGGAGGGGCACAGTGGTCTGACGTGGATGCATCAGGAAAGATGAGTCTACACGGTTGTGACAAATTCAGTATGGGATGTGGGAGGATGTAAAGAATCAAAGATGAAACTCCAAAGTTTCTGTCCTAAGCAGGTGGGTGAATGACGGGAACATTTAGTTCATTTCTCTAATTCTAACTTTTCAGTCTGCCTGCAAGCAGTAGAATAGGACAACCTATCCAATAGACTAGAAAATACTTTGAACTATAAAATTGAGGAGGATAAAAACTCTTTCTAATTCTCCACTCTTACTTCAAACATGTCATCTACATGATTTGAATTTCATTACTCTTCTTTATTACTTTTCCCAGAGCCTGCAATCTATCATCAAGAGATTAATCTGGGTCAACTGGTTTTGCTGCTGCATTTATTTCAAATGCAAACCCACTTTTAAGATGTGGCAGGCTATTAATCATACATATTCTTCGTGAATTGCTTTAACTGTGTTGTCTTCCTCCTAACATCAAGCTATAAGATGGTGTTGAAGGAGATGGTAATCCCTAGATGATAGACTAAGAGAAATATTTGGGGACAGATGGTACGTAAGTAACACACAGTTTGAAATGGCAAAATGAAATGTAGGCTTTGGAAAGCTAGAGAGCAGCATGACTTAAGAAAGGCACAGAGATATAAGGGAACACACATGCAATCAAGATGCTCACCATTTTTACCAGGGCCATGTTCTGCTTTCTACCAAGAAGAAAATATCTGCTCCATAGCAACAAACATTAACATTTGTTTTACAAATATTTTATATTAATTAATAAAAGCCCTTTGATTCTTCATTGTACATGCCTCAGTGAAAAGACTTTAACAATGTTGTTATAGAGTCAGCAGACACTGAAAATTCAATGAGGTGTGATAAAAGGAACACAAGAGATCAAAGTGACAATATTTCCCAAATCAATACAGCCATAAAAAAGAATAAAATCCTATCATTTGCAACATCATGAGTGGAACTGGAGGACACTATGTTAAGTGAAATAAGCCAGGCACAGAAAGAGAAGTATTGCATGTTTCACTCATATATGGGAGATTATATATATACATGTCATGAAGTTAGAGAGTAGAATGATGGTTACCAGAGTCTGGGAAGGGTTGTGAAGAGTGAGCGATAAAGAGGATAAGATTAATAGGTACAAAAATATGGTTAGGTAGGAGAAATAAGATCTAATGTTCAGAGGCATAATAGAGCAATTGCAGTTAGCAATAATTTATTGTATGTTTCAAAATAACTAAAAGAGTGAAAATAGAATGTTCCTAACACAAAAAAAATGATAAATGAGGTATGGATATGCTAATAACCTTAATTTGATCATTACACATTGCATGCTTGTATCAAAATATCACATGTACCCCATAAATACATACAACTATGTATCCTTAATAATTAAAAACTAAAATGTTTTAAGTATGCAAAGTCTGATAGGTTTGTAATTAAGAGAACGATAAGAGAGAAAATTTGAACTAATAACTGCCCATGAAAAGCCAAGCCCTCTTAATTGCCCTGCATAAGCCTTATCACACAGTAACAACTCATTACTCACTTCCCCAAAAAGAGAAGGTCCAGTTTTATTCAGCAAATCAGATACTTCATGAGTATCAACCCACAGTCACCATCAAAACACATTTCTAGTTCTATTATTAAACTGAACTTTTCCTTTTATTGAGTCTCTTCTCAGTCCTAATAATAAATACTGACTTATGGCTTTAGCTAAGAGTATATTCTAGCACTAAAAAAGCAATTGGTTTCTTCCATCAAATCTATTCAATATGAGCACCACAACATAAAGAAGATTTTATGTACCTTGGGGCCAAAACAAACCTGAAAAGACCAACAACCCTTAAAATCATAGGATTTAACTTGAACTTTTTCAGTGACTAGAAGTATACCAATTCTGAAGACAGAGAGAGATGCTGTCTAGTTAGTTTCTTTTTTAACTTCCTGCATCCAGTTCCCACCTACCTCCCTTACATCATCCATGTCCCCACCCATTCCTCTATGCATACACACATACACACCCTGTTGATCTCTAGGAATTCAGATTCTGCAAGCTTCCTTCTATCCTATTTCCACTTCCTAAATCAATGTCGTATTGGGGCACTGTTCTATTGAGAATATAATACATTAACTCTTACACTATGCTGTTGAGGGGATAAAGATTGGGCATGATAAGAAAAGTTAATTCATGTTGTGGTGATTTTAAAATAGGTCTGCAAATTCCTTTGACAATCTTGTCCTCAAAAGACAAAGTCAAATTCCCTCTTCTTGAGTGTAAGCTAGAATTAGTGACCCACATCTAATAAAAAGAATATCACAGAAATAACGGTATATAACCTTCAAAGTAAGGTCACAGATGACATTGTGGCTTTCACCTCATTCTCTTCAATCATTCACATAATATTAATATTATGTTAATATATTTCCTTCCTGCAAATCATTTAACTCATTCCTAGGAATATTCTAATGATCTCCCTCATTAGAGAGTATTAACTTACTGTAGAAGCTTATTGTGATTTGAACAATATCAGAAACCAGATTACAATACCATAACTTTAGTTTTTCTTAAATTTTGCTTTTATATCCATTGCATTTTTGTAGTTTTCATGAAAAATTACAACAATATATTATTTTCATGAGAAAGTTCTACTTCACTGCAAATTTCACACTTTTAAACATTGACCTCTATTTGCATGTTTCAAGATATAATTAATGTATTGTCATTGTATCCTTGTAAATTTTTCATAAGGTTGACATTTTTCAAACAAGCAGCTATGAGCACAGTCAATTTTTTCTCACATTATTTAACAATTTATTTTTACTTCTTAGGAACAAAGAGGTAAACAAGTTGACCTTTATGCTTTAAATAAATTCTTTGTTCCACAAGAAGTTTCTAATATCTCAGATGTCAATTTCACCTTCCTGTAATAATGCTTTATATTATTTTTTCAAATTCTAATATAAAACACATTGCCTAATTTAGACAAAATCTAAAACCTATTCAACAACAATAAAAATAATAACTTTTTCTGAGCCTGCCCAAGTGCAAGGCATTGTGTTATGTGCTTTATATGTTTTCATTCTTTTAATCATCACAGCAATCCTGTGAGATAGACACAGTCATTAACACCTCCATGTAAAAGCCCATGAGAGTGTTTAAGAAGGAAAGTTTCAGGCCAGGCCAGGTGGCTCACACCTGTAATCCCAACACTTTGGGAGGCCTAGAGGAGAGGACCGTTTGAGTCCAGGAGTTGCAGACCAGCCTGGGCAACACAGAGAGACCCTTTCTACAAAAAATTAAAAACTTAGCTGGGCATGGTGATGCACAATGTAGTCCTAGCTACTCAAGACACTGAATCAAGAGGATCCCTAGAGTCAGGAGTTCAAGGCTACAGAGAGCCCCGATTGCACCACAACACTCCAGCTTGAGTGACAGACTCTGTCTAAAAAAAAGACCAAGGAGGGGAGGAGTTTCAGTAGCACTCTCTCTTGTGGAACTGGGATCCAGACAGTCTAGCCCTAAAGCCCTAGCTTCTAATGACTCCAATGCACAGGCGAAGTCTTGGCTTATCTGTGAATTTCAGTTTATCAGGGACTGAACTTTATCCCTTCAAAAAATTCACGTGTTGAAGCCCTAACCCCTTAAGTTAGCTGTATTTGGATACAGGGCCTTTAAAGAGGTAACTAAGGTTAAATAAGGCCATAAGGGTGAGATCCTAATCCAGTAACACTGGTATCTTCATAAGAAAAAGAAAAGACACTAAAACTCTGTCCCTTTTTACCATGTGAGGACACAGTGAGAAGGCAGCCATCTGTAAGCCAGGAAGAGAGGCCTCAGCAGAGACCAACCCTGACAGCACCTTGATCTTAAACGTCTGGCCTACAGAACCGCGAGAAAATAAATTTCTGTTGTTTAAGCCACCCAGATTGTGGTATTTGGTTATGGCACCCTGAGCAGACTAACACACAGGTTCTTCTGCTCTCACTATATCCTTCAAACACTCTCAGATGAACCTTAAAGAGTTAACCATGATCTGACTATTAATGCAGTCATATACCTATTATTGACTATAATTAATTGCCTATGCAATGTTCTTTCAGCCTTCTTATTCTCCAACGCATTAAAATTTACTATTCTCTTACACTAATATGAGGTTTAGCACTATAATTACCTAGCACATATTAATGTTATTAATCATGTCATCAATATAATTAAAATAAAAATGTTATCAAACCAGTCTTCCTTCTTAGCTATAGAAAACAGTTAAATGTGATATCAAGCTTTACAACCCTGGACTATTAATGTTCTTAATGCCTACTTAATTTTTAAATTAATTGGTCCTGCCTCAAAGAGACCATTTAAATATCAAGAGTTCTGACCATTCATATGACTTCAGTGCTACTATAGTTTGAATATTTTGTCCCCACCAAGCTCATATTGAAGTTTGGTCCCCAATGTGATGATGTTGAAAGGGGGTGAGACCTTTGGGAGGCACTGGGATCATGAGGAATCCACTCTTATGATGGAATTAATGCCATCTCTCAGGAGTGAGTGATTTCTCATTCTCACGGGACTGGATTCATTACTGTGAGAGTGGGTTGTTATAAAGTGAGATCACCCCTTGTGTTTTGATCCTTTCTCCCATGCTTACTTTCTCTGTCACTTCTCTGCCACATTATATCACAGCACAAGGCCCTCACAGGAAGCTGACCAGATGTGGCCACCTGATCTTGGACTTCCCAGCCTCCAGAACTATAAGCCAAAATAAACCTCTTTTCTTTATAAATTGTGCAGTCTCAGGTATTCTGTCATAGCAACAAAAAACAGACTAAGACAGATGCCCTCCTGCTCTTGGCTTCATAGAGCTCTTGTATCTCTCTTCTTTACAAGGTATTGGCCAGCATCCTGGAACCTAAGCCATTGCATAGCCTTCTTGCCTCAAAATATGTACCTGCCCTAACTCACTTTCTGTTGAAGTTTTTCTCCTTGCCAGGACAGTGTACTCAGTACAGTAAATGGTTATGGGCATGAGTTTTGGAGTCAGAGGATCTGCATTTTAGTCATTTCTTCACCATGTAGTTCAGCCAGTGGAAATTGGTAAAGTTGTTTAGACTTCATATGCTTCAGCTTCCTTATTTGTTTAACATGGCAATAACTACTTATTTATTATGAGAAATAAATACAATGAAAATCCCTTAGTGAAATGCATGGAACATCGTAAGTACTCAATAAATCATGATTATTATTAGTTGATATTTAATAGATTAGTGTGCTTTGTTCTTTGTAAATAGGTGCTGCTGGACCTAATTCTATCTCTGAAGGTGACATATTTTAAGAAAGAATATCTGGCTAAAATAATGTAAACCAAAGAAATTGATCAAGGCTGAAAATTTTAAGAGCTGTATAAGTTTGAAAATAAGATAAACATTTGAAAGCAAGTAGGGTTTTTAAATTCAAATTACACCAGAAAACAAGCATTTACTTCACTTAAACAGAAAAGAACCACAGGAGAATAAGGAAAAGATATGGTGGGAAGAATGTGACAAGTTCTGTCTAGGATGTAATGAGTAGGGTTTCTTGTTTGTTTTTTCCTGTGAGACTTCCAAATGGAAGTGTTCAGCAGAGGACCAGGTGAGTAGATCTGGAGGGAAAGCTTAGAATTTCAGGAGAAAGGATTTAAATCTGAACCACCAGCATAAATGCTAGTGAATGAGACTGCCCTTGGAGAATATGCAGACTGATAAGGTAAGAAGATGGTGGTGGAATCCTGAAACATATCAATTAATAAAACAAAAAGAGAATTTGGAAGGCCAATGTGGGAGAATCAGATGAGGCCAGGAGTTCGAGACCAGCCTAGGTTACATAGTGAGACCCTACAAAACCAAACAAACAAACAAACAAACAAACGTTATATATATATATATATATATATGTATTTAGCTGGGACATGGTGACACACATGTAGTCCTGGCTACTTGGGAGGCTGAGGTGAAAGGGTAGGAGGGTCACTTGAGCCCAGGAGTTAAAAGCTGCAGTGAACTATGATTGCACCACTGCACTCCAACCTGGGCAACAGAGTGAGACCCTGCCAAAAAGAGAGAGAGAGGGAGGGAGGGAGGGAGGGGGAGAGAGAGAGAGAGAAAGGAAGGAAGGAAGGGAGGGAGGGAGGGAGGAAGGAAGGAAGGAAGGGAGGAAAGAAGGAAGGAAGGAAGGAAGGAAGGAAGGAAGGAAGGAAGGAAGGAAGGAAGGAAGGGAGGGAAGGAAGGAAAAAGAGCTGTCCATAAAGAGGAATGAGAAGCTTCTGAGGAATGGCAGGGGCAGGAGAGTCAAAACCAAGGGAAGCTGAGTGTTTGAAGAAGGGAGTGGTCAGTTGTGTCAAATATTGCCAAGAACACAATTTTCACTTCAGGAAGGAGTGTTGTTAAAAACAAATGAAGCCAACCACATATTTCCACAAGGGAATATGGAAGAATGTGTATTTTGCAACCAGAAAGCAATTATAGGCTTTGGTGGAACAGTTTCAGAAAAGTGCCATTTGCTAGAGTCTTCTTGATCTTCCACAATTTCCCTGAACTCATGCACAACTTATAATCCATATTACACAATTTAGCACTTTCTTATAGTAGCATCTTTAATATTCATATTGTAAAATCATAATTATTTTATAATTCCAGGTGGCCTCAGACTTATGACGGTTCAACTTATGGTTTTTCAACTTTACAATGCTGCAAAATCAATATGCATTCAGTAAAAATCATACTTCAAGTGCTCATACAATGATTCTGTTTTTCACTTTCAGTCCAGCTTGTAATAAATTGCATGAGATACTCAACACTGTTCCATAAAATAGGCTTTGTGTTGGATGATTTTGCCCAACTGTAGGCTAATCTAAGTGTTGTGAGCATGTGTCAGGTAGGCAAGGCTAAGCTGTGACATTTTGTTAGATGTATTAAATGCATTTTCAACCTATGATATTTTCAACTTACTATGAGTTTAGGTAAACATAATCCCAGTGTGAATTAAGGAACTTCTGTATGCATCTTGCCCTCCTAAATGTATGTTATATCCTTTATTACAGTAAATTGTGTGCTTCATGACCTAGACAAATAACAAGTGATAAAAGAACGCTTGCTAATAAAATAATCAATAAAATTTCCACTGTGAATGTTAGATTGCAAGTGGACAATGGTGAGATTCTCAGTGAGCCCACTGCCATGCCCTGTGAGAAGAATCTAGGCCAAGAGTGACACTCTTTATTAACTGGCATCCTACCATCTTAGGACCCCTTTTGTAGATCATGATCTGGGATGCAAGCTCTAATGCTCCTTTCCTTTGGCCTCTAGATCTTGAGCCCAGAGGGTGCCTGTTGTAGGCCGTATAGTATACTCTAGAAATGAGGCTTGCCTGAGCCTTTGATAGGAATGTGTCTTAATACTCAAGCAGTTCCCTGTACTGATGGTTACAAAATAGGATACCCCAGGACCTTGAGAGTTTATATGGTCATGTTTTCATGTTTTTAATACATATTTCCCCAAAAAGTAAAAATAGCCCCTGAAATAATTTATAATTATTCTATGTCTGTTGGATAAGAAGTGGTAGCAGAGAAAAATAGAACAGGGTTCCACAGGAACTATCTTAAGAAGATTTTGCCTCTGAAAACCATTTGGAGAGGTGATGGGATCCCAACAGAGAGTCTTTTGCAGTCTAAGGGGTGAGTCTAAGGGACCAGGCTGTATCAGGAAACCAGAGGTGAGAAACCCCCAGTGACGTGGGGTCTCTGAGAAACACACAAAATGCCCTAAGTCCGTTTCACTGCCAAGGAGAAAAAAAAGCAACAACAAAAAGTCACCTCCAGTCAGGAAGAAATTTTCATTTCCATTAGTTCTCCCCATTCCCCTGCTCAACCACAGAGAAGTTGGAAGTCTCAGCTTCCCACATCGAGAAGGAGTGTTGTTAAAAACAAATGAGGCCAACCAACCACATCCCCCTTCTCCAATGAAGCTTCTCACTCGCAGAAGCCTTGAGCTCCGGGCAGGTGGAAAGGAGTTTTAAATAGACATATTAATTATGGAACTCAGACTATTTTTGGAGAACCAAAGTACTTAAAGATATTTCCATTATCTGAAAACAAAGTGCTCAAAGGTATTTCCATTATCTGAAAACAATCAGCTAAGCAGCAGGGCCTTTGCAGAATTTTATCCAAGGGCAAAAGAAGAACAACTGCACAGAGTTGGTTCGCAGCGGCGTTAATGAGAAAACACGTTCCCTTTACTTCACCCAGAGTCCTGCTCCTTCAATGTGTTGGTTATACCAAAAGCGACCTCTACAGGAAATTAGAAAACCCTTTTAGGATCCAAAACAAAATACACGTATTAACATTATAAATCGGAGTGTGTGTGTGTGTGTGTGTGTAATGAGTTCACTGATAGCAATATACAAGTCATAATCTATACCATGTCGCCAAAAATATTTGTTTACATTTCAAAAACTTCCTTACACAAATTCACGTTAAAAAGCATTTCCTTGTTGAGTTAAATATATTCACAGTTGGAATCCATTTTATCTCTTCCAAATGTTTAACCTAATATTGGGATTATGCCTAATCCAAATTTACATTTATAGGTGGCTAATCTGGTCTAGAAGGTCTGTTCTCTTATTTCCAAACCATATCTTCCTCCAGGAGTTTCTTATTTTGTCCAAATGGACCCAATCTAGCCTTGACCAGTGGAAGGTTCCTGCTCTTTCTTCTGAGGCCACAACTGCCTTTGCCAATGCCCCATCAAGTAGGTGTAAATTTTGCCTTTTATTTCCAAGTTCTAAACATAATGAAGATTTTTCTTTCCTAACACTTAAGATCTTACTACGGATATAAGCACTATCAAGAGACATATAAAGAGGCATATAAAAGTTCTGATGCATTTATATGCCAAGTTGTCTTTAATGTTTTAACCATTATCAGAAATTTTAGCTTTGGATAGAAAGATATGAAAATTCCTGTATGTAGAAGAGGACAATAAGCAAAAATGACATCACTTCAGTGACTTCTGACTGGAGAAAATGCTATCAAATCAAGGGCCAGACTTAAAAGAATTGAATATTTCCAGTTTACTCATTTATTCTTTAAGAAAAATATGCAACATTTTGAAATAATGCAAATGGAGGGCAGTGTGTCCTTTTCATATATTGGAGCATTTTTGTTGTTGTTGTTGTTTGTTTGTTTTTGAGACAGAGTCTTGCTCTGTTGCCTAGGCTGGAGTGCAGTGGCACAATCTCGGCTCACTGCAACGTCTGCCTCCTGGGTTCAAGTGATTCTCCTGCCTCAGCCTGCCAAGTAGCTGGGACTAGGCGCACGCCACCATGCCCGGCTAATTTTTTTATTTTTAGTAGAGATGGGGTTTCACCATATTGGTCAGGCTGGTCTTGAACTCCTGACCTCGTGATCCACCTGCCTCAGCCTCCCAAAGTGCTTTGTTTAACAGGAGCATTTCAGGATTATTTAATCATCTATGAAAGTGTGTCATTGTTGGATTCCTAATCTGCTATTGATCAGAGGCCCAGATTGTGAAGTTATATGTTTTTAAATAATTTTTTGTCCATTAGAAATGCAAATGATTTCTGTCTAATAGAACAGATAACCCCAAATATTACATTGCCTACAAGACAGCAACCAGTTTAGTATCTAACTGAGTAAACTTATTTTAAATTTTAAATCAAATGCCTATTAACAGTCAGTCCTTTATAATGTTCCTTATCATTTTTACCAACATTATCATCCTGCTGATTCTCTTTTTAATAAATGAAATAAATGTTTGACATGTGCTCATTCTCTATATCTAGGAGAGTAATGATTTTTTATTTAACTTTGTGAAAATTATATTTGACAGTTCTGTTACCACTTTGCTTTGAGATAAAGTCACTAGCCTAAATATGTTACCAATGTCATAGATTTAGTATATTCATTCATTCATCCATGTGACAAATATTTATTGAGAGCTTACAGTGTCATTGCCATAAGCAATGAACCAAACGGAAGTCCCTGCACTCATGTGATTTGCAGTCCAATGAAAGAAAGAAAACATACAAAATTTTAAAATCACAAATCCTGGGAGAAGAAATCAGTCATTTGCCTTTTGCTCCACATGGATCATAATAAATCTTAAGCCGAGGTTCATAAGCTGAAAACTGAATGACATCAAAATGGTACTTCACAGAGAAAAGTGACAGGCATCACAAACCTGCAAAAGCATCTAACTGTGCCAGGTGGCCTTACCGCCAATAAAAATCAAATAAATCGTTAAAGATTTGAAAGTGAAAGCTATAATTATCAGGGCTTCTTAGGATTCAGAGACGTTAACTGCTGAGCAGGTGATTGAAAGCTAAATGAAACAATTTATTTTTAAAATAAATGATAAAATAATAACCTTATTGAGATAATGAAAAGTTCAGTTCTTGAGATACTGGAACTTGGTCCCACAAATAAAAATTTTGAAATACCCCTCAAACCTAGAAGCCACTACATTCACTGTAACAGTTAATTTGAATAAATTAGATGCCATGATGAAACTATCGAACTGTTTTTCTATGTAAAGAAAATGGAAATGAGGTAAAAAAAAATCAAAGGCTACAAATATAATTACATTAAAGCTTTCATGAATAGTTGAAAGATGTTAATGAACCTACACTATTAATAGTTAGGCTTGTTATAATAATAGGAATACTGAAATAAACCAGTGGATATAACAATCCAAAACCAGTGCTTTGAATATAAGAAAATTTAGTTTAGATTAAGTGTGACCTTTCAAATCAGTGTGGAAAAATATGTAATAGGGCTAATAGCTTATCCAATATAAAAGAGAAAGACCTCTGCCTCATATAACAGCCCCAACATATTTCAAATAATTTTTTTAAACTACACAGAAAAGTAAATGCCATAAGGGAGAAACAAATATGGAAATTTTTGAGGAGAGATTGGGATGCTGCAAAGCATGGCATAAAAACCATGTGTCATAAAAAGAAATACAGATTTGGATTTATAAATAAAAAAGTTCAAAGGTAAGTCAGAAATTAGGAGAAAATATTTTAATGTATTATATAATAGAATTAATATCCAAAGTAATATCGCTATATATTAAAAGAAATTTAGAAGAAAAAAAGCAAACTATACAATGGAAGGTATGCAAAGGATCTAAATTAGCAAATTATAGAGAGAAGATATGACTGATGTAAACCATAAAAAGATGTTCAAATTCTGACAAGAAAAGCAAGTTAAAAATAATTATGTCAACATGGCAAGGCGCACTCCTGACTTGGGAACCTTGAAGTATGGCCCAAGAGGCTGGACTTGGAAGGTCTGTGAATCCAGTCACAGGTGCCAGCAGCTAAGATTTGAACATAAATTACTACAGGTTTGCATTCATCCTCCTTTCCCTGGCCATCAGCGTTTTCAGCTGGTACAACCTGCTCTCCATGGAGACATCCAACATCAGCCTCACTCTGTAATCCCTGAGTCCGGCGGATTAGCCCTGAAATTCACTCGTGGCCTTGCTGGATGATGTGGTCATGGCTGTAGTCAATATAGCTAGCATAGCTATGATGCCTTTGTAAAATTCGGGGAACATTAAATTTGACTACCTTGATCCTAGACATCCTTAATATCTTGACACTGTAATACATTAGGTTGTCCAGCGCCTGAAGCTTATACCTCACCATGGATTCCCATGACAGCATGGGGCAAGGGAGTCATCGGGACCCAAGGCAAAGAGTGGGAAGGGACTGAAGAGATGTGGAAGAGACTGCAGAGATGTGGAAGAGCTCCCGTCAACCCTGCTGCAGACCTGGACCGAAGTCAAAGCATGAACAGTGCATAGGAGCCTGAGGCTGTGCCCACCCCACGCTGAGAAGGTTCAAATTCCCTCAACAAGTATTTACTGAGTGCCTCCCTTGGGTCAGGCACTCTTCTAAGCGCTGGAGAACACCAGTGAGCAAAAAAGAATTTCTGACCTTGGGAGCTGACATTCTATTAAGGAGACAGACAAAAGACTCATGTTCTGTAGAAATATTTTATAGCTTGAGCTTTGTGGTGATTATGCGTGTGTGTTTATGTAAAAAATTCATTCAGCTCTTCATTAAGATTTATGCATTTTATTTTAAGTGATACTTTGATTAAAAAGCAGAATAAAAATTTATTGTTATTATATGTATTTTTCACCTATTAAAAAGACTGTTAGTCTCTAGCGATGGTAAGGGTCTGAACAAGAGAGTCATCCTAGACAACTGGCAATAATGAATAGGACACTACTCCCTTTTTGAAGGGTAGTTTGATAATATTGTCAAAACTCATAGAGTCTGACCCAGTCACTTTATTTATATGAAATTGTATTACTTGTGCACGAAAGCCAAAGATGAAAAAAAGCTTATTGTAATAATGTTTGTAGTAGCTAAACATTGGAGGAGGTGAGAAGCTAACAGTTTTCAACAAGGAAATTGTAATTCTTTTGGATCCAGAGATCAGAAATTAGATTTAGCATTCATTCAATACTAATCGAATGCATATTTATTCAGTAGTTTTCAATATTTATTGAGTAGTTTTACCGTGTGTTGAAAACTATGCCAAGTACTAAAAACAGAACCACTAAGTATTAAGCTATAAACATGCCATGAAATTTTTTTAAGGCAAACAGAAGAGTATTACAGAATGATCTGAATTTTAGGAAGAAATAAAAAAATAAAGTATGCCTCTATGTGTCTATGCCTAAGAAAACCACTGTATATCTAGAAGAAAAGGCTTTGAAGATACTGTCGTGCTGGACCCTTATTGATTTCAATAGGAGTGGCACCATGTTCAAGAGGCCAAAGAAGAGACCTGGAGCCAGCAAATGAGACAGAGGGTTTATTGAGGGGACTTACATACAGGGCAGCACTGTGGTGGTGGGCTGGACAGAGCAACAACTACCATTTATAAAAAGCATGCAGTTTACATAGCATTTTCACTTAGCACTCTCCTCCTAGCAGTCTCCACCTGGCCCCCTTCATTTAACCCAAAACATAGGGCCTTGATTCCCTATATGGTGTGTGTTCCACGGGATGGGCCAGGAGTTCAAATGTTTCTCTTAGATAAGCAATGACTCTCCGGGTCGCCACTCCCAGATTTCTTAGCTCAGAACTCCGAACACACATTCTTCTTAGACTATAGAGTCATTCTCAGGGTGTGCTTAAGTATGGCTGTCAGGTGCATCTGCCATTCAGATACATACCAGTTGTTAGCAGTGATATTCTTGAAAGAATAATAATTGAGGAAAGACTTTCACTTTTTTAATTTTACTTTTCTGTAATTTTATTTTTTAACATTGTGCAAATAATTTTAAGACTATATTTGTAAAACTAAAATTAATGTCAATTTGTAAGTTATCTTACAATTCATTTGTAAGTTATCAAAAAACTTAGTCTAAGCACATTTCATCAAATTCATATAGATCATAACAAGCCTAAAAAACTGATGACATTAAAGCATTTTCTATGTTGATTTGTGTTAACACAACATTTTTTAAATTATGTAATATAAATACCATGGTAGTGAATGCAGATGACTTTATTAATACAGTGAAAAACTTGTATTGAGTTCTTTCTTATATGCTATTTACCGACGTAAGCTCTGCTCAAATGAAAACTTCTTACTCCTGAAGTGGTTTACAGTCTAAGGGGTTGGTTACATAAAAATAATTACAATAAAAAGATAACTGTTTATAAGTAAGTGTGAAGGGCTTCAACACGAAATAATGACTGTAAGGAGATGGTAAATCAAAATTTGGAACATTTAGCTGAATTGTTGTCCAGGGACCAATAGAATTGGCATCACCTGGAGGTGTTAGAAATGCAAAAATCTCAGGCTTCATGCCGGACTCACCATCAGGACATACATTCTAGCAAGATTCCCAGGGGATTCATATGCTCATTAAAGTTTGAGCATCACTGTTCTGCATGAAATTAGTTTCTGATTTAAAAAAAACATTCTCCCTTGATCTGGTGTTTAAAATGTGGTTACTCACTGAATGGTGAATCTCCTAAAGTGGTAAGTGTGAATGTAACATTGGATAGAAAAAGTAACTACTGCAGAGTCTACATTACTTGTTGGAGCCAATAAATGTTTAAATTTATTTGCCACTCAAGTTAGAATAATACCCTTATCAATCTTCATGATTTTTACATTACAATTAACATAAAGTGAGAAATGATTTTATTTTGGATTTTAAGGAAGTTATTTAAACATCCTATGTCTCAATATTTGCTGACCCATTTTTAAAGAATGTCTGCAAGCTTGAACTACTGCCTCTGAATAATTTTCATCATGAATTTAATAAACAAACAATGAAAGTCACAGGCTAAAGGGAGAAATACCCTCGCGTAGGAATTATACTATCAAAGAAGTTTATTTTTGCAAATCCCCTTGGCCAGGAGCCTTTTCAGTCAAGGAAATAACCCATAATTAATAACCCATAATTAATATGGATTAATTGGCAACATGGCATAACAAACCATGTGACCTTTGTTTGAATCACCCCATTTTTTGTTTTGTTTTGTTTTTAGTTTTTTTTAATAATTAATTTTTTTTAAGTTCCAGGGTACATTTACAGAATGTGCAGGTTTGTTACATGGGTAAATGTGTGATTTAGAACTGGAGATACCATTTTTTTAAATTAAGGGAAATGTTTTCAAAAAGCATTTATGTACTACTATGCTAGAAAATTTGTTAACATTACTCCAACTTAAATATCTAATTGCTCTTAATAAATAATTATGAGATTTTTTTCCATCTCAAAAATCATATTGTTTAGGACATTTAAGAGACAATTAAATGAATATTGATGACTTTATGAAAAACAAAAGTATTCTTACTTATGTTTGTGCATGATTAAGACACTTTGCCAACATCACAACAGATTTCAAACAGCAGTCACATACACTCACAAAAAGTGAGTAACAAATGCTTGCATTATTAGCCAATAAAGATAGAATGCCTTAATATAACTGTGTAGCTTGAACAAACAAAAGAATAAAGCCCTAGGCTCAGGCCTCTTTAGAGTGTTAAAAATCTTAACTAAAGAATGGTAAAAAAAAAAAAAAAAAGAAAAGATTGTTCAATTCTTACACCACATTTCAAGAAGGACGTTGGTAAACCTAATAACACCCAGAATGAAGAAGAATTCAGAAATTTCATCATATGAAAGACCACCTACAGAAACTGGAAATGTTCAGCTTAGAAAATACAATATATATAGTGAGATGATAGATTCCTTAAATATTTAAAGGATTAGCTGTGGGAAAAATTGAACCAAACTTAATTCTGTTAAATGCGAGAGAGCAGAATTGCAATCAATCAGTAAAAACTTGTAGGAAGACAGATCTTAGTTAAATGTGTCTTCAAACAATAGAAAACTTTATAAACAAACAAGTTATTAAATAAAAACCGTAAATTAGATTATTACAATCTTTGAAAGGTCATATACTTACCAAGGTCTACTTGAAAAAGAGTGAATCCCTTGTGTGTGGGAGGAGAGTTATACCAAAAGATTTGAATCTGTAAGAGATACTTGGTGAGGACTGCATGCTGGGTAGAACATCAGATATTCTCTTCCAGCCCTGAGTCTCTCTAATACCGAAGCAACATCACACTAAGGGGTAGAGTTACTGAGTGCAAAAACCACAGAAGGCATTATTGTTGCCCACAGAAACCCAATGTAGCATGCACAGATGAAAGAAAACCATTTACCAGCAGTATGTCTAAGAAATCATAGAATCTAAAATACTACTTCTCAAAAAGGCTTTTCCCAAAATCTAAAGTCCCCATGCAAAAAATAGTTGAAAAATGGATATCCTTTAAAGGAAAAATGTTTTTGTTGTTGTTGCATGCTTGTCTAGTTTTGGTATCAGGGTAAGGCTGGCCTCATAGCGTGAGTTAGGAATAATTTCCTCCTAATCAATATTTTGGAAAAGTTTGAGGAGAATTGTGGTGTTAGCTCTTCTTTGTAAGTTTGGTAGAATATGTCAGTGAAGCCATACAGTCCTGAACTTTTCTTTGTTGAGAGATTTATCACTGATTCAATCTCATTGCTCATTACTGATCTGTTCATGTTTTCTATTTCTTCCAGATTCAATCTTGGTAGGTTGTATGTGAGTGGGACTGTATCTATTTCTTCTTAATTTTCCAGATTGTTAGCATGTAGTTGTTCATAATAGTCTCTGATGATCTTTTGTATTTTTGTGATATCAGTTGTAATATGTTCTTTTTTATTTCTGATTTTATTTATTTAGGTCTTCCTTCTTTTTTCTTGGTTGATCTAGTTAGCGATTTATGAATTTCATTTATCTTTTAAGAAAAACAACTTTTCATTTTGTTGCTCCTTTGTACTTTGTAGCCTGAATTTCATTTAGTTCTGTTCTGATGTTTACAATTTCTTTCCTTCTATAATTTGGAGTTTTGTTTGTTCTTCATATTTTAGTTCCTTTAGTTGTATTTTTAGATTCTCTATTTGAAATCTTTCCACTTTTTCGAGGCAGGCATTTATTGCTGTAAACTTCCCTCTTAGCACTGCTTTTCCTGTATCCCACAGGTTTTAGTATATGTGTTTTGATTTTCATTTGTTCTAAGAAATTTTTTTATTTTTTATTTAATTTCTTCATTGACCCAGTGGTCATTCAGGAGCATGTTGTTTAATTTCCATGCAGTTTCCAATGTTTCTCTTGTTACCAATTTCCAGTTTCATTCCATTGTGTTCTGAATAGATACTTGACATGATTTCAAATTTTTTTAATTTGTTGCGACTTTTTGTGGCCTATAATATAGTCTATCCTGGAGAATGTTCCTTGTGCTCATGAGAAGAATGTGTATTCTGCAGCTGTTGGGCAAAATGTTCTGTAGATACCGGTTAGGTCCATTTGGTCTAAAGTACAGTTTAAATCCAATGTTTCCTTGTTAATTGTTTGTCTAGATGATCTGTCTAACGCTGAAAGTTGGGTGTTGAAGTCCCCAACTCTTATTCTATTGAAGTCTATCTCTCCCTTTAGATTTAATAATATTTGCTTTATATATCTGGGTGATCTGGTGTTGAGTGCAATTGTGTTTAGAATTGTTATATCCTCTTGCTAAATTGGTCCCTTCATCATTGTATAATGATAATTTCTTTTTTTTTTTACTATTTTTGACTTAAAATCTGTTTTGTCTATAGAAGTATAGCTATTCCTGTGCAATTTTGGTTTCCATTTGCATAGTATGTCTCTTTCCATCCTTTACCTTTAGTCTATATGAGTCTTTATATATGAGAGGAGTTTCTTGTAGTTGAGTCATTTTTAAATACATTCACCCATTTTATCTCTTTTAAGTGGTAAGTTTAATCTGTATGCATTCAATCTGTGATATGAGGGCTTATTCATGTCATTTTATTAGTTGACTTATGATTGCTGGTATGTCTTTTTTCCTTTCTTTTTCTTTACCATTGTTGTTTGGTGGTTTCTGTAGTGGTAACATTTGAGTCCTTTCTCTTCCTTATTTGTGTGTCAGCTCTACCAGTGGGTTTTATACTTTCATATGTTTTCCTGATGGTAAACATCATCCTTTTGCTTCAGGTATAGGACTTCTATAAACATTTTGTCGGGGGGCTGGTCTAGTGATGATGAACTTCCTTAGCTTTTGTTTGTGTGTCAAAGACTTTATTTCTCCTTCATTAATGAAAGATAACTTTGCTGGTTATGGTATCCTTGGCTGGCAGTTGTTTTCTTTCAGCACTTTGAATATATCTTCTCATTCTCTCTTGGGATGTAAGATTCCTGCTGAGAAACTTGCTTTTAGTCTGATGAGGGTTCTTGTAAGTGATTAGATGCTTTTCTCTTACTGTTTCTAGAATTCTGTCTTTGTCTTTGACATTTAGCAGTTTGACTCTAACGTACCATGGAGAAGGCCTTTTTAGGTTGTGTCTATTTGGGGATAACTAGGCTTCCCGTATCTGGATATCTAAATCTCTTGATAGACTTGGGAAGTTTTCAGCTATTATTTTGTCAAATTGGTTTTTTATCCCTTTGCTCTTCTCTTCACCTTCTGGGTCACTGAAAATTCAAATATAATCATTGCTTTATCATGTCCCATATGTGACGTATACTTTGTTTATTCTTTTTTATTTTTGTCTGGGTTATTTCAAAAGATATGTCTTCAAGTTCTGAAATTTCTTATTCTGCTTGATATAGTATATTGTTGACTGGCCTAGTTTTCATTTTATTTAATAAATTCTTCAGTTCTGTTTGGTTCTTTTTTAGGATATCTATCATTTTTGCTAAATTTATCATTCATATCCTCACTCCATGTCTGATTTCTTTGTATTGTTTATTTGTGGTCTCTTATATCTCACTGAGCTTCTTTACTATTGGTGTTTTTATTTCTGGCATTTATAAATTTCTTTTTCACTGGAGTCAGTTGCTGGAGAATTATTATGTTTCTTTGAAGGTATCATATTTTCTTGTTTTTCATGTTTCTTGTGTTCTTATGTTGATATAAGCAGATCTGGTATACCAGTTGCTCCTTCCATTTTTTTGAATTTGTTTCACATGGGACATCATTTTTCTGAAGATACAGCTATAGTGTTGTTTGGATGGGGCACTTCTATTCTGTTTTTGGGTGCACACAGTAGTGTAGTCTCTGTATAATTTATTTGGTTGTAAGCAACATCAGTAATGTCTGTGATTTCTTTGGTGGCTTAGGATGTAGTTGTTAGTGGAAGCTGTGATGAAGTTTGGCTGGGGATGAGGATGCCATGTGGGCCAGTCTTCTCAGTATTGGCAGCAGTAGGCCAAGCATGCCTTTCCTTGGGCCCCACAGTGGCACATGCTGGCACCAGTGTTTACAGGTTCAGGTGGATAAATTCTTGGTCCTCCAGGCAACTTGGTTGGGTGCTGGCAGTGGCAGGGGTTGTCCAAGTGAGCAGATGGGTTCGTACACCCTTGGGAAGTGGACATGGTATAGAGACGATGGCAGTATCATTGAGAGGACAACCCTCTGGCTCCCAGGTGGTTCATGCTGGTGTTGGCAGTGTTTGAAATGGGCTGGATGGGCTAGTCCCATGCCCACAGGTGGTGTGCGCTGGTGGGTGCCAGCTGTGATAATAGTGGCAGGCTGAGCAGAGCCATCCCCAGGCCCCTGGGAGGAGTGCTTAGGTGCCAATGGTAGTAGAGAGGGCAATCCGCAGGTCCCTGGATGACAGGCCTGGGCACTGGAGATGGGGAGGGAGGCAAAGCCAGGCCTCTCCTCGGGCCCCCTGCTGGTGCATTTGGGCACTGGCTGTGGTGGGCAGAGGTCTCAGACCCCTAACAGAGTGCTTGAGTGGGGCTGGCAGTGGCAGCAATGGGTGAGGGGAGGCTTCCCACAGTACATGTGCAAGTGTGCTGCTGCCCTGCTGCTGGAGAGGGTGGTGTTGTTGCCAGCAACTTGTGCTTCTGCCCTGGGGCAGCAGCCAGCAGCAGAAGTGATGACTATGAGTAGGGGGGCTTGCTCTCAGGGAGTGTGAAAAGGCACAGCAGCCCCATTTCTGGGGGCCATGGGGTCACATTCAGTGGCTCTGTTTCAGTCCAGTGGCAGTAGCCAGCAGCAGCTATGAGTGAGGGATGTCAATGGAGCTCCAGGGATATGGAGATGCAGAGGCTGTTGGGCCCCAGGGCAGGACACAGTCTGTTGGGGCTTGGCTCTCAATATGGTGCCATGCTGTAGCTGCTTGGTCTTAAGGGTAGGGGTGAGACCCAACATGGGTTCTCTGTCTGCAGCAATGCTTTTGTGTGGTCTCCAGGCAGCACCTTATGTTAGTCTCAGAGCCTGCAAGGGTCAAGGGACTTTCCTGTAGCTAGGATTGCAGGAGTCTGTGCTGGGGGTGTACACAGCTGGGGATCTCTCACTTACTTTTTCCCCACACTGGAGAACCTCTCCAGGCTCCCAGTTAATCCCAGCCAACCAGGCTTCTTTGCTTCCCTCCCCTTCCTTTCCTTAGGTGTTTCTTGTCACTTCTCTGTTGAACTCCAATGTTATCTCTTAGATGACACATCCAAAGTGCTATTTTACTTGCTATTTTGGTTCTTGTTTGTGGAGGAGGCGAATACCAGATCCCTCTATTCGCCTATCTTGAAGACCCCATATTGTTATATATTTTATTGTTTTTTAAAAATATGTTTGAACTGCAGTAGGTTGAATCCATTAATGTGGATCCTGTGGATATGGAGGGCCAAATGTATATATAGAGAGAAACAGATTTATTATGAGAAATTGACTCAAACAACCATGAAGGCTGAGAAGTACCAAGATCTGCAGTTGGTAAGCTGGAGATGGAGGAAAACTGATGTGGGTTCTAGTCCAAGTCTGAAGGCCTGGGAATCAGGAGAGCTGATGGTGAAGGTTCCAGTCTGAAAGCCAGCAGGCTAGATACCCCAAAAGAGCCAATGTTTCCATTTGAGTTTGAAGGCAGAAAAAGACCAGTGTCCCAGCTCAAGGCTGTCAGGCAAGAGGCATTTCCTCTCACTCACTCTTTTTGATCTATTCAGGACTTCAATTTATTGAATGAGGTCCACTCACTTTAGGAAGCACAATCTACTTTACTCAATCTACCAGATCCAAAGGTTTATCTCCTCCAGAAACATCCTCCCAGACACACCCAGAATAATGTTTAACCAAATCTCTGGGCACTCTGTCGCCCAGTCAAACTGACACACAAAATCATCCACCACAGAGACTTAAAGGAGAATTGACAGTCACTCTGATTTGGTCCCACAGGCCCTACCTGGAAAATCAAAATTGTACCCAATTTATTTTATTAAAATCCTTGATATTTCTTATGATAGAGAATACAGAACAAATGCAAATCAGTGAATTTGAAGTTTGTTAATGAAATGTTAATCAGTTAACTTGAAGTTTGGAAATTAACATGTTAATTTCCCAACCTACTCATCTGACAAAGGGCTAATATCCAGAATCTACAATGAACTCAAACAAATTTACAAGAAAAAAACAAACAACCCCATCAAAAAGTGGGCGAAGGACATGAACAGACCCTTCTCAAAAGAAGACATTTATGCAGCCAAAAAACACATGAAAAAATGCTCACCATCACTGTCTATCAGAGAAATGCAAATCAAAACCACAATGAGATACCATTTCACACCAGTTAGAATGGCAATCATTAAAAAGTCAGGAAACAACAGGTGCTGGAGAGGATGTGGAGAAATAGGAACACTTTTACACTGTTGGTGGGACTGTAAACTAGTTCAACCATTGTGGAAGTCAGTGTGGTGATTGCTCAGGGATCTAGAACTAGAAATACCATTTGACCCAGCCATCCCATTACCGGGTAAATACCCAAAGGACTATAAATCATGCTGCTATAAAGACACATGCACACGTATGTTTATTGTGGCACTATTCACAATAGCAAAGACTTGGAACCGACCCAAAGGTCCAACAATGATAGACTGGATTAAGAAAATGTGGCACATATACACCATGGAATACTATGCAGCCATAAAAAATGATGAGTTCATGTCCTTTGTAGGGACATGGATGAAATTGGAAATCATCATTCTCAGTAAACTATTGCAAGAACAAAAAACCAAGCACCGCATATTCTCACTCATAGGTGGGAATTGAACAATGAGAACACATGGACACAGGAAGGGGAACATCACACTCTGGGAACTGTTGTGGGGTGGGGGGAGGGGGGAGGGATAGCTTTAAGAGATATACCTAATGCTAAATGACGAGTTAATGGGTGCAGCACACCAGCATGGCACATGTATACATATGTAACTAACCTGCACATTGTGCACATGTACCCTAAAACTTAAAGTATAATAATAATAAAATTAAATTAAATTAAAAAGAAAAAAAAGAAAGCAAACAAAAAGCAATATAAAGGGAATATTAACACTGCAAAGAGTAAATACTTTTAAAACATTAAAAAAAAATAAAAGTAAAAGCATTAAAAAAACATTTAAAAAATAATGGTAGTTTCAAAGGTTAGATTTGACAGTGACAATGAGGACTCATGGGTGAAGTCGTTTTTCCATATTGGTTGTGTCCTTGTATTTGGGCTAGTACACTGAGTCAACACTCTGAGAAGCAAACATTGTTGACCAGCTCGCACTGTCTTCATCAAAGAAACCCCCAAGTGGAAAGTGAAAGGCATGCATGCTGAAGAGCATTTGTGGCACAATATAAAAAAATAAATAACTAAACTATTTCTGAAGGGTTCTTCTAAAGTTTAGTTTATATAACGGAACCAAACTGTTACTGTAAAAAAAACCTGTTGCACTATAAAAACAACAACAACAAAGTGTAATATTCAAGGTCTCCATGAGCTTTATTGGTATGTTAACTTTTGATATAGTTTGATGTTTTTCCACTCCAAATATCATGTTAAAATCTCCGATGTTGGAGGTGAGGCCTAGTAGCAGGTATTCGGGTCATGGGGGCAGATCCCTCATGAACAGCTTGGTGCTCTGCTCGAAGTAGTGAGTGAGTTCTTACTCTAAGTTCATAGAAGGTGTGATCATTTAAAAGCATGTGGCACCTCCCACACCCCCTTGCTCTCTCTCTCACCATGTGGCACACTGGTTCCCCTTTGCCTTCTGCCATGATTGTCAGCTTCCTGAGGCCCTCACCAGAAGTAGATGCCAGCACCATGCTTCATGTACAGCCTGAAGAACCATGAGCCAAATAAACCTCTTTTCTGTATAAATTACCCAGTCCATCACTTTTCCACCTTTTGGCTAAGATCAAGTATAAATTACCCAGTCCAAAGTATTCCTTTATAACAATGCAACAGACTAACATAACTTCTATATGCAATATTCAATTAATAGTCTTTCCTTTTTTAATAAATTGTGAAACTAAAATAAAAAGTGGTGACAGAAATATTTAGAAATAAGCTAACAAAATATATGTTTTAGTCACTCTTTATTCCCATTTCTTATTTTGCTTGTGTTATACTGTCTCTTTTACTAAAGTGAATATGATGTTCATTTCTTGCCAGGTGATGGGAAGAAAATAATTTCCTTTCAACAAAAAATATGAAAACCAAGAACTTGTCTGAACGTTTTAATAACCAGAATGACAAAGGATTACCTAAACAAAATTTAAATTTTGGAAATAAGCATTATCCTCAAACGTGATATTGGAAATACAACAAATGTGCTTTTATCTCCTTGAGAGAACAACTGTATAACGCAAAATGAAATTTAGAGTATTTTATAAGAATTACAATAGCTAATGTTTTTCAGAGCCTCTTTCATGGGAGCTACTGTGATAATCTACTTAAATAGCTATCCAATCTTCACAACTACACTGGAAAATATGTAAGTATTATTATCTTTACGTATAGAAAAGAAATTAAGAGAAATTAAGAAAATGTTCAGCTCATCAAACTGTTAAGTGGCAAAGCCAGAGTTAAACCTGGTCCATTTGCCTCTAATGTAAATGTTAGTACTATGGTACTAAGGGAATAGCTAAATTATAAATTTATCAAATATTTGGACTTTATCCTAAAATCATATACAAAACCTCGAAAATTACACAACTAATTTACTGTAGAAAAAGCCCATGTGAAGGCAACTGTGCATGAGCAAATATTTAGGGTGGCCCTATTATTAGTATGTTTTTCCTAAAAACTATAGGTAATATAAAGTGTTATAATAGAGTCTCCATCCCCAAGGAGAAAACGAAGGCAAACATAATTTATAACGCACAGTATTAGAAATAAGTCCTACAAAACATAAGTGGTAAGAATTATGAATAGGAGGAATTAATGTGGTCTGAACTTAACAAGAAAGAGACTTCAGGGTGGAAAAGGGACTACCTTGAGTGGTTGCAATGTATGGGAGTCACATTCAGGGCTTCCTAACTCAGCATCCACAGGAACACGAGCCAGCTTCAAGGATTGTAGAAAGGCCCTGAAGTCATTTGTGAGCATTTCTGAGCACTTTTCTAGGAAGGAGCCTAGATTCAGCACATTTTCAATTATGTCCATGACTCAGAAGAGAAGAAGAACCTCTGAGGTAAAGAAACATGAAATGGAAATTCATGGCTGTGGCAAGATAAACAAACATGAATGTGGACATGCAAGAGGTGTGTTATTGAACAGTAAGTTCACAAGTCCTGCCAGGCTCAATCTACCTCCATTTATTTCTCTGCTGGAGCATAGGGCTCCCTCCAGCAGAGAAATAATGGGAGGCAGATTGAGCCCAGGTCTTAGAAAAACTCAAATTCCAAGTCAAGGACTTGGGAAATGATTTTTACATCAGGTTTTCGCAGAAGTGCATTCCAGAGGCCAACGCTCAGGAACAATTAATTTGTAGTGGTTTCTAAGAAACACCAGGGGAGAAGGGATTGTTACATATATAATCTAATTTAATAGGGAGGCTCCAAACTTACTTTGTTTAAAGATTTCACAATGTTCAGAATTTAAATAGTAATAGCAAATGACAAATATGTTTATATTTCTATTTGATATTTCTCATTTACCCATTAAAATGATTCTGCTTTATTTACAAGTAGAACATATATTCTGATTTTGTGGCTGCAAAAATAAAACACAATCCAACTTAAAGGATAGTATCGTGTTCAAAACATAGCTGAAAAGAAAAGCTTAGCACATAAAAGATGCAATTGAACATAAACTGCATTTATCTGCCATCAATTTTTAAAATGACTTTGGATCATACAATAAATAAATGTTCTTTACATAAATTAGAACATTGACATTAGTAAGTGAGAATATAGAAAATATCCATAATCCTGTGACCCAGTGGTAACCACTATTCACCTTTTGATATATATTTTTTCACACTCAACTTTTATATATCTTTTCGTACAAATATTACAGTAGATACTGTTTGGAAACTTGCCTTTCTCACTTAAAAGTATGTCATTTCCACCACAAGAAGTATCTCTTTCTACCTCATTTTAATGATTACACAGCAAACACTGCAGAGATAAACTACCATTTTTTTTTATTTTTTTATTTTACTTTAAGTTCTGGGATACATGTGCAGAATGTGCAGGTTTGTCACGTAGGTATACATGTGCCATGGTGGTTTGCTGCACCTATCAACTTGTCATCTAGGTTTTAAGCCCCACATGCATTAGGTATTTGTCCTAATGCTCTCCCTCCCCTTGCCCCCCACCCCCTGACAGGCCCTGGTGTGTGATGTTCCCCTCCCTGTGTCCATGTGTTCTCATTGTTCAACTCCCACTTATGAGTGAGAACATGCAAAACTACCATTATTTTAACCAGTCTACTGTTTTCATTGCTTTGATTATTCCTGATTGCATCAATGCTATATAAAATGATTACTGGAATCAGCCACCAAAACAAAGTTCTGGTTATGTAAGCTAAGTGAGTGCTGGAAGAAAATTGCAAGCAGCTCTTGTTTTCTAAATCTATGTGCATGAGTTTTCCAGGACTGTCATAACAAATTACCACAAACCAGGTGGCTTAAAACAACAGAAATTTATTCCCTCATTGTTTTGGAGACTAGAAGTCAAAAATTTCTTGTTAACAGGGTCAGGCTCCCTCTACTGGCTCTAGGGAAGGATCCTTCCCTCTGTCCTCACTTTTGGTGGGAGCCAGCATTCCTTCACTTGTAGCTTCATCCCTCCAATCTGCCTCCATCTGCATACGGCCTTCTCCCCTGTGTGACTCTGTCTCTTCATATGATGTTTTCCTCTCTGCATATCTTTGTGTCCAAATTTCCCCATTTCTCTTTTCCTTGTAAGGAAAGAGTCATTGGATTTAGGGCCCACCCTAATCCATTGTGACCTCATCTTAACTTGATCACATTTTCAAAGACTTTATTTCTGTAAGATCACATTCACTAGTACAGGGGGTTAGGGCTTCAACATATTCAGACAAAAGGGGGAGGCATAATTTAACCCACAATACATGTGAACCTTAAAATAAGGGAGCATTCTAGTCATCAATAAGGCATCGGATCCTGTAGCTAAGCAGCAGCAAAAAAGACCTGGGAGTCTTGCAGCAGGTAAAAGTTCAGAAATGGCCCATTCAGAGTGGCTCAGAAACTGGGTTAAAGCTGAGTCCGTATGAGGCAAGATCAGTGGGCTGGAATGTGGGGAATTGGGAACAGGGCAACTAGGGCTGAGCTGACCCAACTACCCTATTTACTCACCCCATCTTCACACACAAATCTCATCCATCCTGTAAAGTGCAGAGGTTAGTCCCATAAAGTCATCTCTTAAAATTCATCTAGGCCAGGTATGGTGGCTCACACCTGTAATCCCAGCACTTTGGGAGGCTGAGGCAGGCAGATCACCTGAGCTTGGGAGTTCAAGACCAGCCTGACCAACATGGAGAAACCCCGTCTCTACTGAAAATACAAAATTAGCCGAGTGTGCTGGCACATGCCTGTAATCCCAGCTACTTGGGAGGCTAAGGCAGGAGAATCACCTGAATCTGGGAGGCAGAGATTGTGGTGAGCTAAGATCACGCCATTGCACTCCAGCCTGGGCAACAAGAGCGAAACTCCCTCTCAAAAAAAAAAAAAAAAATTCATCTAACTAACACTTATCTCTTTAAATTCCTGTGGTGTGCTCCATCTATCACAACTTCATTTAAATATTGTATTACAAGCTGTCTGTTCATATATTTTAATTGTCTTATCTCTTCAATAGTCTTGCAAGATGCTTGAGATTAGATGCTGCACCTGATTTTTCTTTGTTATCTCCTAACAGCAACCATCTCAATGCTGGGCATTTAGAAACTATCTGTTGCATATAAAACATCTATTGAAGAAAATAATTATTGACTTGACTAAGAGAAGGTGACTAAGCCTCCAACAGAAGATGCCTCCAACAGATCCACCGCATAATGAGCAGAGCAGGTGACCTGGAGTCTGATCTCCGGAGTCATCACTTCTAACCTTGGAGGAAATCCACGATGGCTCTCTCACTTGTATTCATCTCCCATCTGCAGCCACTCTATAAATTACTCTCTCCATGTAATCTTTGTTTGACATTTCTCTTCCCCAAGCAGGATTTCAATCACACACTTTGAGGTTTTATATAGAAGCTAGACTCAGAACACACAAGAGGTTGCTGTGAGAACGAGCATTTGTGTGGTCCAAGCACAGCCTGCAATTTTGCACTCAATCAGCACCTAGGAGGAAAAAGCCCCGTGCACTTCAGCTGTATCTTCCAAGAGTGCCAACACGGCTGCCCCATGAAGCCAACCTTCCCCTGTGAATGAATAGGCAACCTGAGATGCAATGAGTTTCCAAAGCCAGACCTGAATACAGCCCGGATTGCTAGCAGAAACCTGCCTAGACTAATTCGCAGTCACCATTTGACTGCATTCTCCTGCCTCTCAGCTAACAAAGGCATTATCTCCCAGCACTTCTAAGAGCTAAATTGCTCTTTTAACAGCAATTATAGGAGTGCTAACAAAAAGCTAAAGATTTGGAGAATCGATGTGCTTCTTTTACTTCTAAATCATTGTATCAGATTTCCTCCTTGAATTATAATTTTATGCTGTGAATGAAGAAAATGCCTCCTTTCAGAGCACTGAATAAGAAAGGTACATTTTTGTACATTCTAAGCCTCCTTTTAAGAAAAATCACTTTTATCTCTCCATTTTATGGGCATAAAGAGGGAAATCATATTTTGAATAATTACAGGAAACAGTCGGCTACAAATGGTATATATGATAAAATACCTGTTAGCTACAATTAAGTTAAAATTTTAGGGAAAATCACAAAGTAGATCAATTTATTCCCACACATCATTCTCCAACTTCATGTACAATTAATTAGAGGATAATGTGAAATATAAGCATGGAGCCATGTGCTTTTATTGCATTTCAACTAAAATCCTTGGTCCTTACTGTCAGAGGCATGTGAACAACAGCAACTGCATCTTGAATAGGAACTACATAAAATGAGGCTGAAACCTATTGGGCTGCATTCCCAGACAGTAAAGGCATTCTAAATCACAGAATGAGATAGGAGGTCAGCATAAGATACAGACCTTGCTGATAAAACAGGTTGCAGTAAAGAAACCGGCTAAATCTCCAACCAAGATGGCCACGAAAGTACCTCTGGTCATCCTCACTATTACACTCCCATCAGGGCCATGAGAGTTTACAAATGCCATGGCAATGTCAGGAAGTCACCCTTTATGGTCTAAAAAGGAGAGGCGTGAATAATCCACCCCTTGTTTAGCATATCAACAAGAAATAACCATAAAAATGGACAACCATCCGCCCTCAGGGCTGCTGTCTATGGAGTAACCATTCTTTTATTCCTTCATTTTCCTAATAAACTTGCTTTCACTTTACTGACTCTCCCTGAATTCTTTCTTGTGTGAGATCCAAGAACCCTCTTTTGAGGTCTGGACCCGGACCCCTTTCCTGTAATGTTACTATCTCTGATTTCATGATTCTGATGTTTAAATTACTTGTAAAATAAATCCCTATTTAATAGTATCTGTGACTATACCACATAAATATTTCATCAGTTAGGGCTATTCTTGTGCAATAAACAGTTGATAGACTTAAGCCCACCAGATACAGTATTTATCTGCAATTAAAATTTATCATGTAATTTTTTTTTTTTTTTTTTTTTGAGACAGGGTCCCTCTCTGTCACATAGGCTGCAGTGCAGTGGTGTGATCATTGCTCACTGCAGACTCGACCTCCTGGCTCAAGGGATTCTCCCATCCCGGCACAACCCCCTACCCCTGCCAACCCTCTAGTAGCTGGGACTAAAGGCACACTCTACCATGCCCAGCTAATTTTTGTATTTTTGTGTTTTGTTTGTCTGTTTGTTTGTTTGTTTTTGTAGAAATGGGGTTGTGCCATGTTGCTCAGGCTGATTTCAAACTCCTGGGCTCGAATCTCAGCTTCCCGAAGTGTTGGAATTACAGGTCTGAGCCACTGCACCAGGTCTGACAATGTTTCTATTTTTAAGATGTTGTCAAAAGAGGTGAACCTCACTTTGACTGTGAGGTTTTTGAAAGACTTGGAAGAGAAATTGATTTATATAAGCTTGTCCAACCAATGGCCTGCAGGCTACATGCAGCCCAGAACAGCTTTGAATGTGGCCCAACATGAATTCCTAAACTTTCTTAAAACATTATGAGATTTTTTTGCAATCTTTTCTTCTCATCAGCTATCATTAATGTTATATGTATTTTACTTACATGTGGCCCAACACAATTCTTCTTCCAATGTGGCCAGGGAAGCAAAAAGATTGGACACCCCTGGATTAATAGGTACCTTAGTTTCAGAGTAATTCTTTTCTAATACAGTTCATCTATTATTTAAAAGGAAATAGAGTGAATGTCTTTGAAAGTATAATCAGAGAAGAGCCAGCTGTAATCGTCAAAATTTTGTAATCCAAGAAAGAGTCCACCAGTATTATTAAAGCCACCCTGCAACTCATTGGCCAGTGATCTGAGAAACAACTCTATGCTAGTTTTACTTTTCTCTTTGAAATACTTTCTACAGATTTCAAAGTCAGTAAAATTACATATTCTTTTAAAATTTTTTATTTAACCCTAATGCAACTAGGTTGTTCAACAATATTTCTTCTACTGTCTGATCCACAAAAATAATAAACACAACACATATTCAAATTTGATGAGTAAGGCGTGCCTGGTTTCATGGTGTGCCAGACTAAAAGGAAAATGTAAAGAAAACAGATCTAGAAGACCAAGAACAGAGAACTTGAACTAGTTTTCGGGTTTTTTTGGTTTTTTGGTGGGGGGGGGGTTGGTTTTTTGTTTGTTTCTTTAAGATGGAGTCTCACTCCGTCGCCCAGGCAGGAGTGCAGTACTGCAATCTTGGCTTACTGCAATCTCTGCCTCCCAGGTTCAAGAGATTCTCCTGCCTCAGCCTCCTGAGTAGCTGGGATTACAGGTAACTGCCACCACGCCCAGCTGTTGAACTAGTTTTAGTGATAATTTCTCCATTCAACTCATTATAGTACAAACTAGAATATTCATAGTGGAATAGTGAATTTAAATTCATAGTGGAATAGTGAATAAGATTCCACTAGAGTATTCATAGTGGAATAGTGAATTTAGATTTAACTTAGCAGTGTGCATGGGGGGTTGAATCAACTATCTGAGATATGGCAACAAGAGTTTCCATGTAGTGATAAGACATAGGAAAGGGATTGTAAACAATGTGATTCCAAGAGGATCTATTTTGAACCGGATTCTAGTACACAGCTGAAAATACAGAGGTAATTCAGGCAAACATTGAGAAAAAGATTATCAAAGTTAACTAGGGGAAAATATGGAAGGCTTTCAAGACAGAGATCCAGTCTTAAAGAGAGGACTGACTGGAGGACAAATGGAGGGCCTGAGCCAGCATCTCAGTCATGGATGAGCAACATGGAAAGCCTATGCTTCCTTGGTTCTGCAGATTTACCCCAGGCACACTGGCAATTGTGCCTACAGCAAATTGAGTCATTCAAGACCATTAACCATTAATGTGAAGATGGTTTTCACATCATTCAGGATTGACTTGGGAACTGTGGGTGGTAAACTGAGGGGTGATGAGTAAGCCTAAAGCAATGAGTAAATAAACTGATTCCAGAATTTAAAATGGGGCCAATTTCATTGTGAGGATTAAGAAGGAAAGTAATAATATATACCATCCAACACAACAGATGACACAGTAATTATTTTGATTGAACTTTGGAATATAGCTTATAGTTGGTTCATCATTCATCAATTTGTGGTTCTGCTATCTACTATTATCTACTATTCTATCTACTCCCAAAAGAAGAGAAAGGTCTTATGTATTTATGTGTATTTATTTAGAAAAATCTCTTAGTTGTATATATATTTATAGTTACATGTAAAATAAAATGCACAGATCACTGTACCTGGAATGCTACCATTTATGTAAAGAAGGGATGAAAATAAGATAAATTTCTGTTTTCTTCTATACGCATTAAAAAATCTCTGGCATAAGGAGCCTGAGGCAGGAGGATAGCTTGAGCCCAGGAGTTCAAGGCTGCACAATCCAGCCTGGGTGACATAGCAAGACCTGTCTCAAAGAAGAAAAATCTCTGGCAAGATCAGCAAGGCATGCAGGAACAAAAACCCAATATATAGGGGCAGGAATGAGAGAGAGAGACTTCTCAATGTATATTCACTTTCTACTTTTGGAAATTTTATTTATGTAATTGTTTCCTATTTAAAAAGTAAAGCATTTTAAAATATAAAGATACTTAATGTATGTATTTAAATGTTTCTTTTAAAATATGCGAAATAAATACACAGGAGCCATGTTATGAAGAAGAATAATGAAGATGAAAGCACTGAAAAAGGAAAAGGTGGGAGAGTCTTAAGATACTTATTGTTTGGTGGCAAAAAAAATTTGATTTGAATTCCCTGGAAGTCAAGGAATCAAGGAAAACAAGATAAGTTATATAACAATCATTATTCATAACCAGAACCACATTGCCCAATTTCCCTACTGAATAGCCTGAGTATGGGTCCCACAGGGCAAAGCCTGGGGACAGGAGCATCTCTTACCTAGAGCTCTGGGTGCATTAAAGTTAGAGATGAGAAAAAATAAGAGTCAAATAGTGTAGTACTTTGCACTACATCAACTTGGCTGGGCTGAAACCAAACTTCCCAGAACTCTTTCCCTATAGGATCTGTATTAGTCAGTTCTCACACTGCTAATAAAGACATACCTGAGACTGGGTAATTTATAAAGGAAAGAGGTTTAATTGGCTTACAGTTCCACTGGACTGGGGAGACCTCAGGAAACTTACAATTATGGTGAAAGAAGGAGCAAACACATCCTTTTTCACATGGCAGCAGGGAAGAGAAGAATGAGAGCCAAGTGAAGAGGGAAGCCCCTTATGAAATCATCAGATCTTGTGAGAACTTACTCACTATCACAAGAATAGCATGGGGGAAACCACCCCCATGATTAAGTTACCTCCCACCGAGTCCCTCCCACCACACGTGGGGATTATGGGAACTACAATTCAAGATGAGACTTGGGTGGGGACACAGCCAAACCATATCAGAACTGTAAGTTAGACTTAGCTGACAAGGAATTCTGAGTGAGATTTGGATGCCAGAAGTGAAGTAGCAGCCATTACTCCATAGGGTCAATGTGGTAGATATAGCAAGAGACAAAGCAGAGGTACCAATAGATTCCAGGTTGTCTCACTCTCCTCCACTTCAGCTCTTCTTCCCAGTTGCCAGGCTGTGTTCAAGAGTGACCCAAGAACCACCACCAGACACAGAAGCAACATGATCCCATCCCAGCAAAACTGCCTGGCTTCCCAGAGTTTTTGCAAGCTCTGACTTGTCCTCCCATGCCATGCTTCAGAGCTGGTTACCAACTTTTCTTTGATCCTCCAATTCCCTCTTTGGAACCTTATTTCCCCACTTTGCCAGTAAGGTCTTATCCCAATAATACATCTCTATGCCATAACCTTCAGAGGGTTTTTGCTTCCATAATTGACCCTGGCTAATACAATTGATATGGGCCACAGTTAGCAGTCCTAAAGCACATGTCCAAGAGGTTGTCAGTATACTGGCCTGAGGATTCAGTTAGGTAAGAATCAGAGAAAATTAAAAGGTCAGGTGAATAAAAGAACAAGGAGACAAGAGAAAAGAAAAGAGGACCAAGAAGATAAACAAGAAGATCATCTGGAGAAAGCATTTATATGGGTGTTAAGGGGTGATGAAATGGGCATAATAATATATGTATTTCATTGATTGTTGTAAGTCAATACATGTAAAGATGTTAGCACAGGGCTTGGGAACTGTGGGTGGTGAACTGAGGGGTGAAATATACACAGCTGAAATGTCATGCTGCCATCTTACTCTGTCTCTGGTTCCCAACACTGCATTTGCCAAGGATGCTTTTCATTTTCCCTTTTGCTCCACGGTCTGCAGCTATTCTCTGCCCACTCCTTAAATCAATCCCAGGATCCTTCTCTATATTCTACGTTCCACATGTAGACTGGGGAATTTTTAAAAGTTCTTTAAGACTGAGCAAATCTTTTCCCATCCCACTACCCTATCTTATCAAACTTTATAGGCACTGGGGCCACAGGACAAACAATACTTCCAAAGTCAAGTTTAAATACATGGAAACTCTTTTCCTGCCCATTTCTTATATCAATACCTGATTCAACCTGAAATCATCCTGTTCTATCATAGTTTACGAAAGTACTTCAATTGGAGACTTAAGAAATTTAGTCCAAGAATGTGAATTTCTGATCCTCTAATTTAGGGTTTGTGCTCAGAAAACAGAGGGCCATGGTATTCCTCCTTTTGGTGCTCACTGACTTATTGAGAATGATGTTAATAAAAAAAATTTATTGGACCATGACTATGTGCCAAGCCCTGTGCTAAGATCTTTACATGTATTGACTTACAACAATCAATGAAATACATATATTATTATGCCCATTTCATCAATAAAGAAACTGAGGCTTAGAGAGGCTAACTAGTTAACCCAAAGTAATACATCCATAAGTTGCACCACCTAAATTAATAGGAAAATTACGTGAGACTCCTAAGCCTAAGACATCTGATTACCAAGTACTACTGCTTCTTTCACCACCACCACCCCAAAATTACCACTGTACAAAATTCTGCGTACATTTTCAGAAGCTTCACAAACCCTCATTTACTAATTCTATAGAAAAATAGCCTAAACCATCAACTTCCTTAAATAATAGCAATACCAACTAGGTTTTAAAGAGAGCTAAACAGCTGGTCAGATAAAACTGCTATTATCCTAGAGAGTTCTATTAGGGGTCTGTGATACATCATCTCCAGAAATAGCTACCATCAATTCCTGCCTTCCCTGTTCATATGTACCACTCCACATTGAGAGACAGAGATAATTTCACCGCCCCCCTGCCCCCCTCCACCTAGAAAGAGGTCTTCCCTGGAAAGAGATCAGGCCACTGTGCCCAACCGAATGCAGTGGAAGTGACTTTCTGAACCCTGGCCTTAAGAAGAGGATACCTTCCACTTACCTCCTCTTGGAATCTAGCCACCATGTCATGGCAAGACCAAGCCAAAAAGAGAAGCCACATGGAGAAGAGCAAGATTCCTGAGTCAACAGCCAGCGCCCACTAGCAATCATGTGAGTGTTCCACTTTGGAGATTCCAGCCCAGGGGAGCCCTCAGATGACTCCAGTGCCAGTCAACATCATGTAGAGAAGCTCCCAGTGGAGCGTAGTTAACATGCACACCTTGAAGATATGATTAAATAGTTGCTGTTTTAAGCTACTAAGCCATCAGTTGTGTTTGTTTTGCAGAAACGGGTAACAGAAACTGAGTCTAAAGACTGGCTTTTCATCTTTCAGTGCTATTGATTAGGATGCAATCCACATACATTTCGTTACCTGTAGGACATCTAAGTTGCAAAGTTCATATGTTGCTACAAAAGTAAATAATTTGATTTTTTGTCTTACATAAATGAAAAGTCATTTCATCTGTTAATAAGATTGACTGCTGAAGAACATGTAAATTAGAACTTAAAATGCCACTTTGAATCATTTCCAGTACTTAAAACCTGTGCTTTGTGGATATAAATATTTGCTGTGGCAGGAAGCCATACCTTCAGTTCTTCTAAAAACTATTGAGTTATAAAAACAAAATCTAAAATTAAGGAGACCTAGGACACAGCACTATTTATAAAACTCTGTTCCGGAATTTCATCTGCAAGGCTCTGTTCCTTTTCACCGTGGTTGTCATGGTAGTATTGCAATAAAAGCCTCTCTAGAGCACAAAAGATTTGGAATACAAATCAGCATCATCAAGATTGGCACATAGAAGGTCCCTGTCTAAGGAAATAAAGATCAATATATTCTAAAATTGATCTAAAATGGACTTAAGAAATCAAAGATCAATAAACTCTAAGGAGTTAAATTCTAAATGTATTTTTATAATCAGTGTCTAGAAATCAAATATAAATTAATCATAAACTAGACTTTTCTCAATTAAGGGTAACAGACCAAATCAAAACTATAATAGCAATCTGTGCCCAAACTCAGCTTGTTCCTCATCGAGGATATTAGATTGGGAGTCCCAGACCAACCATTTGTTGAAAATAAAGCCAGACTACAGATGAGAGAGGATATATAGAAGACTGATAGGTCTGTAACTTACAAGAGAGAACATCATTGTTTCCTATAATTTTACCTTTAATATGCTTCTATTTAGCAACTTATCAAAATTACTTTACATTCCATGACAACACAGAAGTTGGTAAGATATCTAAAACAAGTTAAATGGGAGAAAAAAAAGGAATCTTGGAAATCAAAATTTGTGATAGTTATTTAATATCATCAAATTTGGATAGTCAACCTTTAATGCTATTTCCTCACTATTCCTTTATTCAACTCACAGACATTGAGTCGTAATATGTAGTGAGGTTTCAGAAATGAAAAAGACAGATTTTCAGATTGAACCAGTTCTCAATATGGTATGACAAGATACTCATATCCAAATGCTTCAGAAATGTAGCAAAGGAGAGGGAGTAGACAGCTCTCCTCAGATAAGTCTGAGAATTCTTCACAGAGGAATAGTTGTTTCAGTTTAGTCTTATTCTTAAAGGACAAATACTTTACTCTTGAAAAACAAGGGTATTCTGGGAAAATAGAACAGCACACACACAAAGAAAATCACCTTGGAGCAGTACGCAAGATGATTCAATAGGGAGTAGGCGCGATATAGTTGGATAAAGAGGAGGAAAGAGAGGGACACAGAGGAGGGAGGGAGTAAAAGAAAGAAATGGAGAGAGAGAGAGCTAGAAATAGAGATGGCAAGAGATAGGGAGATACAGAGAGTGGTAGAAAATGTAAATACAGGTTTCCAGAACACTAATGGAATCCTTGGACGAATGGCTTTTAATTGATGAATTATCTACTGCAAATCATTCTTATTCTAGTTAATATATGTTGTGTATAAAATTAAAAGATTCAGAACCTTAAAAGTTTGTTCTTAATATTTGCCAAAATAATGCCGAATAATTTTGCTAAAACCACAGTTGGGCTAGGTCGACTGAAAAAGTACAAATTTGGGAAGGTAATGGAGAAATACAAACCAGAATTTATGATTAAATAAGTAAAGCAAATTAATGAAATTTGTGATGTGTTTTTAACATAATATTATAATAATGTTGTATTTGTAAATACAATATTATAATAATGTTGTATTTGTAAATACAATATTATAAATATAAATATGAATACCACAATTTTAAATCTAGTACTCTACCATTCCATTTCCTTTTGCAAGTCCTATAAAGTAAGGAATTACATTAGAATAATTTTTTTCTTCCCTTACAGGTACTCCAAGATAAACTGGAGTTTTATAATATTAGTTATTAAATAGTTTGAAAACCCTATCGCACATGAAGACAATAACTTTTCCCCAGATAAACAGAACAAAAGGAGTAGGGGAAATAGATCATGTTTGATTTTTGTTTTTGTTTTTTGAGTCTCTCTCTGTCACCCAGGCTGGAGTGCAGCGGCACAATCACAGCTCACTGCAGCCTCAAACTCCTGAGCTCAAGCAATCCTCCTGCCTCAGCCTCCCAAGTAGCTGGGACTACAGGTGTGTACCACCTCGCCCAGCTAATTTTTTGTAGAGATGGAATCTCCCTGTGTTGCTAGGCTGGTCTCAAACTCCCGAACTCAAGCAGTCCTCTTGCCTCAGCCACCCAAAGTGCTAGGATTACAGGCTTTGTTATTTAATGTGCAAGAAGAAATCAGAAACCTGAGATCTCTCCCAGTGTGTTGTCAGCGTCCATGGATTCTCTCATCACCCAATAGGGATTTCATACAATAAAAGCATGCAATTAATACCATTCTTCTTTTCTTTTTATGCTTTCCAAGTATAAGATAATTCCAAATAGCATAAATTTTGAAGTTATTTTGAAATAGAAACATGATAAAGTACATTCAAGCAAAGGGCCTAAAGACAGGAGCAGAAAGAAGGCATCTCACCATCTATCAATTGTGATAATCTAGGAGGAGCCACGTGTAAATTAAGATACCATGAATGGAAGTGCAGTGGATGGACAAACACAAGAGGTGTTAAGAAGACAGAACTGGGTGGCTTAGTGGTTGGTTAGAATCAGAAATTAAGGAAGAAAGGAAGAGTCAAAAGTCATTTCCAGGATTCAATTTGAATGACAGCCAAATAGATTCTATTTAAATCAGAAGTCAGACTGTATTAGTCTGTTCTCATGCTGCTAATAAAGACATACCCAAGACTTGGTAATTTATAAAGGAAAGAAGTTTAATTGACTCAAAGTTCCACATAGCTGGGGAGGCTTCACACTCATGGAGGAAGGTCACATCTTACATGGCGGCAAGCAATAGAGCTTGTGCAGGGGAACTCCCATTTATCAAACCATCAGATCTTGTGAGATTTATTCACTACCATGAGAACAGTATGGGGGAAACCACCCCCATGATTCAATTATCTCCATCTGCCCCCACCTTTAATATGTGGGTATCGTTACAATTCAAGGTGAGATATGGGGGTGGGGCACACAGTGAAATCATATCATTGACCATGTCACTTTCTCTCCCCAGATCCTTCCAGTGGGGTTCCCTTGCTTTCTCAGAGTCCTGAGCTCATCCCCTAATACTCTCCCTTTTGCTCTATGCCAGCCACACTGGCATTCTTGCTATTCCTCAAACACACCAAGCATGCCTTAGGTTTTGCACTGGTCATCTTCAATGCCTAGAATATTTCTCCATCAAATATCTGCTGCACCCCCTTGCTTTCTTCAAGCCTTTGAAGACTTGAAGAAATATAATACATACAACCTACAAAATATGTGTTAATTGATAGTTTATATTATTGGTAAGGCTTCCTGTCAACTTAGGCTATTAGTAGTTAGATTTCTGGGGAATCAAAACTTATACGTGGATTTTCAGATGTTTGGTACTCCTAATCCCCAAGTTGTTCAAGAGTCAATTGTACATGTGAATCACACCAAAGCTGTAAAGGTTTCTTTAAAACTTTGTCTTCTCTACATTAAATCCTAATGATTTTGTTTCTTATAGTATACGTTCGCTTCTCTAAATAGAGAACTCATTAGCAGAATTTTGTACTAATTTCATTTATATTTTTATTCCACCAATAAAAATGCAAATTAATGTTCAAGATGTCCCTGGCAATTGAGATAATAATTTATGTATGCTTTAAATTAAACAGTGCTGAATAAAACAGCAGAGAATTAAAAGATCAAAAGAAATAAAAATGGTGATAATTTTTAATGCAAAAATTGAATATCCAAAGCCAAGTTGGAAAAAACATTTAAATATTACATTTTATGTCTATTGCACTTTTATGGAGCAGTTATTATTAAAAATACATTCTCCATACAATAAACAAAGCAAGTAATATCGAATATCTGCTTGTATGTTTCTTGCTTGTATCTCTTACTTCCGAAAAAAGTTGAAGAAGCTGACAATAAAAGACAAATATAAGAGAGGAGCATTAAAATTATTTATTTTTAAAAAGAGCCAGGCTGGGCCCGGTGACTCAAGCCTGTAATCCCAGCACTTTGGGAAGTCAACACAGGAGGATCACTTGCAGTCAGGAGTTTGAGACCAGCCTGAGCAACATGTTGAAACCTCATCTCTACCAAAAAATAAAGAGTAAGCAGGCATGGTAGTGTGCACCTGTAGTTCCAGCTACTTGGGAGGCTGAGGCAGGAGAATCCCTTAATCCCAGGAGTCTGAGGCTGCAGTGAGCTATGATTGCACCACTGCTCTCCAGCCCAGGTGACAGAATGAAACCCTGTCTCTAAACAAATAGAAATAGAAATAAATAATAAATTTAAAAAGAGCCAGTGATGAACAGGTGAATATAGTACTGCTGAAAAAAATCTTATTAAGGATAGTTGCCAAAACTGAGCAAAACATCTAGCTCTGGGCTTCCACATAGTCAAGACACAAAGGACTCCTATAAGTTAAGTTGCACTCTTTGTTTAAGGTGCTAATTGTGTGCAGAAAGACTGTGCTACTATAATGGAAAGAAAACATTTTCCTTTCTCACAGTAGTTCCTTATCAGATAATTACATTGTTGTATTCAAATTTTCAAAAGCAAGGTTGCTGCTATTTCCTCAAAACTTTCTTTTTTTTTTTTTTTGAGAGTCTTAGTCTGTCACCCAGGCTGGAGTGCAGTGGTGCAATCTCAGCTCACTGCAACCTCTGCCTTCCAGGTTCAAGCAATTCTCCTGCCTTAGCCACCCAAGTAGCTGGGATTATAGGTGTGTACCACCATGCCCAGCTGATTTTTATATTTTTAGTAGAGTTGGGGTTTCACCATGTTGGCCAGGCTGGTCTTGAACTCTTGGCCTTAAGTGATCTGCCCACCTCGGTTTCCCAAAGTGCTGCGATTACAGGTGTGAGCTGCTGCACCCGGCCCCGCCATCCTTTTGAGCATTTCCATGAACTCAGGACTTGCCCCTGCTATGGTGTGAATATTTATGTCTATGAACCCAGAAGTGGGCCCTCATCAGACAACAAATCAGTTGGTGCCTTGATCTTGGACTTCCCATCCTCCAGTCTCCAGAACTCTTAGAAATAAATTTCTGTTGTTTATGACCCACCCAGTTTGTGGTATTTTGTTACAGCAGCCTAAATGAGTAAGCCAGCCCACTTCAGTTAGAAATTTAATAAGGTCACATGCATAAAGCAGTGGTTTCCAAAACTGATGATCAGAATCATATGTGAAGCTTCAACAATTCAAATTTTGATTTTGTTATCTGCCACCTGGTGGGTATGCAGCTCTGTCACTTTGGTAATAAGGTCTATTACCCTTTCAGCAGGAGCATCTAAAATCTGAGAAAAGCTTAATATTTTACTATTATTATTTTTTTTCTTTTTTTGAGACAGGGTCTGGCTCTGTCGCCGAGGGTGAAATGCAGTGGTACAATTTCAGCTCACTGCAACCTCTGCCTCCCAGGCTCAAGCAATCCTCCCACCTCAGCCTCCCGAGTAGATGGGACTATAGGCACGCACCAGCACACTCAGGTCATGTTTTCTTTTTAATTTTTTGTGGAAATGAGGACTCACTATGCTGTCCAGGCTGGCCTCAAACTCTTGGGCTCAAGTGATCCTTTTTCCTTGGCCTCCCAAAGTGCTGGGATTACAGGTGTGAGCCACCCTTCCCGGCCTACTATTTTTCTAATCATTCAAAAATACACAAAAGAAAGAAATGTATAAGAAAAAAGCAAATGTATAAGAAAAGAGAGAAATGTATAAGAAAAAAATTAAAATCCCCTGTATATAACAAAAAAATTAAAATCTATGTGGTTAATCTACCACATAGAATTAACCATTATTAACATCGGGTATCTTTTCTTCCATAATTTATTCTATATATGCATATACAGAAAAGGTAGAATTTAATATGTATATTTCTGAAGTTTTGGTAAGAAAGTCTTAAAAGGATGGAGAGGAGAATCTGTATGTTTTTTAAAAGATCAAGATCAGTATCCCTATTTTTTTGATGTAAGTATATGAGGAATCTTTTGTCCATTTGTCCCCATTCACATGTCTAGTGTCCTAGCCCACCGTCCAGTCACCCAAATGCTTAAAGTCAGACCGAGCAGCAGAACAGGGGGCAGATGTGGCTCTTGGAGACAGCAGGGCACATTGTGCGTGGTCTCAGCTGCTGACCATTTTTATCATTCTCCGTGGAAACACTAAGGGATGGGTGGTGACCAACATTCCTGCACTTTTATAAACATTCACTGAGTAGTGAGTCACTGAGTCAAATAGTTCCAAAAGCATAAGCAGGTGACTTTTAAAAACACATTTACATATTATTAAAAGCTGGGTCATCAAGACACTTTGCAAAGGCTGAGAGCTTAAGTGGAAACTTCATTAGTTTCATGTGCCGGAGGGAAACGTTGAAGCTAGGCTGCACCTAGGATGACGTGGTTTTACAGTGTGCTAGGTTAAGTAAACCTTTACCTAGAGAGTTATGAGGACAAATGGTCAGCGGTATCAGCTGAGATGGAGCGGACACTCATCCTACAGTGACTCAGCATGACTCATCAGGGCTCTGAGGTTAGGCATAGATTCTGTAAATGACAAGGAGGCATTTTATTCACTTGAGCTATTACAGTGTTGGCTTTCCCAAACAATGAAAATGACTCAAATTGCTGAGGGGAAAAAAATTGCAGAACTTTATTTTTTTATCCCTTTGAAGATTGTTGCTTTCCAGGCTAACCTGATCTATAATATCAAGAAAAAATAGAGAGAAAATTGGGGGAAACACAGACACACAAGAAAATTTGGGGAGGTAATGCATATAATTAGTATCTTGGTTGTGGTTCTGGTTTCACGTGTGTATGCTTATATCCAAACTCATCAGGAAGTATGAATTAAATATGTGCAATCTTTTATCTATCGATTATACCTCAATAAAGCTAAAAAAGAAAATTTAGTAGATATTGTAAGAGTTATAAAGTTTAAACCAGTGAAAGTCATAAAGGAAAATGTGACATCAAATGATGAGGATGATAAGCAGTTCCAGGTATCAGGGAACAGCAGCAGGTAAATGCAATGATAGGCTTCATGGGAAAACACTGCTGGAGTGGAGGATGTAAGAGAAGCGTGTCATAATAATACAAGAACATCATATATATTCAAACTGGAGCTTCCTATTCATGCAGTAGATTGGAATCATTATAGAATTTTAACTCCAGTGCCTAACAGTGGGTACAAGTCTCACCTTCCTCAACTCAATGAGGCTGATTCATTTGCTTTCTGCCTCTCTGCTTAGCCATAAATCAACATACAGTGTATTAAATTCCTGCAATGAACCCAGCTCTGTTCACCCACTCACTACTTATTTATTTATGTATACGATTTGCACAAAGACATGGAAAGGAACTATAGTCTTAACATTTCTTCAATATGTGTATTAATTAGGTCTGGTAGTTAGGGAAATGGGATAAAGGCATTCTGAAACCATTTTTTAAAACTCAAGGAGCAACAGGTGAAAAAAATTAATAAGTGAGGTAAGTTTGAAAGAAGAGAACGGCCTTCTGGACTGAGAAATTACAATGAATAAATTAACTTAGTCTAGAACAAACTTTGGTGTGAACTGGGAGCAACCAGGGTACACATAATTACTGAAGAAAAAAGGTCTGCAGGGAGATATGGAAAACTAGTGGAAAATAAAAAACAGACAGTATAGGCTTTTAAAGTATGAAGATTAAAATGTACCTTAAAGGCAATATGGAACCTTCGTGTATTGTCAAGCAATAGTGAAGTTTTGCCAGCACTATTTAACCCAAGAAGAGCATACAGCACAGATACGGAGAATCACCAGGGACCTTCCATGGTAATACAGCTGTGAACGGATGTTAGCCTAATTTGCAGTACCAGCAGTGAGAAGATAGAGAAGAGAGAAAAGCTGATTTCCATGTGTCTAACCTGGGAGATGAGCTAAGTGTTAGTTCCTAATAACTCTGAGTGGAAAAAAAAAAAAAAAGTTCCCCATGACATATGACATCAAATCTAACTTTTTGATCTGGCAGTCAAAGCCCAACAAAAGTTGATTCTTTTCTCCCCATAATGCATTATTTCAGTCATTTCCCTCCTACTATATTTATTTAGTTGCTACTATTCACCCAGCCAGTGCTAGGTACCAATTTATGGCATTACTCCAGACTTCACTCCTGCTTCAAATGTGCTGCTCTGTAGCAGTTAGTGCCCCAGTTTATATACCAAAATACAAGGTGCATTATTGCCTCTGGCATATACTCTAGCACATGTTCACCTTCTTCCGCCTATTCATAACAAATTTATCAATATGTTCACATCCCATCAGTACTAAGAAAGATACTTTGAATACTTCAATTCATCTCTCCTTTCTTATCCATAGTATATCTCCTTTCTCAGCCCACACGAATAAATTTATATGGCCATAATTCTGCAGTTATTTAGCATTAATAGTCTTAGTCTCCCCTTCAATTGTATTGAAATGTTATCAAAAATAGAACTGTACATTATTTGGACTGTTATCAAAAGCAGAACTGTATATTCTATCTCTTGTGAGTCATCTGGTGCTGAACAAATACTGCATATACTACTTGCTATTTATAGTTAGGGAAATTCATAGCCAAAAATAAAATCCAAATATTTACTTTGCTTCATTAAATCTCTTATATCATGAAAAATGAGAGTTTTGCAGTATAATAGGAAAATTAAAACATTTGCAAAATATCAACACCAAAAACAAATTTATTTTGAAATTGTTTCTAGTCTGGAAAGGCATATATATATAGCACAGATATGGAGAATCACCAGGAACCTTCAGTGGTAGTACAGCTGTGAATGGATGTTAACCTCATTTGCAGTACCAGCAGTGAGAAGAAGCAGTGAGAAGCATATATATATATATTTTTTTTTTCAGTCCCCTTTTGGGATTATCTTTAAATCTGTAATCATAATTTAATTGTTACTGTAATTTCTGTCACTATTTAGACTACTGTTTTTATTCTCTATATCTGTATACTCTCTTCCTCTGAGAATATTTTCAAGAAGTATTTTTGTTCCAAGAAAACAATATTTTCAAGAAATACTGGTTCCAAGAAAACAATATTTTCAAGAAATACTGGTTCCAAGAAAACAATGTAGCCTACCTTAACTAGAGGAAAGCTGTCAGGCAAGAAAAACATAAGATGTATAAAGAAATAAACAAGATCAAGGAAACATTTTTCAGTCCAGTGAACATACATTAAATTTCAAAAAAGTATTTAAATATGTTGAAATATGAATGAAATATTCAAGTATTAGGATTAATCAGAAAAAGTATTTGCTTATTCATTTTATCTAGCAAAATCTATTGGATATCTATTAATATCAAAACTCCTGTATCAGAGGAGAGTCCCCATTTTCTCAGCCACAAAAAGAGTAATAACAGTACCTGTCTTGTAAAGTTGCAAGAATTACATGACTTTATTTGCATAAAATGCTAAAATGAAAAGCTAACATGTGTGGTATTGATTTGGGTATAGGACAACAGAAGACAAAGAAACTTCATAGGAGGCTGGACAATTTGTGAGAAAACTGTTATTGTTCCACCCATACCGCCTGTTATGAGTGGCTAGAAATATAACAACTTGTGTTACATAGTAACCAAAAGATGGGTACCACTGTCACCTGAGATAAAGAAAGAAAATAAATATGTGAACCTGTGTCTCATGGTTTCCAGACAAAATGTTGAAAGTGTCAATCAGTTGCTTTTAGGTGCATTTGGAAAGGCTCTATGAGAAAGGCACAACCTCAGAAAACAACTGGACACCTTGGCAAGCAGAATGAGAGGGAACATAGAAAACCAAAAGCTTATTAACTAAAACACTGAACTCTTTCCCTTCTCCAGCTTCTCCAGCCACTAGATTTTCAAATTAGGTTATAGCCCCGTATCAAAGACCAAGGCAAGAGTGTAGCCATCTCTAGATGATTTTGGTAGGCTGTCTTACTGACAAAAACAGCATCTATAATATTTAGGGGCATGGTCCCACAGATGCAACATGCTTAAAATACTTGTAATTAAGTATAGAGAAAATGATGTATTAAAAATAATTGTGAGTATATTTTTGGGCAAATAGAGTTAACCGGAAACAGATACACAGAAAACCCACAAAGTTTTTGAGAGAGACGTATTAGCAAAAGTTGTACTAGCCTATTGTATGTGTAAAAAGGCTTCTGGGCTTCCAATTTCTCAGACAGGAAGAAAGCTGAGAATGCTATTCTATCATCAAAAAACACATATTCTCCACTGTCCCTGTTGGATTTAGGTCCAAATTAAATGGTCAAATTTTTTAAACTTTGAAAAGAAAATATAGGATTTCCTATTGCATTAGGGACGGGAAAGAATTTTAAAAATACAGAAAGCATAAACCATAAAGAAAATGATAGATGCATTTAAATTAACATTAAAACTTCCATGGATCAAAAATATGATTAAAAGAGTGTGAAAAACTGTATACTGGGAGAAGGTATTTGAAATATATAAAAATAACAAAAAGTACAGTACATATATATGAACTACCACAAATCAGCATAATAAAAAGCAAACACAATAGAGAAAGGAGCAATAGATATGAACAGGCAGTTTACAGAAAAGGAAATCAAATGACCAACAGCATGAGAAAAGGTGGTCAAATTCACTAGATGTCAGAGAAATGCAAACTAACACAAAAAAGGATACTATTTCATACCCATCAATTTGACAAAAATTAAAATATTGGCAAATACTTGTCAAAGTTTGAGAAATGGGAACTTTTAGCCATTGCTGGTAGAAAAAATGCAAATTGGTATAAACACTTGGAAAGCCACTGGCAATAGTTAGTAGTGTTTAAGGTGTGCATGCCATGAAATTTAACATTTCTACTTCTAGCAACAAGCCCTAGAATAATTCTTGCTCAGGATGCCAAGGAAATATGTATACAAGTTTCATACAGCATTATTTATAATTGCAAATAATTGGAAACAACCCAAATAGTCATCAACAGGTAATAGATAGACAAATTTATATTCCTACAATGAAATCCTAAACAACAGTAAAAAAATGAACTGAAGCTTTATGTCATGTATCAACATTAATGAACCCCACAAATATAATGTTGAATATATTTGTATATATGATACACCACCACAGACAGAGTTTTTTAATGTGCAAGAAATTCTTTGTAAAGTTTACAGATATAAGTATATGCAGTAAAATTGTAAAGGTATCAATGAGGGTAAAAAATGATAAATTCTGGGAAACAGTATGCCTGAAGAAAAGAGACTGAAATGTAATTGGGGAACAGCACAAAGAGAAATTTGGCTACATCCCTAATGTTTCTCCTTAAACTTGGAGTTGTGGACATCGGTTGTCACTATATTAGTATTATATTTGAAACATTAGTATTAGATTTTAAACCTTACTTTATGGAAAATTTTAAATATATACAAAAGTAGAAAAATACTATAATACAGCACCATGTACTACACATTACCCAGCTTCAACTTTTGTAATTTCATAGACTACCTTGTTCAAGACATAGTCACATCAAAAACCCCGCACAAGCAACATTGCTAAAGAAACTGAAGGAATTATATTATTTCATCCATTAATACCTCAGCGTGAATAACACTCACTGGGGCCTTTCGGAGGGTGGAGAGTTGGGAGGAGGGAGAGGATCTGAAAAAATAACTAATGGGTACTAGGCTTAATACCTGGGTGATGAAATAATCTCTACAACAAACCCCCAAAACACAAACTTGCCTATGTAACAAACCTACACTTGTACCCCTGAACTTAAAATTTTTTTTAATTTAAAAAATAAAATAAAAATAAAAATAAAAAAATCAGTATGTATATCCAAAAGATAAGAACATTTTAATATAATCACAATACCATATTATGTCTTTAAAATTAGCAATAATACCTTAATATTATCAAATGTATGAATTGTCCCAATTTTTTATTTTTTTTAAAATTTGCTCAAATCCAAATTTATAGCATGTGGTTGATTCATGTCTTAAGTCTCTCTGATCCCATAGGTTTCCCTCCAGTTTTTTTCTTTTGCAGTTTATGCACCAAAAAAAACTGACCATTTTTTCCTGTAGTGCTTCTCTCAGTCTGAACTTTGCTGATCACATTCAATGTTAATTGTTCCTCTGCCTCTTGAATTTCCTGTAATTTAGTCATGAGGCCTAGAGTCATGATTAGATTCAGGTTTGATTCATGGTAAGAATATTTTTTAAGTGACACAGTATGTTGCTATCAGGACGTACATAATTTCTGTTTTTCTCCATTTTTGTGATGATAGCAGCAACTGATGATCATTATCTAATCTTGTCAGTCATTAGTAATTACAAACTTGTAATTTTTAATGCTGTCATGTCTTCTTCATTTATTAGCTGCAATTCTCCTTTAAATAAAAACTTCCATCATCAACTGTTTAAATTCAGTTCATATTGGAAAGGAAGAGTAAATGCCTAATTCTTACATTTTATATATCACTTTTCAAAATAATGAGTTGGTTCCCCAGCATTTTCCAAAGGCAATCAATGAGATTTTTGTTGTTGAAATATTTTGGCTGGGAGCAGTGGCTCACGCCTGTAATCCCAGCACTTCGGGAGGCCAAGATGGGTGGATTGCTTGAGCCTAGGAGTTTGAGATCAGCCTTGGCAACATGGTGAAGCACCATCTCTATCAAAAATACAAAAATTAGCCAGTTTCATAAGCCAGTCTCAAAATAAACAAAGATTAAAATTTAATAAAAAATATTTCATAAGTATTTTAATGAGTGAAAAGAAGCCAATAGATTAGTTCTAGTTAATGAAATAACCCTCTTAGGAATTTTGAACAGGTGAAAAGGCAACAATAAGATAGGAATGTAGGAATCAGCAATATTAAGGGAAGTGCTAGCCTTTAAATAGGAAAAATAGAAGAAATCGATCGTATAATATTTTACTTAGAAATGAATCCAAAAAGAAATATTTAACAGTTGTATTTATTGAATGAACTTTTTGTAAAATAGGGGGATAAAAAAGCAACCATCTTCTTCATTTACTCACAGAATAAATGTGGCTTAAGTAAATGTAAAGAAAATGCCAGAAAAGGGAGTTCCACGAAACAAAGATTGTTCTGGGTGAATGGTATGCATGCTGAAAGACCCTGCTAATCTGCGAGGGGTAGGTCACAAAATTTTCTAGCAGTGTCACAACGAAGGAGACACCGTCTGCAGCATGATTCACACTATCCATAAATGTTAAAGCAAAAAATCAATGGCTCAGAAGACAAACAACTATTCTTCCCAGAGCAATCAGAGAAATTTCTCCAAAGACCATCATAAGTAACATACACAAAAGGCAACGTGCTAAAAATATTTAAAAGAGAATTTTACTGCCTCCCTCGCACTCTCACAATTCAGGCACCCAATATCTATTTTGGACATGAACCTTTCATGTCAAGGTCTGTACCTTGCCAAGAAGTAATGTGGCATACCACTTTTTATTGCCATATTTCCAAGTTTTGGATTTTTTTAACAAACTTTATTCTTTAGAACGGAAACATTGCAAAGATAGTACAGAGAGTTCCAACATATTCCACACCCAGTTACCCCTGTTATTAACATTTTATATTAGTATGGCTTATTTATTAACAATTAATGAACCAATAGTGATACATTATGATTACCTGAGGTCCATTATTCATTTAGACTTCCTCGGGTTTTCCCTAACATCTTTTTTCTCTTCCAGGATGCCGTTATATTCAGTCATGATGTCTGTTTAGGCTCCTCTTGGCTGTGCAGTTCCTCAGACCTGCCTTGTTTCTGATGACCTTGACCATGTTGAAGAGTATTAGACAAGTACTTTGTAGAACATCCCTCAATTGGGATTTGTCTGACTTTTCTTTTCATGATTAGATTATGGTTAAGTGTTTTTGGAAGGAAAACCACAGAGATGAACTGCCATTTTCATCACAACCTATCAACTTATCATGGTACATGCTATCATCGTGACTTATATCTGATGATGTTGACCTTAATCACCTGGTTGAAGTAGTATTGGTCAAGTTTCTGCACAATAAATTACTCCATGTTTCTCCTCTTTCCACAGTCTACTTTTTTAAAGGAAGTCAGTATATACAGGCCACGCTTAAAGAGTGAAGAGTAATTCCTTCACCTCCTTGAAGCAGAGTACCTAGATTATTTGGAATGACACACCATTTTTACAAGAGATACTGATCAGAATTCAGTGTCTTCCAGAGCAGCTCCAATGTGTTTGCATTTCACCCTGTCTCTATCCGCCTTACGATTGGTATCCTTGCTTTTTCCTCCCAGCCTCCTACACAACATGGCATCCTCTGTGTAGTAGTTCCCAAAGTGTGGTTCCCAGACAGGTGGCATCAGCATCGCTTGGGAATTTGTTAGAAATGCAAATTTTTTGGCCCTACTCCACTCCAGAATTAGAAACTAGGAGTGGAGGCAAATAACCTGTTTTAATAAACCTTCCAAGTCATTCAGGTTTGTTATGGTGTTAGAAGTAAAGATAACCTCTTTTTCTTTCATGCCTATGTTGTCTGCTCTTATGCCAAAATTCCCACTCCTTCATCCTGTGGCTCTAGCAAGTCTTCAGGTTTCCTTCCACATTGATATTGCATAAACTGACCACCTGGTGCTAAGATCTTAATCTCAGAACTCTTTTCTTATTAAACGACCCACAGACAACTCTGGAAATCTGGAAGATTTATGTATTAGACATCCTCCCGTTTTCATTATTAACACATTCCAACCAGTATGCTCCATCAAGGGGTCATTCTTGATTCTGTTCTTCCTAATTTTGGACTGAATTCCTAAAAGGGACTTATTTTGATTGACATCCTGCTGTCTCCGTTCTGCCCTTCTTAAGTAACACCAGTAGATTTCTCCTTAGACACTTACTGCCTGCTTGGGTGTGATGTGAGTTGCAAGGCCCTTATTTGAACTTGATCTCCAATAGTTAATTCTCTCCCTGGGAACCACTGCCAGTGTCTTTGATTGTTCCAGGTTTCCACCCCTTCCTGCTGCTGCTCCCCTGTGTCCTGGGCTTCCATCTGGTCCAGGAAGCATGTCCTATCTCCTACTGGGAGCCATCGCTGACACTCAAGTTTCTTGATTATTGTTGGTGCCAAGTTTCATTTACACAGTGCACCGAATGATGAATGTCTTGAGACATTTTAAGAGTTGTTCAACAGCTGTACAGCAGTTCTTAAAAACGTAGGGATAAAACAAAGGAGTACATATTCCCATACCATCCATTTTAACTTCACTCTATCACAAAACTATTGAACATAAAATTCTATGGTGAATAAAATATTCATTTCCTCATTCATAAGCAATTTATATGCTTTTTGAGGAGGGCTGTTTATAGTCACAATGTTTTCAAGGAAACTGCTTATAAAAGGATAACTATTGGAAGGAATGCTAAATGTTAATTTGCACTGAAATACCATAAATTCAATCCATCAGGAGCTTACTGAAACCATGAGTCAGCCAGAACCTATTCTCTCATTTATTGACTCACTCATTTGAAAAATATTTCCTGGCATATGCACGATACCTAATCATCCTTGTAGCATCCTTTGTTATATTTGCATTGACACATCTTTCTACTTTTATCTTTTTCTTCATAATTTTTCTCAGTAGACATGTATTGCTGTCATAAAAAAAGAGAAGAAAAAGACTTTAAAACCAATAATTTAATATGCAAGGATACTTTTCTCAAAATTCCACCACAAACTCAGTCAACATAATAGTGAAATGTAAACAAGCATTTTTAATTTTAAAATATTTAATTGGCAAATAAAAGTCATATATTCAAGGTGTACAATGTGATTATTTGATATACATATACATAATATACTGATTATGATAGCCAGTTAAGTAAGACACTCATCACCACCGATAGTTGCCATTTGTGTGAGGGTAGAGAGGGGTGAAGATACTTATAATCTGCTCTCTTATCAAATTTCAAGTAAATAATACGGTATTATTAACTATAATCACCACACTGTACATCAGATCTCCAGAACTTATTCACCTTGTAATGTTTATATCCACTGACCAAAATCTCCCATTTTCCTCACCTCCTGGCACCTACTATTCTACTTTCTGCTTCTATGAGTTCAGCCTTTTTAGATTCCAAACATCAGTGAGATCATATGGTTTTTGTTTTTCTGTACCCGGCTTATTTCATTCGGCATAACGTCCTCCAGATACTTCCATGTTGTTGCAAATGACAGGATTTCCTTCTTTTTACAGCTGAATTATATGTGTGAACGTATATATACACACACACACACACACACACACACACATATATAAAATTCTTTATCGATTCATCCATCAATGGATACTTAGGTTGTTTCTATATCTTGGTTATTGTGAATTAATGCTGTAATGATCATAGGAGTGCAGATATCTCTTGAAAATACTGCTTTATTTCCTTTCAATATATACCCAGAAGTGGGATTGCTAAATCATATAGTGGTTTTATTTTTAATTTTTGGAGGAACCTCTATACTGTTTACCTTATAGGCTGTACCAATTTACCTTCCCACCAACAATGTACAACAATGTTCCCTCTCCAACGTTTGTTTTCTATTGTCTTTTTTATATAGCCATCGTAACAGGTATGAGTTGATATCTCGTTGTGGTTTTAATTTGCATTTCACTGACGATTAGTGATGTTGAGCAACTTTTCATACACCTGTTGGCTGTGTGCAAGTCTTCTTTGGAAAAATGTCTATTCAGGTTATTTGCTCATTTTTTAATTGGGTTATTTGGGATTTTTTGCTATCAAGTTATATGAATTCCTTATGTATTCTGAATATTAACCCCTTATCAGATACATGGTTTCCAAATAGGCAATTTTTTAAACATTTTGTATGACTTGTATCTTCATTTTTAAAGATTAAATGAACTCTCTTGTATATTCTTTGTCCATTCTTCATATGAAGTTATTAGAATAGATTTCCAGGATTAAAATCACTGGCTTAAAGGATATAAAAAAATTTAAGATTATCTATATTGCTAAAATTTGTTGACTTCAATTTATAGAAATATATACTATTATTTCTTTTATAGAAATAATTATAGAAACAATTATAAACAATAAACAATTACAGAAATATATACTATTATGTATATATACTATAATATATAATTTAAAAATAAACAATTATAGAAATATATACTATTATATTAGTAATTATTACATTAATATACATTTAGTGTCAAGTCTGAGTAAAATGCAATAAATTTTTTTAAAAAATCACTCATAATGTCTTTTTTTAATTCATTGGTTTAGAAAATAGTCATTTCATTTCTTATTTTATGAATATTTATAGTTTTTTAATGTTAAGCATTCATAGAGATGGGGATAGAGATGTAGAGGTAGAAATAGTTGTAGTTGAGGATGTAGACATAGAGCTGATATAGATAGAAATAGAGATATCAATATATTAAAATTTAATGATATAATCAGGAAATGTCTAAGTCATTGTTTCACCAAAATAAATTCTGTGGAACTCTATTCTGACACATTTTATTAGTGTTATCACAAAAAAGTGGTCATAGAAGTTAGGTAAATTCTGTGTTAAAATATGTTAGATTTGTTTGTCTTAGTATTATCTCACTTAACTAGCAAATGCACGATGTGAATCTTTCAGAAGCCATTATATTACGTAAAATTTTCCAAACTTTCCAGGCCACAAAATCATTTTTCAGATGAATATCAAATAAGAATATTGGTCTCTGGGACACACGTCAGGAAGCATGGCTCTAGGTATTGTTTCGTGTTTATTGTTTTGCTGAACACTGAATGAGCATTTTTTATTAGATTAATGTCATTTTTAAGATAATGTTTTTTCTCTTATTTCTCTAATTATTGCTTCTGATTCTCTCATCTGTTCTATTTTTCCTTTTGGGGTTCTGATTACAATTTAGATTGAATCCTCTAGGTATGACTTTCCTATCTGTCCTATTTTCTTTCATATTTCTAATTTCATCATCCTTTTCTCTTAAATCCTATTTATGTTTCCATTATAATAAAATTTTCCAAGGCCGGGCACAGAGGCTCATGCCTGTAATCCCAGCATTTTGGGAAGATGAGACGGGCAGATTACTTGAGGTCAGGAGTTCGAGACCAGCCTGGCCAACATGGCGAAACCCCGTCTCTCCTAAAAATACAAAAAATTAGCCGGGTATGGTGGTGTGTACCTGTAATCCCAGCCACTTAGGAGGCTGAGGCAGGAGAATCACTTGAGCCCAGGAGACAGAGCTTGCAGTGAGCTGAGATCACACCACTGCACTCCAGCCTGGGCAACAGAGTGTGACTGTCTAAAAAATAAAAGAATAAAATTTTCCATTCAGCACCTCCATCATGGTTTTCTATCTGGTGATTATGTTCTCATCATCCCACAATATTTCCTGATCTCCAATTCCTAGTCACAGAAGTTAGGATGTTTATTGCACGTATGCAAATATTTTTCTAAATACTGATACTTTTAGGTATTTTTCTAAAACTCCCTAATAGTAGCTTATGATCAAACCTGAGAGACCTGTGAGACCTTCTCTTGATCAAACAAGCAGTGAAAACCTGTGTATGTAGTGCAAACATACCTCATCAATTCAGATTCAGCAGCTCAAGTGAATTGGGGAGGAATCAGAAGCATGAAGAGTTTCAGCAGTAGACTATGATATTTGGTCATTCCTCCAACATGACTGTAGAAACCACAATGCCTAGGACATCGGTCCCCCACATGTGTGCACACATACACACCAAGTCTACAACTACACCCACAAGTACGAAGCCTGGGTCTTCTTCACCATAATTTCTTCAGTACATACCCAGAACTATGCCTGACTCATAATAAGTTATTAGTAACCTTTTTGCTGCAAGTGACAAGAACCCAACTAGAAAACTAGAAACTAGATTAAGAATAAAGGGAAAAGTTTGGCCTAAGAAATTAGAAATTCAGAAGTGCATCTAGCTATAGGCATCACTGGACCCAGAGTCTCAAATAATGTTGTCAGAGTTCAGTGTGTCTCTCCCTGTATTTCTCCAAGTGATAGTTTAAGTCTTAGAAAGAGTTCACATTGGTCAAGTTTAGGGCCTTTATTTACCTCTAAATCAAACTCTGTGGTTAGAGGGATGGAGTAAACTTTTGGAACAGGCTGCTACATTTAACCAACTTCATTAATATGGTTGAGGGGGGAAGGGCATCGTGGTGTACTAGCCCATTACCACAAGTGAAGGAGAGACAAAGGAACCGGGGTAATGTTGCTAGTTAAAGGAGGAAAGGATCCTACGATTCGCTACTGCCATAAAGGGAGTGTTCAATCAATATATACTGAATGGAGGAACAGTTTATCTCACAAATATTACAATTCTTCATCAGGCTTCATGTTGTATGATTTCTCCTTTCAATCCTGAGCTCAATGACGATTTTAACCAGATTCAGTTGAGAGCAAGTCACACATGATGGTTTATCTCTAATCTTCCCTTCTTACTTCCTGGGACAGCTATGAATGAACTTCTCTAAAATTATGCTACTGTGCTGGGCGCGGTGGCTCACATCTATAATCCCAGCACTTTGGGAGGTCAAGGCAGGTGGATCACTTGAGGCCAGGAGTGCAAGACCAGCCTGGGCAACAAAGGGAGACCCCATCTCTACTGATAATACAAAAATTAGCCGGGCATGGGGACGCAAGCCTGCAATCCCAGTTACTAGGGAGGCTGAAGCATGAGAATCACTTGAACCCGGGAGGCAGAGGTTGCAGTGAGCCGAGTTCTTGCCACCACTGCACTCCAGCAAGATTTTGTCAAAAAGAAAAAAGAAAATTATGCTACTTTGTATGAAATTCCTCACAAATACTATTGATCACTGCAGATTTTATATTTATGTTTGGCTAATACAATGGTCTTGGTCACTTAAAAGTACTAAGAAATAGTCCCAAACAATATTTAATGGATTTGCTAAGGTTTCTTATTAAATAAAGCCTAGCACAGCAATGTGGACTTGCTTAAGGTCAGTTATAATGTATTCTCATACTTCTTGTACCATACAACTAACATCAAGTAGATGGCTGAGAAAGAGACATGGAATTGTTGTAAAAGAGCTCTTTTCAAACAATCATTTTTGATTTTATAAAGTTTATGTCTGAGATTGGCTTATGCCTCTTAAAACCAGAAAAGCATAAGGACCAAAGAAAGACAGGAATTGCCTATGACTAGCAAACTATATTCACCGTGTAACCTCAACAATGACATTTTAGTTTATTTATAAAGGCACATCTTGTTGGACCTACCTACATTTCGTTAACTCCTCCCTGTAAAATAAAATGTTTATATACTAGGATTCAAGCCTACCTATGATTAAAAAAAAAAAACATTGTGCTAACGTCTAACTTAAAGGTAGATAGTTCAACAAAGAAACTATCTTTTCAGAGGAAAGATGCGATTCCTAAAATTTCTCTGTGTTATTTGCAACAATCTTTGGAAGACCTGAGAAATCTTCCTGTGCCTGTGGTTTACTAGAAATCTGAAAAAGGTTCCAGTCCATTTTCTTGCTGTTTTGCTAGGAATGGTTAATTTTGTAACTAAAAAGCCACTATGTTTAGACAGTTCTTATCCTAAACCTTTATATTTGTATAGAATTTTGGAGTCTAAGTACTTTCATTTCTATTACATTCATTTCTTTTGAGCTTTGTAACAATATTGTGAATTAAGAAGGATATCAAGGTAGGTTCTTATTTTAATGTACAATATTGCATATCCATAGTATCTGGAACCTGAAACAATTCTAGATTAAAATGTATCTAGAGTTTATGTCTCTTAAAATCAAAAGAGCATAAAGACAAGAGAGGGAGAATGAATATACCATGTGCACACAGTTGCAATGCAGTATTTTAATGGAGTTGTTAGGCCATTCCTTCACCAGCAAGAAGGCAATACTTTGTCAGTCTCTAATGAACTGAGTTGATTTAACCAGCCACTTGCTTGTGGGTAGATTACGCCATCACCAAATACCACCACTATGATAAATCCTGCTTCATTTATTGCCATAGCATTTTGTAAAATCAGGAACAACTGTTTGAAAAGAGCTTTTATAGAAATTCTAATGTTTAGATGTTTAAAATATTTAGACTCCCATTATAGAATTGTTTCATATATATTTGTAACTTTAGGGAGTAAAATATGTTATGAGGTACAATTTCAACACATCTCTCATCCTTACATCATTTCACACACACACACACACATTCAAACAACATTTACTAACTTCTGGCTTCTGCTTAGAATGTAAGAAACTAGAAAGAGTGTGCTCCCACTGAAGGAAAAAAAAAAGCTGGATAATTTGCAAAATCACAACTATTTAAAACCCATCAAAGAAAGGAACTCAGGGACAACCAACACATCCAAAAGCTTCAAATAAAAGACAGAATGTGAGCACATGTGTGTCTGAAGAGGTGCTGGAAACTGGTCGAACTAGTAGGAAGAATTCAGCTAAAATTCTTAATAAATTACTGTAGTCCTGCTGTGGGATAGCAAGAGAGTACAGAACTCCTGAGAATCGCACACAGACACCCCCATCAGAAAGGGGACTGATATGGTTTGGCTCTGTGTCCCCACCCAAATCTCATCTTGAATTTTTCTCCCATAATTCCTACATGTTGTGGGAGGGACCCGGTGGGAGATAACTGAATCATGGGGGTGGTTTCCCCCATACTGCTCTCATGGTAGTGAATAAGTCTCACAAAATCTGATGATTTTATAAGGGCTTTCTGCTTTGGCTTCTTTCTCATTCTCTCTTCCCCCTGCCATGTAAGAAGTGCCTTTAGCCTTTCGCCATGATGGTGAGGCCTCCCCAGCCACGTGGAACTGTGAGTCCATTAAACCCATTTTTCTTCCCAGTCTCGGGTATGTCTTTATCAGGAGCTTTCTCCAGCATCTCCCTGTGCCCCCAGTCTTTCCTGTGATCACCTAGTGAGGTCTGTGGAGAGGTGTCTGCAAAAGGATCTGAATTTTCCTGTGTCTGTGGCTGTCAGGAGCCCTATTCTCCCCGGTTGTTGGCAGATGGCATGTGCATTCCTTGTTGTTGCTGCTCAGATTTATTCTTAGGTAGACACTGTGCCCCTGAATTTCCTGGACAAGGTCTTCTCGGTGAACTTGCCTCTCACTCAATGATAGGAAGTTTCTAATGGTTTGGGCCCGGGACATATTTCTCTCATCCAGGAGTAGAGGGTATTTTTTTCTTTCCTTCCCCCAGATGCACTGGATCTTCATCTGTGACCTGAAGGTCACAAATGTGCTGCCCTTTCCTCAGCAGATTAAGGACTTTGTTCTACAGAGGAGATAGAGAAGAAGGATCTGGGTGCAGGTCCATGCCTTTCCTCACAGTGGCTGCTCTTGCTGTCCCAAAGCAAAATGGTAATTTTTGCTCCAACGATATTAACAATTACATTAAATATCAATGATCTGGCCGGGTGCCTTGGCTCACACCTGTAATCCCAGAACTTTGGGAGGCTGAGGCGAGTGGATCACTTGAGGTCAGGAGTTCAAGACCAGCCTGGGCAACATGGCGAAGCCCCGTCTCTACTAAAAATACAAAAATTAGCCACGTGTGGTTGGACACACCTGTATTCCCAGCGACTTGGGAGGCTGAAACCAGGAAGCAGAGGTTGCAGTAAGCCGAGATCCTGCCACTGCACTCCAGTCTGAGTGACAGAGCAAGGCTCTGTCTCAAAAAAAAAAAAAAAAAAAAAAAAAAAAATGACATAAACACACAAAAGACAATAAATGTAATCTTAGATTTAAAAAATCTTAAACTAAATGAGTACAGCAAAGTTCCAGGAAGCAAGATCAATATACAAAAATCATTCTATTTCTATATACTAACAATAAATGATTAGAAAGTTAAATTTTAAAATATTATTCCCAAAAATTTAATTCAATAAGCTATATATCTTCTGGAAAATCAATCATTTGCAATAGTATCTAAATATATGAAATGCTTAAGAATAAATCTCACAAAAGTTATACAAGACTTATACACTGAAAACTAAAAAGAAATGCTAAGAGAAATTAAAGAAGTCCTGGATAAAGGAAGTGACATGTCATGTTCATGAATTCATGGATTGGAAGACTGAATGTTGTTAAATGTCAGTTCTCTTCAATACTGATTTATACAGTCAATCCAATCTACAAAATATTTTTGTAGAATTTGACAAGATGATTCTAAAATGTATATGAAAGTGCACAGGACATAAAATAGCCAAAACAACTTTTAAAAAGAACAAAGAGAATGCATACTATCTGATTTCAAGAGTAAATATAAAGCTATAATAATCAAGACAGTATGGTATTGGCAAGAAGATAAATCACAATGGAACAGAATACAGTTCAGAGGTAGACATACACATGTATGATTAATTCGTATTTAGCGAAGTGTAAAGGCAATTAGTGGAGAAAGAATAGCCTTTTCCACAAATGGTACAGGAAAAATTGGATATCCATTTAAAAAATAAAATAAAATTTACTCCATACCTTTTACCATATGCAAAAAAAAAATTAATTCAAAATGAATCATAGACCTTAATGTTAAATCTGAAAGTATTTTAGAAATTGAAAAAAATGTTTGACCTTGGGTGAGGCAAAGATTTTTTTTTTAAATCAGCCACGATGGGGGTGGGGATTGCCCCTGTCCCCGCCCCGCCCCCAAGGTAAAGATTTCTTACATAAGACTTCTAAAAGCATGATTTCTAAGCAAAAAAAAAAAAAAAAAAGAAATAAAAAGATAAACGGGATTTTATCAAAATTTAGAACTTTTGCTCTTTCACTCAATGGTAAGTGATTGAAAAAATAAGCCACAGACTGGAACAAAATATTTCCAAATTGCACATCTGAAAAAGGACTTGTATCAAGAATACTCATAAAACTCTTACAATTCAATGTTTAAAAAGTCACATAATCTAACAAAATGTTGTGCTAAATATTTGGACACTTCACCAAAGAATATAACTAAATGACAAATGAGTAATAAATAGATACTCAACATCACTAATGATTAGGGAAATGCAAATTCAAAGTACAGTGATATTCATTCCATAACACACCTATTAGAATGACTAGAATTTACAAAACTGACCCTAAGGATGTAAAGCAACTAGAAGTCTCATGCTCTGATGGTGGGAATGCAAATATGATATAACCACTTAAGAAGAGTTGAACAGTTTCTTAAAAAGTTAAATATATACCTACCACATGGCACAACCATTCTGCTCCTAGTATTTGCCAAAAATAAGTTAATAAAAATGTATTCCCGTATGAGTAGTATGCAGATGTTCATAGCAGTATTATTTGTAATAAGCAAAACTGAAATCAATCCAAATGTCTGTCAACAGGTGACTAGATGAACATATTGTGGTATATTCATAAAATGGATGGAGTGTTTTAATTTTTTAACTTTAATTTTTATGAAAGTACATAATTGGTGTATATATTTATTGCATATAATGGATGTTAGTTCATTATTAAATCTTTCTTATGTAACAACAAGATAAAATATTTAAGATGTGAATTTTTCTCTGGTTACTGGTTGTTCAGAATTGGTAAGTTGTGATATGGTTATCTCTGTTTCTAATTTCTAAATAATAATTAAAGTTTTCACTTAAACTTTAAAAGTGTTTGTATTATAGTTAAACATTATAACTAATTTTTAGTTATATTTCATTTCATATGGTAAGATAATTAAGTCTCTAACTTCAGTTTTTAGATTTATTGAGATTTCTTTGGGTTTCATATACAAATGCTTTTATAAATATTACCTTTGCAATGGAAATAAAGTACAGTTACTTAAAAGGGTAAAAATTCAATATTAAATCTGCATTTGATTTATCCTTATTTTCCCCCAAACGTCTTTTATTTGCAAACCTATAGTAAGATTAAAGGAATACTCCAGGCACTCTTACAGTTCACTTAGATTCACCAACTGTCAGCATTTTGCTACATTTGTAGATAGATAGATGGAGAAATAACGAGAGAGAGATACAACTTGTATGTGTTTTCATGGACCTCAATACAGAGATAGATATTATTTATTGTACAAGCACTTAAAAATAAGTTTTAGATGTAAAAATTTCAACATGTATACCCTAGACACAAGGACACTCTCCTACATAAACAGAATTCTATCATCATAATGAAAAAATTTAAGATTGCTTTAGCTATGTTATCTAATACACAGTTCATATTCAAATTTCCTCAATTGTCTCAATATTGGCAACTAATAGCTTTATTTCTGCCACATTGATAGAATAAATGAGAGAAATGACATGCAGAAAATGCATTTGATGAAATTTAATATCATTTCATGATTAAAAAATAATTCTCAGCAAATGAAGTCTAAAAGGGAACTTCCTTCTGATAAATATTATGTATGAAAAAACCTACTGCTAACATTATACATAATAGAGAAATCACTGAAAGCTTTCTTCCTGAGATCAGAAAATCATAGATGTTCATCACCTCTGTTACACCTAGCCAGTGGAATAAGGCCAAAATAAATACATAAATAGTATAATTATTGGGAAAAAAAGTAATCATGTAATTATTCACAGATGACAGGATTGCATACATAGAAAAGCCAAAAGAACTCCAACTATAAGATTTTTTAAAGAATTTAGCAAAGTTGGTGGATGCAAACTCATATAGTATATATGTACATATTACTTTTAAAAATTGAAGAATAAAATAAAAATCAATACCGTACACAACAGCATGCAAAAAACCAGATACAAAGGGATAACTTATTGAAAGACTGCCCTTTGATTTACTGAAAACTGAACTGTTGCTGAGAGAATAACTAAATAAATGAACACACCATGCTCATGAATTGAAGACTCATTTGTAAAGATGTCAATTCTCCCCAAATGTCTCGACATATTCAATCTTACCCCATTCATCCAGCAGGTGTTTTGGGGAAAGCAATAAGATGATTCTAAATTTTATATGGAAATGAAAAAGACCAAAAAACAAAAAACCTGACCAAATTTTAAGAACAGATTTGAAATTTTTTCACTACCAACAAGATTCATTATGAAATCACAGTATTCAAATAGCATGATGTTGATTCAATGATGAACAAACTGGTGAAACTGTGGTACTTTGTTCCAGCAGCAACTGGAAACAAACAGACGGAGACACACAGGGCCAATTGTTGCTTGGTCATGTTAGCCTGCATGCCCAGCCCCACGGGCATATGTGCATTCTACATTCTGTGTCCTGTATCTGCTCAGATACTATCTCTCACAGTGTATTTTGGATATAGTTTCTTCAAATATACCAATCCCTATACAATTCTGTTCCTATCTGTATCTTGTCTGCTGTTACCACATTCATTGAGTATTTAATTTTAGCGATCCTATTTTTCATTCCTAGGACTTTATTTTCGAATCCCTTGTTTCTTTTTCATAATCTTTTGTTTTACTTGAAATCTACTTCTCACTGGCAGGCACAGTGAATCACACCGGTAATCCCAGCACTTTGGGAGGCTGAGGCAAGCATAACACTTGAAGTCAGGAGTTCGAGACCAGCCTGGCCAACATGGTGAAACCCCACTCTATTAAAAGTTTAATAATTAGCTGGGTGTGGTGGTACATACCTATAATTCCAGCTACTCCGGAAGCTGAGGCAGGAAAATCCCTTGAACCTGGGAGGTGGAGGTTGCAATGAGCTGAGATCATGCCACTGCACTCCAGCCTGGGCAACAGAGTGAGACTCTGTCTCAAAAAAAAAAAAAAAAAAAAAAAAAAAAAGGGAAAAAATTGACTTCTCTTTTTCATCATTTTAACCTTTTTTAAAATTTTTAAATTGTTCTAGTATTTCCAATTCCTATGCAATTAACACTCATCTTTGCAACATCATTTGCTTTCCTCACTAGATTTTCTTAATTGACAAATAATAATTGTATAAATTTATGCTCTTCGATGGGATGTTTTGATATATTTATAGTGGAAATATTTTTTATTATTTTTTGAGTTTGTCTTTAGCAGTGACTCATTATTCTATGAGTGTCTCCTGTACCTCGGGTTACAAGAAAATTTTACGTTTGCATCTGAGAAAGGGCCAAAGGAACAAATTCCTCATGGCTGACTTGTTTTTCCCATCCAGGCTTCCCAGTACTGTTCAAGGAAAGTGAGTGGAGTTGAAGTTTAAGATTCAGGCATGACACTTGCTCCGAGCTCTTTCACTTCATATGCACCTGCGACCACTATTTGGCCATCACATATACCCAGTCCCCAATCACTGTGGGCTTTCAGTGTCTCCTTGCTATTCTCATTTTTATTTCCAGTTTTGGCGTTAGTCCTGGAAATTACAGTCTTTTGAGCTCATTTTATGTTTATAAGATGTCCCATTTGCATAAGCTCAGATTGTTACATTGCTGGAAGGTCAAACATTTGTCCTTTGAAAAAGGGTGTGATAAAATATTTTACTTTTATCTTATTTATTCTGCATTATGATTCTGTGCGGTAGATAGTAAATTTATATATAATAAGTTCAAATATTAAATAGATTCAGCAATAAGCAGGTTTGTCTCACAGAAGAGGCAGGATTCAAAAGCAGGTGTGTCAGAAGCCCAGGGGCATGTTCTTAGACAATACATATTTTTCCTTGTAAATTTCCTTTTTTCTGTTAGGTTAAGAATTTGTTTCATATACACAGAAAAATATGATAAATAGATTGACAGTGAGAGAAAGAGAGGGATGTTTTCTCTGTGAAGAAGTGCCCAATATCATTAGTTATTCTAAGAAAAATTAGAAAGAGCTCAAAAAACACAATAATAGTAGGGAGAAATAAACCACGGTAAATGGAAAATGTATCATTTTCCAAATGTGTGTTTATAATTTGTGACATATTGATACTTCTGTTATAATTCAACATTTAAAATAATAACAATGTTCATATAGCACAACTGTCTAAAACAGACAAACACCAATAAAATATCTATATCAACAAAAAAATGGTGGGAGGGATGTTCTATGTACTTTCTTGTTACAACTGACACATTTGGTTGAGGCTTCTATTTTTTTGCTTCCTTAACATTTCTTTTTACTTCTGTCTTTTTGGATATCCTCCCTGATATTTGATGAGAAATTGGGAAATATAAAAATAAGTTACTAAAAGCTCTAAATTTTTTAATTCAACCATTGAAAAATTCTTGTGTGAAATGATATGTTAAACAGCACCTAACAATGTTTAAGGAAAGGAACTGTTGAAACACATCACACGCTTTTGATGGTACAAAGCATTAGGCCACCCGTTAACATTTATTTAATTAGGTAGAAAGAAGGATAAAAAGTATTGAAATGACAGTTTCCACAAAGTTTATCTTGAATCACTGCTTATTAAATCTTGTCATGATAAAGCTAGGTTCCTCAGTATGTCTGTTTAATAAGGTCAGCAATCCTCCCTGCATTATTCAGAAATCTATTTCAAAAATTCTGAGGATTGTTGACTTGTAATGGTGAAATTAGAAATATCTGTTATAGAAAATTACAAGTAGAGAATAGTGTTTATTCAGTTAATGTTGAAAACTATGTCGTAGGTTACACTGATTTTTCTTCAATCTTTAAGGCCCTAAATGATCTCTCTCTGCCTTGTTCCCTTTCCTGACCTCAATTTCCTTCTTTCTCTCTTGTTCTTTCTCCAGCCATACTGGCCTTTCAGCTTTTCCTAGAATACTCCAGGCATACTCAACAAATCCCTGCTTCCTGGAACAGTCTGTTCTAAAATTAGTCTAGTAAATTTCTTCACTTCCTTTGAGTCTTTGCTTAAAGATCATTTTCTCAATGAGGACCACAGTTGAACAATGCAGGGGTTAGGGGTGCCAACCTATGGAGCCAGAACTCCATGTATAACTTTTGGCTCCCAAAAAACTTAATTACTAATAGCCTACTGTTGACTGGGAGCCTTATCAATAGCATAAACAGCCAATTAACACAATTTTTAATGTTAAATATATTAGAGACTGTACTCGTACAACAAACTATAGAAAAGAAAATATTATTAAGACAATCATAAGGAAGAAGAAATACATTCACAATACCATACTGCATTTATTGATGCCATAAATATGTTGCCTGTTTACAAGATGTGTCTGACGTTTCTCTGCATCTCAGCAGTGCTCCCAGCATCACTGGTGGCACTTTGTATGAGCCCCATGACGTTATTCAAGGTTTATGGTATTGCAATAAACACAATGTGCCAGAACCTTGAGACATCACTTTTTACTTCCATACACAATGTACTGGAGAGATTAACTGCTCACTCAGAGATGATTAGGGTCACACAGTTTTAAGCTGATACTCACAACACTTAAGCTCATGAAATAGCAACAGGAGGTGAATACAAAATTACTACAGTGGTACAGTATGTGCTACAGTTAATTTTATGTAGTTATGATTCCATCCTGCATCTTTACATTTGTTTATATTTCTCTCTACTATGAATGGTGCCACATATGGTCTGTAAGTGTGTGCACTTTTTGATAAATGTTTACCTTTATAAGACTTGTGTATATTTTATGATAGTAAGTAATAGACTAATATCTACATATATTTTATGCAGTCATGACATAACTTTTTCCTAAATTTTTCAGTATTTGCAGGCTATGTGGTTCATCTGCAAGTTTTTTCAAATTGTCACAAATCTCCAAAAAACTTTCCAATATATTTATTGAAAAAAAAATTCACATGTAAGTGGACCCACACAGTTCAAACCTATGCTGTTCAAGGGCCAACTGTGCTTACGCTGACCACCCTATGTGAAATCGTAAACTGCCTACCCCAACTTGACCCATCCTACTTACTCTGATTTTTCTCTTCTACAGCTTATCATTATTACTTATCACCCTCTAAAGTAACATGGGTTTTACTTATAAATGTCATATAACTTATGATGTTTACTGTTTATTTCTGTACACATACACACCTACCCTGCTCTGGTTCCTCAGGCAGGGATCTTTTTGGTTCATTGTGGTTGTTGTTATTATTAATGGTAACAAATACATCTCAAGAGGAAAGAATAATGTATAAAACATAGTAGATGCTCAATGAATTGTTGTTAAATTGAACTTTTTGAGCCTTGTGTTTTTCCACAGACTCTGGCTGTACTAATGTTACAGTAAGTTTTTCAATCAGTATAAGACTTTTTTTTTTTTTTTTGAGACAGTCTCATTCTGTTGCCAGGCTGGAGTTCAGTGGCGCGAACTCGGCTCACTGCAACCTCCACATTCTGGGTTCAAACAATTCTCCTGCCTCAGCCTCCCGAGTAGCTGGGACTACAGGCACATGCCACCATGCCCGGCTAATTTTTGTATTTTTAGTAGAGATGGGGTTTCACCATGTTAGTCAGGCTGATCTCCATCTCCTGACCTCGTGATCCACCCGCCTCGGCTTCCCAGAGTGCTGGGATTACAGGCATGAGCCATCGCCCCTGGCCGCCTGTTTATTTTTCTACCTTTCTTTTACACTATGAAGTCCTCCAGAAGAAGGAACTGTCTTTCACATCTCTGTATTCCCAAAACATGCCACAGAGAAGTCTCTAAGTAAATGTTTGCTAAAGGAAATAAACTCTTCAAGCAATTGAAAGTGAAGGAACCAACATTTACAGACTGAGAACCCACTCAGTAGCAGACTCACTTCTGTATTTTCCCTGTTAGTAGTCACGAGAGCCTTGCAAGGGGCTATGTTAGCTTTCACATTCAACCTGACAGAACTGCTGAAAGGCAACTCCAAAGCATGTCTTCTTTCTGCTCCTTCTTGCTTCTTCTTCTTAAAACAGATTGCTTTCTACAACTCTGGATCATTTATAAACTCTTAGTCATATAAGAATAATCTCTTATAGCAAGGAGTTTTTAAGTGTCCTTGGATTGTATAAACAGGCAACAGAGAGTGGAAAGAAAGATTAATCATTTGAAGGAATAAAAGAAGAAAAGGAAGTACATTTAGATGATGGAATATTATTCAGCCCTAAAAGAATGAGCTATCAAGCTGTGGAAAGACATGGAAGGAACTTAAATGCCTATTACTAAGGAAAAGAAGCCAATCTGAAAAGGCAACACACACTGTATTATTCCAATGAGATGACAGTATGGAAAAGGCAAAACTATGGAGACAGTAAAAAGATCAGTGATTGTCAGAGCCAGGCGCGGTGGCTCACACCTATAATCCCAGCACTTTGGGAGGCCGAGGCGGGCGGATTACCTGAGGTCGGGAGTTAGACCAGCCTGGCCAACATGGAGAAACCCTGTCTCTATGAAAAATACAAAATTAGCCGGGCATGGTGGCACATGTCTGTAATCCCAGCTACTAGGGAGGCTGAGGCAGGAGAATCACTTGAACCTGGGAGACAGAGGTTGTGGTGAGCCGAGATCATGCCATTGCACTCCAGCCCGGGCAACAAGAGCGAAACTCCGTCTTAAAAAAAAAAAAAAAAAAATCGAGATTGTCAGGGTTTTTGGGAAAGGGAGGGATGAACAGGCAGAACACAGAGGATCTGTAGGAAGGGTAAATATTCTGTACGATACTACAATGGTGGATACACGTCTTTTTACATTTGTTCAAACCCATAGGATGTGAAACACCAAGAGGGAACCCTAATGTAAACTATGGAATTTGGGTGACAATGATGTGTCAGTGTAGGTTTGTGGATTGTTACAAGCGTACCACTCTGGTGGGGGATGTTGGTAATGGGGGAGGCTGTGCTTGTATGGGGACAAGGGATACGTGTGACATCTCTGTACCTTCCTCTTGATTTTGCTGTGAACCTAAAAATGCTCTTAAAAAATAAAGTCTTTCTTTAAATAAGGAAAAGGAAAACATCACATCAAAGAGCTCTTGGGTTTTCAGAGGATAAGGACTCAAAATTCAGAGAACACTGGCCAGCTTGCCATTTTACTTCTGTAGATTTTGCCTAATTGACTTCACCACTTCCTTCCTAAAATATCTATGCTGTTATAAATTCTCCAGGGCCTGTAATTATCTACTAGTGAATGTGTCCTCTGTTCTGATTTACTTTCTAGAATTTCACAGCCACTGGGAAATTTTCACTCATTAAATGGCATATATAAATAGAAGATGCTAAATAATCATGACTAGCAAGAAGAGTATTCCTTCAGTTGGATATGAAGTGTTTGAAAGGGTATTTAGAATGTAATATAAATATCTGGTTTTATGTCACATAAGAGGTGGGCTGAAGGAAAAATTAGTTTGGGGTGGTATGAGACTGCTTCATAAATGCTTAAGGTAATTAAGGTGTGGCCATGGTGCTCTTTGCTGATGTCAATATAGACAGTTAAAATATGTTTATTTATTTGTGTTGTATTTAGTATTACTTTTGAACTCACTGTTATTTAATGTGGAATGAGTCTTTCTGCTATTAGCTACAAGTTGTTCCCATAGGGCTAAAAAAAAAACCATCAGAAATACCTACAGCATTTAAGATCGCTTTTTACAAAAACTTTTTCACATGTCAAATTTCCTCTAACATTAAAAGTGTTTTGAATGCAACTGATTCCCTTAGATGCCCTTTAGTATCTTAACAAATTTCCCTTCTCAAGCTTTTTCTAGGAAGGGGGAGAGACAGAGAGAGAGAGAGAAAGAAAGGGGGAGAGAGAGAGGCAAAGTGAGAGACCCTGAAAAGTACTGTGTTTTCCCAAATAGCGCAAGGGCATTCTAAAGATGGGTGATATATCATTCCAAGAATGTCTTAAAGGCACACAGTAACTACTGCAGTCACATCTCCAGCCTGACCCTCTCCACTCTCGTTCTTCAAAAAACAGACTGGACCAACTTAGTGAAGAAATAGGCAGAACCACTATTCTCCCACAGTCATTCCTTCTCATTACTTTAATTTAAAGCAGTGGTTCTCAAAGTGTTTTCCCCCAGAACAGCACATCAGCATCACATGGGAACTCATTAGAAATGCAAATTCCCCAGCTGCCCCACACCCACTGAATCAGAAACTCTGGGGCTGGAGCCCTGCAATCTGTTTAACAGGCCCAGTGGGAACTTTTAGGGCAAGCTAACATTTCAGAGTTGTTGATTTTATAGCAGCCATTTCAAACTTGGCTGCACATTGGAGTCACTTAAGGAGCTTAAAAACTACAGCTGTCTGGGTCCTGCCCTCAGACACCATGTTGTACTGTAATTTGTCTGGGAAGTAGCCTGGTTTCAGGACTCAAAGCTCGCTAGGTAATTCCAATACACAGCAACATTCAAGGACAGAAACACTGCCTCAGACCTTATTTCACTCCACCCATGAAAATAATACTGTCTGGGAAAAGATGCCAGCTCAGTGGGCTGGAACCTGAGAGATACTTAGTAAAGGACACAAACCTCAGGTACCCTTCCTGAAGAGACCTTGGTTACATGTGAACTCAGATGCAGGCACCCGATTCCCCAGAACTCCACAGTCTTCTCCTGGGTACCCAGATGTTCCATGCTGCACGCAGAGCTCAATCCTAAGGACATCACCTGTGCTAACAGCAGCAGTTAGGAGAGGATTTTCAGGAAATGATCAAATAAAACTTGATTTTTTTTTTTTTTTTTTTTTTTTTTTTTTTTGAGAAGGAGTCTCGCTCTGTCGCCCAGCGATCTTGGCTCACTGCAAGCTCCGCCTCCCGGGTTCACGCCGTTCTCCTGCCTCAGCCTCCCGAGTAGCTGGGACTACAGGCACCCCGTCACCACGCCCGGCTAATTTGCTCGGATTACAGGCGTGAGCCACCGCGCCCGGCCAACTTGATTCTTATATTTCATGCTAATAGGGAGAGGACTGGTGGAAAATAATTAAACATGATTCTTATAGTTGATGCTACATTTGAGTTTTAGATTTGGGGGTAAAACTTTTTCTAACCAACGATACTGGCACCTTAGGATCTATTAATAACAAGTAAAAGTATAATTTAAGATACAAAACCTATGCTTCCTTCCATTCTGTAAAGCAGCCTTGGTTGGAACTTCCCTGCACTCCCATTTTCACTTTATTTTAGCAAAAACGAGGCTGTCTTCCAGGTAATTACTTCCTGTCTGTTGCTGCTGGTAGGCTACCGACAAAGAATGCATTTTATGCATCTCTGCATCCGCAGGGCCCAGTGATCAGAAGGCATTTCTTAATGCTTGTTGAATGAATCAGCGAATGAACTATGAAAGCTTCACACAATCTTCAAGACAGAATTTATATATTCCGTCAGCAACCACAAAATAAACAGATTTGTGTCTTTAGCATGACAAAAGCTGTAAAAAAAAATAGTTTTTTACACAGAGGACTGAGACCCTTTTTCTTAATTTTCCCTTGTTCCTAACAAAATCTTTAGAAAACTAGAAGATGGAAATTTTTTAAAAAAAGAAGTTCTGACCTTCTAGGAAAAGAGGAGCGGAAGGCATTCAAACCTCCCCCCCCCCAAAAAAAAATCCAATAACAGGATAAACTATTTATCAGGAAAGAACGTCTCTGCAATGCATGTTTGTGCATGTTTGTGCATGCAAATTTCTCATGTGTGTGAGAAATAGGGCAATGGTAAAATGTTTAAAAATGGAAATCTGTTTTGCAAATAATTAAAATCATTTAGCTACTTTCATAATAGTTTACTTAGGATTTATATTCTAAACACAATCTCTAAAAAGGGGGTCTACAGACTCTTTTTGTGAAGGGTCAAAAAGTAAATATTTAAAGCTTCATGAGTCATGTGGTCTCTGTTGCAACTACTCAGCTCTGCCTTCTGTAGCACAAAAAGCAGCCGTAGATTATATGCAAATGAATGGAAGTGACTGTGTTCCCATAAAATTTAATTTCTGCTCTCTAAATGTGGCTCAGATGTATTCCTTCCTTTTCTTCTCTGCTGTTGACACCTGTGGTCTTCACCCTCATTAGAGCTCTGAAATCCTGGCTTAGCCATCTCATTCATTCATTTATTCAACAAATTCTTGTCCACCATCTGGGATGTGCCTAGGCATTGGGGTATGTCCTTGGGAATCTAGGAGAGAAGAAAGCTCTTCTGATGGTTTTGCGGTTTTTTCTTTAGTAGAATGCTGCACAAGTGTGTGTCATCCTTGCACAGGGGCCATGCTAATCTCTGTATCATTCCAATTTGGGTATATATGTATTGCCAAAGCAAGTACCCTGCTGGAGTTTATAGTATGGCAGGGAGACAGACTACATATAAAATAACCATGTGTTAGAGCAGTGGTTCTAATGGAGTGAGGGGTAGAGGTTCCCTCCTGGGGCCATTTGGCGATGTTTGGAGACAGTTTCAGTTGCCATATCTGGGGATGAGGTGCTTCTGGCATCCAGTGGGCAGAGTCCAGGGATGCTGCAAAACATCCCACAAGGCACAGGACAGGCCACCAGAACACAGTTATATCCAGCCCAAAATGTCAGTGGTGCAGAGGGTTAGAAACTCTGAATTAGAACTAGTTTACAGTCCCACCAACAGTGTAAACTAGTTCAACCACTGTGGAAGTCAGTGTGGCGATTCCTCAGGGATCTAGAACTAGAAATACCATTTGACCCAGCCATCCCATTACTGGGTATATACCCAAAGGACTATAAATCATGCTGCTATAAAGACACATGCACACGTACGTTTACTGCGGCATTATTCACAATAGCAAAGACTTGGAACCAACCCAAATGTCCAACAATGGTAGACTGGATTAAGAAAATGTGGCACATATACACCATGGAATACTATGCAGCCATAAAAAAGGATGAGTTCATGTCCTTTGTAGGGACATGGATGAAATTGGAAATCATCATTCTCAGTAAACTATCGCAAGAACAAAAAACCAAACACCGCATATTCTCACTCATAGGTGGGAATTGAACAATGAGAACACATGGACACAGGAAGGGGAACATCACACTCTGGGGACTGTTGTGGGGTGGGGGGAGGAGGGAGGGATAGCATTGGGAGATATACCTAATGCTAGATGACGAGTTAGTGGGTGCAGCGCACCAGCATGGCACATGTATACATATGTAACTAACCTGCACATTGTGCACATGTACCCTAAAACTTAAAGTATAATAATAATAATAATAAAGAAACTCTGAATTAGAGATATGATCAATGCTCTAAGAATGGAAACAGGCAGGTGAGGGAGGCAGCGGCGAGCGACGCGGTTCACCTCCTGCTGCCCTCGCCCTCGCCCGGCGAGCTGCCCCCGACGCGAGATGTCTTATTTACCAACAAATCCACCAGGGAGCATTCTTATTTGCTGGCTCGGCGTCTCTCTCAGCAGTCACCGGAGTGCCGGAGGGGGAAGCGCGATTTAAGGAAGACTATTACCCAGAAGAAAAGATATTTGTTTTTCACAAGCCAAAGATGTACCGAAGTATAGAGGGCTACTGCATTTGCAGAGCTAAGTCCTCCAGTTCTCAATTCACTGACAGTAAACGCTATGAAAAGGACTTCCAGAGCTGTTTTGGATTGCATGAGACTCGTTCAGGAGACATCTGCAATGCCTGTGTCCTGCTTGTGAAAATATGGAAGAAGTTGCCAGCAGGATCAAAAAAAAAAAAAAAAAAAAAACTGGAATCATGTGGTAGATGCAAGGGCTGGACCCAGTCTAAAGACTACATTGAAACCAAAGAAAGTGAAAACTCTATCTGGGAACAGGATAAAAAGCAACCAGATCAGTAAACTGCAGAAGGAATTTAAACGTCATAATTCTGATGCTCACAGTACCACCTCAAGTGCCTCCCAGCTCAATCTCCTCGTTACAGTAACCAGTCAGATGACGGCTCAGATACAGAGATGGCTTCTGGTTCTAACAGAACACCAGTTTTTTCCTTTTTAGATCTCACATACTGGAAAAGACAGAAGATATGTTGTGGGATCATCTATAAAGGCCGTTTTGGGGAAGTCCTCATTGACACACATCCCTTCAAGCCTTGCTGCAGCAATAAGAAAGCAGCTGCCGAGAAGCCAGAGGAACAGGGGCCAGAGCCTCTGCCCATCTCCACTCAGGAGTGGTGACTGAGGTTTTTATGTGGAAGGGGAACCAAAAAAAATCTGAATTTTGAAAAGACCACAAAGCAGCAAACTGACCCTCTTTTTTTTTTTTTTTTTTTTTTTTTGAGACGGAGTTTTGCTCTTATTACCCAGGCAGGAGTGCAGTGGCGTGATCTTGGCTCACTGCAACTTCCATCTCCCGGGTTCAAGTGATTCTCTTGCCTTAGCCTCCCAAGTAGCTGGGTTTATAGGTGCCTGCCACCAGACCCGGCTAATTTTTTAGTTTTAGTAGAGACAGGGTTTCACCACATTGGCCAGGCTGGTCTCAAATGACCCTCTTATTTTTAACTTGGATACCTGCTATTCTGCCAAAAGACAATTTCTAGAGTAGTTTTGAATGGGTTGATTTCCCCCAGTCCCACAAACTCTGAAGCCAGTGTCCAGCTTACTAAAAAAAAAGTGGTACATAATATTTAAGATGCTGAGTATTTCATAGGAAAGCTGAATGCTGCTGTAAAGTACTCTTTAAGTCTTTTTTTTTTTTAATCCCCTTCTAATGAATGAAACTAGGGGAATTTCAGGGGACAGAGATGGGATTTGTTGTATGATAAACTGTATGTAGTTTTTAGTCTTTCTGTATTGAGAAGCAATGGTTGGGGCATTTTTAAGATGGCTGGCTACTCGTTTTCCCTCATGATAATAAATTTGTCATAACTCAGTAACATGAACTTGCCCCTAGAGGTAGTTGTTAATAATTTTGAAATATTAAGGTCTTGCCAAGCTTGTGATGATTCAAACCTGTACTACTGACTATTAAGCAGGACAGACTGAGCTTTCTGTTGCAAATACCTTGGAGGAGAAAGTGACTTCTAAATATACAGAGATGTAACTTGACTATATATGTTGCATCCTGTGCCTCCCTTCATATTAATATTTGATAAAGATTTTAATTTATGTAAAACTTCTAAAGCAGAATCAAAGCTCCTCTTGGGGAAATGGCAAGTCTTTAGGACAGGCGAGACCCTGTATGAATAGTACCAAAGCATTACCGCATGATAGAGAACACACTCGATTAAAAATGTTAAGCTATCTGAAAAATAAAACGTGCAAGTCTTCAGGATGGCACAAAACAAAGGTTAATGCTTCTTGGGGCACATTTCTTAGAGGGCTTGCTGAGTGTGTAAATATAATCGACTTTTGTTTGTGTTCTGTGACTTCATTGAAAATCTTTACAATTCAGTTTCAGCTCTGGATTACTTCAGTTGACCTTTGTGAAGGTTTTTATCTGTGTAGAATGGGTGTTTGACTTGTTTTAGCCTATTAAGTTTTTATTTTCTTTCACTCTGTATTAAAAGTAAAACTTACTAAAAGAAAAGAGGTTTGTGTTCACATTAAATGGTTTTGGTTTGGCTTCTTTTAGTCAGGCTTTCTGAACATTGAGATATCCTGAACTTAGAGCTCTTCAATCCTAAGATTTTCATGAAAAGCCTCTCACTTGAACCCAAACCAGAGTACTCTTACTGCCTCTTTTCTAAATGTTCAGGAAAAGCATCGCCAGTTCAGTCTTTTCAGAATGAGGGAGAAACATTTGCCTGCCTTGTAATAACAAGACTCAGTGCTTATTTTTTAAACTGCATTTTAAAAATTGGATAGTATAATAACAATAAGGAGTAAGCCACCTTTTATAGGTACCCTGTAGTTTTATACTTCTTAATCTAAACATTTTATATTTCCTTCTTTAGGAAAAAACCTACATGCTACAAGCCACCATATGCACAGACTATACAGCGAGTTGAGTTGGCTTCTCCCACAGTCTTTGAGGCGAATTACGAAAGTCCAGCCATTATCATCCTCCTGAGTTATTTTGATATGATTTTTTTTGTACATTTTGGCTGCAGTATTGGTGGTAGAATATACTATAATATGGATCATCTCTACTTCTGTATTTATTTATCTATTACTAGACCTCAACTATAGTCTTCTTTTTCCCCTTCCACCTCTCTTTGCCTGTAGGATGTACTGTATGTAGTCATGCACTTTGTATTAATATATTAGAAATCTACAGATCTGTTTCGTACTTTTTATACTGTTGGATACTTATAATCAAAACTTTTACTAGGGTATTGAATAAATCTAGTCTTATTAGAAAATAAAAAAAAAAGAAAGAAAGGAAACAGGGAGCTATGGGAGCACCTGATTTAGATCAAACTCTTCAGGAAGATGCCCTTGAGGAAATGATATGCAGGTGAGTCCTGGAGGGTAAACAGGATTTCATCAGGTAAGGGGGTACCCAGTGGGAAGGCAAATGTGAGGACTGTTTAAAAGAAACTGATGCCTGTGCCCCACCCCAATCAATTCACTCAGAATCACCCAAATTCCATTGTTTTTTAAGTTTCTTGAATTAGAACAAATCGATAAGTTTTAAAAGCAAAAAGATTGATAATTTTTCTGAAGCATGATTCAAGGCTGATGGTAAGACTATATAGAAAAAAACATTTATGGTATAGGACAGAGAAAATAATTGAGAAGGAGGGGGGTGAAATCAAAACCACATATAGAGTATCACATTTATTGATCTGCATATGTTGCAATAGCTTTGAATCCCAGGGATAAATCCCATTTGACCATAGTGAATGATCTTTTTAATGTGCTGTTGAATTCGCATTGCCAGTATTTTGTTGAGTATTTTTGCATCTATGTTCATCGGGGACATTGGCCTGTAACTTTCTTTTCTTGTAGTGTCTGTGTCCAGTTTTAGTATCAGGGTAACGCTGGCCTCATAAAATGAATTTGAAAATATTCCTCTCTTTTCAATTTTTTTTGGAAGAGTTTGAAAAGGATTAGCATTAGTACTTTTTTAAATGTTTGGTAGAATTCATCTGTGAAGCCAATCAGTCCTGAGCTTTTCTTTAATGGGAGACTTTTTTTTTTTTTTTTTTTTGAGACGGAGACTCTGTCGCCCAGGCTGGAGTGCAGTGGTGTGATCTCAGCTCACTGCAACCTCTGCCTCCCAGGTTGACGCCATTCTCCTGCCTCAGCCTAATGGGAGACTTTTTCTTACTGATTGAATCTACTTGTCTATTATTGGTCTATTCAGATTTTCTATTTCTTCATGATTCAGTCTTGGCAGGTTATATGTGTCTAGGAATTTACCCATTTCTTTTAAGTTATCCAATTTATTGGGGTATAATTGCTCATGGTAGTTTCTTGTGACCCTTTGTATTTCTTTTTTTTTGTTTTGTTTTTGGAGACAGAGTTTTGCTCTGTCACCCAGGCTGGAGTGCAATGATACAATCTTGGCTCACTTCAACCTCCACCTCCGCCTCCTGGGTTCAAGCGATTCTCCTGCCTCAGCCTCCTGAGTGGCTGGGATTACAGGTGCCCGCCACCACACCCGGCTAATTTTTGTAGTTTCCAGAAGAGACGGGGTTTCACCATGATGGCCAGGCTGGTCTCAAACTCCCGATCTCAGGTCATCCGCCTGCCTCGGCTTCCCAAAGGACCCTTGGTATTTCTGTGCTATCAGTTGTAATGTCTCCTCTTTTGTTTCTGATTTTATTAATAGAATGAAGAACAAAAATTATATGATCATCTCAGTAGATATAGAAAAAGAATTTGATGAAATTCAAATTCATTTCATAATAAAAACTCTCAACAAATTCGGTAGAGAAGAAATGTACCACAACACAATAAAGTCCTTAAATGACAAGTCCACGGCTAATATTTGTAACAGTGAAAAGTTTAAAGCATTTCCTCTAAGATCTAGAACAAGACAGGAATGCTCAATCTCACTACTTCTTTTCAACATTTTACTGGAAGTCCAAGCCTGTGCAATTTGGCAAGAAAAAGAAATGAAAAAACATCCAAATTGGAAGGAAGTAGTTAAATTGTCCCTGTTTACAGATGGCATGATCTTACATATAGAAAACCTTAAAGACTTTACCAAATAAAAACATTATAACTGACAAATTCAGTTAATTTGCAGAATACAAAATCAACATACAAAAATCAGTAGCATTTCAACACTAACAACAAACTATCTGAACAAGAAATTAATAAAGCAATCTCATTAACAATAGCAAAAAAATAAAATACCTAGGTATAAATTTAACCAAGGAAGTGAAGTTCTATATATTGATAAATATAAAGCATTGATGAATGGAACTGAAGAAAACAGAAGTAAATGGAAAGACATGATTATGAATTGAAAGAATTAATACTGTTAGGATATCCATAATATCCAAAGCAATCTACAGATTCAGTGTAATCCCTGTCAAAATTCCAACGTCATTCTTTAAAGAAATAGAAAAAAAATCCTAAAATTTGTATGGAAACACAAAAGACCCTGAATAGCCAAACCTATCTTGACCAAAAAGAAAAAAGCTGGAGGCATCATAGTACCTAACTGTAAAATATATTACAAAGTTATAGTAATCAAAACAGCACAGTACTGCCATAAAAACAGACACAAAACCAGTCAAACAGGATAGAGTTCAGAAATAACCCCAAATATTTATGGAAAATTGAGTTTTAATAAAGGTGCCAAGAAGAGACAATGAGGAAAGGACAGCTTTTTCAATAAATGGTGTGGGGAAAATTGGATATCCAAATGTAGATGAATGAAATTGGATCCTTATTTTCACCATATACAAAAATCAACTCAAACTGGATTAAAGACAAATTAAGACCTGAAACTTAGTAGTTTCACTAAACTACTGAAACTTTATTTTAGTAGTTAAACTACTAAAAGAAAACATAAGGGAAAAGCTCCATGACATTGGTCTGGACAATATTTTGAATATAACCCCAAAAGTATATGCAACAAAAGCAAAAAGAGACAAATAGGACTGCATCACTCTAAAAAGCTCCTGCACAGCAAAGGAAACAAATAGCAGAGTGAAGAGACAATACATGGCATAGGAGAAAATATTTGCAAACCATACATCTGATAAGGGGTTACTATCCAAAACATATAATATGGTTTGGATGTTTGTCTGCTCCAAATCTCATGTTGAAATGTAATCCCTAGTAGTGGAGGTAGGGCCTGGTGGGAAGTGTTTGGATCATGAGGATGGATCCTCATGAATGGCTTAGTTCTATTCCCTTGGTAATGAGAGAGTTCTCACTCTAAGTTCAGGCAAGATCTGGTTGTTAAAAAGAGTATGGCACCTCCCCCCTTCTCTCTTGCTCCTACTGTCACCATGTGACATGCTGGCTTCCCATCACCTTCCACCAAGATTGTAAGCTCCCTGAGGCCCTCACCGGAAGGAGATGCCAACACCACGTTTTCCGTACAGCCCGCAGGACCATAAACCAATTAAACCTCTTATTTTTTTTTTTTTAATAAATTACCTAGCCTCAGGTATTTCTTTAGAGTGATATAAGAATGGCCTAACACAACATATGAGGAACTAAACTCAATAGCAAAAAAACAAATAACCTGCTTTAAAAATGGGCAAAGGACCTGAATAGACATCGGTCAAAAGACTTACGAGAGGTTCGGAGGATCGGGGGCGGCCAAGCGGCGGGCGACTGGGGCGGACGACACGGGCCGCGGCACGGGCAGAGCAGGGGCCACTGAGCCGCCGCTGCCGGGCTAGGCAGGTCCTGCCCCGCCTGGCCCACGGCGATGTCGAGCTACCCGCGCCGCCGGGGCGTCACCCCACTGTCCCGAGCCCGGAGCCTCGCCATTCCCGACGATTTGGGCTATGGAAAGGGGAAATGTTCTAAGCAGAGCCCGTCAGGAGCCCACGAGACACATTTTGGAGATGACAAATTTGAAGATCTTGAAGAGGCAAATCCATTCTCCTTTAAAGAGTTTCTGAAGACCAAGAACCTCGGCCTGTCAAAAGAGGACCCGGCCAGCAGAATTTATGCAAAGGAAGCGTCGAGGCATTCACTGGGACTTGACCACAACTCCCCACTCTCCCAAACAGGGGGGTATGGCCTGGAGTATCGGCAGCCATTTTTCGAGGACCCGACAGGGGCCGGTGACCTCCTGGATGAGGAGGAGGATGAGGACACCGGATGGAGTGGGGCCTACCTGCCGTCCGCCATCCAGCAGACTCACCCGGAGAGGGTCCCTGCCTGCACGTTGCCCTGCAGCACATACCTTTCCTTTTTCTCCACCCCGTCAGAGCTGGCAGGGCCCGAGTCTCTGCCCCCGTGGGCGTTGAGTGACACTGATTCTCGCGTGTCTCCGGCCTCTCCGGCAGGGAGTCCTAGCACAGATTTTGCGGCTCATGGAGAGTCTCTGGGAGACAGGCACCTGCGGACGCTGCAGATAAGTTATGAAGCACTGAAAGATGAAAATTCTAAGCTGAGAAGAAAGCTGAATGAGGTTCAGAGCTTCTCTGAAGCTCAAACAGAAATGGTGAGGACACTTGTGTGGAAATTAGAAGCAAAAATGATCAACGAGGAAAGCGACTACCACGACTTGGAGCTGGTGGTTCAGCAGGTGGAGCAGAACCTGGAGCTGATGACCAAACGGGCTGTAAAGGCAGAAAACCACGTCGTGAAACTGAAACAGGGAATCAGTTTGCTGCAGGCGCAGGTCTCCAGCTTCCAGCGAGAGAATGAAGCCCTGCGGTGCGACCAGGGGGCCAGCCTGACAGTGGTGAAGCAGAATGCCGACGTGGCCTTGCAGAACCTCTGGGTGGTCATGAACAGAGCACAGGCTTCCATTAAGCAACTGGTTTCCGGAGCTGAGACACTGAATCTTGCTGCCGAAATCCTTAAATCTATAGACAGAATTTCTGAAATTAAAGACGAGGAGGAAGACTCTAGAGGACCCCTGGGTGTTCTCAGCATGAAGCTCCGTGTATGCCCTGAGATCACCACCGCTTGATCTAAATGTGCAGTTGTGTCCTTAAATATACAGCCTTCACCCAGAGTACAGTGTTTATCGCAAGAGTCCAGTGTCGTGCCCTCAGCCAGTTCTTGGCCACTGCAATGGGAGCAGCCCTGGCCGAGTTGCCCCTGTGGTTTCTATGCAGCCCTTGTTGGCAAAATTCCTGCTATCTTATAGATTCTAATGAGCTCTTGGAAGACATTGCCATAAAAGCCAGCGATTTTAAGGAAAAAAAAAAAAAAAGAAGAAGAAGACTTACAAACAGCTAACAGGTTCATGAATAAATGCTTGACATCACTAATCATTAAGAAAATGAAAATGGAAGCCACAATGCGATATTACCTTATACCTGTTGGAATGCCTATTATATAAAAAAAAAAAGATAAAAGATAAGGGTTGATGAGAATGTAAAGGAAAGGTAACTCTTGTGCACTGTTGGTGGGAATGTAAAATAGTACAGCCATTATGGAAAACAGTATGAAGATTCCTCAAAAAACTAAAAATAGAACTGCCATGTGACCCAGCAATCCCACTTCTCAATACACATCCAAAGGAAATAAAATCAATATGTTGAAGAGAAACCTCCACTTCCATATTCATTGAATCGTTATTCACAATGGCCAAGACATGGAATAAACTTAAGCATTCACCAATGGATACATGTATTTTTTTTAAACATGCCAGTGAAATACTAGCCAGCCTTTTTTTAAAAAAAAAAAAGAAAATTCTGTCATTTTCAACAAAATGGATAAACTTGGAATACATTATGCTAAGTGAAATAAGCCAGGCACAAGCACGAAAAGACAAACACCTCATGGTCTCAATTATATGTGGAAACTAAAAAAGTTGAACTCATAGAAGTAGACAGTAGCATTGTGGTAACTGGAGACTGATGGAGGGAATGGAGAGATGCTAGTCAAAGAAAAAGTTTCAGTTAGAAAAGAGGAATAAGTTTTTGCAATCTATTGCACAGCATAGTGACTACAGTTAATGCATTGTATATTTCAAAATTGCTAAGAGAGTACATTTCAAATATCTCACCACAAAAACGGATAAGTGAAGTAATGATATGTTAATTAGATTAATTTTTCCACTTTGTATGCATATATCAAAATATCACATCACAATGTACCCCATAAATATATATAATTATTATTTGTGAATTAAAAATATTTTTAAAAAAGAATCACATATAGAGTTAAGGGGAGGCAAAAGGTAACTTTAGAATGGAGGAATGTGATACACACTACCTCAGCCAAGTGGTCACAGTCAACATGAACAGTGGTAAATCATGCCTAATCATAATAGGTACCCTTGTTATGACACAAAAATAGCCCTTTACCTCTGTGGTTTTCCTCCCCAAAACCCATAACCCTAGTGTAACAATGAGAAAAATATCAGACAAATCCCAATGGAGGGATATTCTACAAAATACTTGACTGTAATCCTCAAAGCAGTCAAGGTCATCAAAAACAAAGAAAGTCTGAAAAACTGTCATAGCCAAGAGCAACCTAAAGAGATATGGTGACTAAGTGTAATGTGGGATCCTGGATGGCATCCGGGAACAATAAAAGAACACTAGGTTAAAACTGAGGAAATCTGAATAAAGAATGGACTTCCATTAATAATAATGTCAGTTCAGTATTAAAATGTACTCAATATTGGAAAAATGTTGGTTCAGTGCTGGAATAAATATTGCTTCATAAATTGTGACAATTATATAATGTAATAGTAAGATGTTCACAGCAGGGGAAACTCAGTGTGGGGCATATGGGTACTTTTTACTATCTTGGCAATTTTTCTGTAAACATAAAACTGTTCTAAAAAATGAAGTTCATTTTTTAAAACAAGCAAATAAAATGACATATGGATGAATTCTCATACATTGCTGAAGAGAATGCAAAATATTATAGTCGCTTTGAAAAACAGTATGACCATTTCTTATAAAAATAAGCATACCATATGACCCAGCAATCCCATTTCTAAGCAGTCACTCAGGAGAAAAGAAGATTGAATATTCATGTAAAAACCTTTAAACAAATATTGATTCATAATTGCCAAAACCTGGCAACCTCCCAAATGTTTGCAACTGGTAAATAAACACACTGTGATACGGCCATACAATAAAATATTCCTCAGCAATAAAAAGAAACAAACTACTGACACATACGACCATATAAATGAATCTCAAATGAATTATAAGTGAAAGAAGCCAGATTCAAGAGGCTAATAGTGTATGATTTTACTTAGATGACATTCTAGAAAAGACAAAAATATAGGGACAGTAAACAGATGTTTGGGGCTAAGAATGAATCATATCCAAGAATTCCTGCATAATACAGCCTAAAAGCTCATCTTGGTTTCGTCCTTCTCCTTAAATGGACAGCCATCCAGGCATTCAAATTGTCTTCATTTTGTCAGGCTCATCTTGCTCAGCTTCCTAAAAAAACCTACTTTGGACAAGGTTACGTTTTTTATTACATTAGATAAATAATGCTCCAAAATTTTGTTCACATTATTCTCCATAATTGGACTAGCTCCTTCATTATTCCACACTTTTCAAAATTCTGCTAAAAATGGAAAATCCTGTCAAGCCACTATAGCATAAGTAATCATTCCTGTATAATTCTAGAATATTATTTGTCTGTATCCCATATTCTGCTATTAATTTTTATATAAACTCTCATATGAATAAATGATTTAGATGTTACCTCCTAACCCTCATTACCTCCATTTGGTATTGCTAAAATTTCCATTTTATAGATAAGAAACTGAAGCTCGGAGGTTAAGTTACTTTCAGAGATTATGGCTACTAAATAGAGAAGCTGGGAAATCTAGGAATGCTGAATCCAAAGGTTGTCTTCTTTTTGTTTCAGTTCACTATTTTTTCTTTGTATTGTTTTAAATTCGAATGTCTTAATAATTGCACAACTAAGCTTCTTGAGACTGGGAGCCCTTTTATCTCCTCCTTGGTATTCTGCAATGTACTAAATTAAAAGAACACTTCCAAAACAAATTGTCTTTAGGATATAAAATTATAGTGGGGCAAAAGAAAGAAATAAAAGGCATCCAAATAGGAAAAGAAGAAGTCAAATCATCTCTCTTTGCTGATAATACGATCCTATACCTACAAAACCCTAAAGACTCTACCAAAAGGCTCTTAGAACTGATAAATGACTTCAGTAAAGTTTCAGGACACAAAATCAATGCACAAATTCAGTAGCATTTCTATACACCAATCATGGTAATTCTGAGAGCCATATCAAGAAGGCAGTTCCATTTATAATTGCCACAGGAAATAAAATACCTAGGAATACATCTAACCAAGGAGGTGAAAGATCTCTACAATAAAAATTACAAAAGACTGCTGAAAGAAATCACCGATGACACAAATAAATGGTGAAACATTTCATGCTCATGGAGTGGAAGAATCAATATAGTTAAAAATAGCCATACTGCCCAAAGCAATCTACAGATTTGATGCTATTCTTATCAAACTACAAATATGACATTTCACAGAATTAGAAGAACTATTCTAAAATTCATATGGAACCAAAAAAGAGCTCAAATAGCCAAAGCAATCCTAAGCAAAAAAGAACAAAGCCAAAGGCATCACATTACCTAACTTGAAACTATACTACAAGGCTAGAGTAACCAAAACAGCATGGTACTAGTACAAAAACAAACACATAGACTAATGGAACAGAATGGAGAGCCCAGAAATAAAACTACACACCTACAACTATCTGATCTTCAACAAATTCAACAAAAATAAGCAATGAGAAAAGGACTGTCTAGTCAATAAATGGTGCTGGGATAATTGGCTAGTCATACGCAGAATAATCAAAGTGGACCTCTGCCTATCTCCATATACAAAAATTAACACAACATGGATTAAAGATTTAAATCTAAGATGTAAAACTATAAAAATCCTAGAAGAAAACTGAGGAAATACCCTTCTGGACATCAGCCTTAGCAAAGAATTTATGACTAAGTCCTCAAAAGCAATTGCAACAAAAACAAAAATTTACAAGTAGAACCAAATTAAACTAAAAAGCTTCTGCAAAGCAAAAGAAATAATCACCAAAGTTAACTACCCACAGAATGGGAAAGAATCTTCACAATCTGCATATCCAACAATGGACTAATATCCAAAATCTACAAAGAACTCAAACAAATGAGCAAGAAAAAAACAAGCAATCCCTTCAAAAAGTGGGCTAAGCACATGAATAGACAATTCTCAAAAGAAGATACACAAATGGCCAACAAGCATATGGAAAAATGCTCAACATCACTAGTTATCAGGGGAATGCAAATCAAAACCACAACATGATAATACCTTACTCCTGCAAGAAAGGCCATAATATAATCAAAAAATCAAAAAAGAATAGATGTTGGCAAGATGTGGTGAAAAGGAAGCACTTCTACATTGCCAGTGGGAATGTAAACTAGTACAACCACTATGGAAAAGAGTGTGGAGATTCCTTAAAGAACTAAAAGTAAAACCACCGTTTGATCCAGCAATCCCACTACTGGGTATCTACCCAGAGGAAAAGAAGTCATTATACGAAAAAGACATTTGCACATGTATGTTTATAGCAGCACAATTTGCAACTGCAAAAATATGGAACCAGCCCAAATGCCCATAAATTAACAAGTGAATAAAGAAAATGTGAGATAGATATATATATAATGGAATACTAGTCAGCCCTTAAAAAGAACAAAATAATGGCATTTGCAGCAACCTGGATGGAATTGGAGACTATTACTCTTGGTGAAGTAACTCAGGAATGGAAAACCATACATCCTATGTTCTCACTCATAAGTGGGAGCTAAGCTGTGAGGTCACAAAGGCATAAGAATGATACAATGGACTTTGGGGATTTTGGGGAAAAGGTATGATGGGGGCAAGAGATAAAAGACTACACACTGGGTACAGTGTACACTGCTCCAGTGATGGGTGCACCAAAATCTCAGAAATAACCACTAAAGAACTTACTCATGTAAGCAAACACCATTTGCTCCTAAAAAACTATTGAAATAAATCATAAATTTAAAAATTATAACAAAATGAAATTAAAAATTGTAAGATACTCAAAAAAGTGAAAGAATAAATAAAAAAATAAGGCCGAGCAAGGTGGCTCACGCCTGTAATCTCAGCACTTTGGGAAGCCGAGGCAGGCAGATGACTTGAAGTCAGTAGCTCGAGACGAGCCTGGCCAACATGGTGAAATCTTTTCTCTACTAAAATACAAAAATTAGCCAGGCATGGGGGCACATGCTTGCAGACCCAGCTACTTGGGAGGCTGAGGCAGGAGAATCACAAACCTGGGAAGCAGACGTCGCAGTGAGCCAAGATCGTGCCACTACACTACAGCCCACGCAACAGAGTGAGACGCTGTTTCAAAAAAAAAAAAAAGATAATAACATAAAATAAATATAATTATGACTCAGGAGGAGATCCACAGGCCCCTCCTTCAATTAATAGTAACAGAGGAAGGCATAAGAATAGCAACCACAGACTGAGAGGGGCACAGTAACTTGGGGCTCAGGACCCTCTGGGATGAGGATTTCATTATTTCCAGCAGGTATCCAGCTTCTCTCTTCAGAACTGGCTAGGAGACTGGCGTGTTCCACGGAGAGGAAGGAAGAGCAGTGTGGTACGGTGATCCACCTGAGAGCCACACGGGGCAGGGAAGCCCCCACCCCCGAGCCAAGACAGGCGGTAACTGAACATGCTACCCAGCTGGAGAAACCATGCTTTTTCATGTAACCGCGCAACCCGTGGATCGGAAGATCCCACTCGCAAGCCCACACCTCCAGGGCCTAGCGCCCCAACCCCAGAGCCCTGCAGAATCTCAACAGCCTCTCAGCTGGAATCTGATTAAGCTTACTGAGCTCCCGGTGGGCAGGGGCGAGCAGCACCACAGCTACAGCTGCCTGCTGTCTAAGCCATTTGAGCTCCTTGAGGGAGGGGCAACAGCCAGAGCTGGGACTCACAACTGCCTAACACCCTAAGCTCTCTGGGTGGGGGAAAGGCAGCATCTATCTCTATAGCTCCATGCTGTGCTTTTCCCCTGCTGGAAACAGGGAAGCTGGACGGCTTCGTCTCAAGACATGTCCCCACAGCCCAACACACCAGCTATGGCAGACTGAGACCAGAGTGCCTCTTCAGGCCTAACCCTGAATCATCCTTCCTCACTGGGCAAGGCTTCCCTGCAGAAACTCCAACAACTCCAGCCACAGGCTCAGGGACAGAACCTGGATCTCTCCGGGCCTGAGCCTGTAGGGGGAACCTGCAGCCACCCCTCCTGGTAGTTCCGAGGAATCCGGGCAGCCCAGACGAGTGGGTTTCCTCCCAGGGAAAGGCACACCCCCTCCACCAAGGGACAAAGTGCTTCATTAAACAGGTCCTGTTCCCCGGGCCACCCAACAGGGTGAGACCCTCCCACAGGGGTTTTCAGACATCCTATACAGGAGCGATCTCACTGGCAACAGGTTGGTGCCCCTCAAGGTCAGAGATCCCAGAAGGAGCAGACACCCATTTTGCTGTTCTCCAGCCTCCTTGACTGACATCTCCAGGCACAGAAGCAAACCAGATGAATAGGGCCTGAAGTGAACTCCCAGCAAACCACAGCAGCCCTACAGAAAAGGGACCTGACCATTGGAGGAAAAACAAGCAGAAAGCAACAACAGCATCAACAACAAAAAAAGCCTCCAAAAAACCCCATCCAAGGGTCAGCAGCCTCAAAGATCAAAACTAGACAAACTTTCAAAGATGAGAAAGAATCAACAAAAAAACCTGAAAACCCAAAAAGCCAGACTGCCTCTTCTCCTCCAAATGATTGCAGTGTTGCTCCAGCAAGGGCACGGAACTGAACGGAGGATGAATTGGACAAATTGACAGAAGTAGGCTTCAGAAAATGGGTAATAGAAAACTACGCTGAGCTAAAGGAACATGTTCTAACCCAATACAAAGAAGCTAAGAACCTTGATTAAAGATTAGAGGAGCTACTAATTAGAATAACCACTTTGGAGAGGAACATAAATGTCCTGATGGAGCTGAAAAACACAGCACGAGAACTTTGTGAAGCATACACAAGTATCAAAAGCTAAACAAGCAAAAGAAACAATATCAGAGTTTGAAGACTACCTTGCTGAAATAAGGCATGCAGATAAGACTAGAGATGAAAGAAAGAAAAGGATTGAACAAAGCCTCCAAGAAATATGTGACTTCATAAAAAGACTGAACCTATATTTGATTGGAATACCTGAAGAAGACAGGGAGAATGGAAACAAGCTGGAAAACACATTTCAGGATACTACCCAGGAGAACTTCCCCAACCTAGCAAGACAGGCCGACATGCAAATTCAGGAAATACAGAGAACACCACTAAGATACTCCATGAGAAGATCAACTCCAAGACACATAATCATCAGATTCTCCAAGGTTGAAATGAAGGAAAAAATATTAAGGGCAGCCAGAGAGAAAGGCCAGGTCACCTACAAAGGGAAGCCCCTCAGACTAACAGTGGACCTCTCACCAGAAACTCTACAAGCCAGAAGAGACTGAGGGCCAATATTCAAGACTTAAAGAAAAGAATTTTCAACCCAGAATTTCATATCCAGCCAAACTAAGCTTCATAAGCAAAGGAGAAATAAAATTCTTTCCAGACAAGCAAATGCGGAGGGATTTTGTTACCACAAGGCCTGCCTTGCAAGAGCTCCTGAAAGAAGCACTGAATAGGGAAAGGAAAAACCAGTATCAGCCACTGCAAAAACACAGCAAAATATAAAGACCAATCACACTATGAAGAAACTGCATCAACTAGTGTGCAAAATAACCAGCAGCATCGTGATGACAGGACCAAATTCACACATAACAATACTAACCTTAAATGTAAATGGGCTAAATGCCCCAATTAAAAGACACAGACTGGCAAATTGGATTAAGAGTCAAGACCCGGCCGGGCATGATGGCTCACACCTGTAATCCCAGCACTTTGGGAGGCCGAGATGGGCGGATCACAAGGTCAGGAGATCGAGACCATCCTGGCTAACACGGTGAAACCCCGTCTCTACTAAAAATACAAAAAAATTAGCCGGGCATCGTGGTGGCCACCTGTAGTCCCAGCTACTCGGGAGGCTGAGGCAGAAGAATGGCATGAACCCGGGAGGCGGAGCTTGCAGTGAGCCAAGATGGCACCACTGCACTCCAGCCTGGGTGACAGAGCGAGACTCCGTCTCAAAAAAAAAAAAAAAAAGAGTCAAGACCCATCAATGTGCTGTATTCAGGAGACCCATCTCACATGCAAAGACACACACAGGCTCAAAATAAAGGGATGGAGGACAATTTACCAAGCAAATGGAAAGCAAAAAAAAAGCAGGGGTTGCAATCCTAGTCTCTGACAAGACAGACTTTAAACCAACAAAGACCAAAAAAGACAAAGAAGGGCATTACATAATGGTAAAGGGAACAATTAAACAAGAAGAGCTAACTATTCTAAATATATCTGCACCCAACACGGGAGCACCCAGATTCATAAAACAAGTTCTTAGAGACCTACAAAGAGACTTAGACTCCCACACAATAGTGGGAAACTTTAACACCCGACTGTCAATATTAGACACATCATCCAGACAGGAAATTAACAATGATATTCAGGACTTGAACTCAGCTCTGGTTCAAGTGGACCTAATAGACATCTACAGAACTCTCCACCCCAAATCAACAGAATGTACATTCTTTTCAGTGCCACATGGCACTTATTCTAAAATCGACCACATAATTGGAAGTATAACACTCCTCAGCAAATGCAAAACAACTGAAATCATAACAGTCTCTCAGACAACAGTGCAATCAAAATAGAACTCAGGATTAAGAAACCCACTCAAAACCATGCAACTACATGGAAATTGAACAATCTACTCCTGAATGACTCCTGGATAAATAAGGAAACAAAGGCAGAAATCAAAAAGTTCTTTGAAACCAATGAGAACAAAGAGACAACGTACTAGAATCTCTGGGACACAGCTAAAGCAGTGTTAAGAGGGAAATTTATAGCACTAAATGCCCACATTGGAAAGCTAGAAAGATCTCAAATCAACACCCTAACATCACAATTAAAAGAACTAGAGGGGCGAGCATGGTGGCTCATGCCTGTAATCCCAGTGCTTTGGGAGGCTGAGGCAGGTGGATCACCTGAGGTGAGGAATTTGAGACCAGCCTGATCAATATGGTGAAACCCCGTTTCAACTAAAAATACAAAAATTAGCCGGGCATGGTGGAGGGTGCATGTAATCCCAGATACTCAGGAGGCTGAGGCAGGACAATTGCTTGAACCCAGGAGGCAGAGGTTGCAGTGAGCCAAGATCATGCCACTGCACTCCAGCCTGGGCTACAGAGCAAGATTTCACTTAAAAAAAAAAAAAAAAAGAGCCAGCGAGGTAAGGACAAACTAATCCAAAAGCTAGCAGAAGACAGAAATAACTAAGATCAGAGCAGAATTGAAGGAGATAGAGACACAACAAACACTCCACAAAAAATAAATAAATCCACGCACTGGTTTTTTGAAAAATAGACTGCTAGCTAGACTAATAAAGAAGAAAAGAGAGAAGAATCAAATAGACACAATGAAAAAATGATAAAGGGGATATCACCACTGACCCCACAGAAATGCAAACTACCATCAGAAATACTATAAACATCTCTTTGCAAATAAACTAGAAAATCTAGAAAAAAGGGAGAAATTCCTGGACACATACACCCTCCCAAGACTAAACCAGGAAGAAGCTGAATTCCTGAATAGATCAATAACTAGTTGTGAAACTGAGGCAGTAATTAATAGCCTACCAACCAAAAAATAAGCCCAGGACCAAACAGATTCACAGCCAAATTCTACCAGAGGTACAAAGAGGAGCCAGTACCATTCCTTCTGAAAGTATTCCAAACAATTGAAAAGGAGGGACTCATCCCTAACTTATTTTACGAAACCAGCATCATCCTGATACCAAAACTGGGAAGAGCCACACACACGAAAAAGAAAATTTCAGGTCAATATCCTTGATGAACATCGATGTGAAAATCCTCAATAAAATACTGGCAAACAAAATCCAGCAGCACATCAAAAAACTTATCCACCACAATCAAGTTGGCTTCATCCCAGGGATGCAAGGCTGATTCAACATATGCAAATCAATAAACATAATCCATCACATAAACAGAACCAATACAAAAACCATATGACTATCTCAATAGATGCAGAAAAGGCCTTTGATAAAATTCAACATCCCTTCATGTTAAAAACTCAATAAACTAGGTGCTGATGGAACATATCTCAAAATAATAAGAGCTATTTATGACAAACCAACAGCCAATATCATATTGAATGGGCAAAAGCTCAAAGCATTCACTCTGAAAACTGGTACAAGACAAGGATGCCCTCTCTTACCACTCCTATTCGACATAGTATTGGAAGTTCTGGCCAGAGCAATTAGCCAAGAGAAATAAATAAAACATATTCAAATAGAAAGAGAGGAAGTCAAATTGTCTCTGTTTGCAGATGAACATGATTTTATATTCAGAAAACCCCATCATCTCAGCCCAGAAAACCCTTAAATTGATAAGCAACTTCAGCAAAGTCTGAGGATACAAAATCAATGCGCAAAAATCACAAGCATTCCTATACACCCACAATAGACAAGCAGAGAGCCAAATCATGAATGAATGAACTCTGATTCACAATCTCTACAAAAAGAATAAAATATCTAGAAATACATCTAACAAGGGATGCGAAAGACTTCTTCAAGAAGAACTACAAACCACTGCTTAAGGAAATAAGAGAGGACACAAACAAATGGAAAAACATTCCATCCTCATGGATAGGAAGAATTGATATCATGAAAATGGTCATACTGCCCAAAGTAATTTATAGATTCAATGCTATTCCCATTAAACTACCATTGACATTCTTCACAGAATTAGAAAAAAACACTTTAAATTTCATATGGAATCAAAGAAGGCCCCACATGGCCAAAACAATTCTAAGCAAAATGAGCAAAGCTGGAGGCATCATGCTATCTGACTTCAAACTATACTACAAGACAAAACAGCATGGTACTGGTACCAGAACAGACAAAGAGACCAATTGAACAGAACAGAGACCTCAGAAATAACACCACACATCTACAATCATCTGATCTTCAACAAACCTGACAAAAACAAGCAATGGGTAAAGGATCTTCTATTCAATAAATGGTGCTGGTAAAACTGGCTAGCCATATGCAGAAAACTGAAACTGGACCCCTTCCCGACACCTTATACAAAAATTAACTCAAGATGAATTAAAGACTTAAATGTAAAACCCAAAACCATAAAAACCCTAGAAGAAAACCTAGGCAATACCATTCAAGACATAGGCAAATGCAAAGATCTTGTGACGAAAACGCCAAAAGCAATTGCAACAAAAGCCAAAATTGACAAATGAGATCTAACTAAAGAGCATCTGCACAGCAAAAGAAACTAGCATCAGAGTGAACAGGCAACCTACAGAATGGGAGAAAATGTTTGCAACCTACCCATCTGACAAAGGTCTAACATCCAGAATTCACAAGGAACAAATTTACAAGAAAAAAGGAACCCCACCAAAAAGCGAACAAAGGATATGAACAGACACTTCTCAAAAGAAGACATTTACGTGGCCAACAAATGTATGAAAAAAACTCAACATCACTGATCATTAAAGAAATGCAAATCAATACCACAATGAGATACCATCTCATGCCAGTCAGAATGGCAACTATTAAAAAGTCAGGAAAAAATAGATGCTGGCAAGGCTATGGAGAAATAGGAATGCTTTTACACTGTTGGTGGGAATGTACATTAGTTCAACCATTGTGGAAGACAGTACGGTGATTCCTCAAGGATCTAGAACCAGAAGTCCCATTTGACCCAGCAATCCCATTACTGGGTATATACTCAAAGGAATATAAATAGTTCTGTTATAAAGATACATGCACACATATGTTTATTGCAGCACTATTCACAATATCAAAGTCATGGAACCAACCCAAATGCCCATCAGTGATAGACTGGATAAGGAAAATGTGGTACACAGACATGTGGAATACTACACAGCCATAAAAAGGAATGAGATCACATCTCTGCAGGGACAAGGATGAAGTTGGAAGCCATCATCATCAGCAAACGAACACAGGAACAGAAAAACAAACACCACATGTTCTCACTCATAAGTGGGAGTTGAACAATGGGAACACATGGACACAGGGAGGGGAACATCACACACTGGGGCCTGTTATGGGGTGGGGGACGAAGGGAGGAAACTTAAAGGACAGGTCATAGGTGCAGCAAACCACCATGGCACGTGTATACCTATGTAACAAACCTGCAAGTTCTGCATGTATCCCAGAACTTAAAGTAAAATTTTAAAAAAATAAAATAAATAAAAATAGTAACAGAGGTTTCTTTGTAATTAGCCTGTATTACAAGTGTAGACTTTGTGTATTTGTCTTACAAAGTTTGAGCAGTTTCTTATTAAACTAAGATGAAAATTCTGAATTCTAAAAACAAGTTGCCAAAGTACAACTAACCAACAGAAGAAGAAAGTGTTCCCTTCATCCTTAACCTAACTAAAGTCATATATAGTTGTAACATACTTCAAATACTCCTAGAATATCACTTTCAACGTGGGTCTTAGGTTTTCTGTTCTTTGTTCTTCCTTTTAGCCCTTGATGTTTTTTACTCTCTTCCTTTTCTTTGTTCTCAGTTTACATTTTCCATAAACAACTTTTCCAAAAATAAGATTCTCTCAAATATCACAAAAGTACTGTATTAAATTATAAAACTGTAATTCTGGCAATGGACATTTTATAATAGGAAACAATACTTAAATGATTGCAAGGTGGAAAAAAATGGGTATCACTTCATCAGAACTTGTTTCAAGTTTGTTTAAATTATAGGCTGATTTAAATTTTACTAAACTGATATCTATTTTTGAAATTATCCCTCACTTTTCCATATGATTTATAGGGTGGGTGCCCATGGAGTTCTTCTCTTAACATCAACCAAAGACAAGAAGAATAATTCTCTACCTCTGCCTTTGCTTTCTAAATAGGAGGCAGCTTAGTTACATTCTGAAGGTTCACAAAATATTGAAGAGACAAAATAAATCCTAGGTCTGGTCTTCTTGGACATGAGAAATGACAGCTCTAGAATGTTAGAAACTTCCATTTGTACATAAGATTCATATCCATAAAGGGTTTGGAAATAAATGCAGCTGGTTTCAACAGGTGTTGACATTAGGTTAAGCGTTCCACCTAGTGGCCAAATCCAGCCTAGCCTGTTCTCTCGGGGTTCTCATACGTCTAACAGATGATAAAGCAAGGATTGATTTGTCCTAAAGCATCCCCATTACCTGTACAGCAACGAAACATTTTGAATAGTGAAAAATCTTAGGAAGTTCAGGACATTTTTACTTACAGAAAGAAAATATTCCCAATCATATCCCAAGTCATAGGACAAGCTTTCCCCAATATAGTCAAAGCTCAGACATACCATCTTTCACTGTTCAGTGATTTATCCAAAATTCATTAAGCTCCTATTACACAACAAACAGTGTAATCATCACTAGGAACGCTAACATTAACAACCAAAAATGCCGCTAAGGAACTCATAGACTAGTGGGGAAGACATGAAAATAGGTAATAAAAATCCATATTAAGTACAATGACATAGGAAGCTAGTAGAGCCCAGAAACAGTGAGGGGACTCAAAAGTTTAAAGAAAATAAAACTTTCCCAAGACACCCATCTAGTAAGTTGTTGAGTTGGATTTGAACCCAAGTGTACCTAATTCCAAAGCTATTGGCAGCCCTGCAGGCCCCCAGAATGGGTTATCTATCCCTGCTTCAGGTGACTGAAATTGCAATGAGGAGGTCCATGATGTTACCACGTGGCTATCATGGACATTTCTTGCAAAAGGCTAATTAGGCATAGCTCTAATAGTCCAATTTATCAGAGGCAATCTAATGGGATGCTGGATTTAGGACAATGGCTTCTGTCACTTGCATGCTGGAATATGACCTAGAACTTCTTCCTAAGCCAAAGCTGGCAGCAGCTACTTCCTTTCCTCTTGTGTACTATAGTAGGTAAGTAGACCACAGTTTGAATTCTGGCTCCGCTATTTACTAGCTGTCTGACCTTGGCCAAGTTCATTAATGCCTGGAAACCAGGAGACCTGATTTCTAGTTGTGGCTCTGACACTATAGATACACATAATCCCATGAAAGTCCTGCAGGGCCATACCAAGCAATGAAGGTTTCTATCGATAGTGCGTAGGCTATTGTCTAAATGATTGCATGCCCCAGGTCTAAAATTGAAAATTTTGTATATGATCATGAAAGTGTTGGCTTGATGACTGTGAGAGTGAAGGAGAGACAAGAGGGTGAACAACAGACACATCTAATTGAAACTAATACTAGTTATAGCAGTAACCAGTCTCATAAAAAGGGAAGACCTCCACTTCGACTTAGGGAATCTTTATGTAGGAGGAAGAAGCTCCAAAGGGATGTCACTGCTGCAACCACTTGGACTCTGTAGATGACCAAAAGAAGACGATCTCACATCTTATGGAAATGGAGGCTGCCAAGGAGAACCTCTCCTCCCCTTTCCAGCCAAAGGCTTAAGTAGCTACTGCAAACAAGGGGACACAATAGAGCAAGCTCTGTAGGTAGGACATTTCCTTCTCTCCCCTTTAATCCTTTGGGTCATGGGAAGCATCAAATAAATGTCAGCTTGTATGTTTAACCTAAGTAACGCATACATATTAAGTGTACCTACACATTAGATAAACCCAAAGGCAAAGTGCCTGAAAAGAATTTGCAGCCTGGTCTGCGACCTGAGTCACTTTCCACAACCATCGTCATTTAGTGGCTAAGCCACTAATAACTTTAGGCTCCCTGGAAAATTTGTTGGGGCATTGTTTAGACAAAGACTGATTGGTCATAACAAAATACATACTTCTGACTGTAAACCTTCTTCAGTGTTACTTCTTTTATAAAACAAGGCGTACTATGTAATCCCTAAGTTCCTTCCAACCCTGAACTTCTATGAGCATATGGGTGTGCTGAAACCAGCTCTACCTGCCCTCAAGAGCCAACTGTTAAATATTTTTAAATTTCACAAGCCAGTGGTTAAGCCATGGACAGCATGAAATTGACACATTTGGAGTATTTACAACATAGAAATTGGCAAAGGCTACAAATCAGGGCTTTTTTTCAGAGAGCTAGCTTACTAGCATACCACTCCATGGGAGCCGTTTAACCAAATACATCCACTTGAGGGCACCGTGTTAGATGCTCTAAGAAAGCAGTTCTTTACCAGCCATATGGCCACCCTCCCAGGTGGCATTTGACATGTGAGAAACATTTTTGTTTGTCAAAATCACAGGTAGGCACTATAGACATTTAATGAGCAGGGGCTTGGTCTGATAAATATCTCATATGTGTGTAATAGTTTCTCCATATAAAGAAAAGTCATGTCCAAAATTTCAAGAGCAACCCCATTGAGAAACTGTGCAAGAGGCTCACACATATTCTAACACGAACTTTTGGTAGCCTTCTTTGAGCCTGTATAGAAAATCACATTTCCATGAAATTATTATCTATCGGACTAGCATATCAGAGCAGATAATGCATCATCTCAGAGAGGAACATATTGACAATTTTCTCCCTGACTTCCTAAACTCCCACCTTAAGTTTATCTTTTTTGTCCTCAATTCTTTTTTTTTTTTTTTTTTTTTTTTTTTTTTGAGATGGAGTCTCACTCTGTCACTCAGGCTGGAGTTTAGTGGCACAATCTCGGCTCACTGCAGTGCAGCCTCTGCCTCCCAGGTTCCAGCCATTCTCCTGCCTCAGCCTCCCCAGTAGCTGGGATTGCAGGCATGCACACAACCACACCCAGCTAATTTGTGTGTTTTTAATAGAGACAGGGTTTCTCCATATTGGCTAGGCTGGTCTCGAACTCCTGACCTCAGGTGATGTGCTCACATCGGGCTCCCAAAGTGCTGGGATTACAGGCGTGAGTCACCGTGCCAGGGCTGTCCTCTCTTGAATCTTTCTCTGTCTCATTGCTATCTCCACTCTGACTCATTTATCAAAAACTTGTTTTATCCTAGTTCCACTGAGACAGACCATGTATCAGGTAGACTCCAAGTGACAGAAAACCCAAATAATGGTGGTTTAAACACGTGATGATTTTCTTTCCTTGCACTTATGATCATGAGGTAGACAATTGCTGGCTTTGTTTCAGCAGCTCAAAGATATCAGGCCTTAGGCTTGATAGCCATCTGGCCTCTTCCTAATGGTAGTGTGTTAATCCATTCTACGCTGCTATGAAGAAATACCCCAGACTGGGTAATTTATAAAGAAAAGAGGTTTAATTGACTCACAATTCCACATGGCTGGGGAGGCCTCAAGAAACGTACAGTCACGGTGGAAGGCACCTCTTCATAGGATAGCTGGAGAGAGAATGAGTGCCAGCAGGGGAAATGCCAGACGCTTATGAAACCATCAGATCTCGTGAGAACTCATTCACTATCACGAGAACAGCATGGGGGAAAAAACCCCCACGATTCAATTATCTCCCACCAGGTTCCTTCCACATGGGGATTATGTGGACTACAATTCAAGATGAGATTTCGGTGGGGACACAGCCAAACCATACCAGGTAGCAAGTAGGTTGTGAAGCTGCAGCAGTTGAGACCATTTTCCCAGCAGGAGACGAAGAATCGAGTCAGAAAGGGGAAACATCTATATCCAAAAGCAAAGGCTTGCACAGAAGCCCCCGGTGGAAGACTTCAACTTATCCCTCAAGAGCCAGGCTATATCACACAGCCACCCAAGTTGAAGGAGAGCCAGAAGTGGGATCTTAGCTTTCAAGACTGTAAAATGAGAGGGAAATGGGGAAAGAGGGTTGGAAGGGGTAATGAGGAAGCCAGCCACAGTATCCGTCACAGGCAGGAACTCTTCTGCAGAACTTTAGGGAATATTGAGATATAATATAGAAATATTAAAGACATGGAAACAGGCTCACTCAGAATGAATTTCTTATTGTAAAACAAGTACACATAATCACAGGTTAGTTGGCACAATTATGTGCACTCATCAAAATTTCTTTCTTCCACTTGTATTCATTGAAGTTCCCTGTCAAAAATGTTTACTCTTTGCATCTATAAATAATTCCTAATTTCCTTTCTTGTTTCCTTTTCTTCCACTGGGTTTGATATTAACATAGAGAGAGGTTTTTCTGTTTCTATCTCCTTTGGAGACAATAGATAGTAAGTGGGTTAATTACTCAAAACCTGATTAGAAAATGGCATTTTCCCATTCCCAAGAATACATATTAATTTGATCACAGAAGCATCAGATATTAAGGGATCCTTATTTTCTCCACCTTGAAGAAAAGTAAAACATTATTATTTGCTTGCATGCTTTCCTGTCTGTTGGCACTAATTTAATCCCTTGTTATCACGGAAACTTTACTTAAGAGCTTGGAAGTGTGGGGAAAAAAAAGATTGCGCTCTTGCAATTAAGCTTTCAAATCGATACAAAAAGGAAATAGGTTCCCAACTTGTGTTAGTGATAGGTAGAATGCCAATTCCTTCATTTACAATAGAGAGGAATATGCCTTTTCAGTGGGTAATCTGATTGGATGAATTAATATATGTAAAGAGGGATCTTAAAACATCACATTAGGGCAGGTTTGCTGGCTCACACCTGTAATCCCAACATTTTGGGGGCCAAGGTGGGAGAATCACTTGAAGCCAGGCATTTGAGACTCACCTGGGCAATATACTGAGACCCCATATCTACAAAAAAAATCTTAAAAAATAAAAATTACCCAGGCATAGTGGCACATGCCTGTTGTCCCAGCTACTGGGGGAGCTGAGGCAGGAGGATCTCTAGAGCCCAGGAGTTTGAAGCTGCAGTGAGCTATGATCATGCCACTGCACTCCAGCCTGGGCAAAATAGTGAGAGGTCCTGTCTCTAAAATACAAAATAAAAATAAAAATATCACACATACCCCACAAGTATATACAGCTACTACATACCCATAATAATTAAAAATAAAAAATTTAAATATGTATATGTAAAGAAGAAATATCTCAGTTAAAAGCCATGGAAGTACTAATGAGAAAAGAGATACTGAAGCAAATATTGTCAGCGTGACCCCAAGGTACTCCCAGTAAAAGTCTTTTCCAATGGATTCTTCACAGTCTACTTCCGCTGGCATCCTAGATTTACTGTGAAAAGATGAACCAAGCTAAGCCTGCCATTCATCATTTGATTCCTCTAAACCCCCGTGGTTCACACCAGACATCACAGGGAAACGATTTTATTTCTCTTGGTGTATAAAGCTAAAGGTCTACTCCCAGGGAGAGAATGACCTGGTCAAGGGGACCTGCACGTCAGACCCCCAAGCTTTAGAGCAATGATGCTCAAACTTTAGCATTCCCTGGGAGATTCTGTTAAATCATAGATCCCTGGATTCTACCCCCAGAGAATCTGATTTAGTAGGTCTGCAGTGAGGCCCCAGAATCTGCCATTTAACAGTTTCCCAGGTGATGATGATGGTACTGGTCTAGTGACCATACATCGAGAAACAATCCTTTAGTTAAAAGGATATGTGGCCAAAAAATCTATAGATGATGGGATGCTGGGAAAGATTACACTCAGTCATTTATATTTTATCTGTGAAGAAGGAGGCATGGTAATCAGGAAAAAGGGATGGAATTGGAGAGAGAAAAGCTTGAGCAAAGTGTGAAAATTTTAAAATAACTACCACAAGGAATAATGAGCACTTGAGCAGTGCTAAAACCCCAACCAAGGTCAGCAAAGGTAATTATGGTGAAGCTTCACTGAATAATGATGATATTCTAAGTTCTATTTAGGAATCTTGAATGTATTTATTGCTCCTAAAAATCTATGTATTAAGAACTTTTGTTATCCCCATTTTCCAGGGAAGAAAGCAGGCTCATAGGTCTAGGTAAGTGGGAAAGCTAATATTTGAATCCACAAAGTTTAATTGCAGAGTTCATACTATCAGCAATCATGCTAGTCTGAGACTAAATCATTAAACTTCTTCACTTTGAAATGGAGAAGTTTAATGATTTAAAACTTGGGCTCTTATCCAAAAGAGCCCAAATGGCTTTTTTTTTTGTGTGTGGTCAATGTTGAGACCACATTAAAACATTGTTTAGATGTTCTCACTCTCTGCTGATGATAGCATTGGAGTGAAAGGGAGAGATGTGAAAGATACAGCAGGACAAGACAAGCAGAGAAGGGTGGGCTGGTTTCTCTGTAAGAGCCTCCCAGCTTGGAGGGTTGGCCATAATGTAGCTGATCCTCAGCTTTTCAGATCAGCTACTAAACTCTCATGTCACCAATAGATTGGATGCCAACTCATTTATTTACAGTGAAGGGGGATGCACCTTTACAGTGGTAACCAGAATATTTATATTCCATCTCCAGAGCATATTCTTCCACCAATCAAAGTACCTGGGATCCAAATTAGTCATCAGAAAGCCACTTGTTGGACAGAGAGTCAGACTAGAGGAAGTAAATGGAGGTGCCAATATTTAACTAGGAGATTCTGGTATGATCAGGCAGGTGTTTTCAGCTAGCATCCATTCTGATGTCTATATCCATGCTACACTGGTTGATAATTTTTTTGTATTTAGGTTATCTAAATGATAAAATGCAGGAAACGATGAATTACAGCCACTCCATAGGAATATTCCATTTAGAAGCAAGCAGCAAAAAATAAACTAATGACTAGCACTATAAAGTAAAACATCTCATTAAGAAAGAGATCATTAAATGTTTAGTGTAATTTGGAAGAAGATGTCTAAGAAATTTCCAAGTAATAGAAATTTTTTTAAGTTTATATATTTGGCTAAGAAAAAAGCTTCAGTTTTCTTGGAAATTTAATTATGTACCAAAGTGAATCCCCACATGATATAAATGAGAATATCTACTAAGAAACAACTAACTATAAGACCCCTGGTGTATTAGTCCATTTTTGCACTACTATAAAAAAACTGCCTGAGACTGGGTAATTTATAAAAAGAAGGTTTAGTTGACTCACAGTCCCATATGGCTGGGGAGGCCTCAGGAAACTTACAGTGACGATGGAATGGGAGGCAAGGCACACCTTACATGGCAGCAGGAGAGAGAGAGTGTACACGAAGGGGGAAGCACCATCAACGCTTGTGAGAATTCACTCACTATCATGAGAACAGCAAGGGAGAAATCCAACCCCATTTTTCAATCATCTCTCCCACCAGGCCCCTCCTTTGACATGTGGGGATTATAATTCAAGATGAGATTTGGGTGGGCACACCGAGCCAAACCGTATCACCTGGTGATGGCTCCCCTGGCTTAGAAGTTTAGATTACTAAATGAACAGGGCAATAACACAGGTACTTATCTAAACATAAGCAAAGACCAGCTACTTGTAAAGCAAATATTTTAACACACTTAAAAGAGTCAAATGGCTACATAAAAAGGCCAGAATAATTAATTATTTTGGTTATTTTAACTTTACCCAAAATAGAAATATGTATATTGTGTGTATAAAGCTAAGAACTAAGCTCACGCATAAAGCCACGCATTTTTAAAGATGTGTAAAATATCACTTTCCAAGGATATTCATACCTAACAGAAACACTGTTCCATTATGTAAAAAACAGGAACATGTTGCTAATCCAGCATTATTTACATTGATGGGCTAAAATGCTAACTTGAAATAATTACTGGATTGGTTCTGTTCAATTACCAAAGCTTGACATTCACCTAAAAACTCCCCATTCTGAGTTGTTGCTACAAAAAGAAACTATCAATCACCTTCAAAGTAAGTCAGCACCTTATTTCATCTGCCTACAACACCTCCATTACACACAATACTCCCTGAGAATAGTATTAAAAGATGAATAGTGACAAAAGACAAAAACTTTTTTAAGAGCTAGTAAAATCAGCCTCACCAACACACAGATTACAGGCATTTTTGTTTGTTTGTTTTTTGAGATGGGGTATTTTTCTGTGGCCCAAGCTAGATTGCAGTGGCACAACCATAGCTCACTGCAGCCTCCTATGTTCAAGCGATCCTCCCACCTCAGCTTCCCGAAGTGCTAGGATTACAGGCATGACCCACTGTGCCCAGCCTAACAGGCAATTTTTTACTGCTATAATTCAAAAAGTATTTTAAACTCTATAAATGTGTAATTTTTAGCACACAAAATAATTACCTTTAAGCATACTTTTATTTATAGAATTTCCACACGTATAATTTTTAAAAACCTTTAAAAATGCCCCCCAAAATAAATAGCACTTTTTCACAATATGACATTTTAAAATGTAAAACTTTGGACTATATGACAATTGGACAAAAAATGTAATCTAAGCCAATTTGATATTCCTCAACTAAAATGAGTAAGATGCTATCAAACTTACGAAATTTATTCAGCAATTTTAAAGACGTTTAAATACAGGCTGATTAGTAACCTGGTGTCTGGCGCCATCTACTGCACAGCAGCAGTAACTTCTCCCTGTATGTTTCTTTAGCTAGACTGCAAATTACTTAATTTACTTAAGAAATATGTACCTGTGTGAAAACGACTGGAAATTAATTTGAAGATAGAAAAATAATTGCTGTGTTTAGAGTGTTGCTTTGTCTTTTTTTAATGGCCTTATATTTTTTAAGAAAATATTTTGACGAAAATTATTTACAAAACAAAAAATACAACTTGAGAAGCTTGGACAAAATGAAGATCACCAAGGTTGGGAATGAATTTCTTACGATCCCTTACAAGGTGATGGGCATGGTAGATTGTCACAAAGCTGAGGATGGTGACCTAAGTCATGTGACAGGTCAAAATTAAAGACCTGCTTTTTCTATTACTATTTATAATTAAAACTTGTTATCTAGCATAACATAAATCAAGACCTATAAATTAGCCCTATGAGAAATGGGTTGCTCACATGATCACCTAACGCTAATGGAGGAAAAGATATGAAGACATTCTCTGAATTGTCAAACAAAAGTAAATGTATGATTCATATAGTTCAGTTTGATAGAAGTTTCCAAGATAACTGTGCTGGGGAGTATAAGGTTCCAGGGTTTTGTTTGTACCATATAGACTGCAACCTTGTGGGCTGCTAAACACTGAAAAATGTTGATGTGCAGATACCTTTCCTGGTAGCCATTCTTATAAATTCTCCTTTCCTACATATTGTATAAGACCAGTTATCTTAGGCTGTTCCAGCTGCTCTAACAGAGTACCACAGCCTGGGTGTCTTACCAAAAAACAGAAATTTATTTTTCACAGTTCTAGAGGTTGGAAAGTCCAAGATTAAGGCAGATTCGATGTCAGTTAAGATCCTGCTTCCTGGTCATAGCATCTTGTCACTGTGTCCTCACATGGTAGAAGGGCAAGGGAGCTCTCTAGGGTCCCTTTTATAAGGCCACCAATCCCATTTATGAGGGCTCCACCACCATGATGTAATCATTACCCAATGGCCCCACCTCCAAATACTGTCACTCTGGTTTTGCTTTCAACCTATGAATTTGGAGGGAATATAAACATTCAGGCTATAGTACCAAGGAAACTTGAGTGTCAAGAAGGTAACTTAGATATGTTTGTAGGTAACTTTTCCTCCATAGTTCTTTTGGAAATTACAATTACATATCCCTGTGTTGACTTGTCTGTTTCACACCTATCTCCAAGAGGACCAACATTAAGTTATTTCCATTTTGTTCTCTACTCTATCCATAGTACCCAGCACAATGCCTGATACATTCCCACATATACAGTATGGATACAGTAGGCACTCAATGAAAATTTTGACTAATTAATTAAAATACAGACCTGGGGCAAAAGTGGGGGTGGGAGGCAACTTGGAAAAGTAAAGAGAGGATGATAAGGGAAAAGAAGAAACAAAAACTCCAACGTTCTATTTATTGACCCTCATGATAGGACCAGAAATTGCTCCAGGGATTATTTAATGGAACTGAGCAATATTTGCTTGGCCTATGAGCATCTCTATGTTTTAAATTCCTACCAATACCTGATAAGACACACGTGCACACACAACGCTCTTCTCAAGAGGACTCAGTACCAATGGCTGAAGGCTAAAATGCTATCACACCCGGTGTCAATCAGGGTTCCAGCAAAGAAGCAGAACTCATGAGAGTGGGATTCATTATAGTGATTTGACCCCACAGAACTGTGGGTGTTGACTAAGCAGTTTACGGAGCTTTCATTTCTGTATCCAGGCCCTGGAGGGAATGGGGCTGTCATTAAAGAAGAAAAGATGGGCGTGAGTAGGAAAAAGCAAGGAGAAACCATGGCCTACAAGGACAAGGTGGAACATACGTGGCCAGACAGAATCCCACCTCAGTCTCTCAGTGCCCCCAACTTCAGCGAGGAACGTGACCTGCTGGTACTCGTCCTCACAAAGGTAAACACACTCCCTGGGCACAGAAGCTGGAGCAGCTGTGAGGCCAGCTGCTGCCCATGTCCCCAGGGCGGCCAACAGAGGTGCAATCACACGCGTGAGCAGAACAGGTCCCGGGCCCTGCACCCACCTTCTGAGCATAAAAGCAACATGCTGCTGCTTCTCTTCCGCCTTCCAAATCTCGTACATCAGTGTCTCTTCTGGACCACACTAACTATGCAGGAAACTCTGCAGGGAAGGGAATTCAGGGAAATATCATTCCAGCTTAGCTTCATTGACTCAATACAAATCTACTACATCAAGTTTGATGATTCGGTTTTGTTTTACCTGCGGGTGAATCTACTCATTACTGCAAGGGAGTACCAGGAGTCTCACACAGGCAAGTGTAGCACACTCAAGACCTTTCCTTGGCCAGATGCGGTGGCTCATGCCTGTAATCCCAGCCCTTTGGGAGGGTGAGGCGGGCAGATCACAAGGTCGGGAGTTTGAGACAAGTCTGGCCAACATGGTGAAACCCCATCTCTACTAAAAATACAAAAATTAGCCAGGCGTGGTGGCGGGCACCTGTAATCCCAGCTACTCGGGAGGCTGAGGCAGGAGAATTGCTTGAACCTGGGAGACGGAGGTTGCAGTGAGCCAAGACCATGCCATTGAACTCCAGCCTGGGTGACAGGGCGAGACTCTGTCTCAAAACAAAAACAAAAACAAAAAACCTTGCCTCAAATGGAGACTACTTGCTTAGACATGAGTCATCCTCTCTTAACCTAGAATCAAACTTTACAAAGTCAAACATAGGCAGATGCCGCAATCATATTTACAGGTAAAGCTAATGACTTCCACATGAGGAGAAGCTTACTTATAGTAATTTCAGTGTAAAATTGCAAGAACTAAGATGTGATCATTTTTGAATCATCTTGATGGCTAACATGCCCATGATGACTTACGTGGTCAGAATCACGCTAAATGCATTACATTGGCCAGGTGCAGTGACTCACACTTGTAATCTCAACACTTTGGGAGGCTGAGGTGGGCAGATCACTTGAGCCCAGGAATTTGAGACCAGCCTGGACAACATGGCAAAAGCCCATCTCTACAAAAAATACAAAAATTAGCCAAGCATGGTGGCAGTTGCCTGTAGTCCCAGCTACTCAGGAGTCTAAGATGAGAGGATCGCCTGAGTCTGGGAAGTCGAGGCTGCAGTGAGCTGTGATCATGCCACTGCACCCCAGCCTAGGCAAAAGAGCAAGACCCTGTCTCAAAATAATAATAATAATAAATGCCCTACATGGATTATCTCATTCAGTACTCACAACAATCTTATAATACAGTACCATTATTACCCCTTTTAAAGAAGCAGACCGAAGTTCATAGAGGCCAAATAATGAACACAAGTGGTGGAGCTGAGACTCCAACCTGGCATTTGAATCCAGAGCCTTTCTCACTCCCTTACCACATGGAACAATGACTAAAGAGGTGACTCAAACTGGATTTCAAGTCATTAAGAGGTTCTTCCAATTTAAAAAAAAAAAAAAGGCAAAAATAGTTAATTAAAAATAAACACTTGTAAATAATGCACCACAGATGGTTTCCAAATCAATGCTAAGACATAAAAATGTTTGATTTTCCCAGAATTTATTAATGGGAGCATATAGGGATCATGTGTTTTGAGTAGCACAACTTGAGAGTCCTTGCCAGTTACTACACTGTGCTGCCACCGCCAGCTGAATCAAAGAGTGGCGTAATTCAATCACACTCCTTTTAGTTCTGTATAAAAATAAGTAAAGTTATCCAAAGGAAGAGACGTAGAAAGAGAGTCACAGAAATTCTCACGGGAGAATTGTCACCAGGCTATTTTCAATCCATCCTTTATGACCTGCCTGCTTTTGGCGGGGGGGGGGGGGTTGTTTTGTTTTGTTGTTGTTGATTTGTATTTCTCCTCCTGTAATTAAACATGACGCAGGTATTGGAGAACATCAAAAGACACTTCCCCAGGGGAGGTGGTGGTGGTTATTAAAAACAAAACCAATTCTTCCATATGTCACATGGTATATCTGGCCAATTTCTTTGAGTGTAAGGCAGCCTAATATAGCACCATACACACAGTGGATGTCAAAAGGTTCTTGCTTAGTAAATTAACACACTGACCATATGCACTAATTTGTGCCCCAGCCTACCAAGTAAATGTTATTCAAACCATAGAATAGAGATCTACTTTGGTCTTTGGCTGAATTCCAATCTGTACATACATAAGAGGAAATATCACAAGGTCAGGGAACAACAACTACCAAGGGAAAAAAACAATTACAAGGGAGATGTAAGATGAACAATTTCCAAAGCTTACACAGTGCCAGGAATTATCTGATTCCCTCCAGCTGGAATGGCGGTTTGCATGGGGTCTTCTTGAATACACAGGCATTCAGTAGAAACCTCAGAAAGATGTTACCTTAAAAGTGGGACTGGGCTGAACATGGTGGTGCATGCCCATAGGCGCAGCTACTTGGGAGGCTCAAGGTGAGAGGATTGCATGACCCCAGGAGCTTGAGGCCAGGCTCTGGGCAACACAGTGAGAGGGAGGGAGGGCAGCCTAGGCAGGTAAGAAAAGCCAAGCAGGTCAAGGTCAGGCAGGTTAAGTAGGCCAGGCAGGCCAGGAAGAACAGGCAGGTTAAGTAGGCCAGGCAGGTTAGGCAGGCCAGGAAGAACAGGCAGGTTAAGTAGGCCAGGCAGGTTAAGTAGGCCAGGCAGGTTAGGCAGACCAGGCAGGTTAAGCAGGCAGGCCAGGCAGGCCAGGCAGACAAGGAAGGCAGAAAAGAAAAGAAAGAAAGAGAGTCTAAAATAGCCCTAGAATAACTAATACTCAAAGTCAAGCACAAATTTAAAATGTATTAGACGTACAAATAAACCAGAAATATGACCCACAACCAAAATAAAAATCAGAAATAGAAACACAGAAATGACAGAGATAATGGAAGAAGCAAACAAGGATATTGTAACAACCACCCTAAATAGACTCCATATGTTCAAGAAGGTAAGTGAAACCATACATGTTTTCCTTTCTGCCTTCCTTGCCTACCTGGCCTGCATGGCCTCTTGCCGGCATGGCCTGCCTGGTCTTCCTGGCCTACCTGGCCTGCCTAGAGGCTTACCTTACCTGCCTTACCTGCCTTGCTTTTCTCACCTGCCTAGGCTTCCCTTCTTCACTCTCATTATGTTATCTAGGCTGGCTGGATTTGTCTGTTTTCACACTGCTATGAAGATACTACCCAAGACTGGGTAATTTATAAAGGAAAGAGGCTTAATTGACTCAAGTTCCACATGGATGGGGGGGTCCTCAGGAAACTTACAATCATGGCAGAGGGGAAGCAGGCACATCTTACACGGCGGCAGGTGAGAGAAGAATGAAGGAGGATCTGCCAAACACTTAAAACAATCAGATCTTGTGGGAACTCACTCAGTAACATGAGAATAGCATAGGGGAAACGGCCATCATGATTCAATTGCCTCCCTCGCTAGACATATGGAGATTATAATTTAAGATGAGATTTGGGTGAGGGCACAGAGCCAAACCATATCGCTGGCCTCTACCCAAAGGAAAAGAAGTCACTACATTAAAAAGACACCTGTACACATATGTTTATTGCAGTACCAGTCTACAAGTCACAACTGCAAAGATATGGAGCCAATCTAAGTGCACGTCATCTGATGAGTGGGTAAAGAAAATGTGGCATATATAAACCATGGAATACTACTTAGCTGAAAAAAAAAAGTCTTTTGCAGTAACTTGGTTGGAAATGGAGGTCATTAGTCTAAGTAAAGTAACTCAGGAATGGAAAACCAAATACCATATGTTCTCACTTAGAAGTGGGAGCTAAGCTATGAGGATGCAAACGCATACAGAATAGTATAATGGGCTTTGGAGACTCACAATGGGGAATGGTGGGAGGCGGGAAAGGGATAAAAAACTACATACTGGGTACAATGTACACTACTTGAGGGATGGGCACACTAAAATTTCAGAATTCACCACTATACAATTCATCCATGTAACCAAAAACCACTTGTACCCCTAAAGTTATTGAAATTTAAAGAAAAAAGAAAATGGTACATTACACTTAAAAAGCATATCTTTAGATGATGTGTAGACTTTCATGAGAAAATTATAAATGTGCTTACACATGTTTGGGTCTGTTTTGAAGTGTGTCCAACTATTTTGTAACTTTTTAACAAAAGCTTAAAAACGATTCTGAGAGTTGAAGCTACTCCTTATAAAGACGAGGAATTATTTTTATAAATTTTATTTTTTCTATCACCACAGAATCAAAATGCCTTTGCACATTATAGTAGGAAAGAGGGATTGCAATTTCAAAAGTATTCAAAAGTCATAAGACAACATTATTGAGATTTAACTTAAAACAGGAATATTTCTATCTCTTTATTGCCTATTTTTCTTTAGGGAACAAGAAAACATTAGCAAAATCTGAGTGCAGTGAGAGTTTCAACCTGCATGTTATTTAATGCAGGAGGGAATCTTAATGAACTTTGATAAATTGATTAAATCAACATATATTGAGCATGCTTTTAGTTGGACATACTAAAATATACAGGAATTTCTTTCTTTTTCTGGAAAAAAGTCATTGATCTTTAAAAAACAAAGGAAAAAGAAAATTATTATTTTAAGGGTAATGGCTTTTCAACACCTTTCACTGTTCTCAGCGAACTAAAATTAACACTTCATGTTTCTTTCATGGCACTTTCACATCCCACTTTGACCTCCCTGTTCAGATTGCTGTGTCCTGAATTTCTGCTTTCAAAGCCTGTTCTATTAAGCCTCTCTTCATCTAACAGTCCCTTTCTAAGCCTCATCTCTGAGGTAGCAGGAGGGACTGGACTCGAGAGGCGGGGCTCAGACACTGGACCAGATTGAGGACTAGCTAAAACAGGGCAGGGCAAATACAGCTTTCAATCAGACCCTCCCACCAATGTGCCATATTTGTTTGCTGTTACCACAGCAACACCTGGCAGTTACCCCCCTTTCCATGGCACCCAGTGATACAAAAGTTACTACCCCTTCCCTGCATAAAACGACCCTTAATCTGCATGCAATTAAAAGTGGGAATAAATATGACTGCAAAACTGCCCTGAGCTGCTACTCTGCCTGTGGGGTGACCCTGCTCTGCAGGAAAAGTCACGGAGCTGTCACACTGCCTGTTCAATAAAGCTGTTTTCTTCTAGCTCTGGCTTGCCCTTGAATTCTTTCCTGGGCAAAGCCAAGAACCCTCACTGTCTAAGCTCCAGTTTGGGGCTCACTTGCCCTGTATCACCTCCACTCAGTCACATACCCAAATCTAAGCCACAAGCCCCTGAACTCTGCATTTCTTGTGCGGGGATTCAGTACGTATTATGCCCGTGGAGACCCGCTTTCCAGGTTTCTCCCTATAAACCAAAAATAAAATTCTAAGCCCCCCACCCAACTGAATGGACCCCCTCTTGGCCAAGGAGACCCCAGAGAAACCTTAAAAATGGAGTTCCCCACCATGACGGGGCAGGAGGTCAGACACCCTCATTATACCCCCTCCCTTTTGCAGTTTAGACACAAGGACTGACCAGCATTGATATGAAAATAGAGCTCATAAGACTGACAGCATGGACTCTTTCTAGCAATAAGATTCCAAATTATAAACAGAGCCTAAGGCAGTGCCCTACACTTAAAAAATAAACTATCTTCTAACTGCCACAAGGTTTTTCTTTTTCCTTAAACAAACAGCTAAACAAGCTGGCCTGGAGATAAGCAGTATTGAAACAATCACAGCTCATCCACCACCAGATGCTGACTAACTGAACCCTTGTTCCACCAGCCGTAACTACAGCTGGGAGTGGTCAAAAGACTGACTGCAGGAAATATCTCCAGATCAGAAGACCCAACAACCATGGACTAGCTCTGGTCAGTTTACAGATGCTGTGCATTTGAATGCCTTTGTGTCCTAAAGAGATATTTTGACATATGGGGCCTACTTGTAATACATTTAAATGTTAACTCTCCACCCCAAAGTGAACACGGATCATATGTAACATGCAAATTTGTTCAAAATACAAGCATCAGGATCACCTTCATGAATATTCATAGCTCCTGCCATAACCTGTTGAATATGCATGTTTAGCCAATCTGTTCAGCATAAAGGTCCTACCCAACCCCTCCTTCAAAGTGCCTGTTTCTGGTCTTTGCCTGAGACTATGCTTCCCAGCTTGTCAGAATGGCCACGTTGCTAGCTATAACCCTTTATAAGAAATAAAGTCTCCCTTTCTAGATTTATAGATCTTAAGATTCTTTTTTTTTTTTTTTTTTTTTTTGAGATGAAGTCTCACGCTTGTTGCCCAGGCTGGAATGCAATGGCACCATCTCAGCTCACTGCAACCTCCGGTTCAAGTGATTCTCCTGCCTCAGCGTCCTGAGTAGCTGGGATTACAGGCACCTGCCACCATGCCTGGCTAATTTTTGTATTTTTAGTAGAGACAGGGTTTCACCATGTTGGCCAGACTGGTCTCGAACTCCTGACCTCAGGCGATCTGCCCACATCGGCCTCCCAAAGTGCTGGGATTACAGGCATGAGCCACTGCACCGGCCTGATTTTTCTTTAGTTAAGTGCCTAAACAGAGCTCCATTCAGTGGGAATTTCCCAAAAAGTAAAGTGATATTGGATGACTGGTGCCATACTTTTATGTTCCAGCAGATGCATAGAGGTAAGGTACTTTTAAAAAAATCTATTTAGCTCAAAATATGTTCCAGGAATAAGCCAGAGATTTACCTGTACTAATGCCACCCTTTAAAAATTGCAAACACGCATTAGAAGAGATAAGTCCATTAACCATACACCTTTTTTAAAAAAGAGAACTATATGACAAATATTTATTAATAATTTTTCATGACTCAGAAATGTATGGATTTTATTTATATTTCTATATAATTGTTATTATGACCATAAAAAATAACTATGTAGTCAATAATGATTTAATTGTACATTTTAAAATACCTAAAAGTGTATAATTACACTGTTCGTAATACAAAGGATAAATGCCATTCACATTTTAGGTTGACATCTAGTTTAGCTCAGAATTTAGATTTGCTTGAAAAGAGAAAACACGATCAACTGGAATTGTTAGGCAGCATTGGAAGAACTTACAGTTGGTCTCTAGGTGGCTAATGAGACTAGCATACAGGGGATACTAAATACATTATTTTTAAAATGAAAGAATGACTTATTCAGAGACAAAAATAGAAGAGGAGCTAAAAGATAAATGGCCTGATTTTCACGTTCTGAAACCCCAAAGTGGCTGATGCTACCTCAAGCCATCTCCCACATTGCCTTGGCCAGGTAGCCTCAGATTCAGATTTGGCAAACATATATTAGGCCCTTACAATGTGCCAGAGGGATTTCCAGAGGGATGTTAAAATCAACACATGTCTGAAAGGATGCAAAGATCAACCTCATAACAACAATTCACCTCCTTGTCTGGGCTAGTCCAGTATTATTAGTTCCATCTATTATCCTAGGGCCTTTTCCCCCTCAACTTTCACATATCTCCTGAGGGAAAAACAAATAAAGGAGAGAACTATCTTCTCATTCACCCACCCCTTCTTTCATGTCTTTACTGGTAATAAATTCTTCTGAACATCTAGAGCCAAGCTGTACACATCCTCTATTCCTCAAGAATGTTGACGTCTCCTGTCTTGGATCTTCACCAGTCAGGATCTAGTCCATGAGGGAGTTAGTATAAGAAGGCATTATCCTACAGATCTCAGCAGTGGTTCCTCTGTTGTGCTTCTCTCTTTCTTGTGTGGAAGAAATAAACAGAGACCATCCAAATGAGAACAAGGAAAGGTGATTCATTCAGAGCTTGCTCTAGCAAGAGAGCCAGCCACAATCGCTTGTGTTTGGCAGAGCTGCAAAGGCAGGCAGAGAGATGGAATAGCTTTATAGTGGAAAAATGGGAGGCTTGGGTATATCCTGTTGTTGGCCTGGGGAAGCTGCAGGTAGACTAACTAGAAGCCTACCCAACCCCTTCTTCAAAGTGCCTGTCTCTGGTCTTTGCCTGAGACTACACTTCCCAGCCTGTCAGAATGGCCACATTGCTATCTGTAACCCTTTACAAGAAATAAAGTATCCTTTTCTAGATTTATACATCTTATGATTTTTCTTCAGTTAAGTGCCTACACAGAGCACTTGGTTAGCGGTCATATTTGACATTCTTGATTGGTTAGTCGTCATATTTGACATTCTCCTGACATTTAACTTTATTGGTTAGGGGTCATATTTGACATTCTCCTGTTGGTCCTATGTTGTAAGTGGAGACAAAAATTAAGGAAGCTTAATTACATAGACCGTGTTCATGACTGGGAATATAATAAAGATGTCGATTCTCTCCAAATTAATCTGTAAATCTACTAATATTCCATTTCAGATTTCATTAAGGTTTTTGAACTTGACAGGCCAAAGTTAAATTTCATTTGGAAGAGCAAAGGGCCACAAAACCATTTTTAATGAAAAAGAAAGGGGAAGTCCTTACTCTAAGGAATATCACTGTAAAGTGTAATGATTAAGACATTGTGATCTTGACGTAGTAAAGACAAAAAACATAGGTGAAACACATTAGAAAGTAAATATAGAAATCTGATGTACACTGAATTAACATTATAAATCAGTGGGAAAGAATAAACTATTTAAAACATGGTTTGGAGTCTATAGAAAGAGATTATTAAGATCCTTAAATTCACCCCATAGATAAAAGTCAATTTTAGGAGAATTAAAAGCCTAAATGTGAAAAACAAACTTTGAAAAATTTCAGAAGAAAATGTAAGAGAATAACTTTTTAAAGTTGTGATAAGGGGCCAGGCACGGTGGCTCATGTCTGTAATCCCAACATTTTAGTAGGCCAAGGTGGGAAGATTGCTTAAGCCCAGGAGTTCAAGACTAGCATGGGCAATATAGTCAGACCCTGCCTCTACAAAACATTAAAAATTAGCCGGCCATGGTGGCACACACCTGTAGTCCCAGCTACTTGGGAGGCTGAGGTGGGAGGATCTCTTGAGCCTGGGTGTCGAGGCTATAGTGAGCCATGATTGCATCACTGCATTCCAGCCTGAGCAACAGAGTAAGACCCCATCTCTTTTTAAAAAAAAATGTGATAAGGAAGGAAATCTTATATAAGATACAAAAAGTATAAATCATAAGAGAAAAAATGGATTAACTTAACTACATTACTTCCTGAAACTTTTATGTGAAAAAAAGACACATTTAAAAAAAGAGAATATAACGAAAACCACCAAATTATATAATTTTAAAAGGGTGAGTGGTGGCTGGGTGTAGTGGCTCATGCCTGTAATCCCAGCACTTTGGGAGGCTGAGGCGGGTGAATCACGAGGTCAAGAGATCAAGACCATCCTGGCTAACATGGTGAAACCCCGTCTCTACTAAAAAAAAATACAAAAAATTAGCCAGGCATGGTGGTGGGCACCTGTAGTCCCAGCTATTCAGGAGGCTGAGGCAGGAGAATGGCGTGAACCCAGAAGGTGGAGCTTGCAGTGAGCCGAGATCGCGCCACTGCACTCCAGCCTGGGCAACAGAGCGAGACTCCGTCTCAAAAAAAAAAAAGGGTGGGTGGGTGGTATGGTATGTAAATTATATCTCAATTAAGCTGATATTTACAAAGTGTAAAGACTTAACACTTTGTGTTTCCAAAATCTGAGGCAAAATGTAGCAACAATGTCATTTGTAAGATCTGGGCAGTGGTACATGAGTGTTTATTATCTTATTTTTGTACTTTGTATATCTGAAATAATTTCAAAAGAAAGGAAATCCCTTTGGTGTTTAATAAACGTGAATTATTCTAAAATTAGATTAAACATTAATAATATTTTTGATGTCAATACATCTGTTCTATCCAAACACTTCATTATCAAAAATTTTAGAATCAAAGGAATAGTAGCAAAGAATTCCAAAATGTCCTAGAAACAAGCCTTATAAAATGAAAACATTGTTCTCTGCACTCTTCACCTGCCCCCGCTCCCCGCCCCCGAGATGGAGTTTCATTCTTGTCACCCAGGCTACAGTGCAATGGCATGATCTCTGCTCACTGCAACCTCTGCCTCCAGGGTTCAAGTGATTCTCCTCCCAAGTAGCTGGAACTACAGGCACGTGCCACCACACCCGGCTAATTTTTTGTATTTTTAGTAGAGGTGGGTTTTCACCATGTTGGCCAGGCTGGTCTCGAACTCCTCACCTCAGGTGATCCGCCCACCTCGGCCTCCCAAAGTGCTGGGATTACAGGTTTGAACCACACACAGTGCCCAGCCATTCTCTGCATTCTTACTGATGCCCATGTAAGAGTGGCATCCAGAATCCTTATAAGTCAATCCAATCTATCCTTCCCCTTTAAATGCAACTCACTAAGTATGTGCTGACAAAATGTTACTAATAGAGGGTTCCTTCTATTCTTTAGTCCAAACAGTGCTCTTTCCGAGGCTTGCCCAATATATCATCATAAGGTAATAATCCCAATCATGAACCTTTTTTTTTTTTTTTTACTAGCCCCTCCATTTGTTTTTCCAGAAAAGGCCAAGTTTTCTCTTTTTGTTCATTGTGATCTCGGGCCGCTGCAACCTCTGCCTCCCAGGTTCAAGCGATTCTCATGCCTTAGCCTCCCGAGTAGCTGGGATTACAGGTGCGCACCACCACACCCAGCTAATTTTTGTATTTTTAGTAAAGATGGGGTTTTGCCATGTTGGCCAGGCTGAAGACCCAGTTTTCAGTGTCCTCATAAGACCCCAAGTAGGAAATCATCCATGGAGTTGCAGGTCCAGCAGCACTCACTGGGTCTGTCCCCTTTCTCTTTCTATTGACTCTGGCTGTGGTGTCTTTCACTTTTGAAGAGATATGAGCAATGAGAAAATGGGCGAAAAAGAGCCAGCATCAAGATTAAAGAGAGACGTGAGACTAACAAGGCAGTGAGCAAGCAATCCTGGCTGCCTGCTATCCTTGATGGCAAATGAGCAAGGATGTCTCATACATAATGTCACAGAAACAGCATCTAGACCCATCTTAACAGACTGGACCCATGGCTAATTTTCACACAGAAAACATTGTGAGGGTAAATATAAAAGCCTTTACTTGGATGTAAAAATCCCAGTGCTACATGTACAGGATAAGGACGAAATGAATTCACAGCCATGTGTTAAATGTTTTTAATTTGTTTAATTGACCAGAATACTCACAGTCAGTAAACACCGACTTGTGGCTCCGAAAATAAAAATGCTACTGCCGTTTCAGAATCCAGGAGGGGAAAGTGTGTGCTTGTTAGGCCCATCATGTAGGATATCAACATCTGGAGCATTGCATCTAATTCTGGGCTCCATGTTTTAAGAGTTGATTTAGCACATTTAAAGAGCAGTAAACATAGTGAAGAAATCAATAACCACTTTATGAGGAAGAGTGGAAGAAACATAAAGAGAATTGAAGTCCTATGGATGTAAGCAACGACTTAAATCAAAGAGCAATCCTAATCCTGCTAGACCCAGAAAGCAATCTGTGATCACACTGGAGGGGGCTGATAGACTGATGGGGAGCCCATAGTGTGAGGCGAACACGAGAAGCACTACACTGGAAACCCATTATCGTGGGCCCATAGTGAAAAGAACTTCTTATACTCATGTTATAGAGAGGGGTTAATCTTTCTAAAAATGTTAATTTTTTCTTCAGTTTTGCCAGATTGACATAGATCAATTGCCTAAGAATAAATACAAATATAATTTACTTTAAAAGACTGAATAAAGGGTCAGCATGACAGAATTTTGGGGGCTGACGGGGTGATGGAATGGTTCAGTATCTTGATTGTGGTAGTTGTTACAACTCTTTACATTTGTCAAAATCTACAGATCAGTACACCAAAAAGAATCACTTTTATACTTTGTAGATTATAAAATAAACTAGTCAGAATGTTTTGTTTAAAATAAAACAAAATGAATTTTGTCTAAAATAAAGGAAAATGAATTTTTTCCAAAGACAGCTTCTTCTTTGCACCATACTTGTTCACAATGATTCCGAACAGAAGAAAGCAACTGATGAAAAGCCCAAGTACTTAATCTTCTTAATGCTTTCGGGGAGGGAGGGATTTATGTGCATTAATTCTGGAGTGACTGAAAAAGAAAAGTTCTGTTTCGGTTTTTCTATGTTCACTCCTAAAGGAGGTGCTACTGATTCTCACTCTTATCCTCAACCCTAAGGCCAGCTCAGAAATGGGGGCTGGAGAAGAAAGGCCGGCTGTTTTCTTCCTTGCTCTGTTGTCTTCCCTTCTCTGCACAGAACCAGACAGAAATATGCATATGAACTGGAATGTGATATATGACATACCAACTAGGTCTGGTTGGCTTCCTGGCCTCTCTAACCTGTTTGAACTGAAAAATAATAAACAAGACAGAAATGAGCATTTACTCTTTTTTTCCTCTTGCTTCTTCCCCTTTCATCATAGCGGTGATTTATTACTGAGTTTTCATGATCTTAGGCTGACCTGGAAGTCTAAACATAAGACCATTAATTTGCGCAGGAAAAAAAATCTATGTATGCATTCACATAAGCTTAGAATTGTGAAATGATCCTTATTATTTACTTATATATTTATCTTAAGAGACAGGGTCTCTGTATGTTGCCCAGGCTGGAGTGTAGAGACTATTCACAGGTGCAATCCCAGTATTGAGCAGCACTGGAGTTTTGATCTGCTCAGTTTCTGGGCTGTTTCACCCATCCTTAGGTAACATGGCGGTGCCTCACTCCCGGAAGGTCACCATATTGATGCCGAACTTAGTGCAGACACCCTATTGGCATAGGGTAAAACAGCCCAGAACTCTTGGACTCAAGCAATCCTCCCACCTCAGCCTCCCAAGTAGCTAGGACTACAGATGCATGCCATCACACCCAGCTATTTTCATTTTATATCTTCATATTATATGGTGTTTTATCAGATACGAAATAATAATAAATAAAAATCAACATACAAGTTTTCTAACTAGCGGGTATTGTTTAAAGACACCGAGAGTGTTCAATTATTTTACCAACAGATGGAATTTTCTTTTTTTTGGGGGGGGGGGAAACTTTATTATAAAAATCCAATGGTATATATAAACTGCATTTCTGTAGCCCAAGATATTTATGTGATACTCTACACTGTAACTCCTATGGCAGAAATAACATCTGAGAAACTTCATTTTGAAAATTTGGACATATTAAGCATTATAGTACACATTAAAATCTTGATGTTCCCCAAACTTGACAGTCATCTAGGTGAGGTCATTGCTGTCTTCAGAAAACTCAACAATCTCCTGTTTACTGTTCCAGTGAACTTAAGTGAGGTTTTCATTTCAAATGCCATTATTTCTAGAATTTACCTTACCCTGGTTTATTTTCAAATTCACCTGTTTTTTTCCCCTAATCGCTTTTGCCCATTTTAAACACTTAAATCTTTTAGATGTTTTCACTGTTACTTACTCTTCCCCTACTGTTTGTTTATATGGCTTACAATGTTCTGGTGAGATTTCAGTATTCTAAGATGGTGAGGCCATCCCTTCAGGCTGGCTTTACTGCCAGAGATTTTATGGATTTAATATACACACAATGAGTTATATTTATGCAAGTAGCCCATTCTGTCTCTGGTTACACAAGGAAGGCCTGTGGCTTAAACTACCAGTGACTGTAGGTCTTCAATGCATTCTGTATCACATAGTATTCTGTGTGTTAACTATTGGGGTAGCGGGGTGGATTTGCCTTATTTGGGCATGCTATGGTGACCTCAATTTGGCTGGAGTCTGAGCAATTTGCTATGCTGCCCTATTTGTTATTCACCTATTCCTGAAAGTGGATATTTTGGAAGGAAAGTAAGGTAAATTTGGTTGAGATTTCTGTATAAAAGGGAAAAGTTAATTTTTAATACAAAAACAAAATTTATTTCCATAGAAAGCAAAATTTATAAGTTAAATATAAAGATTAAAATAGTGTTTGAAAAGCTCACTATAGTGCTAACAAACTAAATGAAAATAAGGCTATTTTGCATGTAAAACAAATACCTCTTAAAATAATTTGATCCCCAGTGTTTGCTCTTTTTGAAGTAACCGACTTACTCTTAAAAAAGATGGCTGCCAAGATGGAAAGTCTTATTGGGTTTTCATGTTAACCTATTCTTTGGACATAACTACGAATTTTGTATACAATGCATTTCATGAAAAGTTGTGGCTCCCCCAGATTTCCCACAAGTGTGATCTTGAAGTCCTAAACATCTGTCCATGTAAGCTTCAAAACAGAGCCTTAACTGAGTTATTCAAGTAGCAGTACTTAAAGATATAACTCTTGAAGCAGTTTCAATGGTTTCTGATCCAAATAATCAGTTTCTGAACATTACTACTTCACATAATAGAGTCCATCTTCAGTTTCTTTTCACTTTCTCTTTCCCTTTTGGGTTTCCTTTTTGTGGCCTGAGGCCACCAGTTCTTTGGGTACTATCAAGATACTTCCATCATGGGTACACTGAAGAGCATAGTGGTTTGGATTGACTGGCCTACCTTGGTCATCTCTTAATCTACTAAAAATATCATGATAAAGGTCATGCAGTTTCTGTTTCATAATGTTAATAGCTTTGTTACATTGTGCTTGCTCTCTCTTAAGAGTTTCCTTCTTTGCTTGCAAGTTACATACATCATCTTCTAGATTCAAAATTATGTCCAATTTGCGCTTACGACAGTTCTGTGCAGCAACTTTATTTTTCCCTCTTCGTCTGATATCACGGATAAGTGAGACTTGTAGGTCTGTCAGATAATACCTACTTAACATGCTATTGAAAGAATCAACAGGCATGCCGACAATTTCATCTACAGAAAAAGGGATACGCAAAGCTTTAGCACTCCATTCATCACGGCTCAAGTTTCTATCTGTGTCTTCAAGGTACCTACTCCTTATCTTCTGTGACTTCCCAGGCCACGGAAAAGGTTCAGAAGTAGATTCTGGTGCACTTGGCTGTAAGTGGTAAGTGTGGTTATGAAATATGTGTTGAAATGTAAGATTCCCATGGAAACCAGAATCACTCTGATCCAAGTGACAAAGCTTACTGGGTTCTGGGTAGTAGCCGCCTACAGCACCTTCTAAGTCATGATGGGAACTAGAGTCACGGTCAGTACAATAACCTATAGCACCTTCATCACACACAGAGTGAGAGGAATTAAACTTGATGACAGAGGTACTATTGTGACTTGAATCTAAAGAAAGGCCAGAATCAGAATCTGGTTCATCAAAAAGCTGAGAAACATCGATTGGATCAAAGTTGTCTTCTGTGGCCAATGACATTAAGTTTATCTCATCAAATATATTTACGTCAAGGTCATACAGCAGGTCTTGGCTTGTTAGATTCCTCATATGATTGTCAACCGGTGAAAGAAATCCTGTCACATTAGTTCCAGGATGGGTTTGCTCAGGATTGGTGGTATGAGAATTTAACTGCAGAAATGGTTCTCGTGACTGTGAAGTCCTTGCTATTGGATCCCTTCTAAATGTACTGTTGGGACAAAGCAAGATGGCCTCGTGAAGATTCACATCCTCACTTACAGCCTGGCTGAAGTTTACATGAGAATGTGCTGAAGAATTCATGCCATCACTGATACTGCCTGGAAGAGGAATATCTCCCAAAGAGATGCCCTCCAGTGAATTTTCAGGCTGTGATGCAAGCAACTGGAATAAGTCTTCCAGAGAGAAAGAAAGAAGTATCTGCCCCATTCAGATGTCTCTCATTTCTAGATTCAGAGGTCTTTTCTGCCTCCCAGTCAGGTTTCTCTGCTATTTTGTTTTCATCATCGTTATTCTGCTGAAGTGAGTTCTCCTTCCGGGCTGACGCCCTTTCTTCATTTTCCTCACGCTGGGAACTATGATCCACAGCTTCATGCTTTTCTCTTAGTACCTCGTTCTCCTCGCTCGCACATCCGCCAGCGTCCGCCACCTGAGCCGTCGGTTCCGCGGGTGCCTTCTCCTCTTCCCCGGCGCCCAAGGGACCACTCCGAGCCGCTCGGGGATCCCCGCCGCCCCCCTGCACAGCCTGGCTGCCGCCGTCCACGCTGGCGCCAGCTCCTCCGGTGGACGAGGCGGCGGCCACGCCAAGCAGCCCGTGGGCCTCGTCCGCGCTCCCGGCAGCCACGCTGTGCACCAGCCACGCATCCACCCGGGCGCGAGGGATGAAGGGGACCCCGAGCACGCGCACCTCCCGGAGCAGCTGGCCCTCGGGCTGCGCGGCAGCGTCCAGCTCCCGGCCCTTGGGGTGCAACTGGCCCGCGCGCCCCCACCCTCCCGAGGCCGAGAAGGGGCTGAGCGCGTAGGCGGAGCTGGCCGGGCCGCCCAGGAACAGCAGCTCATCCCGGAGCACGGAATTTTCATCTTTGGTGCATGAGTTCTAAATTGTAGACATGTCTAGAGCAACTAAACCTTAGCACCATGACCACTTGACACATGAGCAGAGAGGCTCCCTGCAACGGAAGAGGCTCTTGTGAATAATAGTCTATGCTTAATTGTGTCACCAAGAAACAAGGCAATGCCTAACCTCCTGCTCCAGATAATGCCAGCTCTCTGCCAGCTGACCAGGAGCCTATTACTCCCAACCTCCTAAAGAAGGAGTCTGTAGAAGGCCTTGGCTCTCACCTGCCCACTCTGCCTCTGGAAACTGCAAGACAGAACAATTGTCTAGTGGCTCCCATATGAGACATACTAAACTGGCTGTCTTCCGCTATGAGATTATTATACTAATCCTTCAGCTTATAATGAATTATTAAGAAAGCATACTTACATTTGCCTTTTAAAGCTGTATGTGTAAACCTGTTTCATACAAACCAATGCAGAAATAAACATGTTGAACTAACATATTCTCAACATTTGCTTCTAAAGGTGTTTCTCTAACACTTCCATTTATGGAAAAAAACCAGCTTATGATGCATCTTTAAGAAAGCATGCTTACAGTCACTTCACCTCAGTCATCAGCAGCAGCCCAAACCCTGCCTGTCAGCCACCATCACCCAAACTAGCAGGCACATGCACTAATATGACCCGATTTCCCTTCCTCTCCACCCTCCAAAACCCTGCTGGTGCGTTCTATGGAATATACAGTGTATCATCAGGAAACTTGCTTTATCCTCAAACTCTTCTCTAAACCTTCTCCTCTCCTCTTTCATGCCCTATCTGAAACATGCTTATTCCATAAAAACATCTCTTCCTCCTTCCCCACAGCCCTCTAGAGAAGCAGCTATCTTTTCTTACCCCATGAGGCATGGGGTCTAGGAATGGGAATATTGTCCTTTCTAAGCTAGAAAACCTAGCAGTTCTCTCTTTAAATCATATGCCAACTCTGTTCAATTCACTGCCTCTTCACCACCGCTATCACCACCCGGGCCATGCCAACCCTCTCCTAACCTGTCTCTTTCTCTCCACCCTTACCATCCTGTGGTCCATCTCTCCATAGCAGTCATCTTACTTTTAACTGGCTGTGATATCACATCTCTCTCCTCCTTAAAATCCATCAGGAGTTTTAGTCCTTACTTTGCCTTGGAAAACCTGCATGATCTGGGCCCTGCCTCCATCTCTGTCTATTGTGCCACTTCTGGCTTTGCCCACTGTAGTGAGGAGAATTGTGTCCCCCAAAAAGACATGTTGAATCTCTAACACAGCCTACCCTCATACCTGTGAACATGATCTTATTTAGAAATAGGGTCTTTGCAGATGTAATCAAGTTAAGATGATATCATTACAGAAGGCCCTAAATCCAATGACTGATGTCCTTATTGGAAGAAAAGGCCATAGAGACATTGGCAGGGCATAGTGGCTCATGCCTGTAATTCCAGCACTTTGGGAGGCCAAGGCAGGAGGTTCACTTGAGCCCAGGAGCTCGAGTCCTGCCTGGGGAACATGGTAAGACTCCATCTCTTTAAAAAAAAAAAAAAGAAAAGAAAAAATTAGCAGGGCATGGTGGTGCCCATCTGTGGTCCCAGCTACTCAGGAGGCTGAGGCAGGAGGATGGCTTGAACCTAGGAGGTCAAGGCTGCAGTGACCCATGTTCATGCCACTGCACTCCAGCCTGGGTGACAGAAGGAGACACTGTCTCAAAGAAAAGAGACACAGAAAGAATGCCAGGTGACAATGAAGGCAGAGATTGGAGCAATGCATCTACAATCCTCCCATGGAGGATCCTTTCTTGTCCTTCCTAGCTTTTGGTAGCTAAGAGGGACTATAGCCTGCTGACACCCTAATTTCAGACTCTGGTCTCCAGAACTGTGAAGCAATAAATTCCTGTTGAGCTAAGCCACCCAGTTTGGGGTCATTTGTTACGGCAGCCCTAGAACACTAATAAACCCACACTACTCTAGGCGTATTGACCCCTCTGGGCTCCTTGAACACACCAAGCTGATTCCTGACCTAAAAACTGTGTTCTAACTTTTCTCTCTGACCAGAATGTTCTTCCTATCTTTATATGACCAGCACTTACATGCCATTCATCTCAGCTTAAATGTCACCTCCCCATTTTCGAACATTCTACCTAAAATAGCTACCCAGCTACTTTCTATTACATTAACCTGTTTTAGTCCCCTGCATAGCCTATAGCTATCTGATGTTACACATGATTGTTTATCTATCATCTGTTTTTCTCCATGCACTAGATGAGAACAGTGACTTGATTATCTTAGTTATTGCTGCCTCCTGCATGCCTAGACAGCACATTGTAGCTACATAGGTAGGGTGGCCAATTCGTCCCAGCTTGCCCAGGAATGGTTTTAAAACAGTTTCATGTCCTGGGAGGCCCCTCGGTACCAGGAAAACCAGGATGGCTAATCACTTTACTAGTAGACATTGTCAATCAATCCAATTATCCATAAATATTAGAAACTGAATGCATTCATTAAACTTTCAAAGAAATAAAATTCTTACTCTAAAATCTAACACAACGTAATTGAGTATTTTAGTCACAGGTGGCCACTAAAGGGCTAGACTCATTAACATACCAGCTTTCATTAAAATCACCCTAAGGTGAGGAGACATTTCATTCCAATTAAAGTGTTAAGGTACTCAGCTGTTTCTCATGGTACTGTAAGCGTATAGAACTATATACCTTTGAAGAATTTATATTCCCATGTGTATTTCTGAAAAATCATTAAAATTTTCCATGCTGAAAAAAAAGATGGATTTATAAATACTATGACTAACTCACATTTTTAATGTTTTTTCTGAAATTTTTGTCACTAACATGAAAAATCTATATTGGGACAGATAAAACTGTGACTACAATGACATCTTGTATCCAGGGATTTAAAATATAGCAAATATGTATTTATTCACTATAGTGACCACCTGAAGATTTTAATAGATGCAGAAAAAAAAATCAGCTTCTCAGAAAGAAATCTATTGTTGGAAATGTTCTGAAAGCAAGTTTTTCTCAAGTTTACAGCCCTTAGGTAAGAGATAATCCACAGCTGGTGTCATTTTCTAAGAGAACCTCATAAAGTCACTAAGGCAAAAAGAGGCTCATCTCAAGAATTCTTGTCTGCAGTGAAGATTTGCCACTCTGATCACTCTAGAGATTAAAATTTGCTCAAGGGAACAGTTTCTAAAACAGAGCTTGTAATTTCAGGAAATTTTATTCTTTCTTATTCCCAGAGATTAGATCAATCTGATCTTGGCAAGATACACCACTTTTGTAAACTTGTAAACACATGCAAGCAATATTTATATGCTATGTATTAAATATATATGTAGCAAAATTTAAAGCATGAGCAGACATAATAAAATGCCCAATTGTCATTGTGTGGATCTATGGGAAGAGATAAAGGGAACAGGATCAGAGAGAAGATCAAGGGAACTTCAACTTTACTAGAAATGTTTCTTAATTTTATGAGTTTAATATGTTCTTATGGGTGCCAATGCTTGTTACATTATTTTTTCTTTTTTTCCTTTTACCTTTTCCAATTAACAAACAAGAAATAAATAAATAGCTATTGCTCCCAAGAGTCATTTGACTTTCCTTCAAGGAGTGTGACAAGCCAAGGAAAGAAATAGAGAGTTCAAGATGAAGCAGCCTTTGGCCTATGTGTCTGAAACCCTTGAAGCTGTAAGAAATCAGGATGGATTATTCTAGTTAGAAGTTGGTCAGTGCGTAGGTAGGTTTCTCTCTTTATACACTTGTTATTAGAAAAAAGGTATTTTGCAAAAATGCAGTTCTGATGAGAGCATTTTATAAATAAGAGCCTGGCACTTGTTGAGAGAGGTGGAGTAAGGATGAGAAGAGAGGGATGAAGGTATGGGGAAATGACAGTCAAAAGGTACAGAATCTCAGTTTCACAAAAGAATATAGGTTTTTTTTAGTTCTATTGCCAAGCATGGTGAATATATTTATATTAGAGTGCTGCACCTTTCAAAATTGCTGAGAGATTATTTCACTTCATATTTATAAATTATAACATCACTTTGTACCCTATAAGTTTATATGACAATTTACAATTAAAAATAAAGTTTGATTAACAATTTAAAATAAAATAAAACACTGATAATGGAATTGCAAGAGACAATAGCAGATGAAATTTTCTCTAATGTTTCACAGAAGTTTTTAAAGAGCCAAAATATCTGTCCACAAACATCAAAACAGTGAAAGGTACACATCCCTGTTCTATAATCTCAAAAAAGTGATGACCAGAGGAAAAGGAACAGAGACAATTTTGGTGTAGGTTAGCACAGCTCCTGATCACCCCTGAATTAGTCAGGGTCTAGTCAGAAAATGGAAGGCAGCATAGTTTATGTCAAAAGGAGGGGATTTGAAGCTGGGGGAGGGTAAAACCAAGGAGAGAAAAGGAGGGGGAAAGAGGGACAGTGTAGAGGGAGCTGCTCTGAGGAAAAGACAAATCCACTTCCCAAGATTCCAAGATTGAGAGAGAGAGAAACCCAGGCTTTTCCCGGCATCTTCTCTTCTAGTCTTACATTAGCAGAATTTTCATGGAAAGAATAAGGCAAGAGAGCTGCATTGCTGAGAAGGGAAGAGAAGGGAGAAAAATGTACCTGAGAACAAGCAAATAACCAGCACAACCCCGGAGCCCACCGGCGACCGCGGGAAGAGAGAAAGCATACCAATGGGAGCAGCATTTCCTGACAAAACATCATGGAGCAAGGTCCATGAAGCGCTAAGCAGTGTCTAGGAAAATCCATCATGACCCCATTACACTCAGTAAGTTGTTCAAATAAGGTTCCCAAACACGACAGGGTCAGAGACTTTTTTTTTTTTTTTTTTTTTTTTTTTTGAGACGGCGTCTCACTCTGTGGCCAGGTTGGAAAGCAGTGGCGCGATCTCGGCTCACTGCAACCTCCACCTCCTGGGTTCAAGCGATTCTCCTGCCTCAGCCTCCCGAGTAGCTGCAACTACAGGCGCGCGCCACCACGCCCGGCTAATTTTTGTATTTTTAGTAGAGACGGGGACTTCACCATGTTGCCAAGGCTTGTCTCAAACTCCTGACCTCAAGTGATCCTCCCACCTCGGCCTCCCAAAGTGCTGGGATTACAGGCATGAGCCGCTGCGCCCATACCCTTTCAGCATTTTTTAAGAAATAGCTTTGAAGTAAACACTTTTTAGGGAAACAAAAATTCTCTTTGTGTAGTAAGGGTTTTTTTTTAATATTCTTCCATATATTTATATCATTTGGTTTGGATCGGTTCAGATTCCTTGAGAAAAAAAAATGCTGTCTTCATCAGTGAGGTTAAAATCCACAATCCTAATTTCCATTCCAGAAGCTAAAGTGCACAGAGAGGCAAATAAAATACAGAAACAGGCCAGGTGTAGCTCACACCTGCAATCCCAATGCTTTGAGAGGCAAAGGTGGGAGGATTCTTGGAGCCCAGGAGTTCAAGACTAGCCTGGGCAACATGGTGAGACCCCCATATCTACAAAAAAATTTTTTTAATTAGCTGGGTTCAGTGGCATGCACCTGTGGTCCCAGCTACTCAGGAGGCTGAGGTAGGAGGATCACTTGAGCCCAGGAGTTGGAAGCTGCAGTGAGCTGTGATTGTGCCACTGCAATCTACCATGGGCAACAGAGTGAGATGCTGTCTCAAAAAAGAAAAAGAAACAATACATTTATCAAACATCTCATGAAAGGTAAATGGGAATGACTATATGAAGCTTCCATATAAAGTTATTACATACATACATACCGTAACTTTGTATTTATTTTAACACTTTGAATAAAGTGCTTTCTAAGATTCGTTTTGTGGTTTACTCTCTTTTATAGTGCAAGATCCAATTTAACCTTTTCTTCAAATTCAAAAATGCTAGTTGTTTCCCTCGGCAGTGAGTATAGAGGTATTCTCAGGAGCTACCTTAAGTGCTGTGTGTTTATTTGCTCAAGGTTTTATCAGCTTTTCTTGAAAGCTACTTTGTTATTGGGGAGGGAGCGGGGGTAGTAATAGTTACTGATGTTCCTTTAGGGATGTATTTTTGTACATTTATTCTTTCTCAGATGTGTTTTTGAATAGTTGTGACTGAATCAGAAAGCTAAAAAGTGAGATGATGTAACAGTTCATATGGGATCATAGATAAATGGGTTGGGTTGCAGGAACCTGAAGGATTCATGGAGTTCTCTACAGATACCTGTAATTAATTAAATCCTCTCTCTTTGAGGATTAAAAAAGAAGATACTCTTCAAAACTGTCATCTTCCAAAAATATGTCGGGAACAGAGTCATATACTAAGGTAAATATGTCTTATTTTTATTTGAGAGAGGCAGTGTATATAGTGATTAAAAGCACAGCCTCTCAGCCAGACTGGCTAAGTTCTGTAGACTTTGGAGTAATTTACATGAATTCGCATGCCTCAGTTTCCTCAACTGTAAAATGGGTATTATAATAGTAGCATCTACCTCATAGAGTTCTCAAGAAGAAAAACATGAGTCAGAATTTGTAAAACACTTATAACTGTGCCTGGAATATAGAAAGTACAATTATTATATAAGCTAGATTATAGAGGAAAAAAAGAATTTTAAGAGAAATCGTCTTGGTCTGTATTCTTTAATGTTGATGTTGGTGGTGTTTTCTCCATGACTCTGAGAACAAAGTGTATTTGAATATACATTGGCCCTCTGTATCTGTAGGTTCTGCAACCATGGATTTAACCAACTAAAGATCAAAAATATTTTTGTAAAAAAAATGGATGGTTGCATCTGTATCAATATGTACAGACTTTTTCCTTGTCGTTATTTTCTAAACAATAGAGTATAACAACTATTTACATGGTATTTACATTGTATTGGGTATTATAAGTAATCGAGACGTGATTTAAAGTATACATGAGGATGTGTTTAAGTTATATGCAAATACTATGCCATTTTATATCAGGTACTTGAACATCCTCAAATTTCGATACCAGGGGAGGGGTCCTGGAATCATTTTCCCACAGATACCAAAGGATGACTAGACAATTCTGACCAGGGCCAGCTTCATGGGCATGTGACCTGTACAAGAAGGAATCTCTATGCCCATATTAGAAGTCTCCCTTACTTGGTTTAATGCTCTGCTGTCATGATTTTGAGATTCTTAAGACTTTCTGAACAAGGAATCTCACATTTTATTTTGCCCTGGGCCCTGAAAATGATGTCCCCAATCCTGACTTGGACTCCCTGTGCTCCCTGATTCTTGTAAGCCCAGAAGCCCTAAGCTGGTTGTTGTATCCTCTCTCTGCTCACAGGTTTGGGGTCGATCACTCTGGAGCAAGAAGAGTAAAAGAATTGAAAATTCAGATCCTGCCGGGCTCGGTGGCTCACGCCTGTAATCCCAGCACTTTGGGAGGCCGAGGTGGGCAGATCACTTGAGGTCAGGAGTTTGAGACCAGCCTGGCCAGCATGATGAAACACTGTCTCTACAAAAAATACAAAAATTAGCCAGGCGTGGTGGCACACGCCTGTAATCCCAGCTACTTGGGAGGCTGAGGCAGGAGAATGGCTTGAACCTGAGAGGCGGAGGTTGCAGTGAGCTGAGATCATGCCACTGCACTCCAGCCTGGGAAACAGAGGGAGACTCTGTCTCAAAAAATAAAAATAAAAAAATGACAATCTCAGCCTATTGCACTTGTTTCTCACAGAATGTTTGTATCAGCATGCATGTATACTGAAAAGAAAAAAGAACTTGGGGGAGAAAAGAGTTCCTCCTTTGTGGAAACACAGCCTATGCAAAACTACCATTTCCCCTCAGGAGCTAAATTATCCAGTGCAGAGTTTATGTTCTTTCCTTTAGGATCTCTTCCTTCCTTAGGAATGTGGCTTAAATAGGACAGATTTTATTCTACCTGTGTGACCTCAAACAGGCAAAATTCATTTAAGCTCCGTAGGTCTCGCTTTCAAATTGTTTTCAACTGAGGGCAACAACAGTTGCCAGATACACAGACAGTGTGCAATCAAAAGAAGATAAAGTATGCAAAAACATGTTATCATCTGGAAGGTGGGGCAGTAGGCACAGTGTGAGGTAACGCACTTCTGCTTTCTGTCCTGGGGCCACGCGAGCACCTGGCTCAAAGTAGCTGGCTTCATTTTCCCAGTAAAGAAACTGAGTGCCAGGAACATTAAATGGTTCCATAAACATTTCAAAGTCAAGGTGAAGCACAGGTATGCACATTAATTAAATCATCACTGATTACACAACTGCTTTGGGTTGGTCACAGAAAAGTCATGGAGAGATGGAAGATAAATAGGAAGCATGCATTTTCCTCAAAGGGCTCACACTCTTTGTAGAGTGACAATTAAAGGGTAAATAATTACCATACAGAATAGTAAATATTTCCACTAAGGGAAATGTAGAAAGTGCTGAGGCATCATGCTTTCTCCCAGCAGGCCTTGGGAAAGGCTTCCCAGGGAAGGCCAGAGGAATTCACCACTTGGAGAGAGCAGAGGGTATTCTAGTCAGGGCAGAGGCCCCAAGCAAGGAAGGTGAGTGGCATAAGAGTTCATCCACATGGGGCATCTGGAAAGAATAGGCAATGAGACTGAAGTAGGGGGATGGGGGCAAGGCTTCATTCTGTGGGTGAGCCACTGGGGAACTTTCACAGGTTTTCGTATACAGGGTGCTATATCAGAACTCTTTGAGAAGATAATTCTGGACATGTAGCAGATTATGCACTGGAGTGAGGAAATCAAGGAGGCAGGAGAGTTTATTAACAAAGAAACCAGTCCCAACTCTCCATCAACTGAAGAATGAATAAACAAATGTGGTATGTCCATACAATGGAATACTATTCGGTCATAAAATAAAGTTAAGTCATATCACGACATGAAGGAACCTGAGAAACCTGATGCTAAGTGAAAGAAGCTAGTCACAGAAGGCTACATATTATATGATGACATTTATACAGAATGCCTAGGATAGGCAAATCTGTAGATAGAGAAAGCGATTTGCAGTTGCCAGGGGATAGGGGAAGAGAGGACTTGAGAGTAACCAGTAACGGGTATGAGGTTTCTTTCTGGGTGATGAAAATGTCCTGGAATTTGATAGCAGGGACAGTGGTCACAACTCTGTAATCTACTAAAACTACTGGATTGTACAACTTTAAATTGTAAACTACTGAACTGAACAATTTAAAATAAAAAGAATCTGTTGTTATTATCAGATAAATAAAGAAGAACCAAACAAAATTAGCATAAGAGAAAACTTAAGAAAACCAGAGATGGCTTCCAAAATATTTAGAAGATGTATTTACAAGAAGATGCATTTAGAAGTGATAGAAGTGAAATATAAAAATAGTCAGAATTTTCCTCAAACCTTCCAAGCAGAGACAATAGCCAGATGGGGCTAAGCCAGAGAATAGACAAACAGGAAATATTCTTACAGTTAAAGAGCTGGGCTTCAGACGTGACAAGACAAGGCAGTAGAAGTGTTATACGAGGTTACACGAAGTTACCTTGGCATACAGAGATGGAGGGCATCAGCATCAGAAATAAACAACGCTTATGAATCTTTTATGAAGGCCATATTTAGCAGAAGTGTGTATTTTTAATTTTAGCTTTCAGTTTTGTTTCAAAGGAATTTCTAGCCATTTCTGAAAACGCATAGTATACAAATGCTACAGGATATAAATAGAGAATGTAATTAATGAAGAAAAAAATTCTTCTCACTGAATGTGGTTGTGAAGTGAGCAAACACTAACAAGCCCATTTTTCACTTTGTAGGAAAGTCATAAAGATACCACCTCCCAAGTCACTCTTCTTCAACGTATTGTTTTGTGTTTTAGTATTTACAAGAGTTTTCTTTTTGAAACCATTGGATATAAAGCAGTTACAAGAAAATACAAGCACTCTTGTATGAAAGCACAAGGGTCTTCTGGTGATGGGAGACCCCTTCTGGTTCCCACCCTGCAACAAACCCACTCAACAAGTGTGGAAGAGGGCTGAGGCCACGCTGGGCCTCACTGTCCATATTTGAAAAGGGGGGGGATTAATCAGATAGTTTCAAGGCACTCTTCATTCTTGAACCTCATCTGATAACCTGATGCATGCAGTGACTAAGAAGAAGGTCACTGACATTTGGCCAAGCTTGCCTTGACTCATGGTTTTGCTATGTATTTTGTCACCTATACTAAGCCTCAGTTTCCTCATTTCAAAGATAAGAATAATGAATATTATAACTTCTACTTTATCATATAATTACAAATATTAAGTAAGGATTATATAAAATGCCTACTTTGAACACTGGCATATACTAAGTCTTCAAAAAATGTTTCCTACTGTTGTTAGTATTAGTAATACACTACAGAAAAATTAGGACAGACACTGATATAGAAAGTATAAGAAACTTTAAATTTTAACAACAAGAACAAAAGTGAGTTTTTAAATTAACACTTTCTCATTAAAAAAAATACTGCTCAGCCAGGCGCAGTGGCTCACGCCTGTAATCCCAGCACTTTGGGAGGCTGAGGTGGGCGGATCACTTGAGGTCAGGAGTTTGAGACCAGCCTGGCCAACATAGTGAAACCCCATCTGTACTAAAAACACAAAAATCGCCAGGCGTGGTGGCACACACCTGTAATCCCAGCTACTCAGGAGGCTGAGGCAGGAGAATCACTTGAACCCGGGAAGCAGAGGTTGCAGTGAGCTGAGATTGCACCACTGCGTTCCAGCCTGGGCGACAGAGAGAAACTCCTTGTCAAAAAAAAAGAAAAAAAGAAAGAAATACTGCTCATTGTAAGAATTTTAGAAAATATTTTTCTGGCACTAGTTCTTTTGAGAAACAATATTTGAGAAATGAGATAGTATCTCTTTTAAAACATGATATTTGAGATAAAAATGACCAAATGCCTTTAACCTTTAGGATTGCCAAATCTAAGTCATGCAAACTTCAAAAAGTCATGTTTTTAAGCTGCGGAATGCAAAGCTACGCAAAGTACAATTCATGTAATTCATGGTCTCTCTTTTTGTGACTCTGTCATTTATTTCCTCCCAAGGAGGGAAACTATGGAAACCATTACCTAAGATGTTTCTTCTTGACCCTTTGCTTGTGCCGGCCCTATTTCCAGTCAGCAAGCAGCAGCTGCTGTTGATCTACAGTTGCCCTTTTCCTCTGCACCTGCCCTGCTCAGCCCAGCAGAGATAATTTGCAGCAAGCAGGGCCTCAGAGCTGGGAGCCTGGCAGCCTTCCAAGGTCTTCATATCTTGCTAGTGAACAAGATCCTGCCTTACCATATGACATTCAGTATGGCTTTGAGGTGATGTCAGTGAAACAGCTCAAAGAGGATTTATGAAGAACAATTTTGCACTAAAGACAATAGGAAATACTGACAAGGAAGATAGAAGCCATCGGTATGATTTTGCAGTCCTTAGCACCCCTGTACTAGACTATGATGATTGTAGTAAGTTTTTATGATACTAAAAGCCTGCTATAAATATTATTCACCCATACAAAGTAATGAAATTTTGACATATACTACAACATGGATGAACCTTGGAAACATTATGCTAAGTGAAATAAGCCAGGACAGAAGGACAAATATTTCATGATTCCATTTACATGATGTACCTATGATAAGCAAATTTATGGAGACAGAAAGCAAAATAGAGACTATCTAGGGTTTAGGGGAGGGTGGGGAAAGAAGAGTTATTGTTTAGTGGATACAGAGTTTATGTTAGGGATAACTAAAATGTCCTGGATACAGACAGTGGTGATAGTTACACAGATTATGAATGTACGTGAGGCCACTGAATTGTACTTACAAATGGTTAAAATGACAAATATTGATCCAGCAATCCAACTTCTGGATATTTGCCCAAAAGAGTTATAATCAGTTTGTCCAAGAGATGTCTGCACACCCAAGTTCACTGAAGCTGTGTTCACAATAACCAAGATATGGAATCAACCGAAATGTCCATGAATCAACAGATAAATGGATTTTAAAATGTGGTGTATATGCACAATGAACTATTATTCAGCCTTAATAAAGAAGGAAATTGTGTCATCGATAACAACATGGATGGAACTGGAGAATATTATGCTAAGTGAAATAAGCCAGGCACAGAAAAACAAATGCCATATATTCTCGCTTACATGTGGAATCTAAAACAATTGAACCCATAGAAGCAGAGAGTGGAATGGCGGCTACAGAGGCTGAAGGTAAAGTGGCTTGGGAGATGATGGTCAAAGGGTACAAAATCTCAGAAGAGAAACATGGTGTCGGATTTTTTTTTTTTTAGTTCTATTGCACAGTGTGGTGAATACGGTTAATAATAGAGTGTTGCATGTTTCCAAATTGCTAAGAGTAAATTTCAAATGCTCTCACCACAAAAAAGATGTTAAGTCGTTGAAGTGATGGATACATTAACTAGCTTCGTTTAATTATTCCACATTGTATTCATGAGTTATAACATCACTGTCTCCCATAAATATATACAATTAAGAATATTCAATTTACAATAAAAAATAAATAAAAATAAAATTACAAATATTATGTTATGTCTACTTTGCCACAATTTTAAAAAGCAAAGCAATAAAAGGCACTGGGTTGGGGGGAGCATATGGAATTCAGTTTCTCAGAGAAATAAGCAGCTTCAAATACAACTTAAACAGTCCTAATTTGAATATCAGGCATAAGCATCAAATACTCCGGTTTTGAGAGAGTGCTTTTCTTTGAGAAGATGGAAAGGTAAATGATCAAGAGACAGTTACTTTGAGTATCTCTGTAACTATTTAAAAAAAGAAAATCTGAACAAAATATGGCAAAATGTTATATGTTTAAACTTAGGGTTGTTTATAAGTATCTGTTATGTCATTTTCTATACTAGATAAATTTTCCACACCTTCAGCTTCTTTCCTCAAATATCCACCACTTCCTCTGCTATCTTTGCTTTCTGCTTATGACCTTGCTTCTTACTTCCCAGAGAGCAATCATGCCATCAGAGGGTCCTGAGCCTCCCCCACCACATCCACCACCCACTAGCATCTATACCCACATATGCTGCCTTCCTGCCCATTAGTGTATGGGACCATCTACATCCAATTCCCAGTGCTTGAGCACTAGGTAACGTGGCCTGTCATCTAGTCAAGACTATCTCTGTGATTGTTCTTTATCACCTGCCTACCCTGCTAGGTTATATTTTCCAGAAATCCAGGGATTTTTGTCTACATGGTTCTCTGATATATCCCAAACATGGAGATCAGTTGCTGGCATGTAGTAAACTCTCAATAGATAATTATGAAGTAAATGAATGCAATCCTTTTCTATATTTTTTAAATATTTCAATATTTTAAAAATTAAATATTTGAATAGAAAAACATAACTTGAATGAGTAAAAATTTGGGATAAAAGATTCTGCCCTGTGATCCCATAAGCCATTTAAATGTCTCTGAAATGCCAAAATTTCAACATTCACATTGCATCTCCCAGAAGTCAAAATAAAACGACAAAATATTTTGTCATCTTATGTTTCCATTATTCTTTCAGAAATAATGTTTATTATTTGACAGCACAATAGGGTGACTATAGTCAATAATAACTTAATTGTATATTTTTAAATAACTTATGGCCAGGCACAGTGGCTTATGCCTGTAATCCTAGCACTTTGAGAGGTGAAGGCAAATGGATTGCTTAAGCCCAGGAGTTTGAGACCAGCCTGGGCAACATGGCAAAACCTCGTCTCTACAAAAAATGCAAAAGAAATAGGCAGGCATGGTGGCATGCACCTGTAGTCCCAGCTACTCAGGAGGCTGAGGTGGGAGGATCACCTGAGCCCAGGGAGGTCACGGCTGCAGTGAGCCTTGATTGTGCCATGGCACTCCAGCTTGGACAACAGAATGAGACCCTGTCTCAAATAATAATAATAATGATAATAAATAAAATAACTTCATGTAATTGGCTTGTTTATAACTCAAAGCATAAATGCTTGAGAGGCAGATGATTACCCCATTCTCCTTGATGTGCTATTTCACATTGCATGCCTGTATCAAAACATCGCATGTATCCCGTAAATATATACATCTACTATGTATCCACAAAAATTACAAAATATATTTAAAAATTCAAAAATTAAAAAAGAATAGGTCTGTTTCTCTTTCCATGGCATGGTATCTCTGGACACCAAAAAATTTATGTAGGACGTTACATTCAAACCCCTAAGAAGTGCGAAAGTAATTTTAGTACAGGCAAAATCGGAGCTATGAAATTCCATGGGTTAAAAGCTGAATGCACTTTTTCAGACAGCAGAAATTGCCAAGGTAAGCTCTCTATGACGAAGTGTCATAATAAATGCCTTTACTCTGAATCTCATATGCCATGTTTCTCAAAACACTAAATGAAATGTAGGCTTACAGTACAGATGTGGTTATTTGTTTGACATCTGTACTTCTTGTCATCAAAGCAGGGAACAAGTGTCATCATTAAAGAATTTTGTCTTTCTGACCTATTTGAGTGCAGTCTGAAAAGACAGTTGTAGAACACTTTGGAAATTTGTCCACATTGGCCTTAATGGTAACACGAAAGAGTAAGGAATGTGTGTCTCCAGGAAGGTCTCATTCAGCAGGATTGCATAGTTAAGTTTTTATCTATGCATGATGCCAGAGCTATGCATAGAAGCTACAAAATAGCTTTAAAAATAGGTGAATAACAGTCTTGAAAATTTGGTGTATATCCTTGGAACAATAACATGATTAAAATGAGATGAGAATGGCAAGTGGCCCTCCTTCTGATTTTTTCATGGCTCACAATTCCCCTTGAGCTCGTCTAAAACTCCCTGGACACATCAGCTCTATTCAGCCTCTGGAAACAAGTCTGTCTTGAATATTAAAAGGCAGGGGGAGGAAAAGGGAAGTAAATACAAATCGCTTTAGTCTACTGTTCATATAACTTGAGATCAAGGTGACCTGGCTGCTAATATTTTATCCCACGATTCAATCTGAATAATCAAAGTTCTTTTGTTTTCCTTAGACTCTAATAAGTGACTATTCCAGTTTGACACTTGATACAGTCTTTTATAATATACTGTAAATTACTATTAAGAGCCATTTTGGCTGGAATATGAATGAATAAAAATTAAATTTTACTTTTAAATACTACATGTTTTAGCTCTACAGCTATTCTACTGCACCTTAAATTCAATAATTTAATAATAATATCTGGAAACAATTTTTTAAACATGTTTTTCCTTTGACACATGGTATTTTGATGTTGTAGAATCTGACTTCTGTGCATTTTGGGGGTAGGGGTTAAGCTTTAAAACTAAAGAATCGAATTTTCCTTCTGGCCAAAATGATGTTCTATGACCTAATTTAGGGGAAAAACAGAACTAGGGGCCAGAACAGAATGTTAATCCTCCAGAATTTTAATCATTTCTCTGAGCTTGTCTTCAATCTAAAACATTCATGATTGCTTCCACTTCTCCGTGGCTCTATTTGTACATCTGAGCAGTGGAATACTAAACTCATCATGCAAATACCACCCTGAGTTTGTTAACGTAGGGGATTTGGTGCTCCTATGGTGTTTTTGCAGCACCTCAGCCCAACCTGAACATTCAAGATTGACGTCAAAAGTTGAAGTCTGTCATTGTTGGTGCCACCAAATGATTTATGGTCATAAACTTCCTTGTTCTTAGTAAAAGAATGAGTAATTTTTTTTGTCTTTTTTTTTTTTTTTTTTTGAGATGGGGTTTCATTCTTGTTGCCCAGGCTGAAGTTCAATGGTGCAATCTCAGCTCACTGCAACCTCTGTCTCCTGGGTTCAAGCAGTTATCCTGCTTCAGCCTCCCAAGTAGCTGGGATTACAGGCACGTGCCACCCCGCCCAGCTAATTTTTGTATTTTTAGTAGAGATGGGGTTTCATCATATTGGTCAGGCTGGTCTTGAACTCCTGACCTCAAATGATTCACCTGTCTTGGCCTTCCAAGTGCTGGGATTACCGGCATGAGCTACAGCGCCTGGCCAAGTAATTTTTTTCTATTTCTCTTTTACTCGAACAAGTAAATATTTACAAAGGAGATTCAGGTATGATATTCATTATAGGATAAAGTAGAGATACCGAGTGTAAACCAGTTATTGCAAAAGATGTTAAGTCTTTCAGCAAGTTTCTTTTCAAACTACCTTAATATTTAGTCAAGTGTTCATTGGTATACACCCAGCTCAAATCAGTGAGTCATAATAAACCCTTTAAAGGTTAGTCATTTTTGTCAGCTACCACCAAAATAGAAAAATATATCATGTTTTCGCCGATAAAGATGAGCTCATCTTGTTACACAGTTGATATCAGAGTATTATAGATTAACAAATTAATATTAGTTTGCACAGAGAGAAAAAGAAATTTGTCTTAATGTTTCACTGTAAGGGCACTAAAAGCCTTAGATCTAATTCACATGTATAATTTGTGTTTGCTCCACATTGGCACATTTCCAAAACCACACTTTTTTAACAATTACTGCTGGGCATGGTGGTTCACGTCTGTAATCTGAGCATTTTGGGAGGCCGAGGCAGGTGGATCACGATGTCAAGAGATCAAGACCATCCTGACCAGCATGGTGAAACCCCATCTCTACCAAAAATACAAAAAATTAGCTGAGCGTGGTGGTGCACACCCATAGTCCCAGCTACTCAGGAGACTGAGGCAGGAGAATCAGTTGAACCCAGGAGGCTGAGGTTGCAGTGAGCTGAGATTGCACCACTGCACTCCAACCTGGCAATAGAGTGAGACTCCGTCTCAAAAAAAAAAAAAAAAAAGAAAAGAAAAGAAATTGCTAAAATATCTTTTACTAATTTGTGTTCTCATCTTAGCAAAGACCATGACTTATTCATTTTTATATTTCTAAAAATTAAAAGGCTCCTGGGGATACATTTGACAATAATGAACATTTACTGAGTAAAAATGCAAGTACACGTTGGCATTGGCAAGTAATATTCAGAAATCTGTTCCCTGCTTTAGCACACAAGTTTTTTACGTGCACAAACTGAGCACCAATTTGATTTGGAACATTTAGTCTTTAATATATTCCTTTCAAATTGATTTGTAGTTTACCCCATTGGTTTTACTGAAGGTTATTAGTAGATATGCATTTTCTTACCTTTTCCCTCTTTCCCATGGATCTTCCTCAAAGGCCATTCTCTGAGGAGGTGTCCTTCCTTCTGCAATGGCTTATTCCATCCATGGAGATGTCCTAGAAGGCTACACCAGTGTCAATGGTACAAAGATTGTCATCCCTTAAGGAAAGATGGGCCAAGTCCTTCGCTAAACAGAAACTATCTTCATCTACCAAGGGAAGAACTGATTCCCTAAGAATGAGAATGGAATTGTGGAAACTATCTGAATACAGGAGAAACATGGGCAGCTTCTTACAGTGCACTTATGTGAAATTTCATCTTCTCTGTAATCAGAGAAAATGAATAAAGCGAGTTCTCATGTTCATTGCCAACGCTTACAAGAAACACTATTTAGAGTGATCATTAGCAAATCCAGCAGCTCATGTTGCACTGCTTGGGATTTAAACTGATCGCTTAACACTTCTCCAAATCTCTTTAGAAGAAATAGGTGACTTTATGATTTATCACGTCTGAGTAATCAGGAAATAATTTAGAGAGATGACTATCTTGGAAACATTTCAAACAAAAGAATCAATAATGAGGGAAATTTAGGCTTGGGAACATGTCAGGGCTTTATTCACTCCTGTTTTAAAAGAGCATAAGGAGGCCAGGCATGGTGGCTCATACCCATAATCCCAGCACTTGGGGAGGCCAAGGTGGTAGGATCACTTGAGTTTAGGAGCTTGAGACCAAACTGAACAACATAGTGAGACCCCTGTCTCACTATTTGTCTACACAAATATTTTAAAAATTAGCTGGGTGTGGTGGCTTGCCCCTGTGATCCCAGCTATTTGGGAGGCTGAGGTGGGAGGATGGCTTGAGCCCAAGAGGTTGAGGCTGCAGTGAGCCATGATCGCACCAATGCACTCTAGCCTGGGTGACAGAACAAGACTCTGTCCCCCAAAAATAATAATAATACTAATAAGGAATAAAGGGAAGAGAGTTTTTTTTTTACTAACAAACATCAGTCTGAGCCTGGATCAATGTTACCAATCTCATGGCTTGCTAGGAGTTCCAGGGCCAGATTTTGTGTTTACCTTAGAAACTCAAAGATACTTGCTTTCATGGTACCATTTCCAAGTTCCACCTGAGGTTGTTATTATTATCATTATCATTATTTTAATTGAGACAGGGTCTCACTCTATCACCCAGGCTGGAGTGCAGTGATGTGAGCATGGCTCATTGCAGCCTTGATCTCTCCTAGGCTCACGCAGCCCATCCAACTCAGTATCCCGAAGTACTGGGATTACAGGCATGCGCCACTGCACCTGGCCAGTTATTTTTTTTAATGAGTGTAATCTCACAACCTCTCAAGATTGCATCTCAAACAATCCTAGGGCCCCTTCCCTCCCACCTTTACCTAGAGAGCAAATACACTCTGTGGAGTTCAGTAAGAGAGATATTTTGCCCCTCCCCTGGGAGATCCATCTAATACAGAACCTGCAGCTGGCTCCTCCCCTTGGCTTTATATCTTAGCTGTGGCCTTGAGATCTGAAGACTTTCTTGGCCGCAGCTGTTTTCAGTGGCTTTCCTCAAAGTGTCATGAGTGTGTCCAGACATTGAAATCTATTGCCAGGTGAGATTTCAGTTTCCATGAAGGAAAAGCAAGCATGTTGAGCTAGACCTGTTTGTAAAGAATATTTAAAATCAGTGTCTTGGGGAAATTAACAGCATGTTCTGCCATCTGATTTATTTCCACATATGGTTCAATGCACTACTAATGGTTTCCATTTGAAAAGAGCAAATCCACTTAGAAAGAGGTTTTGTAATACAAGTTGCAAGACTTAATGTTCTTAAGAACACGCCAGATCTTTAGAAGTCTGAGTGATTCAATCTAAGAATTGCCAGTCATAAGTTCTAAATATAATTAAACAGTACTTTATTTTACTGGAAGTTGCAAATGACAGAACATTAGTGTATTAGTCAGGGTTCTCTAGAGGGCCAGAACTAACAGGATATATGTATATATGAAAGGGAGCTTACTAAGGAGAATTGACTCGCACGATCACAAGGTAAAGTCCCACGATAGGCCGTCTGCAAGTTGAGGAGCAAGGAAGCCAGTGGTGGATCAGTCTGAGTCCCAAAATCTCAAAAGTTGGGAAGCTGACAGTGCAGCCTTCAGTCTGTGGCCAAAGGCCCAAGACCCTCTGGCAAACAAGTCCAAGTGTCCAAAAGCTGAAGAACTTGGAGTCTGATATTCAAGGGCAGGAAGCATCCAGCACAGGAGAAAGATGAAGGTCGGAAGACTTAGCAAGTCTGCTCTTCCACCTTCTCCTGCCTGCTTTTTTCTTTTTTTTTTTTTTTCTTTTTTTGATACAGAGCCTCACACTGTCACCCGGGCTGGAGTGCAATGGTGCAGTCTCAGCTCACTGCAACCTCTGCCTCCCAGGTTCACACGAGTCTCCTGACTCAGCCTCCCTAGTAGCTGGGATTACACTGCCTGCTTTTTCCTAGCTGTGCTGGAAGCTGCCCCTGCCAGGGTCTGCCTCTCCCATGCCACTGACTCAAATGTTAATCTCCTTTGGCAACACCCTCACAGACACACCCAGGATCAATACTTTGCATCTTTCAATCCAATCAAGTTGCCACTCAGTATTACCCATCACAATTAGTCCACAAATGGGGGTTTACATATACTCCCCTCAGTAAACTCTTCTACAAGAGGTAAAGAGTGAGTGAGCACTGATGATAATAACATTATTTCCTCAAACATCGGACTGAGAGCTGTCCTACATATTTACACCTGTTCTCCTTGTTCAAATCCCTGCCTCAAGAAACTTCTTGGCCAGGCGTGGCAGCTCATTCCTGTAATACCAGTACTTTGGGAGGCCGAGTACTTTGGATCACCTGAGGTCAGGAGTTCAAGACTAGCCTGGCCAACGTGGTGAAACCCCGCCTCTACTAAAAATACAAAAGTTAGCTGGTGTGATGGCAGATGTCTGTAATCCCAGCTACTTGGGAGGCTAAAGCAGGAGAATTGCTGAAACCCAGGAGGCAGAGGTTGCAGTGAGCTGAGATGGCACCACTGCACTCCAGCCTGGGCAACAGAGTGAGACTCCATCTCAAAAAAAAAAAAAAAAAAAAGAAACCCCTTGATTACAAAGAAGGGGCCTCCCTTTTATGCTGGTACATTGCTCCAAGGACAAAAAAATCTCAATTAAAATTATGAGTTTTGAGGAAACATTATTTAATAATAACTCAATTTGCTATAAACCTGCCTTGCTACACATATTTCAATTAAGACCAAGTGTAACTGTAGAACCAGGGTATTTGGGCTGAAGTCAGGGTGATCTGAATTCAGATGTATTGTAGAGTGGAGTGGTAGGAGTGACTTTTCCTTTCTCAGACCCTCATTACTTTCAAATAATAAATAACTCTTTGAGAAGAGACCCTTGTGAGCAAACGCAGAGGAAGCTTCAAACTGCAAACAACTTTCCCAATGTATTTAAATGCAATCTAATGAGATACTTAAAAGTATGATGAAATATGACTGCTGTTCATAAACTGGAAGCATGATTTTGTAATTGTTAACATTTACCTTAACCTCTTTGTCTTTTTGAGCCAATTTCTTTAGGCTGTTTGGCACATTAATAATTAGATTATAGTCCAGGTGCAGTGGCTTATACCTGCAATCCGAGCACTTTGGGAGGCCGAGGCAGGTGGATCCCCCGAGGTCAGAAGTTTGAGACCAGCCTGACCAACATGGAGAAACCCTATCTCTACTAAAAATACAAAATTAGCTGGGCATGGTGGCGCATGCCTGTAATCCCAGCTACTCGGGAGGCTGAGGCAGGAGAATCACTAGAACCCAAGAGACAAAGGTTGCAGTGAGCCGAGATCGTGCCATTGCACTACAGCCTGGGCAACAAGAGCAAAACTCCATCTCAAATAATAATAATAATATTTAGATTATAGAACAATTTAAAGTTTAAGGTTCTGGCAAAATAATTATTCTTTGAAGTAACTGGGTAAACTGTTAACAGCTCAGAAAAGTCTATTTTAATTATTTCTAATCAGGGGCCCCATTTTATTTTTCTTCAAAAAGTAATACCATCCTATATGTACATTAAAAAACTTTTTAAGGATTTTTACCCTGGGTAATATTCTTTATTATGCTCCTAACAGTGTTGCATGCTGAGCAGGGTCTTATTTGGTTGAGAAGATTGAGGCTTAGTTTGGAAAGTACCAATCTCAGAGCAAACCCAGGTCTCCCCAACTCCTGGCCTGAGTAGCTAGGACTACAGGCATGTACCACCACACCCAGCTAATTTTTAAATTATTTTTTGTAGAGACAGGGTCTCCCTATGTTGCCCGTCTGGTCTCAAACTCCTGGCCTCAAGCAATCCTCCTGCCTCAACCTCCCAAAGTGCTGGAATTAACAGGTGTGAGCCTCTGTGCCTGGCCAGTGCCCTTTCCATTCTATCAAAATCAGATGAAATCTTCCATATGAAAACTTATAACACTTTTTCCCTTCTAGGCAGCTTATTTGGGGCCTCCTCTTTCATCCTTATAAGAAAAACCATGGCCAAAAAAAAAAAAAAAAAATAGGCAGGATGCTAAGTGCAAAATATATCAACATCAGTATAACTGATTAGGAAGATTTACAGACCAATAGGCAATCACTTTAACCGATTCTTGAAACATAAATTTTATTAAGTAATTTCAGAATATAACAACTGGGTTGTCATCCATTACTCCCATTACATCATTGTGCTCCTTGAGACTTAGAACGTCATGTAGTTCTAAAATGGGGCTGCGGTGTGGCACAGTGGCTCACGCCTGTAATCCCAGCACTTTGGGAGGCTGAGGCAGGCAGATCATGAGGTTAGGAGATCAAGAACATCCTGGCTAACACGGTGAAACCCCATCTCTACTGAAATACAAAAAATTAGCTGGGCATGGTGGCACATGCCTATAGTCCCAGCTACTTGGGAGGCTGAGGCAGGAGAATCGCTTGAACCTGGGAGGCAGAAGTTGCAGTGAGCCGAGATTGCACCACTGCACTCCAGCCTGGGCGACAGAGCGAGACTCCATCAAAAAAAAAAAAAAAAATGGGACTGCGGTGACAGTCGCAGGGCTGCATAAAATTACTAAGACTGGTCAACCTTAACATGGGCTAAATGTATAGTTCATAAGATAAACCTCAAGAAAGCTGTTAAAGCCATATACCCACTGTTATGGGCTAAATTGTATCCCCCCCACCAAAAAAAAAACATTCACATGTCGAAGTCCTATCCCCCAATACCTTAGAATATGACTGTCTATTTGGAGATAAGGTTTTAAAGAGGCAATAGAATTAAAATGAGGTCATTAGAATGAACTCCAATCCGATATGACTGTTGTCCTTATAAAAAGAGACTTGGACACAGATAGGTACAGAGAAAAGACCAAGTGTAGTGAGAAGGCGGCCACCTACAAGCCAAGGAGAGAGGCCTCAGAAGACACCAACCCTGCCGACACCTTGATCTCAGACATCTAGCCTCCAGAATTGTGAGGAAAAAATTGTTGTTTAAGCCACCCAGTCTGAAGTTTTTTGTTATGGGAGATGGGAGCCCTCACAAATTAATGCACTCCTCCCAACACACACACACACACACACACACACACACTCACACAATACAATGCTACCTAATACAAGCTATATGAAAACCTACCCTTATGAATAGCTATTGATTTTTAATTCTCTTCTGGGCCATTTTTTTACTCATTAAATATTTTATGCTTAAATTTCAATTATTTATGTTTTAATGCTAATGGTTATAGATTTTAAGAATGAACTACGAGGCCAGGTGCAGTGGCTCATGCCTGTAATCCCAGCACTTTGGGAGGCTAAGGCGAGTGGATCACCTGAGGTCAGGAGTTTGAGACCAGCCTGGCCAACATGGAGAAACCCTGTCTCTACTAAAAATACAAAATTAGCTGGGTGTGGTGGCGCATGCCTATAATCCCAGCTATTTGGGAGGCTGAGGCAGGAGAATCACTTGAACCTGGGAGGCGGAGGCTGCAATGAGCCAAGATCGTCCCATTGCATTCCAGCCTGGACAACAAGAGCAAAACTCTGTCTCAAAAAAACAAAGAATGAACTATGAAAATTCAGCACAGAACATCAAAGAGCTACCATAGCCTTATTAACTACATAGCTCAAATCTATAAAAATGCAAATAAACCATGTTCTTTGTGGAGAATGACTTACCCAAATTGTCCACAGTCACTGGTGGATACTGTGAAAACTGGAGCCAATATCTGGGCACCTGCTTCCTTACTAACCACTTAATGCTCATTGCTAGTCACAGAGTGGCCCAAAAAGCTGGGCCAAAGAAAGGGAAGATAAAATAATTCTTGTCATTGTGACTATACAAACTGTATAGAGTCCATATAATTAGGAAGCATAAAAATCATACAGTAAAGCAAGCACTATTTATTATATTTCATAACAGTAAAAGTTTCCCTTGTTTCAATTCCCTTCTCAATTTTGGACCGCAGGAACATTTTGTGCCACAGTGAAATCCTAAAATGACAGAAAAACATTGGGGTTAAGAAGTGTTTTTAGTCAGATGAGTTCTGAGTTGGGCAGCAATGAAGTTAAACACTGGCAGGCAATGGCATCTTTCCTTCATGCCTGTCCCCACGCTTTGTTGACAAGTTGGGGTGCAAATAAATGTGTGTTGCTGTGTTCTACTTGAAACATTTGACAAGGACCTTTTCTTTGAAAATCACAATTGCAAACAAAAGTCTAACCTGAGATAAAGAGAGATTAAAATGGCGAAGAACCATCTTGAAATCATAGATACTACCCTCCAGTTCTAACAAAATAATTTGTTTTCTATGAAGGTTAGGGAAGAAAACTTCCCGAACAGATGGAATGAGATACTTTGTAGAGAAAACATGAAGCTAAGACAGTGAAATGTTGGGTGGTGTTCTATAACCCAGAAGTCTGTCCCCTGCTGTTTGTCTTACTTTTTTCTTTATGCCTATATTTTAACTACTCACCGTATCCTCTTTCACAGACCCTACAGAATTGGTGACCAAAGAGGCCATCTGCTTTCCAAGAAAATCACTAGTAAATTGCCCAGTATTTAAAGATACCTAACCCCAGGCCAGGCGCCGTGGCTCACACCTATAATCCCAGCACTTTGGGAGGCCAAGGTGGGTGTATTACTTGAGCTCAGGAGTTCAATACCAGCCTGGCCAACATGGCAAAACCCTGACTCTACTAAAAGTACAAAAATTAGCCAGGCATAATAACACACACCTGTAATCCCAGCTACTTGGGAGGCTGAGCCAGGAGAATAGCTTGAACCCCAGAGGCGAAGGTTGCAGTGAGCCAAGATCACACCACTGTACTCCAGCCTTGGCAACAGAGCAAGACTGTCTCAAAATAAAATAAAAGAATAAAGATACCACATAGGAGTAGCTTCCAAAACTCAGCTCTCTTTTTTTCTCTGGATTGACAACCAGTTGGAGCCGCCATTAAAGAAAGTACACAAATTCTAAAATCCTGGTGTTTAAATCTAACATATTTCCTATGTTAGCTGGCCGATAAGTTTGGAAATGTATATTTAATGTATCTCCACAGAAGCTATTTGCATGTCCAAGAACGTGACAACCTATGAAGGTGTTTACTTCATAGGCAGAGCAAAGTTTCAGACCATCTAACTATGCAGCATAGTTTATGTAATTCCCTCTCCTTTCAGAGGCTTTTTCAAATCTTGTGTTCACCAGGGTAAAAAAGCACCAATTCAATGTCTACAAGATCAGACTACAGAATAGGAAAATCAAAACATTAAATTAGGTGTTAGACTAAATTTCACTGTGCTTTAGGGTAGATATCACCAATGGACAAGGATCTCTGCTTTTATGATTATGTAGGTTAATGGCCTGACCAAACCAATGGTCTTTAGTTTCCATTTTGGCTGCAGAGCAGTTTAAGTACAGGGCCTTGTCTTGCCATTCTGCCTTATTTCCCTGTGTTGACATCAAGGGGACCCATTTCAAAGAGAATATTGGTTTACTATTTCAGAGTATATACTTATGAACATGAAACTCATTCTTAATATAAAAGGAAATGGAGAGTGCCAATTTCCTTTGGATGAGATTTGAGCTAAGAACAGGAGGAAGGGTCAGGTGTGGTGGCTCACGCCTGTAATCCCAGCACTTTGGGAGGCTGAGGCTAGCAGATCACCCAAGTTTGGGAGTTCAAGACCAGCCTGACCAACATGGAGAAACCCAGTCTCTACTAAAAATACAAAAATTAGCTGGGTGTGGTGACAGGTGCCTGTAATCCCAGCTACTTGGGAGGCCAAGGCAGGAGAATCGCTTGAACCTGGGAGGCAGAGGTTGTGGTAAGCCAAGATCGCACCACTGCACTCCAACCTGGGCAACAAGAGAGAAACTCTAAAAAAAATAATAAATAAAAATAAAAATAAAAGATGTTTCAGTCCTGAAAATAAGAGGAAATATTCTAAGTCACATCCAAACCTCTAATTTCTCATCTCACTGAAGTTCATGGAGAGGAAGTTTTGAATCAGTAGACTCCAACTTCTCACTGAGGACTAGCAATTGTATGTAGAGAAGGAATAAGGAAGTGGCAAAGTAACACACCCAATGGAAGGTCAATTTCTTGGATTCTATTTATTGCCCAAATGACGATTTGAAGTCAACATAAAGAAATATTTTTTTGCAATTGATTTTAAAGCTGTGCTTGAATATAGTGAGAAAGAGCAGTGACCTGTGTATAGATAGAATCTTCTAGGGGCAATCTCTTTATGGATATCACCGATCCTTATATCTGAGAGATACAGACGTTTTTACCTCTTGGGTAGGTAGGCTTTCTTGCCTAGATGAGCCAAAATAATTACATCAGCTCTTTCTACCTGGAAAGACTCCCTCATTAACACCTGATAAGACTTCATAGGATAAAGGAAAAACTTGACTAGATTTGACGAAAATACAAAACTACTTCTTAATCTTTAGTGTTTAAATCATTAGTGGTATTTCTAATTAGCCCCTCTAAAGCTCTCATTTTGGTAACGGGACCCTACTAATATTATCTAATGATGTGAGATGTCAGGCATTAAAACTGTTGTTCTTATTTTTCATTTGCTAACCATTCACATTAAACCATGTGGATTATGGCACATACAGTGTAATGCACAGGTTGAAGTAGGCGGGGTTTCATTTCCATCCACTCCCAAGACAGAGTTTAATTTTACATCTTGGGAAACTGACACCACACCTGCTTGTGACAGTATGTTTTACTTTTTTACTTACATAAAATACAATGCCATATATATGGAAAGGGGTTAAAAGCCTGAAAAAGGCTTTGTGTTTTAACATATTTTTTTCTGTTATACAAAGCCACACCACCAAAACAAAAATTTTTTAATATCCTACATGCCAAATCTACTTAGTCATTATTTTTTACTGCTTCTGATTCAAATAATTTAAGGCTAAAATAATAAGCATGTATTGAGACCCAGCACCCAATTGGGTGGTGTCTGGGAAACAAAGAAGTAAGAGGAAAAAAATTACCTTCACTCCACCCCACTCCTTCCTCTCTTGGCCACACTCAGCATCTCAGCTATATCCAGGATGGTCCTAACTCCAAAACCTTAAATTCAAACACACTCCTCTTGGAATATGATCTCCTGCCTCCCAGTTCTCATTCTCTTCCATCCACTCCATCTCTTCTTCAGTTTCATCAAGACCTGTAGGTACGTGAGCCCTTTCTTTTTCGCCCATCTGCCATGACCACTCTCTTCTTATCCACCATAGACATGGTAGCTCCTCAGATTCTTTCCTGCCAAGATCTTCAATTCCCTTGCCCCCTTGTCCCCTTGACATGCCTCTCCCTTGAAACCACAAGCTCCATCTAACCAACTCTTCTCCTGTTGACATTCGTAGGGGCATAGTTGGAGGCTGCTGGAGGAAAGCCCACCACCCCACAGACTGCAGCTGGCCATTAATGCTGCCCACCAGGCTTGTGTTTCCTGGTCAGCTGTTCTCCCCGTGCTGCAGTGGCTATTTCCAACCTTCTCAGCTGTCTTCAAACCTTCTACCCCCGTAGAGCAGAGACAGCTAGCTGAGGAGCCAACCAGCATCTCCTTCTTCCAGAACCCCCAGGAAAGCCACAAACTACCAAGTTCAAGTCATGGAGTATGAGCAGAAGTGATGTGCCCCTTCAAGCTCCTTATTGTTGGAAATATCTAAAACCTTTAAAGTAAAAAAAAAAAAAAAAAAAAAAAGGCCAGGCATGGTGGATCGTACCTGTAATCCCAGCCCTTAGGAGGCCAGGGCAGGTGGATCGCTTGAGCCCAAGAGTTTGAGACCAGTCTAGGCAACATGGTAAAACTCTGTCTCTACAAAAAATACAAAAAAAAAAAAAAAAAAATTAGCCAGGTACGGTGGCATGTGCTTGCAGTCCCAGCTAGTTGCCGGGCTAAGGTGAGAGGATCGTTTGAACCAGAGAGGCAGAAGCTGCAGCGAGCCAAGATCGCACCATTGCACTCCAACCTGGGCAACAGAGTGAGACTATCTCAAAAAAAAAAAAAATTTTAAATGATGTGCCTCTTCTCTGGACCAGGCTTATCCAAACCTCTCACAAATGTTCCTCTCTTTCCCCATCTGCAGAGTGGGTGCTAGGGCCTGGGGCCACCAGTTAAAGAATCAGAGCCTGTCTCTCTCAACTGAGGTCCAGAATGACTTTGTGAAGCAAATAAGCAAAACACACACACACACACACACACACACACCCCACTCAATCCCTGACGCTCCGCTGTGCCCAGTGGGAAATACATATAGGCTCACCATTGAGACGAGGCTGCGGCAGAGTGGCCCTTCACTACTCCACCCTGTGCTGGCTCCTCCTGCTCAGCATGTGGCCTTGCTTCCTGTTCTACCAAAGAAGAAGGAAAATGTGTTTTGCTTTCCTTTAAATAATAGATACCAGCTTCCTGTGGCCTGACTAATTAGGGCTTAATGATGCCTGTTATCATCAAGGAGATGAGCTCTCACCTGATATGAGATCAGCAGTCATTAGGGCCTCCAGCCTCTAAATCTCAGCATGGAGGGCAAGGTCTGAGGGCCTGGGGGCAAAGGCAGTTCACAGACCCGGGCTCCGGACCTCTGCCCTTCCACGTTTTCTACAGAATTATATCCTAATGGAATGTGTTTTTCTGTCTAAAAGTCTTTTATTGAACTTCCTTATGTTTCTGTAACAAAAATAGGTGTACACATTGAAATTTTAAAAAATTATTTACTTTGATCTTAAAGCTCTGTATTTAAAATTTTTCTGGATTAAATTATCTTTACCATTGTTTTCAGTGAACAGTTGATCAAAGTACCTAAATATTACATATTTTAAGTCATTAAACAGAAAGTAAATATAAAATATAAAGGAAATATATTGAGAATGAAGCTCCTGAAAGGTGAATGGTGCTATTTGTTTAATAGTTTAGAGGGCTTTTGCAATTTTTAATGTATCTGTAGATGATAGCCTGAGACTAAGTTGGCATGGATTTTATTCCTATTTTCATATATATATATACAACTGTGAAAAACTTGTTCACATAAATAAATAGAAATGGGAAGGGAATTTGGGCATAGAAATGATATTCAATTCTCCGAACAACTTCTCAGTTTTACTGATAAGATTAAATTATTGTGAATGCTTTACCACTAGAAATAAGTAACTTTCTTAGTTCATCTGTCAATGAAACAAATCACTTGATTAGCTGACAGGTGAGAAACAAATAAACAACATGATTATTTCCTCCTTCAACTGAAAACTCTCTGGTTTGCAAAAGAGCCCATCAGTCTATCATTCACTTTCTCAACACTCCCACCCACTGCTACCATTTGCTTTCTTTTCTTTTTCTTTTTCTTTTCTCTTTTTCTTTTTTGGAAACAGAGTCTCACCTTTTGCCCAGGCTGGCTTCCCAGGTTCAAGCCATTCTTCTGCCTCAGCCTCCAGAGTAGCTGAGTTTACAGGCGCCCGCCACCAAACCAAGCTAATTGTTACGTTTTTAGTAGAGATGGGGTTTTGCCACATTGGCCAGGCTGGTCTCAAACACCTGACCTCAGGTGATCCACCCACTTTGGCCTCCTAAAGTGCAGGGACTACAGGCTTGAGCCACCACGCCCAGCCTACCATTTGCTTTCATATGCAGGGGGTTAGACCCAGGGAAAATGCTCTTCAGGAAGATTCGCATGAAGGCAAACTCTCAGGAAGAAAAATTTTAGCAAAACATACATATGGAATTTGCTGCCCCCGGCAGTCTAGAGGAAAAGGACATCCATTCCGTCTCTTGGGGCTGAGGCCCCGCTGAGACCAAGCTACTGGACTTTCTCTCTGATTCAATCAGGTAAGACCCAGCATCTTCTAGGACCTGCAATCCCTGGTGACAGCCAGCTCCTGAACCCAGTGGTAAGAAATTTCAATCCTTGACCCACTCTGGAGAGGAACACTGCTCTCCTTCACTCCCTCTGGGTCTGGGGAGGAAGTGGGGAAGCATTAAAACTTGCTTTGTTCACACTGTGAGTCTGTGTTTTCTACATAAAGAAAATCTAGAACTTGACAATGAGTGTTCCAGCAAATCAATACACTAGAGATTCTGACTGAATTCTCTTCCTCATGTTTGGAAAAGAGCTCTTCATGTCACGTCACTTCACAGTCTGCTTGTTCTGGAAGGGCTGCCATGCTCTGGTTGTCATGTTGTCATGACATGTCTGGTTGTCATGACATGTCATGTCATGTCTGTTGCTTTGAACCAAAGCAACTCCATCTTAAATAGGGGCTGGGTAAAAATAAGGCTGAGACCTACTGGGCTGCATTCCCAGATGGTTAGGCATTCTAAGTCACAGGATGAGCTAGAAGGTCAGCACAAGATACAGGTCATAAAGACCTTGCTGATAAAACAGCTTGCAGTAAAGAAGCTGGCTAAAACCCACCAAAACCAAGATGGTGACAAGAGTGACCTCTGGTCGTCCTCACTGCCACACCACCACCAGTGCCATGACAGTTTACAAATGCCATGGCAATGTCAGGAAGTTACCCTATATTGTCTAAAAGGGGAAGGCATGAATAATCCACATTTTGTTTAGCATATAACCAAGAAGTAATCATAAAAATGGGCAACCAGCAGCCTCGGGGCTGTTTTGTCTACAGAGTAGCCGTTCTTTTATTCCTCTACTTTCTTGATAAACTTGCTTTCACTTTACTCTATGGACTCACCCTGAATTCTTTCTCATGCGAGATCCAAGAACCCTCTCTTGGGGTCTGGATGGGGACCACTTTCTGGTAACAGGGCCTTCCTGATTTAATTGGGGATAGTTGGGATGGACAGGACTCACAGTCACAAAATATGTCTACCTAAGACCAGCATTAGGAGCAGGATGAAGGGTCTTTCTCCTGGAAGGGCTGTGAGCTTGCTAATGCCAGCTTTCCCTCTCTCTGTCTCTTCACAGTGTCAGAGTACCCTTTCTCCTGGTCAAGGTTAACACCCCAACCTGGCCCTGTGGGGAAACCATTCCCCACTACCCTCTCAACCCCCTGCACCTCACTTATCCCCCACCCCACCTCTTCAGGGATCTGTCATCTAAATACAACCTTCTGGCCAGGTATGGTGGTTCCTGCCTGCAATCCAGCACTTTGGGAAGTCGAGGCAGGAGGACTGCTTGAGGCCAAGAGTTCAAGACCACCTGGCCAACGAAGCACAACCCCATCTCTAAAAACAAATAAATAAATACACCCTTGTGTAACATCACTAACCTCCCTGCTAGTATCTTCTCTTCACTATTTAAAATGCTGACAATTTCTCCCTAGAAACTCACTCTTCCAGGTAGTAAATCATAAAATGCAGCTACGATAATTAAAATATCTTGGAACTGCAAAAGAAGAAAACAGAGGTACAGAGTCCAGAAGAGACCCAGCTGCATTCTAAAATGAAATTTGTGCCATGTTGGCATTTCAAATCAATGGGAGAAAGTGCATTGTGTAATAAATAAAATACTTTGAAGATAAATAAATCTTAAGCCCAATTTCCCCTCATAAGCCAAAAGGAGCTTCCTGATGAATTGAAAGTTTAAACATAAAATCATACAACTACTAGAAGAAATCCTGGGAAGTCATTTCTAAGCATGAGGAAGTCATTTCTGATCAGAGATGCAAAATCCTAAATTTAAAGGAAAAGATTTTTAAATCTGTTAATGTAAAAACGTAAAACTTACATTTACTTACAATGTCATATCATTCAATAAATAACAGCAAAGGACAAATAACAGAAAGTCCAAATGACTTGCCGAATTCACTTGTTAATTCTAGTATTGTGCTTTCCTTTTTCAATATTTATGCAAATCATCTCATCTTCTATTGCATTACCTAGAGCCTCCAAAACAATGTAGGAGTAATAAATAAGTTGAGATAAGAAGTATATCTGCCTTATTACTCATTTTAATTCAGTTAACTTTTTTTGTTCTTCAATAGTTGGTATGATGTTTGCTTTTGGGTTTTGGCACATCTCATCATATTTAGGTAGCTTTTTTCTCTGAAATGAATACTGAATTATCACATGCTTTTAAATATTTATTAATATAATCTTGCAGGTTTTCTCTTTTGTTACTGTAATTGATTATTATTTATAGTTTTTAAATGTTGAACAATTCTTGCATTCCAGAATAAATCTATTTAATTTTGGTATTTCTTCTTTTTTTTTCTTTCAGGTTAACACTTTAATATATTGACATTTTCGCTTACAAACGTACAATTTGCATATGTAGGGAAAAAAATCAGTTCCGTAGGCACAAGAGAATAGTAGAGACAGAAAGCAATCACAAATAGATCAGTTCCGGGGAGAAAGTGGAACTGCATTTCATGGCTTGTATCTACATACACTAGGGAAGGAAAAAGAAATATTCCACAGGATCAAAACTTGATGTGGAAAATAAACTTGGGTCATTTTGTCTCAACTGAGAATCTTCTTATGATCCAGGTGGCTACACTGAGTCCTGGATGGCCTAAAATGGGCAAAGTCTGGCCTTGTTCACAAATTATGATCCAAGATATTAACCACAGTTCTCCCTCTTCTCTTTAATATCCAAGACCCTGAAGTTGACTCAAGGAATGAAAAGAACAGAGCTAAAAGAACAATCGGATTAGCACGTAAGTAATGTCAACGGCCAACTTCTTCAAGGTATGGATCATTATTTAAAAGTACACATGGAGGCCGGGTGCAGTGGCTCACGCCTATAATCCCAGCACTTTGGGAGGCCGAGGCAGGCAGATCACGAGGTCAGGAGATCAAGACCATCCTGGCTAACACGGTGAAACCCCGTCTCTACTGAAAATACCAAAAATTAGCCGGGCGTGGTGGCGGACGCCTGTAGTCCCAGCTACTCGGGAGGCTGAGGCAGGAGAGTGGCGTGAACCTGGGAGGCAGGGCTTGGAGTGAGCCGAGATCATCGTGCCACTGCACTCCAGCCTGGGCGACAGAGTGAGACTCCATCTCAAAAAAAAAAAAAAAAAAAGTACACATGCAAGTAAAATGCTTACTCAAAACTGAACAGAAGTTTATTCTAACTCACGCACTTCTTCACTTGGAATTACTAAGTGTAGCACTGTAAACAAAGAATGTCATTGAGAAACTGAGGCTATCAAAATGTTGGCATCTATGGGAGTTGTGGCCAAGGAAATGAAATATCTGAGCTCACCTTACCCCAGCATGCATTTCATACCAGGATCAAATCACTAATGACCGTGAATTTCCAGGCTCAACTATGGCTGCCTGATGAGGCTGGCCCCACTGGGGATGGGGACTGGGGAGGGGACACACACGGGTGCCCAAGCTTCAGTCCACATCTCCCTCGGTTCATCCAGAAGCAGCCATGGGGCACAGGAAGACGCCTGCTTCAAGAGCATTTCAGCTGCAAAAGTCAATACTCTCTGGTTCCTGTAATTCCCTCCCGGTAATTCCAAGTCCAAAATTACCACAAGTGCAACACGAAAAACTGTTCATAGTTTTTAAGTAAAGTGTACATACAGCTTTAATAACGATTATAATCTGAACAAAGCCGTTCTTATTACACAGGATGGAAAATCTTCAAAGCGACATTTTAAACCATGGACACTAGTGTTGTCATACGTTGCATCTATCCAGAGATGACAGATAAACACACATCCTTCCAGGTGGGAACAGACACTCTCATGTCAACAAGTCCCCTAGGACTGGCGATAAAAACAGACTTGTGGTCACCACTCGGTTTCTCTGGCATCTGGCTTCATGTGGAATCCTATGTAAGTTGGCCTCAGAGGGAAGTGACCGAGCAGCAAAGCAAGACAGCATGTATGTAACTAGTCGGGCAAAATAACACGTCTGTGCTACCTGGAACGTATGTTAGGGAGAACAGGACCGTATGGAGCGTGGGGCAGAGATATTCACTGCGCTAAACTGCCTTTGTAAAATCACATGTTTAAAGCATGCAGGACAGAAAACCAGAATAATTCCACGCTTGAAAACATGAAATAACAGAAACGTGAATATTTGAAATACATACTTCATAATATTGGAAATAAGAGCATTGGACAGAAAGGCAGGACTGGGTTTTCCAGAGACTCCCACATTTTGGGGTTCAAAATTCCATGTTCTAAGCTTCTCTATCACGCAGAGATCAAGAACAAAAGAAGGCTGGGGTCCTGGCCAGACTGAGTGGTATCTTGAGCCAGTCCCTGTGTCCTGAGGGCCCCTGGGCCCCATTTCCCATCCATAACCCAAGTTTGCTCAGCTATAGTCTGTCCTGGTGCTCAGTGGACAGCCACAGGACCCCGTTCCTGTGGGCCTTCAGGGGGACAGGAGAGAGCAATCCCCCCACAGTCCAATCCCCCAGAAGGCCTGAAATGGAAACGCTCTAACTAAGGCTCTCCTTCCACTCCCCCACCTTTCTTTTAATATTATTCTCTCAACAAGTAGAAAAATAGGCTATAAGGAGGCTTAGGCAGCAATGCAAACACCCCAAGCAGACACACACTCAAATAGCTCTCTCTGAATAAAGCAAATCTGCCTCCACATGCTTGTTTGTTATTGTTCTGACTTCTCCAAGTTTTAAAGGATAAAACCCTAACACTCAGAAGCTCAAATCAATTCCTAATGAGGGATATGTTTCCCAAATATAGCTACCAAAACCATACAAGAATAACCTGAGAATAAGAAGCTAGGGGCCGGGCACAGTGGCTCAAGCCTGTAATCCCAGCACTTTGGGAGGCCAAGGCGGGTGGATCACAAGGTCAGGAGTTCAAGACCAGCCTGGCCCAGATAGTGAAACCCCATCTGTACTAAAAAAAAAATAAATAAATAAAAAAAATAAAAAAAAAATTAGCCAGGCTTGGTGGCGGGCGCCTGTAATCCTAGCTACTCGGGAGGCTGAGGCAGAGAATTGCTTGAACCTGAGAGGTGGAGGTTGCAGTGAGCCTAGATCGTGCCACTGCACTCAAGCCTGGGTGACAGAGCGAGACTCTGTCTTAAAAAAAAAAAAAAAGAAAAGAAAAGAAAGAAAAAGAAGACACTAGGGTTACGCAGATTTCTGAAGCATCATTTTTTCAAAGGCTGGCTGTGCCCTCTCATCCTGAGGAGTCACCCTTGCTGGGGGCCTGTGGAGCCCCAGAAGGCGGGTCAGGGGGCTCTCACACCACAGCCTCGGAGAAGTAACCAGAAGCTTACCAATCCACAACTCCTAAGGTAACATGCAACCAGTTCTGGTCTGTGGCTTGAAAAAGTTAAACGGAAAGCAGCTGTAGATTTTCTTGCCACAATCACTCATGACGCATACAACGCTATATTACTGGCATAACATGAAAATAAATTATCCCTTAAGCACTACACCTAACTCTAAAAAGAAAATGCCTTTCAAAACAGCTATGTTCAAATAAAGTATTCCGAGACTTCCATAAGGACAGTCCTAGAATGAGCCAGTGCCCCCTGGAGAGCCCATGTTTGAACAAAATAGCACAGTTCTGGCCGGGCGCAGTGGCTCATGCCTGTAATCCCAGCACTTTGGGAGGCTGAGATGGGCGGATCACAAGGTCAGGAGATCAAGACCATCCCAGTCAACATGGTGAAACCCCATCTCTACTAAAAATACAAAAATTAGCTGAGTATGGCGGCACGTGCTTGTAATCCCAGCTACTCGGGAGGCTGAGGCAGGAGAATCACTTGAACCCTGGAGGCAGAGGTTGCAGTGAGCCAAGATCGCGCCACTGCACTCCAGCCTGGGCGACAAAGCTAGATTCCATCTCAAAGAAAAAAAAAAAGAAAAAAATAGCACAGTTCAAACCTTTCTCTGTGGTACTTATGTGGATTAGTTACAATTATGATGTCACTACTTTCAAAGGAACGATTAAAATTATTATTAAAAACATTTGTCACAAACAGAAATGCCCTGTAAATCATATTACTGCACACAGGGTTATCAGGAGCTATGCACATCAAGACCTTACGGCCTCTAGAAGACCAAGAATAGAGACCCTAAGGCCATGACCATGGCCACTCCTGCCAACATGCCCACTGCCAGGTCACTGTCATTGTCTCGATATCACTCTTGAATGATGACTTGGTTAGCAGGCTGCTGTCCATAAAGTCCTGCATACGAGTACTGGTAGGGCACAGCATACGCCTGTCCATTAGCAGCATAGACAATTTGAGTTCCTGGCAGGCACACACCACTGTATGGCTCATAGCCCTATTCCTCAGTGGCTGGTGCAGCATAGGCTGTATGTGGTGGAGGGGAGGAAACCACGGGTGTCTCATCAGTCATGACTGTGGAGTCCACATAGGCTGTGTTTGTCCTGGAATCTTGGAGTGTAAATTTCCAAGCCAAGCAATCACTGTGTTTTCTGCACAAAGACTAATTGTTTTCCCATCTGAGCAAACAATCTGCAGCATGCAGTCTTTTTCCATATATATATAATATATATAAATTATATATGATACATATTTTAATAAGAATATTATATATTATACAATATATAATATATATTTTATACATTTTTTGGGGGGGGAGCAGGATCTCATTCCGTCACCCATGCTGGAGTGCAGTGGCCCAATCTCGGCTCAGTGCAACCTCCACCTCCCAGGTTCAAGCAATTCTCCTGCCTCAGCCTCCCAAATAGCTGGGATTACAGGTGCGTGCCACCATGACTGGCTAATTTTTGTATTTTTAGGTGAGACGAGGTTTCACCATGTTGGCCAGGCTGGTCTCGAACTGCTGACCTCAAGTGATTCGCCTGCCTCGACCTCCCAAAGTGCTGGGATTACAGACATGAGCCACCACTCCCGGCAGTTTGCAGTCTTTTGACTTTCCATGCAGAGGCTGACTATCCCGACATTCCTGCCTGGCAGGGATGTTGAGGCATTCCACTTGCATGCGGACCTTATCCTCAACACTCTGCCAAGTCTGGTCATCATAATAGGTCAGGTACCATCTGACCACAGGTCAAACCAATTCTTATTCCAGAACTTCAATATAGCACTCTGTTGCAGCAACCAGCCACTCTTCAGGCCATCTCTTCACCCACCAGCCAGGGTGGAGAATGCAAAGACTCCACTGGGGTTCCTCAGCTCCAACTGTCACATCAATATCTATTCTTCTAATGTAATACTGCATTTGGTTTGTGAATATTTTTTCTAGAACTTTTACACCTATATCCATAAGTAAAATCAACCTATAGTTTTACTTTTGAAATATCTTTATTGGCTTTTATGAAATGTAATGCTAGCTTTCATAAAATGAATTGGGAAACATAAGATAATTTGGGGTGCTTTTCATCTACTTCTAACGAATGATCATTAAACTCTTATGAGCCAAGGAGACCTTTAAAAATTTAATGAAACCTTTGGACTTGAGCCCTAGAAAATAGTATGTGCTCATTTAAGCTTAATTTAGCATACAATTTACAGGGGTTCTTCAGATTTTACTCTGCATTACAACCCTGGCCACTAGGAGAGGGACTGAGTATGTCTTAGTCACCATCCAGCACTTAATGGAGGTGCTGGGGGAATGGGGCACCCGTTCCCCATAGTTTGCCCTGTGTGTCTCTTCATTTGGCTGTTCTGAGTTGTATCCTTTATAACAAACCAGTAAATGTAAGTAAAGGGTTTTCCCATGTTTTTCCATCAAATTCTCAAACATGAGGAGAAGGGCATGGAAACTCCTGATTTATAGCCAGCCAATCAGAACCAAAGTGCAGGTGGCAACCCAGGACATGCGATTGGCATCTGAAGTGAGGCCAATCTTGTGGGACTGAGCCCTTAGCTATGGGACCTGCATTAACTCCAGGTAATAATTATCAGACTTGAATGGAATTGTAGATCACCCAGTTGTCCGAAGAACCAGAGAACTGCTTAATGTGAGGGGAAGAAAAACAAACCCACACACATTTGGTATCAAAAGTTTTGTGAGTCAACACATTTCAGGCACCAGTAAGCTGCTGGAATAGTGCCCCCTCCATTTCCCCAGGTCACTAATGAAGTGGAGGAAAACTGCAGCCTCTTTCTCCCTTCTGTCTTTTTTCCTGCTAGACTAAAACAGACTGGAAGCAGCGTTTGAATTGGTTTTTGTTTTACTCATATTCCATGCAGCTAGCTTCTCTGTATAAAGGCCCCATGCACTTAGAGGAAAAACATCTTGCTTCAACTTCCACCTATGAAACTAGAAATTTTGCTTTTAATCCAGCTAGTGCAGTAGATTTTACACTACCTATTTTTCAAATAAGAACATTGAAATTTAACATTAATTGGTCCAAGTTCACACAACATTGCAGCATCAGGGCCCAATGGGGAAGGCTACTACAGCAGTTACTGCTTCAGGGGACCACCACTGCATCACCCCATATACAAGGTGTTCAATCATTCTCCTCACACGCATATCTTTTTCTAAATCCACTCACATTTGAGAAGTTTCTCTGGTTCAATTATTTCATTGAGGAGGCAGAGATGGCTCACCTCAAGGAAGTCACACCAGAGTGGGGAAGAAGGGACAGAAACCCAAGACTAGGAATCCTTCTCCCAAGCACACAGTGAGAACTAGGTTGGCAGGAGTTGAGTGTCATTAAGCTTTTAGTCTCCCATGTATGTCTTATCAGGCCCCACAACAATTCTTTGCGGAACGTTAAGGAAGAAAAGGTCACGTGATAAACAGCTGTGTCTTCCCCTTCCCTAATCTCATTTACTTACCTCCAGAAACATGTTTCATTCTGACTAAGTCTTGGCCTAGACATTCTGTGATCTCAGACTTATCAAACTGCTTTGACATTAAGCTTGGTCTTTCTTGCCAATTATAGATTCCTTTCTCTGTTAAAACAGCCCTCTAGCTCAGAACGGAATTTCAACACCATCCCTGGACTTTCCCTTTGGGCAGGTCTAGGAGCACTCAGTAAGATGATTGGTTCAGCAACTGTGATGGTGACATTGGGTTTTCAGTATGAATCTTTTCTAGAATTCTGAGGCACCTGTTAGGAAGCGTGCTTGGGCTTGTGAATCTCCAAGACAGGCACTCATTTTCTTGTTTAGGCCTCTTGTGCAACTGGCCTCATTCTTTAAATTCACATATTAGTTTTTCCCCACACCGATAGTTTCTACTCTTCCTAGAAAATGTGATGCTAAAACAGAAAAACAGTGGCAGACTTATGTCCATGGAAGATGATAATACCTAGCTGATTATTAGTAACGATAGCAGCAAACACTTAGGTAGCACTTACTTCGTGTCAGGTACTGTTTTAAGTTCTTTCTATATATTAACTCTTTTCATCAGCACAGCAACCCTATGAGGTAGGTCTAGTGTTATTCCTACTTTACCCGTGGGAAAACTGAGCCACAGAGAGGTTAAGTAAATTGTCCAGCTATTAAGTGGTGGATTTGAAATCAGAGTCTTTGCCCTTAATTACCACACAATTTTGCTTCTCATAGAGAGTATTTTTGAATAAGCTTCTGTAAGGGCAATGGTCTCAGGCTTCAGTGGAAGCCATAATTCAGACGTCAGGAGCCCTACCATTCTCCAGCAGATATGGCCTGCCCCAAACATAAACACGAAAGCATGAAAAAGGCTTTTGGTCAACTACTGATTTCTGGACATCTTTGCTGTTGTCTTTTTGTAAGAAAAAAAAAAAAAACGATGGAGGAAATGAGTTTGCATGCTTGCAGCAAGACACTAATTTTGAAAAATTTTTGGAAAAAGTGTGATTTTGTTAAAGAAATGTAGTTGGTTATTTTCAGAAGACTTATAGAAAGTCAAAACAAGTCATTCATGGTGGCTCACATCTGTAATCCTAGCACTTTGGGAGGCTAAAGCAGCAAGATCTGTTGAGGCCAATTGTTCAAGGCCTGCCTGGGCAACATAGCGAGATCCCATTTCTACAAAAAAAAAAAAATTAGGCAGGCATGGTGGCATGTGTCTGTAGTCCCAGTTGCTTGTGAGGCTGAGGCAAGAGGATTGTGTGAGTCCAGACTCAGGAGTTCAAGGTCACAGTAAGCTATGATCGCACCCCTGCTCTCTAGTCTGGGCAACAGAGTGAGACCCTGTCTCTGAAAGAAAAAGAAGAAAAGAGAAGAAAAACCACCTAAATCTCTTCTTAAAAATATCTAATGCCCTTTAATAACAGAAAAAGAATAATTTGTAACTTGTGCATCATGTATTTTTACAAAAACAGTGTCCTTAGCATTATTTCATTATAAATACAAACATAAAATAACAATAACAAAAAAAAACCTACACAAATTTCAAACCACATGAGAGATTTACCTAAAAACAAGTACAGAGATTGCTTTTCCTGCCCTAACTCTCTAATCTAGGATCCCTAACATACAGGGAGAAAGGGGTAGCTAAAGTATCTATTAGACTACTACTTTAGAGGCACTGGAGTCGAGTTTTTTGTTGTTGCTGTTTTTAATTTTTTCACTCTGATATGCACCATATGTATCTGAGTACTTATAATACAGATAAACAATTTAATCACTAATTATTAGTGAACACTTATTAAAGCCACCACCATTTGTGACTAAATTCTGGGCCAGGGAATATAGATGGAAAAGACATACTGCTTATACAGTTGGGCCATGAAGAGTTCCCAGATGGGATTCTCACTCCACTCATCCATTCCCTGGATGATGCTGAGGTGCAGGTATTAGTTTGCTGGGGCTACCATGACAAAATGTCACAGACTGGGGGGAGCTTAAGAACAGAAATTTATTTTCTCACAGTTCTGGAGGCTGGAAGCCCATCACCGAGGTGCTGGCAGGTTTGGTTTCTCCTAAAGCCTCTCTCACTAGCAGGCAGACAGCAGCCCTCTCGCCATGTTCTCACATGGGCTTTCCTCCCTGTGTGCACATCCCTGGTGTCTCTTTATATCTCCAAATTTCCTCTTCTTCTTCTAAGAACATCAGTCACATTAGATTAGGGCCCATCCTAACAGCTTCATTTTAATTTAATCACATCTTTAAAGGCCCTGTTTCCAGATATAGTCACATTCTGAGGAACTGCGGGCTAGAGTTTCAACATATGAATCTGGGGAAGATACAATTCAGTGCAAAACAGTGACCTGGAAGCCAAAATATGGAGCCACAAGATGGAAGGATCCTGGATCCCCAGATGGCCCCTTGGAAGAGAGAAGACTAGAAGACCTCTCAACTAGGAACAACAGCATTAGACTTTTTGTGAGCAACCCATGAACTTTTAATTTTGTTAAACAACTTATATTTTGGGATTATTTATAACAGAATCCTACACTGATGAAATGAAAGAATGCTCAACCATCCCCTGTTGAGTGTATCTAATTAAATCAGGTTTTAATATACTGACTTCTGGTGAGGAGAAAGAGTACAAATGAAGAGAGATAATTCTAGACCTGCAGCCTCTGAAATTGATTTGGTGGAATTGACCATGGGCAATAGATTCTGCAATGAACTAGTACATTAATTAATGCTAAGTGGTATGATTAATTTGAATTCCGTTTTCTTTAAGTGCAATGAATAATTTGTGTTCTTATCTGTACCTAAAAAAAAATTCAGAATTAACACATCTGAATTAGTTAATTTGCAGTTGTTTGGTAAATCGGTCTAGCCCCATATTCTTGGGTAAGCATATTTCTGGAGAGAAAAAGAAAGAAAAAGAAAAAGCTCCAAATTCTGAGAGCTTTATGATCTCTATGAGGTCAGTTGAAGAGTGACTACCAGAAGCAGAGGCCTGCCAGCACCCACAATTCTTCTGTTCAGAGACAGTAAATTAGGATTTTAAGGGAAGAAAAAAGGAATTGGAAAGGCAGCTTCTTGGCAACTTAAATTTCCTAGGCTGCTGAAAGGGGAATCCTCCACAGTGAGCAGTGAGATGCTGAAAAAAGATGGGGTGCAAGCAAGTGTTGCTCACAAGTAGCCCACGGAGGAGAAGGACCCTAAATTATGTGGAAGGTGAAGAATGCTTCTAAACAGAGCGTGGGGTCTGTAGAGGATCCATGGAGGCTCATCACAGCTTCCTGGTGGTGAAGACACACAGCGCCTGCTTCAATTGGTCCCCTTGTCCCCAGCCTCACTAAACTGTTCCCCTCTTCCAGTCTTTTCTGTCTTGGACAAGTAGATTTATCTAATCTTCAGCGATGGAAAAACTGACTCGCCTTGGCCACCTATTCTTCTCAATCTTTTGCATCTTCCACCTGGCTGTTAGCTTTTAAAACTAAAAGACAAGAGTTTGATTCTTATTTCTCGGGTTCTGCTATGACAACTGTCCCTTGAGGCAACAGAGCTTGGTTTCTGTCTGCCCAGCAGCAGGAGGTTCATGGAGTAACAGAGAATATCACACACACCAAAACCTCTCTTAATATATCAAAGCATATTCCTGCCAAACATCAAAATAAAGAGCTGGAAAATTTTTACCCCTTTTATGTTTGTTTTTGGGGAAAAAACAACCAAAGAAACTGCACATTATCTAAGGAAACATTTACAGACAAATGCAATCTGTTCTCTCATGGGAATCCCTGGCACAAAATCCAATGACTGATGTGGTCACACTGTACTCTACAGAGAGGCTGCGGCTATCGGGTGAAACAGAACTCCTCACAGAGACCAAACAAGGTTTGTGGGTTACCAGACACTGGTGTTCTCTTACAGACAAAGTGTGGTCTTGTCAGGTGACATTCCAAAGGCACATGTCATCTTGGGTGTTCAGGTTGAAGCTACCATTGTGGAGAAATCTCCTGTTTAGATGACAAAACAATATCAAGCACAGCTTAGAAATTCTACATTTGCCAGCCTGGCCAACATGGTGACACCCGTCCCTACTAAAAATACAAAACTTAGCCAGGCATGGTGGCATGTGCCTGTAATCCTAGCTACTCAGGAGGCTGAGGCACGAGAATTGCTTGAACCTGGGAGGCGGAGGTAGCAGTGAGCCAAGATCGCACCACTGTACTCCAGCCAGGATGACAGAGAGAGACTCCATCTCAAAAAAAAAAAAAAAAAAAAAAAGAGGCCGGGCATGATGGCTCACACCCGTAATCCCAGCATTTTGGGAGGCTGAGGCAGGTGGATCACTTGAGGTTGGGAGCTCGAGACCAGCCTGACCAACATGGAGAAACCCTGTCTCTACTAAAAATACAAAATTAGCCGGGTGTGGTGGTGCATGCCTGTAATCCCAGCTACTCAGCAGGCTGAGGCAGGAGAATCACTTGAACCCGGGAGGCGGAGGTTGCGGTGAGCCAAGATCGCACCATTGCACTCCAGCATGGGCAAGAAGAGTGAAACTCTGTCTCAAAAAGAAAAGAAAAGAAAAGAAATTCTACATTTGACATAGAATTAAACTATTAGCCAATTCAGAGTGGCTTATTTCCCTCTGTTTCATAGAAAGTTGACCTAAATAAAAGTCAAACTCATGGTTTATGTTTAAATAATTAAAAACTTGAAATGATGTACAAGTAGCAGTAACTGACCAAGCTTCAAGAACAAAATAGCCTAAAATGCTCTTAATTTAAGACATTTTGGGCCAGGCGTGGTGTCTCACTTCTGTAATCCCAACACTTTGGGAGGAGGCCGAGGCGGGTGGATCACTTGAGATCTGGAGTTCAAGACCAACCTGGCCAACGTGGGGAAAGCTCATCTCTACTAAAACCAAAAATTAGCCAGGGATGGTGGCATGCACCTGTAATTCCAGCTACTTGGGAGCCTAAGGCAGTAGAACTGCTTGAACCTAAGAGGTGGAGGTTGCAGTGAGCCAAGATTGTGCCACTGCACTCCAGGCTGGGCAATAGAGACCCTGTCTCAAACAAACAAAAACAAAAAATATTGGATTTGAGATATCAGGAAGCCACCAAGTGACTATCAATATTTTGACCCCAACTCTGAGTATTGTTTGGGGTAGGTTATATCCTCAGATTTTTTTGCCCTTCTTTGCCAGTGGGAGGCTCTAAAAAAGTCCAGAGAATCTTCCTCCAATTCAGAAATAGCCAAAGATCAGTACAAACAAACACAAAGCAGCATGAAGAACTGTTTTCTACTGCTGGAATACCAGAAAATCTGAGCAGGAGACAAGAAGTGTTGCCAGGACATGGCTTTACTGGTTGGGTTGGTTGGGTAAGCAGGTGGTTTGGTTTGGTTCTTTCCCCTGCATTCAACTTATAAATTAGGTGGCAAATGACAAGAAAATTGGCCAAGATGATGAATCATTCATGAGAGTTAAGGAATTACCCCCACCCAACCTAACATTTTCCAGACATGGAAATTGACATCTGGAGAAGGAGTGACTTTCCACCATCTCTCAGCAAGTTAGTTGCAGCACTTGGAACAAGAACCCTGTTCTCTCTCTGAGTCCAAGACTGTTCCCACTTCAAAACTGATCATGGGCTTCATCATAAAAATCTACCTACCAGCTCTGAGCCTAGCCATCTTCCCTCACCCCCACCACAACCACAAACCACAGCTTCTGCTTGACAGCCCTACTATATCATCATGATGAAAACTCATGAGAACAACAGCATGGAAGTTCAAGGTTCAAACTGAGACAGAAACTGGATGTACAGCATGTAGTAGGTGGTGAATAAATATTTTATTAATAAATTAATGAGTGATCATGTGAATAAAGTTGGTGTATTGTCAGGGCATTAGACACATAAAGAGCAGCTTACGGTGTATAACGGGTTTCCTTTTAGGGTTTACTTTCCCAAAATATTTGGATAAGGGTTACCTGATAATGCTAAACATTCATAACGGTAAGTATAGACTTCAAATTAGGCTGACTCCACTGTTCAAATGCTTTAAGTAAAACGTCAAAATTCAGAACATCTGGAATGAAATAAGGCCTGGTTAGTCTTTGTAATTAAACTACTCTTAAAATTATATTAAAAATCAGGCCAGGCGCCGTGGTTTACTCCTGTAATCCCAGCACTTTGGGAGGCCAAGGTGGGCAGATAACCTGAGGGCAGGAGTTAGAGACCAGCCTGGCCAACATGGAGAAACCCCATTTCTACTAAAAATACAAAAGTTAGCCAGGCGTAGTGGTGGGCACCTGTAGTCTCAGCTACTGGGGAGGCTGAGGCAGAAGAATCGCTTGAACCCTGAAGATGGAGGTTGCAGTGAGCCGAGATGGCGCCATTGCACTCCAGCCTGAGCAACAGAGCAAGAATTTCTCTCAAAACAAACAAACAAAAATGATATTAAAAATCAAAACGGTTTAAAATGTATTACACTGGTTGTTGCTGGGACTGCCATTCGGGACAAATTTCTCCTCCCTTTTTTACCTTTCTCTATATGTTGAATTTTGTAATATTAAAAATAAGATTTAAGGCCAGGTGCGGTGGCTCATGCCTGTAATCCCAGTGCTTTGGGAGGCCGAGGCAGGTGGATCACGAAGTCAGAAGATTGAGACCATCCTGGCTTACACGGTGAAAGCCCGTCTCTACTAAAAATACAAAAAAAAAAAAAAATTAGCTGGGCGTGGTGGCGGGCGCCTGTAGTCCCAGCTACTGGGGAGGCTGAGGCAGGAGAATGGCGTGAACCCGGGCGACAGAGCTTGCAGTGAGCGGAGATGGCACCACTGCACTCCAGCTTGGGTGACAGAGCGAGACTCTGTATTTAAAAAAAAAAAAGAGTTAAAAGGGCAGGCCGGGCGTGGAGCTCATGCCTGTAGTCTCAGCACTTTGGAAGGCCGAGGTGGGCGGATCACTTGAGGTCAGGAGTTCCAGACCAGCCTGGCCAACATGGTGAAATCCCTTCTCTACTAAAAATACAAAAATTAGCTGGGGGTGTGGTGGTGCACGCCTGTAATCCCAGCTACTCGGGAGTCTGAGGAAAGAGCATTGCTTGAACCAGGGAGGCGGAGGTTGCAGCGAACCAAGATCGTGCCACTGCACTCCAGCCTGGATGACAGAAGGAGACTCCTCCATCTCATTAAAAAAATAAAAAATAAAGGGCAAACCAGTTTGAGAACAAACTGAAAGAGGTCAAGCATGGTAGCCCCTATTGCCTTGCCTGCCAGGTTCTTGATCTGGGGGATACAGCAGTGCATGGAAGAGCCCAGGCTTTGGCCCTCAGGGCCCTACATTCAAGAGAGGGCATCAGATGACTAGCAAATGAGCAGATCTATACCAAGTGGTGAAGAAGAATAAAGCAGGTTGGGATACAGTGAGTGATGGTAGGGGCATAGTCTTTCAACAGGTACTCAAGCATTCTCTGATAAAATGCTATTTGAGCAGAGATCAAAGAGGAGTAAGGGCAGAAGCTGGAGACCAGTTAGGAGGCCTCTGTAGCACCCGGGTATGGAATGATAGTGGCTCTGTGTACAGGGGATTAGAGAAGGGTCATACTCTGCCCATACTCAGAAGACATAGCTGCCAGGATTTGCTGAAGGAGTGACAGAATGTGAGGTCTATAGAAAGAAAGGGTCTTGGATGAGGCAAGAAGCCTGAGCTTGGCCTGAGCCTCCTTTGCTTCAGAGCCAGTCCATCCAAAATCCAGGTAGCTCGTGAAAGATGAATGAAGCTGCACTTTTTGAGCGCCGGTTACTTTTCAACACACTGTCCCCATCCTTACTCTCGTCTGGATTCACAACAGTCTTTTAATAGCTGAAAAAAAAAAAATGTTATCCCAGACTACATAGATCAGCCATGATCACACCACCATTAAAGGATAAAATGGAGACTAAAACAAACATGTGGCAATTTCCCTGGGTGGTCCTCCTAGAGGATACTGATCCCTTGATAACAGGGGCCACATGTGTCAGCACTGCGCTCTTCACCATGCCCAGCAAAGCACCTGGCATGCTGCAGGCCCTCAACAAATGCTCGCTGAATTAACTCCCCTTGAGGAGAGGCCACGGGTGGCTACATTGTGAGGCTTGAGGACGCAGGCATTAGAATCAGACCGTTCTAATATTTGTCACTACCTCTGCATTCAGTCCTCTGACTTTGAGCAGGCTTTTAAACCTCCTAATCTTCAGTGCGCTCTTGTTTTTTATTAAAAAAAAAAAAAAAGAGAGAGAGAGAAGAAAGAAATGAAGATAATGATACTTAGCCCTCAGAGTTGGTGGAAGGATTAGATGAAATTATATTTGCAAAGCACGAGCTACAGAAGCTGGCACAGATCAAGGAATCCAAAAGTGTAAACTATTATTAAACCAAGGACCTCGAGACTATGCAATCCCTCCTCACTCCTCAGCCAGTACTTCAGTTCCTACCAAACCTGTTAGAAGACCCTGTAGCTTAAAATAGAGCAACTGGGGAAGATCTCTTCCGCTCCACTGCCCTCAGCCCCACCCTGCCTGGCCTCGCTATGTTGGCTGCAGCACACAAGCTGAGTCATGCCAGCTGCCGGCAGGGCAATTTCAAGTCCAAAGGGGCCATGTCCGTCACCCGATCCACAGTACACCCACACCTAGCTTTCTGTCTGCAGAGATAAACGGCAAATGCGGGAGGCCATGTGTCTTTCTGGGTATCTGGGCCATCAACTGTGGAATGGCCATTTTATATGAGCGTTTATCAGCCTTGGTTTGTGTATCAGTGTCGGAGAGACACCTGGATTATACAATGTCAGTCTGCAGACAACAGTAGAGAAGTGTGAATCACTAGATTATTTTTGTAGATAGCTAATTAAGCAATTAATGCTAATCTCTATATCTAGCATAAGAAACCATAAAGGCTGGGGGCAATGGCTCACGCCTGTAATCCCAGCACTTTGGGAGGCCAAGGCAGGAAGATCACTTGAGCCGAGGAGTTCAAGACCAGCCTGGGCAACATAGGGAAACTCTATTTTTTTTTTTTTTTTTTTTGAGATGGAGTCTCACTCTGTCTCACAGGCTGGAGTGCAGTGCAGTGACACCCTCTCGGCTCACTCCAACCTCCACCTCCGGGGTTCAAGTGATTCTCCCGCCTCAGCCTCCTGCGTAGCTGATTACAGGCACACGCCACCATGTCCAGCTAATTATTGTGTTTTTAGTAGAGACAGGGTTTCTCCATGTTGGTCAGGCTGGTATTGAACTCATAACCGCAGGTGATCCGTCCGCCTCGGCCTCCCAGAATACTGAGATTGCAGGCGTGAGCCACCGCACCTGGCCTCCTGTCTCTATTAAAAAAAAAAAAAAAGAAAAGAAAAAAGAAAGAAAGAAAAGAAAAGAAAAAGAAACTGAAATTTTTTCAGTCTTAGTAACTTGTCTGTTCATTTGATGCCCTTCACCTGCTCATTAAAAAGAAACAAAAAAATGAAGAAAAAACACTTCCTGAAAAGTAACCTGCTGAGTCACCCTCCAAAGGCAACTATGGCCTGTGCTCAGGAACTGGCTCACTTTTCCGATTCACATTGCATAACCCCATCCCCAGCACCTCTTGCTTGCCACCCGCTTTCTCTTTGACATTCCCCCTTCCACTTTGGAGGCTCGCTTGGCAGCCTCCTGTTGGCCCTCTCAGTGCATCCCCTTCCAAGCTCCACAGTGACTTCCTCTATGGAGCTGATTCTCCCTGAATGCACAGTGGTATGGGAAGCAAGGGAGAGATGCCCCAGGAGCCAGCTCCCCACCCCAGCGCAGCAGAGGAGTCCAGCAGAAGAAGCCTAAGGGAATGTCTTGAAATGCATACCAGAAGTATATTAAGTCCTAATACTCAGGTTCTAAACAAGCCCTCTCCCCAGGGCAATGGCAGTTTTGATGGGATATGCCGTATTATTTATATAAAGAGTAGAGAGTATCAGAATCTGAATATTAGTGCCAAAAGGGTGGGTGTAGGAATTGTCTGGTGCTGTGGTGCCCAACCCAGCTGCACACCAAGATTACTAGAGGAACTTAAAAAATACCGATGGATAAGCCCTCTCCCAGACCAATTGAATAAGAGTCTCTGGGATTGAGATGGGGCATTTGCAATCTCTGCAGGTGACTCTAATGTGCGGTTAAATATAGGAAATCCAGTCCAGTGGCTCTTAAGTGTTACTGAGTCACAGACTCCTGTGACAAGTACAATAGATTTCATCTGGAAAAAAAAAAAAACAACAACAACTCTTTTATACACAATTTCAGAGACACACTGACACCCTGAGGCTCCCCTATCAGGTCAGACTTTTCTTTGGGCAAATGATGAGTGAGGCCAAGAACAGTTAAGAAACCTCAGCCCTTCGTGGTGGCTCATGCCTGTAATCCCAGCACTTTGGGAGTCCAAGGCGGGTGGATCACAAGGTCAGGAGTTCAAGACCAAGCCCGGCCAAGATTGTGAAACCCCATCTCTACTAAAAACACAAAAAATTAGCCAGGTGAGGGGGCAGATGCCTGTAATCCCAGCTACTTGGGAGGCTGAGGCAGGAGAATCGCTTGAACTCGGAGGGCAGAGGTTGCAGTGAGCAGAGAGCACCACTGCACTCCAGCCTGGGCGACACAGTGAGACTCCGTCTCAAAAAAAAAAAAAAAAGAAAGAAAGAAACTGCAGCTCTAGGCCAGGTATAGTGGCTCACACCTATAATCCCAATACTTTGGGATGTGGAAGTGGGCAGATCTCTTGAGCCCAGGAGTTTGAGACCAGCCTAGGCAACACAGTGAGACCCTATCTCTACAAAATGTTTAAAATTAGCCAGGCATGGTAGTGCATGCCTATAGTTCCACCTACTTGGGAGACTGAGACAGGAGGATCACTTGAGCCCAAGAATTTGAGGCTGCAGTTAGCAGTGATCATGCCACTGCAGTCCAGACCCTGTCTCAAAAAAAAAAAAAAAAAGAAAGAAAAGAGAAAAAAGCCTCAGCCCAGCCAATAAGGCCTGTGAGCTAGCAAAGGCCAGGCCAATATGTTTTCTCCTTTCTCAGTGGTGAGCACTAGTCAGAAACAGTTTTCTCTGACCTAACACAGTACCATAGATATGAGAAAAGCAACGATTACCATCTATCTTATCCAATTCATTTATTGAGCAGATGTCAGGCAAATCCTGTAATAATACTAACATTCATCCATCTACTGAAACCGTCCTTAGTGAAGTTTTACTAATTAATCTTAAACAACTCCTGTTATGGGTTGAATTGTGTCCCCCAAAAGATATGTTGAAGTCCTAACTCCCAGTCCATGTAAATGTGGCCTTATTTGGAAATCAAGTCTGTATATATAATCAAGTTAACATGAGTTCATTAGGATGAGTCGTAATCCAGTATGACTGGTGTCCTTATAAGAAGACGACAAAACGAATGGAAGGCCGAGACACACAGGGGAAATGCCATGTGGCAACAGAGGCAGAGGTTGGAATGATGCATTTACAAGCCAAGGAACACCAAGGATTGCCAGAAACCACCAGATGCTAGGAAGAGGCAAGGAAGGATTCTCCTTTTCAGGCGTCAGAGGGAGCATGGCCCTGCTGATACCTTGATGTTGGACTCTGGACTGCAAAACTGTGTGAAAGAAAAAATTCTTGCTGCTTTAACCCACCCAGTCTGTGGTACTTTGTACAGTTACCTTAGCAAATGATAGACCTTGGGCCAGGCGCAGTGGCTCACACCTGTAATCCCAACACTTTGGGAGGCCGAGGCAGGAGGATCACGAAGTCAGGAGATCGAGACCAGCCTGACCAACATAGTAAAACCCTGTCTCTCCTAAAAATACAAAAATTAGCCGGGCGTGGTGGCACGTGCCTGTAATCCCAGCTACTCAGGAGGCTGAGGCAGGAGAATCGCTTGAATCCGGGAGGTGGAGGTTGCAGTGAGCCGAGATCACGCCACTGCACTCCAGCCTGGGCAACAGAGGGAGACTCTACCTCAAAAAAAAAAAAAAAAGGCAAATGATAGACCTATTAATTGTTCCAAGCAAGCTGGGACACCTAAGCCACAGAAGAGAGCTGCTAGGAATCCGCACCCCAGCCTTCCTGCCTGGCTTGGTAAAAGAGATTTCCTTGATGGAACCTCTAAAACTGTGCCCCTGCTCTGCTTTTTAAAAAGATTCCACTTGAATATTTTGTGCCCTCTTAGTTTTGCTCATGGCACTTTCTGTATTTACTTTGGGTACTTGTAACTATCTCCAATGTCCATCTTACCCACTGGACTATAACTTCCCTAGGGGAAGGAAAAATGTCAAGTCTTGTTCATGGCCCATACCTAGCTCAGTGCCCGGTAAATAAAGAATTGAGTGAATGAATGAATGTGAAAGTGACATTCAATCTTTATCCTGATGGATTTCTCTACTGCATCTGAACACCTCTCATCCTTTGACTTGAATGATGGGATCTTTCTATGTTTCCCAGACTGGCCTCAAACTCCTGGGCTGAAGCTTTCCTCTTTCCTTGACTTTTCAAAGTTCTGGGATTATAGGTGTGAGACACTGTGACTGGCCAATATTTTCTCTTGGCATTCATTTCTGATTGTTCCTTCTTATTCTTTCAGGCCTCTCTTTCTCTGTACATTCTTTACATACTTCTATTCCCCAGATTCATTTTCATTTCATTCTCTCTTCAACTCTTCTAGTTGTACCCACCACTGATATTTATATGACTCACAAACTTGGGGCTAAGATCTTTCCTGAACTTCATAGATATATATCCACACTGTCTGAAAGATGTTTCTCCCTAAGTATCCCCAGACGTAACAAATAAAATTCAACCCACTTTACCTTTTTTAATATCTCAAGCCCATTTCCTCTTCTCCTACCCTAAAAGACTGCCAACACTGAGGTCTTCATGGCTTCTCACATTCTAGATGTATCCCTCTCAAATCTGTCCTCTATCCAGGCACCAGATCGAGGTATCTAAAATTTCAACTTTCCATTTACTCCTTCTTATACTAGCCCAATCAATTTACAAGATAAAGTCCAAGCCCCTTCATATGACAAACCACACCCTGCTTAACTCTCCAGGCTTGAATCCTTCATCTCCTACTTTAAACTTTAAAACCCAGCAGCACGAAAGTGTCTCCTATTCATGTTGCCATATGTGTTCTCTTCATCATGCATTTGCCTGAGCAAGATGTCTTGAGTTAACGTCTTATTCTTTAAGACTCATTGTGGTGGTGGACAGCCTTTAATAACGGATCCTTGGCCAGGCACAGTGGCTCACACCTGTAATCCCAGAACTTTGAAAGGCCAAGGAAGGAAGAAAGCTTGAGGCCAGTAGTTTGAGACCAGCCTGGGAAACAGAGAGAGATCCCATCTCTACCAAAAATTTAAAAAAATATTAGCAGGGAGTAGTGGCATGCACAAGTGGTCCCAGCTCCATGGGAGACTGAGGTAGGAGCATCACTTGAGCCCAGGAAGTCAAGGCTGCAGTGAGCCATGATCAAAACACTGCACTCCAGTTTGGGTAACAGAGTGAGACCTTAGGTCAGAAAAATGAATAAATAAGCATAAAATTTTAAAAACTTAGCCAGGCATGGTGGCACACATCTGTGGTCCCTGCTACTTAGGAGGCTGAGGTGAGAGGATCCTTGAGCCCAGGAGGTCAACACTACAGTGAGCTATGATTGTGCCACTAAACTCCAACCTGGGTGAAAAAGCAAAACCCTGCCAAAAAGAAAAAAATAAAAAACTCAAGAATCCCCAACTCCTACTTTTCACATCTTGTGTGATCCCTTTTCCCCAAGTATAGGTCTGACCTGGTGACTTATTTCTAGGAAATAGAATATAATGAAAGGGACGAGAGGTCACTTCCATGATTAGATTATACATGACGGTGACTTCCATCTTGTTTGCACTTTCTCTCTCTGGTTCTCCTCAAATGTTTCTTTTGAGGAAGCAGGCTGGAGAGGCCTAGGTGGCAAAAAATAGAGGATGGCCTCTTGACAACTGCCAGTTAGGAACTGAGGCCTTCAGGCAACAACAGTGTCAAAATCAAGTCCTTCCAACAACCACAAGAGAGCTTAGAATGAATCCTTCTCCATTGGAGCCTTCAGTTGAGACCACAGCCCTAGCCAATAACTTGATTGCAGCTTTGTCAGAGACTCTGAAGGAGAAGATCCAGCTAATCCATGCTCAGAATCTTGATCCACAGAAACTAGGAGACAATAAGTGCATGCTGTTTTAAGCTGCTAAATTTCTGAGTAATTTATTACAGTAATATGTAACTAAAACAATCATTTCAGGCAACCTCTATTCCATGAAGACTTCAATCCCTCCTGCCAGGCTCACACACACATACACACATTTTGTGAGCCTCTTCAGAGCTTCCACAGTGCTTTCTACTCACCTCCTAGCACTGTATTAAAGGTTTAATTATAATTAAGCCTTTAATTAATTTTTGAATTGTTGTTCCCAATAGACTTTGAGATATTTGAGGCTGTAGTATGTCCTCCTGGTTGTTCTATCTCAGTATCTCTATGTCAAATAGTTCTTGGCACATCTGGTCAAAAATTATTTTATGGATGAATGAATGAATGAGTGAACAAATGAATAATAGTCATTTTGCTAAGTGAAGCAGGGGGAAAAATAAATTAGATCTATGTTATAACTACAGGAACATATAATCAAGTTGAAGAGGCAGACAAAACCTGTTATGCCTATAATTTCATGTGCTATATTGTATTGCACAAGTCTTTGTTTTCACATGGGAAAAGAGGGGTATTTTTCTGACAAATTAATAAATGTGTGTTTGTTGAAGAGAGAACATGTGGGAACCTCCTACTAAAAAAGTAACCTTCGTGAAATCAAAGAATTTCGTAATATAACCACCCATTTTTCCCTGCCAGGTCCCCAACACTTGTCCATAAGGAATCAACAATGAAGTAATGATCTGGAAAAGAAAAATGTGCTATGGGAATCTAAAAGATAGAATGTCCTTTCTGTTCTGAACAATCTGAAAAGAATTCTCAGAGGAAATGGATTTTGACATGGACCTTGAAGGATGACAGAGCTTTGAGCAGTAAAAATAAGAAAAGAAAGAAATCCAGAGTTGATGAAGAGCATAAACAAATCCTTAAAAGGGAAGCAGAGAGACAGAGCTTGGGAGAGGGGAAGAGAAGCCAGATGAAAGATGAAAATTGGAAATCAATTAACTTAAAGAGGGCACATGAGGTCATTACTCTTAGATAACATGGTTGAAAGATGAACCTTGTGAAACTTAAGGAACAAAAGGGAAGAGGAACTTGCTAAGTAGAGTTAAGAGGGCTCGAGGTGCATGGAGACATGCCAATCACTTTACATGAGTTTGAAGGAGGAGATGACTCTCAGAGGTTTAGCGTGATGCAATGTAAAAAGAGGCCTTTGGATGTGGCAATTAGACAGCTAGTGACCTTTAGGAAAACAGTAACTGTGGAAAAAAAAATGGAGATGGAAGACAGATTACAACATGGCAAAAGTACAGTATATTTGAGGAAGTCAACAAAGCAACTAGTTTTTGGAAAAGCAGTCCCAATAATAACTTGGTAGACCTGCTCATTAATTAAGTCACTAGTGATTTTGACAATAAAATAACTTATCTGATTGTGAAATAAACACCTTTCTTTACTTGAAATAAAAAGTAACTGATATTACCTGACTTTTTTTTCTTATGTTGAGACAGGCTTGCTCTATGGCCCAGGCTAAAGTGTGGTGGCATGTTCTTAGCTCACTGTAGCCTAGACCTACTGGACTCTGGCCATCCTCCAGCCTCATCCCACCAAGCAGCTGGGGCTACAGGCACACTCCACTATGCCAGCTAATTATTTTTAATTTTTATTTTTTGTAGAGACAAGGTTTCCTCGTGTTGCCCAAGCTGGTCTTAAACTCCTGGGCTCTAGCGATCCCCCGACCTTGGCCTCTGAAAGTGCTGGAACTGCAGCAGTGAGTCACTGCACCCAGCCATTTTTTCTTTTTTCTAGTGAATACTTTCTTGGCTTATAACTTTAAGTTCTGAACTATTTGCAGATATTTCATCTGGTTGTGTTCATCTGTCTTCTCAACTGTAAAGTCCATAAATCAGGAGGAATGTCTTTATCTCTTCACTCATTTTGTACTTAATAATTCCAACAGCTATGATAACATTTGGCTTTTGTAAACTCTCTGTAATCCTACAAAGTATTTTTTTTTCAGCCATTTACTGGTGGCTTATGAACAGTCATGCCCTGGGCTGAGAGTTTTGACTCCATGGTATCTTTTAATCCTCTAGTGATACTTGTGATAGGCAGGGAATAATGATTATATCCTTCTCAAAACTGAGTCAAAAGTGGTGAAAAAAAGTAAGTGGGGGCCGGGTGTGGTGGCTTATGCTTGTATCCCAACACTGTGGGAGGCCGAAATGGGCGGAGGTCAGGAGTTTGAGACCAGCTTGGCCAACATGGTGAAACCCCATCTCTACTTAAAATACAAAAATTAGCTGGGTGTGCCGGCACACACCTGTAATCCCAGTTACTAGAGAAGCAGAGGCAGGAGAATCCCTTGAACCCAAGAGTCTAGAGGTTACAGTGAGCTGAGATTGTGCCACTGCACTCCATCCTGGGTAACAGAGCAAGACCTTGTCTCAAAAAAAAAAAAAAAAAAAGTTAGTAGGATATAGCTACTTAGATGTAGATTCTTAGGGTTAAATCTACTAACATTTCACATGGAATCACATTACAACCTTACAAGGGTGACTCGCCTGATTTGCCTGGAAATGAGAGCATTTCCAGGACATGGTACTTTCAGTTTTATTTTATTTATTTATATTTGTATTTATTTATTTTATTTTATGAGATGAAATCTCCCTCTGTCTCCCAGGCTGGAGTACAGTGGCACGATCTCGGCTCACTGCAACCTCCACCTCCCGGGTTCAAGCAATTCTCCTTCCTCAGCCTCCCGAGTAGCTGGGACCACAGGGGCAGCACCACATGCCTGGCTAATTTTTGTATTTTCAGTAGAGACAGGGTTTCACCATGTTGGCCAGGCTGGTCTCCAACTCCCGACCTCAGGTGATCCACCCACCTCAGTCTCCCAAAGTTTTGGGATTACAGACGTGAGCCACAACACCCAGCCTGTTTTTATTTATTTTATTTATTTTTGAGACAGAATTTCGCGCTGTCACCCAGGCTGAAGTACAGTGGCTCGGTCTCTGCTCACTGCAACCTCTGCCTCCCTGGTTCAATCAATTCTGGTGCCTCAGCCTCCCAAGTAGCTGGGATTACAGGCACGTGCCACCATGCCTGGCTAATTTTTGGATTTTTAGTAGAGACAGAGTTTCACCACGTTGCCCAGGCTGGTGGTGAACTCCTGGGCTCTAGTGATCCTCCTGCCTTGGCCTTCCAAAATGCTGGGATTTCAGGTATTAGCCACAGGCATCTGGCCAAGGGACTTTCAGTTTTAAAAGCGGGACAGTCAGAGGCAAGCCGGTACCAAACAAATTTCCATATTCATTAAGGATGAAACAATAAAATGCTTTCATAAAGAAAAGGGCCAATATCTGTGGCCTCCCACAATATTTTTAAAGAAAAAATTTCAGGGTAAGTGTAAGATAACTTGGGTTGAAACTTACAGGAAAGTGTGTTTTAAGCAAGTATACATACTTTTTAAGTTAGCCAACTTATTCTAAAAATAGTATGGTTGGTAAGTAACACACTGACGCCTTGTTACTGCCCTTTGTCCTTGTTTACGTTAATTTAAAGTTCAGAAAAAAAGTCTAGATTTATCACCCAGACTAGGTGCTTTCCAAGACTCCGGGAAAGGTCTCTGAATAGCAGGGTAGCTCAGGAGTCATTGATAAGTTATTAGCCTGACTTCCTTCTATTCCTCTATAATGACATTTTGAAAGTCTTGACTTTCTAGTTCTCAGAAACCTGTTCATTTTAATATAACATCAGTAAAGATTTTGAAAGGGCTGAAGGAGCTGTTTTCTCACTTCAGTGGCCAGCGCTGTATTGTGTCATTTTTGTTCAGATAGGAAAAGGGGAGTGTTTTCCTGATGAATCAATAAATGCGTATTTCTTGAAGACAGCATTTGGGAATCTCTTACTACAAATGCAGGCTTTCTAAAACCAGAGGATTTCACAATATAACCACCCGTTGATTTCTGACGGGTTCCCAACACTTGTCCAAAATGAATCATCACAAATATACACTGGTTAGTCTAGATGTTCTCTGTTGTTTGATTTTTTTTAAAGTAGTGGCAGCCATTTAATCTTCCTTCCTGACTTCTGCCTAGACTTGCTGAAATAGGGTGGATACTGCAGGGGAGCCGAAAAAACACACCCGTTGCTGTTTTGACAGGCTTCTTTTAATACCTTTCTTTCCATTTACAAATAGCTCCTGCAGGTCCGTCTCAGTAGGTGCTGTTTTGGCTTAAGTTGGTAAAAAGCGAGCCCATGAATGCTGTTTCTTTCAGAATTAATCCTGTTCTCCTCCACCACAAAATCCCTCCGGGAGTGAGATGCCACCTGACTGTGCCTGACTGGCTTGCTCTACCTACCTTCTTAGATTAACGTGAGACAGTTTATAGGGTTAGTCTCATTTATTGCTGCAGATTGGAAAGCCCCTATACCAGATGAGTGCAAATAGGGGCTGCAATGATCAGTCTTTTTTTTTGCCTATCAGCTGGCTTAATCATCAGCCTTCCTCGGAACACCCCGAGGTGTAAACCTTGGTTGTAATTAATGAGACTCAGGATGGAAAACAAACTAGCGTTGCTCTGGGATGGGGATCCTGCCTCCAGCCCCATGCTGGGAGGCAGTCGCGTTGTGGTAGGAAGATAAAAGAATTTTGAGGTCAGAAAGACACAAGTTCAGGCCGGGCGAGGTGGCTCACACCTGTAATCCCAGCACTTTGGAAGGCCGAGGAGAGCGGATCACTTGAGGTCAGGAGTTCAAGACCAGCCTGGCCAACATGGCAAAACCCTGTCTCTACTAAAAATGCAAAAATAGCCAGGCGTGATGGTGTGAGCCTAAAATCCCAGCTACTCAGGAGGCTGAGGCACGAGAATCGCTTGAACCAAGGAGATGGAGGCTGCAATGAGCTGAGATTGCACCACTGCACTCCAGCCTGGGCAATAGAGCTAGATTGTCTCAAAAAAGAAAAAAAAAAGAAAAAAGAAAGAAAAGCCCAAGTTCAAATCCTGTGACTTCTCCTCATTTGCCAATCGACTACTTTGGGACTTTGAGGACACTGCTGATTCTCTGAGACTGCTTCCTAGAATGAAAAAGATAATCATACCTTCCGAATAGGAGTGTCTGAGCACCACATGGATTAATAAAGTTATGTTTCTAAAGTATTTGGCACATGATGGGTTTGTCAGTGAGTAGTATTTATCTAGTGGAAGTTTTGTTCTATTAGTATATACTCATATGTGTATATACGTACATACATGTATATATAAGTATATATGAGTCATGTGAGTATAGTGTTAACGTAGCAGTGTTGCACCCCTGTGAATGGGTGCAACTGACTCCATAAAGCCAAAAACAAAGGCAGCTGGGGTTTGACCTGTGTTTTCCAAATTAACACTTTTTTTTTGTCTTATCTCAGAGAGAGCATTTCAAGATTCCCTTTTGAAAAATTACTGTACCGAAATCTAGCCTTACCCCAGTCAAAAATAACTAGACCGGAACTTTCTTTCTACTTCTTGAAATGTATGTAAATCAGGACCTGAATTTTTATATGAATACATGCAAGGGGCTTTGGACAATTCAATAGTGCTTGTGAAAGCTGTTGTATACCAGGTGAAGAAAAAAAACGGTTTACCATTACTAAGAGTTTATAAATTAAAAGCAGATGACCTCATCAAGGGAAAAACTGCCACTTCCCCTCCAGCTCCACCACTGCTTTCCTTTGAAAGGTTTCATTTGAAACGTTTCAAACGTCTTTCCTTTGAAAGGTTTCATTTCAGTCTAACAACCTTAATTGGGTAAGATCTTCCATAGCTTTGTAGGAAAGCTAACCTCTAACCCTCCCTCCATCTTGTCGGGAAAGTTAACTCACACTTACTGGACACTGACTGTGAACCAGGCACTATATTCATCTCATCTCATTTGATTTTCAATGATGCTTTGAAATAGATATATTTTAGACCAGTTTATAAGAAAACAGAGATCAAATATTTATCCAGAGTTGCACAAAGTGGCGAAATGACAATTCTGAAGCCGGAGGCAATGACAATGACAATTGTGGGAGAGGGACATAGTCGTTTTGAAAATGGCTGAGTAAAGATGTGAATTTGGAAATGGGCAAATGTCATAGGCTCTGCTAGAGATCATAGTGAGAGAGCATGAGAAGAACAATAGAGGCATTTTCCTAAAACACAAGAAATATCAAGGAGTTATTTGCACATTCTATGTTGTTCTATTCTATCTTATTGCACAGTGTAAATCCAGGCTGAGGCTTCTCGCACTGAGCAATGTCTAATGGCAGACAGCATAGATTACATGGACTGTATCAGGGCGGGGGGTGGTTGGGAGGTGCCCAGAGCATGTGGTTAATTACTTGATAAATTAAAGAATCCAAAATCCCCATCTATAACTCTTACCAACTCTCCTGTTTCTCTGGTGATTTGAAGAATGGTATATTTGGAAGAAAACCATAAGGGAATAAATCGTGAGCATGAATGTTTCACCCTGAATTGGCTAAACAGATTTCTGAAAGTTTTTAGAAGAGAGACTAAAGTTAGTGCCTGGGCGGTATTGACAAATGTTTTGGTCTTTAACCATGAACTATTACTTGAGAAAATTCACGTGATGACACCGCAGGGTATGTCTATCAAGTGACCCTATCTACTTTCAGCTCCACATAAGAAGGAATTCTGGCAGTGATACCATCACTGGGAAAGCTTGCATGCATAGCAAACTCTCCTTTCTAAGAAAATACAAGTCCAAGAGGTTCCCACTCAACCTCCTCTAAGATTTAGAATCAATGTTTGGGGGAAGAATCCAGAAAACAGAAATTTGGGGGGGGCGTCTTTTAAAATCCCACTCCCCTGCTTCTTTTTGCAAACCCTTAACTTTCCTCTTAGTGTCTGAAATGAGCTCAGGAGTGGGGGCCAACAGACTTGCAACTATGGTGGGAGACCTTCAGACTCCTTTGCCATCCCATTTTATGATTCAAACTTCAGGGGACCTTAAAGATGATCTAAGTCTCAATTTCAGAGATTAACTGTGGCTCAGAGAGGTTGTCTTGCCCAAGGTCACACAGCTCATTCATGATTTTGCCTTGAAAGTCCAACTTCAAGATTCTAAAGTGGGATACTCCTTGTACCGCAGCACTTCCAGTCACTATTCTATTTTTAAGGTGTTTGTTCTCTTCCTGATGGATCGTCCCCTTTGACGATTGACAATGAGATTTACAGGATTTTTGACCCTTTAGGTGGTTTCTGCTCCGTGATTGAGAGGAAGTGGGGCAGGGAGGAGTTTGTAGAGTTATTGCAATGGATTCCAAAACCCAAATCACAGCACACAGTTCTTTAAAGTGAAGAACAACTTATTCACGGATAGATACATTTTCTTTTATAATATAAATGCAAATTTAAAAGCTAGCAGTTTTTGTCAGTCAACAGATATAATTAGAATTGCCTGAACATCTTGGACATTTTTTAACATTAAAATATGGTTCTCAAAAAATATATAGCTCTAATATCTGAAGATTGTGAATCTGTGCCTAAGCCTTCATGTGCTACTCTTTATATAAAAGAAGAGCCTGAGGTACACTTTTTTCCCTTGTTTTCTAGTGGTGGCGAGAACTAATAAGGTGCACTTTTAGCAAAACAATTCTGGCTATGCGAACAGGCTCAGAGACAGGAGTTACTCTTTCAGTGATTCTCAAATCAAATCATGTAGTTTGTCCCCACTCTTTCTGAAGCCAAGCTCCCACCTCCACCCCACTTTCCCAGACAAAAGCCTCTCCCTCCAGATTGTTATGTATCTTGCCCATAACCCTGCATCCTTCAGCTCTCTGGTTCTTCTTTTCCTCTAGTAACTCCTCCTTCTTCCCTCACGTTTCCCATGTTAGGAAGGCAATTTACATTCTAAGGTGTCAGCTGACTCTTTCCCTTGGCAGAGGTGGGGTGAAGATGTGGCTACCAGATTGAAGCTAAAAACTAGGGGTATCTTTTAGTTCTCACACTCAGGAAGGCCATTGAGTTACACCTACTTTTGCACATGACTAACCTCAGATGAAGCAATCTTTGCTACTCTACGGCTGGAAGCAGAGGAAGAAGCGTGAGGTCGCCAAAAAGGAAACTGCACTGCAGCTCCTCTTGCCAGACAGACCCAGGAGCAGTCAAGGATGCCAGCTCACAAAACACCTCTAATTAGATCATGAATCTGTATAGGCTGTAATCCCAGCACTTTGGGAGGCGGAGGCGGGCAGATGACTTGAGGCCAGGAGTTCAAGACCAGCCTGGCCAACATGGTGAAATCCCCGTCTCTACTAAAAACACAAAAATTACCCAGTGTGGTGGCGTGTGGGGGAGGCTTTAGCACGAGAATCACTTAGACCCAGGAGGCAGAGGTTGCAGTGAGCCAAAATTGTGCCAATGCACTCCAGCCTGGGCGACAGAGCAAGACTCTGTCTCAGAAAAAAAAAAAAAAAAAGGACCTATGTTGGGCATTCATTTCCTATTTTTCACTATTTCCCCTCCCAATTAAAGTGTAAGTCCCTTGAGAGCAGAAATCATGCAAACTCCCCTATATTTTCTACTCCAACTACTGGGAGGAGACAGTGTGGTCAGAAGGTCAGAGGATGCCTGCTGATGGAAATCAGTTAAAATACTTTGGCTTGATAATGAACACTTAGTAATTAGTAGCTTACAAGATGAAGACAAAATTAACACACAGAAAAGAACAGTGAAAACTTTTAATAGTTTACTGCCACAGTATCAACTTTTATATGTGTATATATGTTTAAATACAAATTAGACCATAAATACCAGATGGTAAAATAGCTGCCTCTAGGCTGAAAAAAAAAAAACTCTCTACCACTAAATAAACAATCTTAAGTAATACTGAAGAAAACAGATGTGAGGTAATTTTCCATCTAAAGTGACTACAACCTACATTAAGACATTTTAACTAAAAATTCAAGTAGTTATAAGACTCTTGTAACTCAAAAATGTAACTTTAATACACATTTTCAAACTAAAGAAAAATACTTTAATTATAAATAGGCAAAATAAATAAAATTATTCCTGCTGAAATAAAATCAAGACATTATTTATTTGAGGACTGTATATAGCCCAGATAAAAAAATGAAACTTACTTGAGACCCTACTAAGAAGCTATATAATACTCTAATACAAATTATCTATACAGATACCCATATAAGTATGTAAGTATGTGTATACATATATATTCACCAATGCATATATGGAACTTTCATTCTAGATGAGAACTGTTCCTTTTTTTAAGAAAAGTATATTCCAATTATGAAAATATTCTTAATTTACATTAAGAGATCACTTTTTGTAGGATGCACACTAACTAATGTGACAAGGAGCATTTTCCGAATCTTTAGAAACTTCTTTAGAAACATTCATTTCTTATCAAGTTACTTCTGAATATTTGTTTTACTAAGTTTCCAAAACATCAATTAAAAATCAACTTCTTTTTTCTTTTTATTATCCCTGGTTATACAAGATCCTCATGTTCTTTTATTATATTGAATGTTCAGTCTACTGATTTACTGGCCCCAAGTAACCCTCCTATACTTTATCCAATTTTTTCAAAGTTATTTTCCAGTTTTCCATAGTTTCTAGTAATGCCCAACAGGAACACATTGAATGAAAGATCATCTGAACAGAAGCAATACAATTTGAGTCAAAAGAAACAAATGATTTTACGTTGTGTAGTGACCGAAGAAATCAACACTAAGTATAACATTTCAGTGTTCTCAGAATGAGTTTTTTCATTATAACAAGGTAATATGTATAAACCGAATCATATACAATGTGCTGAGTTGGCACTGAAAAGCAAAACACCAAAAACAGCAACAACAATGCACTGAACTGTTTCTCCCCAGCCGCCCAGTCTAATCACGGGTCATCTCCCTTCACAGTAGGCCAGCGGTAATCTTCGGCAAAAACACTAGAACAATTCTCTAAGTAAAAAAGAAATGTGTCAATAATTACTTCTTTATTTTCAAGGGTCTTCCATTCTTGCTTTAAAATAAACAAAGTGGTTTTATAATGTTCTCTCATCCCAAAGAATGATAATCTGGGAAATCTTGAACAGAAATTCACTTTGATGTATTCCATCTTCCGTTTCCAAGGGCACCCATGAATGCACCTTCACATTCCTCCCAATTACAATGCAGTCTTTCTTCAAATTGATGAAACGTGCACCTCCTGAGAAAACTCTTTTGAAGGAGTCCCCTCATGCAAGTTTTTGATGCAGTCAGGTTCCTGAGCAGAAGAGTTTGGATATCAGATTCAGAAGTTTCTGCCGGAAGTTCAGTTTGTCTCCAAATCTCCTGAGTTGAGTAGCACACTCGACTTCCAGCTCTGAGAAGGAAAGCAAAACATGGACATGAACATTGATGATATTACAGACTGTAACCAGCAAGACCTAATATGCCCACACTAGTGACAAATTGAGTATCCCAGGAAGCATTTCTCTTAACTTTGGCTTTATGTGCACCTGTTTTCCAAATGTGACACACACACACACTTACACACATTGTGACTCACCGAAAGCAATCGTTAAGGTAAGAATAAAGACATTTACTTTGAGTTTTTAAAAAACGCATCCTGGATGAGGCAAGTGTTACCTTACTTTCAAATATGTCAAATACCACAAAGAGTAGCATTATCATTCTTTGGGATGTGAGAACATTGTAAAACCACTTTGTTTATTTTAAAAGCAATGCTACAAAGAGTAGCATAAGTCACCAGCCTTAGATGATGTCATCTTTTTCTCTTCATTTAAGGTTGGCTGGGAAACAGAAGTCAAGTTCCATGTGGCTTTCAAGTAGGATTTGATTTTCAAATGGCAATAATTTACAGCTTAGGTTATACTCTCATTACATAGGCAAATCTAGAGGTATTCTTTTTCTCGTTAAAAAACGCTGATATTTTCTCATAAAAGACTCATAAAATCTTATCCTAAAATTAAGTCCGCATTCTCTAAAATAATTTAAACATTTCTATTTTAATGTAAACCCACTTCTTCCTATAACCCCATTATGTACCAATCCATTGCCTTTATGGAAATGAGAGGAGCAGAAAATAAGCAATGTTTAATTCACATGTTTACTACTTTTTGGAATTGAGTTATTCTAACTGAATATTAAGAAAAATAATGCTTATAATTTCCAAGTACACTTTTTTTCAGTAAGTGCAGTTAACACTATACTGACTATAATATCATATCTATACTGACTATAATTTCAATTTTCTTGAATATTTCAAAGAGCAGCTTGAGGTCTTTCGGGTACACTTCATGATTACAAACATTAAAAATCATGATTACAAATTAAAATCTGGTCTATTTTATAAATCGACCCTGAAAATACCGTATTTAGGCTCAAAATAAATCAAAGCTGTCAATATATAGTAAAGCAAAATCTTAAACCTATATTTCAACCAATTTCTCTCTACAAGAAGTGAGTGAAATCTTTCCTAACTCCTACACCAAGAGACCTAATAAATCCCTTAAGATGTTATTCTTTATGGGCTACAAGATCAAACATATTGGGAAGTATTTACATAGACATGTTGTCTACAGAGATTGAGATATATTAATATACAGTTCTAAAAGAAAAACCAAATACCATTCAGCATCCGACACTGGAAGCCCTGAATTCTAAGTGGAAAAGTTATCCCTTTCACCAAAAATGTAGAAAACAAGGCAGAAAATACTTCCCGGTCATTTCCTTAATTTTTTAAAAATTGCATTACACACCTATAAATGTATTAGTATCAATCAAATCAAGTTTAAGAGGGACTTTGTGCTGCTTCCTGTTCTTGGGAATTAAGTCGGACCAGAAAGTGCTATGCATAGGTAAGATCCCTCAGAAAGAAACAAGGTCAGAATCCTAAGACATCACAAAAGGTAGACAAAGCTTTTTCCATCCCACACAAGCGCCAGAGACAGCAGCCTGTTACCAACTTAGGCATGGTCACATTTGCAATGCACCACTTCCTTCGCACGCCCCAGGAGCTCTATAAAATGAAAGTAACTTAAAAGGTGGGGGGGGGGGGGCGTATAATCGTCTGATGCAACAGCAGTATGGCCCACACAGACTTCGGGCTCTGGGCAGTGACTGGGTTCTCTGTTTAGATTTAGAAAAAGCATGGGGCCGGGGCGCTGGCCTGAAAAGTTACGATGGAGCTGTATGTATCGGGGTGGGGAGTGCGAATGAATGAATGAATGAAAAAAAGGAGCGGACTAACTCCTATTCTCCTATCCCCACCTCCCACAATATCGATTATTTAAATGTTACAAGATTTTCTAGGGTCCTGAACACAGGGGCCCTTGTGGGGCCGTCTCTGGAAGCGCTGGGAGTCCAGGCGGTCCCCGGGGCTCTCTCCTGCCCCTTCTGCCGCGACAATGACTTTCTCCTAGAGACAGCCGCCTACACTTGCACTTGTTCCTCGTGCCCCCGGGGAAGGGCAAGTGGCCAGGAGGAAAGAGAGGAGGAAAGGAGCTTTTTGCCCCTGGTGAAACGCAGCTGCATCCCAATCCCAAATCCGGCTTGGTCCCTCGCCGTACCCGCCGGTCCTGGGGAAAAACCCCGAAGAACTTTCTGGAGGCGCCCCTAAGGCTCGCGCCAGGGCACAGACCTGGCCCGACCTTGACCCCCGTGCAGTCTGTGCTTGACCCCCGACGAGCTGAGCCCGCCCCAGCCGAGACCTCGACCCCGGCCCCGACCCCGCCCGGCCTGGGTCTTCGCTGGCCCCAGCGGGTCGGTACCTGCTGGAGCCCGCGCGGGGCTCGGTTGAGCGTTCTTGCGCGCCTTCTTCCCAGGCATCTCCGCCGGTGCCGCCGCCCACTCAGCTACAGAGCCCGGGAACCTCAGCCTCCAACTGGAGCACCTCGGACAGCTGCAGGACGCGAGCTGAACACGAACAGTCCCGCAGGCAGGGATGCTGGGATCGGGTGTCCGGACGCGCGGAGATGCCAACTACACACGGTGAGTGCCCGGGAAACTCTGAGGTCCCCGCGCCAGAGACCACGCATTTGTCCAGTGAGAACTTCCCTGGTGACGTAGGGAAACTAGACGCCCGGCCCGCCCCTGTCCCCGCCCCTGTCCCCGCCCCGCAGACGGCGTTATGGGAGCGGACGTGGGACCCAGGCGGGCGGGGAAGTACCCCGCTGAGCGCGACCTGCCCGGACACGCTCCCGACCCGCGGCGGCGCCGACCCGCGGCGGGGGGCGCAGAGCGCTCGGCCCCGAAATTACTTCCTTACAAAACGAGGTGGGAGGAGAAGGGGGTCGGCTTTGACCATCTGCAAACGCTGGACGTCGTCAGCGGCAGTGGTGGCGGGAGCTGGGAGTGGCGGGAGCTGGGAGTGGCGGGAGGGGAAGGGTTTAACCAGGAGGAAAGTTGTGGGTGGGGAGAGACCAGAGGCCTTGGCAATTAGAGACTTGGGTAAACAAGCCCAGAAAAGAGATTGGAAAAGGAAACTTTTCGAACTTGAAGAGTATGGGCAGTAACAGGGAAGGGAAATGAGAAGAACCTTAATCACCGCAGAGGAGATGCCAGAGGCCCTGTGAGAAAGCTCCGGGTCCCAGGAAGTCACTGCAAACAGAAGCCCTGGTGCCAGCCAGAAAGAACATCGTGTTTGAGTTGGGAAGGGATTTGTGTGTGTCCTTCCAGATAGGTCGATATCGCCCATTGTGGATGTTTAGCAAAAACGAGTGGATCGTTATCATATGGAAAACGTTCAAATCTTTTGTGGGAGGGCTGAGCTACCTGGGAACGTGAAATTATTTGCATAATGTTTGGCGAGGCCATGAGTAATTCTACTATTATGAAAAGGAGTAATTAGGATTGGTTAACGGTTACTGAGAGCCGCTTCATGCTAAGGACTTTGACATGCATTTTCTCATTCCGTCCTCAGAACAACCGTTGCTACTTTACAGGTGCAGAAACTGAGGTTTGTAGAAAATTGCCCAAGTTCACTTAGGCAGAGAGCACTGCCCTGATTCCGAACCAGGCAGGCCCACAGAGAGCAAGAGCTCTTACCCACTGTAGCCTTCCCAGCAATCAGTTTCTTAGAAAATGTGTGTTTTCGCCGAACGCGGTGGCTCACGCCTGTAATCCCAGCTCTTTGGGAGGCCGAGGCGGGTGGTTCGTTTGAGGCCAGGAGTTCGAGACCAGCCTTGCCAATATGGTGAAACCCCGTCTCTACTGAAATACAAAAGATTAGCCGGCCTTGGTGGTGCACGCCTGTCCTCCCAGTTGCTTGGGCGGCTGAGGCACGAGAATCGCTTGAACCTGGGAGGCGGAGGTTGCAGTGAGCCGAGATCGCGCCACTGCATTCCAGCCTGGGTGACGGAATAAGACTCTGTCTCAAAAAAGAAAAAGAAAAAGAAAAAAAAAGCGTGTTTTCATATTAGCTGTGCTGTTTAATGAAAAGATTGCAAATTCGTTGCATGGGCTCCCTAGAAGTGCTTAGTTTGGTTTACAGTATTGGCCTTCAAAATGTATTGTAAAAATTTGAATTGATTACCAACATTTTAAACATTGAGGGATTGCATGAAAAACCCAGATTCCAGCATCTCTTGGAAAACCAGAAGCTCTGACAACGTGGGATCCATTTTCCAAAAGTGCAAACTAGGTTTGAAGTGCGGTCGAAGCCACACCCTTTGGAGGAACCTAGGGTGCTCCTGTTCACCACACTCCCCGCTGTTTGCTTTTCCCATTTACATTATCTGGCCTCAGTAGGCATTTGAGGTTGTTTATTTATCTTAAATCATTCAGTCAACACAAACCAGCAAATATTTATTTATGGCTTGGTCCTGCTGAAGGTATGGACAACAATATAAGCATGGAACAAAACTGCTCTTGAGTTTAAACAACATAGTTTCCAGGCTGATGTTGGCTGTTTTTGAGTGGGGTATATACAAACGAGTAAAAGTGGACAGAATTTAGGAATCATCACAAGACGCAGGAAGCACACTGGAGATGCTGCCTTGAAATCTATTATCCCCAAGTGGTAATTCAAAACCACTCCAGGCTCATTTTGACTTACCTAATACAGAAGGAACACCGTTAACTTTTTGGTTGCATAAATTATTAAATTTCTGTCGTTCAAATACGCACCCTGCAATGCAGAGAATATACTCAACAACCACCAAAAAAAAAAAAAGTGAATCATAACATTGTTTACCTACAAAAGGTATGTTAATCCCATCCTCTAACATTTTCATTAGAAAAGAATTGGTCACGTGACTCACACTGGCTGCAAACCTTAGGCAACTCTGTTTTTTAGGGAATTGCAAATTCAGCTTGCAAGGAGGAAAAGAGCGGAAAGAAGTCAGGGGAGGTGGGTTTTGGACATGGGTCAGATTCAGCTGGTTTATAGAGGACTTTTAAAGATTTAGGATTTGAGATGGTCCATAAACTCTTTGGCAGATCTAACATTCTCTAAAGAGAATTGGCCAGGCATGGTGGCTCACGCCTGTAATCTCAGCACTGTGGGAGGTGGAGGCAGGGAGATCGCTTGAGTCCAGGAGTTGATGACCAACCTGGGTAACATGGTGAAACCCTGTCTCTGCAGATAATACAAGTACAAGCTGTAGTGTCAGCTACTCAGGAGGCTGAGGTGGGAGGATTGCTTGAGCCAAGGAGGAGGAGGTTGCAGTGAGCTATGATCGAGCCACTCCACTCTAGCTTGAGCGACAAAGGGAGAACCCTGTCTCAAAAAAAAAAAAAAAAAAAAAAAAAAAAAGCTAGAAGCAGAGTGAATAGCTTCTTTTAACTGTATATCCTCTGGAAAAGGGAGGTATCATTTAATGTTGGGCTTGCAACAAATATAAACATGGAGATATTTGACCAAACGAAATAATTAATAAAAATGTATCATGAAGCGTTAGAATTCCCTACTATTTTTTTTTAAGTAGGACTGGTGAAAATGACATTTTAAAAAACTATTAGATAATCCTTTCTCGTGAAACAAGTTCAAAAATGACAGCGCGCATCTGATCATTTCGATGTCAGTGTTTAAAAAAAGAAAAATGTATACGTATCTATATATATATATGAACCACAATGACAAAACAAAATAAGCATGATTAGTAATAGAATAGTCATTCATATATTTCTTGCAGAAAATAGGATTTGACAGTTAAACAAGAGGACATGAGATATAAATGAGGCATATGTAGAGTCAGCCTGGGATAAAATATACAGGCTGTAGATCGATTGTGTTTGTTCTAATAAAAGTGTTTGTTGTTGTTGTTTTCCTGTATAGCATGTTTGTTAACAGGAAATTAGCCAGAGTATTTGATGGATTATATCTCTCACGCCTGTAATCCCAGCACTTTGGGAAGCCGAGGCAGGCAGATCACTTGAGGTCAGGAGTCTGCCAGCCTGGCCAATGTGGCAAAACCCCATCTCTACTAAAAATACAAAAATTAGCTGGGCGTGGTGGTGCATGCCTGTAATCCTGTAATCCCAGCTACTCAGGAGGCTGGACTGAGACAGGAGAATCGCTTGAACCCAGGCGGAGGTTGCAGTGAGCCGAGATGGCGCCACTGCACTCCAGCCTGGGCAACAGAGTGAGACTCTGTCTCAAAAAAAAAAAAAATCTCTCTTTAAGACAGACACTGAGGCCAGGCACAGTGTGGCTCACGCTTGTAATCCCAGCACTTTGGGAGGCCGAGGTGGGTGGATCACCTGAGGTCAGGAGTTCGAGACCAGCCTGACCAACATGGTGAAAACCCATCTCTACTAAAAATACAAAATTAGCCGGTCATGGTGGCACATGCCTGTTATCCCAGCTACTCAGGAGGCTGAGGCAGGAGAACTGTTTGAACACGGGAGGTGGAGGTTGCAATGAGCCGAGATTACACCATTGCACTCCAGCCTAGGCAACAAGAGCAAAACTCCATCTCAAAAAAAAAACAAAAAAAACAAAAACAGGCCGGGCGCGGTGGCTCACGTCTGTAATCCCAGCACGTTCAGAGGCCAAGGCGGGCAGATCATGAGGTCAGGAGATCGAGACCATCCTGGCTAACACGGTGAAAGCCCGTCTCTACTAAAAATACAAAAAATTATCCGGGCATGGTGGCGGGTGCCTGTAGTCCCAGCTACTCGGGAGGCTGAGGCAGGAGAATGGCGTGAACCTGGGAGGCGGAGCTTGCAGTGACCTGAGATCGCGCAACTGCACTCCAGCCTGGGCGACAGAGCGAGACTCCGTCTCAAAAAAAAGACAAAAAAACAAAAAGACAGACATTGAGCTAGGCCAAGGGAAGGCAATGCTCCCTGCCCCTATGCAATCTTTGGTGGAGAGACCAGTAACTCAGAAATTTCATGTGCATAAGAATCACTTGAGTATCTTCTTAAAATGTGCATCTGATTCTGGAGCTCTGCTTGGACCTGAGATTCTGCATCTTTCGTGAACTGTCGCGATGTTGATGCTTCTGCTCTGTGGACAACTTTGAGTAGCAAGGCCAGAGGGTGATATAGAGAGTAACCCAGCAGGTGCAATAAGATGTGTGTCAGTCCTGAGCCAGGGAAATTAGAGCAGATTACAGGGCTGCCTGGGAGAGCAATCAGTAGGAAAGGGCATCAACATAGGGACCTGAGGCTCGAATAGAAGTCGGCCAAGCAATCACACCAACCAAAGGGAAGAAGGACATTCTCGGCAGAGACTGACAGCAGTGTGAGGTCAGGAGTGGTGAGAAGTGATGGGGAGAAAAGCCACTGGAGGAGTTTGGATATTATCGTGGGGGCAATAGGGAATTACAGAAGGTTTTTAGCAGATAGTTGATGTAATAAAACTCTAGAAAGTCACTCTGACTGCAGTGTGAGTAGATTAACCAAGCTAAGACCCAAGACAGTGTGACTTGTAAAAATATTGTGGTAATTCTAGTATAAAATGAAAGTGTCAGCAAAGACAGTCACTGTTTCAACCTATCTTATTAAAACTCCCATATTTCCTGACTAGGGTAGAACCACATTGTGGTAGAACATGTCTTGATTTTTTGTTTCAGCATCATTGTAATTGACATTTTATCCTATGCTAGCTTCCTAGGGCTGCTGTAACAAAGTACCACACACTGGGTGGTTTAAAACAATAGAAATGTATTCTCTCAGGCCAGGCACGGTGGCTCGTGCCTATGATCCCAGCACTTTGGGGGGCCGAGGTGGGCAGATCACTTAAAATCAGGAGTTCAAAACCAGCCTGACCAACATGGTGAAACCCCGTCTCTACTGAAAATACAAAAATTAGCCAGGCGGTGGTGCACGCCTGTAGTCCCGGCAACTTGGGAGGCTGAGGTAGGAGAATCACTTGAACCCAGGAGGCAGATGTTGCAGTGAGCCGAGATCAGGTTGCAGTGAGCCAAGATCACGCCACTGCACTCCAGAAGTCCAAAATCAAGGTGCCTTCAGGGCATGCTCTTTCTGAAGCCTCCAGGGGAGAATCCTTCCCTCCCTCTCCTAGCTTCTGGTGGGTGCCTACAGTCCCGGCATTTCTTTTCTTTTCTTTTCTTTCTTTTTTTTTAGATGGAGTCTCGCTCTGTCACCCAGGCTGGAGTGCAGTGGCACTATCTCGGCTCACTGCAACCTCCGCCTCCTGGGTTCAAGCGATTCTCCTGCCTCAGCCTCCTGAGTAGCTGGGATTACAGGTACCTGCCACTACACCTGGCTAATTCTTATATTTTTAGTAGAGGTGGGGTTTCACCATTTTGGCCAGGCTGGTCTCGAACTCCTGACCTCAGGTGATCCCCCCTACCTCGACCTCCCAAAGTGCTGAGATTACAGGCGTGAGCCACCGTGTCCGGCCTGCATTCCTTAACTTGTAGGTGCATCACTGCACTCTCTGCCTGTCTTCACATGACCTTCTCCCCTGTGTGCCTGTGTCCAAATTTCCTCTTATAAAAACATTAGTCATAGGACTAGGGTTCACCACAAATTAGTAAAACCTCATTTTAACTTGATTACATATGTAAAGACCCTATTTCCAAAGAGCTCACATTTATAATTTGTTGGGGGGGGGGTCTAGGACTTCAACATATCTTTTCTGGGGGACACGATTTAAGCCATAGCATCTCCTTGTATCAACTGCCTTTAAAAAAAAGTTCTATATATACATTTTTTCTTTTTTTTTTTCTTCAGTTATTTTTACATTTACATCATCCTAGGTATTTTCATTTCCCATGCTGTTGGCACATACATTTGTCATCCTCTTTATAATTTGGGACGGGTGTGGTGGCTCATGCGTGTAATCCTAGCACTTTGGGAGGCCGAAGTGGGCAGATCACCTGAGGCCAGGAGTTCGAGACCAGCCTGGCCAATATGGTAAAACCCCATCTTTACTAAAAATACAAAAATTAGCTGAGCATGGTGGTGCAGGCCTGTCATCCCAGCTACTCGGGAGGCTGAGGCAGGAGAATCGCTCGAACCTGGGAGGCAGAGGTTGCAGTGAACCGAGATTGTGCCATCGCACTCCAGCCTGGCAACAGAACGAGACTCCAGCTCAAAAAACAATTAAACAAACAAAACCAAATTGCACATTCTGCAAATCATAAGGCCCTTAGTATACTTGACAATGAATTTAAAGCAGCCTGAAATACTCAAGCGCAGTATAGACAAGATAAGGAGTAAGAGGACTTCTGAGGGAATAGGCTTAGAACCTCTGTCAGCCAAGAAAGTATGTGTCCTACATATTCTTAGCTGGAAGTTATGGTGTGACTCCACCCTCCGCCCATACCTGGGCTTCCCACTCACAAGGCCAAGCAAGTTTTCAATAAATTCCCTGAAGGAGCTTGAAAATAAATTCAATTTCTATTAGTGCAACATGTAAGTACATTATAAAATGTGGGAAACAGAGAAAAAAACTTTTTAATCTCTTTTCATCTCAGCACCTTAACACAACCATTATGAGGATTTAGAGACGGGGTGTAATGGCTAGTGCCTGAAATCCCAGAGCTTTGGGAGGCCGATGAGGCGTGATCACTTGAGGCCAGCAGTTTGAGACCAACCAGTCTGGGCAAAATAGCAAGACCCTGACTATGGTTTTAAATGTATTGTTTAAGAAACATTTAATACAATGTTTCTTAACATTAAAAAAAAAATTTTCAGCCAGGCACAGTAGCTCATGCCTGTAATCCCAGCACTTTGGGAGGCCGAGGTGGGAGGATTTCTTGAGCCCAGGAGTTTGAGACCAGCCTGGGGGACATGGCGAAACCCCCATCTCTATCAAAAACACAAAAATTAGCTGAGTGTGATGGTTCATGCCTGTGGTCCAGCTACTGGGGAGGCTAAGGTGGAAGAATTACCTAAACCTGGGAGGTTGAGGCTGCAGTGAGCCATGATTGTGCCACCACACTCTAGCCTGGGCGACAGAGTGAGACTCTGTCTCAAAACCAGACAGAAAAGAAAGGATTTCGGTATATACTTCTGGTCTTATCTTCAATGAGTGTTTCTAAAAATCATAATTGCATGCAGTGCATGTAAGATTCTGTATTCTGTTTCTCACTTACGTTATATCAAATGTTATTTGCTGGTCTTCATGTGCACCATTTTTCTTGCTTCCTAATAGTGTAATCAAGTAGACAGCTCACAGCTTACTTGGCCATTCACTCGTTTGTAGTACTCTGGGGTTTGTCTCTTTCTCTTCTCTCCTGGACATCCCCACCCTGCCCCCTTACTTCTTTCTCTCTCCTTATTTATTTATTTATTTATTTATTTATTTATTTATTTATTTATTTTGAGACAGGGCCTTGCTCTGTCACCCAGGTTGGAGTGCATTGGCAAGATCATAGCTCATGGCAGCCTCAACCTCATGGGCTCAAGTTGTCCTCATACCTCAGCCTCCCAAGTAGCTGGGATCACAGGTGCACGCAACGTCTGGCTAATTAAAAAAAAAAAATTTTTTTTTTTTAATATGAACTCTCCCTCTGTGGTCCAGGCTGGAGTGCAGTGGCATGATCTTGGCTCACTGCAACCTCCGCCTCCTGGGTTCAAGGGATTCTCGTGCCTCAGCCTCCCGAGTAGCTGGGATTATAGGTGCCTGCCACCACGCCCAGCTAATTTTTGTATTTTTAGTAGAGACAGGGTTTTGCCATGTTGGACAGGCTGGTCTCAAACTCCTGACCTCAGGCAGTCCGCCCGCCTCGGCCTCCCAAAGAGCCGAGATTACAGGCATGAGCCACTGTCCCCGGCCAAAAAAAATTTTTTTTGTAGGGACAGAGTTCTTGCCATGTTGCCCAGGCTGGTCTTGAACTCCTAGGCTCAAGCAGTCCTCCCCACTTAGCCTCCTAAAGTGCTGGGATTAGACGCGTGAGCCACCACATCCCGCCCTTCCTCCTTTCTCTTTGTTACTTGCAGATTAATTTCAGTTTAATTCCTTTTGAAATCTAGATACAACTTAGTTGTATTTATGCTTCTGAGGGAGAGAAAAAAGTACTAAAAGTTGACCCCCTCAGGCTGGCTCTGTCTTGCTTTTCATTGCCTCTTCTACTTTTCTCTTTGGATAATTCAGTACATTCAGCACCCAAAGTCTCTCTTCTTCATTTTATTCTCTCATGTTATTAACTTTTCCCCGGACTTCTGGATTATTGTAGATGATGGCTATTGAGCATGTTTGTGCTTTTGTTCTTTTTCTGCAAAGATTTCAGAAGAGAAGCAGGAAGAGGTATGTTTCAGAAGCTGCCCCTGGAAATGAAGGGAGTTTGTCAGTACTGCCTGAGTATTTAAATTAGCTTAATTATTGACTTTTAGCAATGAAATAAATCCAATTAGTTTAGAAGATTTAATTGAAGAGACTTAGTAAGTGCTGTATTTATCAGAACCGTTAATGTCTGGTGATAATAAAATGATTTTTAGGTAGTTACTGAAGAACTACTAGTTATGTAATTTATTCTTAGGGGAGAGTAGAAAGCAATGATTGTCTAAGAGTAGCTCCTGTACAACCTCAGAACTAATTGATGAGGTTATTTAAAATACAGACCTTTCCTCAGACTTGGTATTTTCACTTTAAAAAGCTTCTCGGGTTACATAGAGACACTAATGGAGAGAATGAAAAGGCACTTAAGAAACGATACCTGACCTCAAGTGGCTCACAGTCTAGTTAAAGACAGTAAAACAGTTAAGTGAAAAAATTTATAATGATTTATTAATAGTAACAAATAATGTAAAATGAATTACCAATCTGCACATTTATACTTTATGTGCTTTTCTGGTTTAGTGTTATGGTTTACAGTTTTTTTTTTTTTTTTTTCTTTTTGGCGACGAAGTCTTGCTCTGTCACCCAGGCTAGAGTACAGTGGCGTGATCTCGGCTCACTGCAACCTCCACCTCCTGGTTCAAGCCATTCTCATGTCTCAGCCTCCCGAGTAGCTGGGACTACAGGCGTGCACCGCTACACCTGACTAATTTTTGTATTTTTAGTAGAGACAGGGTTTCACCATGTTGGCCAGGCTGGTCTCGAACTCTTAGCCTCAAGTGATCCAACCACCTCGGCCTCCCAAAGTTCTGGGATTGCAGGCGTGAGCCTCCACACCGGCCTGTTTTACAATTTAAATAAACTATGTAGGGAAAGGAAAAATAAAAAGTCCTGTTTATTATCCTCAGGAGGCAAAAGAATCCTAGGCCTCCTGGATAAATAGCCTTAGGCAAAAAGAATGAAAACAGTAATAATACATACACACACGAATACAATTGCCCCATAGCATTTGCCCCGTGGAATAGGGAAAAGATAGTCATGATTTACAAGAGGGAGCAGGAACAAGACAAGATACGTGTGTTGAGAAGGGAACAGATAATTGGAAGATGCTTTGAGTCTGCAGAAGCTTTGAGTGTTACTACTAACATGCAGAATTATTACTCAGCTGTGTAGATAATCAGTGATTGCTGCCTTTAGTAAGAGGTATAATTTCACTGCAGCAGATAGGTTGGAAGCTAAGGGAGGCTGCATCCTATCTATCTATGTATCTAATCTATCTATCTATCTATCTATCTGTCTATCTATCTATATCTGTCTATCTTTCTGTGATGGGGTATGGCTCTGTTTCCCAAGCTGGAGTGAATGGCTCCATCTCGGCTCACTACAACCTCTGCTTCCCAGGCTCAAACCATTCTCCCACTTCGGCCTCCCGAGTAGTTGGGACTATAGGCGTGAGCCACCATGCCCGGCTACTTTTTGTATATTTGGTAGAGATGGGGTTTCAGAGCCTGGGTGATAGAGCAAGAACCTGTCTAAAAAAAAAATAATGAAATGAAATTTAAAAATAAAAACAGAGCAACTGCAGACCTTGCGAAGGCACTGGGAGATCAGGACATCTGATCGGATGGGGTTTCACCATGTTGGCCAGGCCGGTCTCAAACTCCTGACCTCAGATGATCCTCCCGTCTCAGCCTCCCAAAGTGCTGGGATTACAGGCGTGAGCCACTGCACCTGGCCTCCATAAGTGGTTTTGAGACGATTGATTATACATTCAGAAAAAATAATTAATGTCAGTTTCCTACCTCATTATCTGCATCAAAACAAATTCCAAAATTTCACGTTTAAATATAAATATCAAACATGTTAAAACATGCTTAAATAAATCATAGGTGAGTATTTTCATCATTTTAGGATTGGACTGGATTTTGAAAGCCTACTGTGAAGACTAAATCCCAAGGACACATTTGACTTCCTAGGAATATGAAAGTTTGGATCAGTAATGTAGAAAGTAAAAAGTTTCCTCTTCAAAGTTTCCCTTCTTGTTAAAAAATAAATCATAAATGATAATAATAATTTCTTTTAAAGACTAACTTCCTTCAAGCCTCCTCACTTATGCTAATAACTCTTCGTTAGGCCCTCTCCTATGTAGCTGTTATGCTCACAGGCACGTAGTACATTCTATGTCCTTGTACCTTAACCAAGATGTTTGTGCTGGACGTGCTCACAGGCACCTTCCAGCTCGCACCCTATGCCCCTTCCCTATTTGGCATAAGCAACTTCCTCTTTTCCTTTGTCTTTCCATTACTTTTACCTATTTAAAAAAGTTTCAAACTGTTAGTCAATCGGGTTTTAGTTTAGACTGTGCTGTCTGGCTCTAGCCAATGGAGACAGGACACAGTAGCAGGGACATACTGCTTAAGGAATAAAAATTGCTTCCCTCCTTTGTTCGGATGTGCTGTCACCATTGTTCCATCTGTGACGGGCACCCTTTCTGCAGAAAGTAAAAATGGCCTTAGTAAGAAAATTAAATTTATGTTCAAGTGCTATTTCTTTGTAGCACCAGGGAACAAGCATTCTGTTTCCAAATAAACATTTTACATATAACAAGTAAAATAACACTATGAAAAAAGTCAAAAGACCATTCCTAAAATGAGGGGAATAGGGCAAGTAAGTGGGGCAGTTCCACCCTAAAAGTCCCTGGAATAAATTTTAAAATGGCGTATTCTTCATTTCAAACACAGAAGCCGTTCCTGGGAAACCCTGCAAGCCACAGTGCTTGGGTGGAAACATGACAGGTCAAATTGCAACCAGAATTCTTTGATTATAAACAAAAGCATTTTTGTTTCGGAGAAGAAAAAAAAAGGTGACAGAGAAAGGAAACTAAAAAAGAGGAAGTGAATCACTTTCTGAACATGAGACCTCCAGTGCACAAACAGGCTGGAGAGTGGAGATGAGTTAGCTCGGTCATCATCACTAGGTAATTCTTTTAAAGCTGTCTTTTGGGGAAAAGGCAAAAACCACATACCCACATTTATCTGATTCAGTGACTTTCTGGCAGGAGAGGAGCCTGGGATCTCCAGCTTTCGTCGGGAGCCATGAGAGTTTCCCCCTCTCCTTTCAGGGTCCCAGGAACTCTGCCCTACTGGAGCTCTGGAGCTTTGGGCTAAAGGAGGCTTGGGTCCAGCACAGATTCCCTGGGCAGCTTTGGCTCCCAAGAGACACAGCAGCCCACTGTCAGTTTTGACATTGTTGCTGTCAGATATTAACTCTGATTCCTTAATGCAGGAAGTAACTAAAACTAGTTACTTAGTTTTAGCCAGAAATCTGGATTTACTCCTAATTCTGCCATTGGAAACCCAACATGTTCTTAGGCAAAGGATCGACTTCTCTGGGGCTTAGTTATCCCATCTGTTAAATGGTTGTCTTAACTCTATGCTTACCTCCTCAGTTTGGGGGGGAAGACTAAATAGCGAGAGTAGATAAAAGTATGTTGTAAACTATGTCACACATGGTTTATTAGTATTATTAGGACCACAGTTCAATCAATTAGGATGTGTTTATAAAGATGTGATTGCAACTGATAAAATGTGATAGTTCCAAAAACGAAAAAAAAAGCTATTTTTTATTTATTTATTTATTTATTTATTTTTTGAGACAGAGTCTCGCTCTGTTGCCTAGGCTGGAGTTCAGTGGTGTGATCACGGCTCACTGCAGCCTCCGCTGACTGGATTCAAGTGATTCTCGTGCCTCTGCCTCCCAAGTAGCTGGGACTACAGTCATGTGCCACCACACCTGGCTGATTTTTGCATTTTTAGTAGAGACTGGGTCTCGTAATGTTGGCCAGGCTGGTCTCGAGCTCCTGAGCTCAAGTGATCTGCCCGCCCCAGCCTCTCAAAGTGCCACAGGTGTGAGCCACTGTGCCCAGTGCTACATATATATATATATTTTTGTTGTTGTTGTTGTTGTTTTTTCATGAGAAATGGATAACAGTAAGCTTCTCAGAAGGAGAATGGAGTGGTTGGTGGGCAGGAGTAGAAGGGACAACTATTTTCTATTGTACACTCTTGTGTAACTTTTGAATATTTTAAAGCATATGTTTGTGTTAATTGCTCAAAGAATATGCAAATAAAATTCAAATTTATGTGGTCCAAGTTATTTCCTTCTCAGTTAGAAATGTACGTACATGTTCACCAAAAGGCATGTCCAAGAATATTCATAGCAGCCCTAATTGTAGTGGCCCCAAGCTGGAACCCTGTCTAAACGCCCAACCACTATAAAATGCATAAGTTGCAGTATTTTCCCACAGTGAAATACTACATAGCAACTACAATAAGTGATCTATAACTATGGGCAACAATGTGAATGAATATGACAAACATGTGGAGTGAAAGAAGTCAGACACAAAGGAGTACATACTTTGTGGTTTCATTTATAAAAGGTTCAAAGGCAGGCAAAACTACTATAACACATTAGAAGTCATAATAGTGGTCCCCCTTACAAGGTTTTGTAACTTAAGGGGTCAAAGAAGGGCTTCTGGAGTGTTGATAACATTCCATCTCTTAACTGGGTCACCGCTGTTTGCATATGTGTCTTCAGTTTGTGAAAATTTATGACACTGTTTTCTGTATGTTACACATCAACTGAAGGTTTAAATAAATAAATAAGAAAGATTGGATGGGGCAGGAACCATCTAATGGGACTCACAATAAAACAACAGAACAATAAAATAAATTTTGCTTTGAGCTTTTCCAGTGATCTCCAAATGGTATCCATTTCATTCCGTCTCTAAGGGGCAGTTTCAGAAATTCACAGAGGCTACCATTTGTTAGCGGCAGCAGAAATTAAAATACAGAGCAAAGGGTGATATTAAAATCAGAGTCAGGTGTATTCGTATCTTTTTCAGTACTATCAAGCAACACTACAATGAAATAAAGATATAATATATAATTGGAACCGTGTCAAGATCTTAAAATGAAGTCACAGAGTTAGCAATGTCCAAGTATTAGAGTTTGGAAAGTCAGTGTGAGAGTAAAAGACATTTTTATATTCCTCAGAACTGAAAAATGTCACTGTATAGCATAGGAAACTTAGCAATAAGTATCCAAAACAGAAGTCAAGTGAAATGTAAATGGATGAATTCTAATCTCAAAGGCCATTAGATGAACACAATATCTCTAACCACTATCTCTTATGACCTCAAAATCCCCGAGCTCAGGGGATACATAGGCCACAGAGCTGGTAGGTTATGGAGCCAGGGTTTGAAGCCAGATCTTGAAAGTCCAATGTAAAGCACCGTGAACTTTTGTCAGTTACTGGACGACATGCAGCTTTCTTTCCTCAAACTTTTACATGTATTCACACCCTCCTGTCGAGGTTAGCACCTTCGCATCCTCCAGATCCCAGCTGAAATGCCCTGAGGCCTCTTCTGCCACCTAATCTGAAATCATTCTCCTTCTTGATCTCTATGTCTTGTTTTCTTTCTTCATAACGTAGCAGAAGTCGGAGTTGCTTCATTTACTGGGGAGTGGTCCTTGATCCTGTATTCACTTACCAGTCTCTCAGCTGGACTATAAGCTCCATGAGGTGACAGCCACATCTATTGTGCCTCCAGCTCTTACTCCTGCACTTGGCATGCTAGGGATGCTCAACAGATGACTATTTTAAACGTCAGTCATGGCCAGGCGCGGTGGCTCACGCCTGTAATCCCAGCTACTCAGGAGGCTGAGGCACGAGAATCGCTTGAACTTGGGAGGCGGAGGGTGCAGTGAGCCGAGATCGCGCCACTGCACTCCAGCTTGGGTGACAGAGTGAGACTCGGTCTCAAATAAATAAATAAATAAATAAATAAATAAATGTCATAATGAGTGCCAGGAGAATGTGAGTCGGCAGATCTCACAGGAGACCCGGGAGAGTAGTAGTTGCTGTTTAACTCTGTTTGCTGTTTACCTTCTGTGCGATCTCAAGCCCAGAAGCTCCCATCTCTGGACCATGATTTCCTCATGTGTTAAATAAAGGCTGATTACTTACTTTCTAAATTTCCTCCATTCTAATTCCCACTCACTAAATTAAACTAATTCACAACAATGTGTGAATGGCTGATGGCTTATTACCATTCCCAGAGGGAGGTGCATTTTTAAAAGATAATGTTTCACATTAATCTCTATTTTTAGGCTATCAGCTCGATGAGTGAAAACAGTGGAACTGACTGGAGAGAGATAATTTTCTGCTGAGAGCAAATGAACCTGAGATTCTGCCCCTGTGAGTCAGCTGCCCTATTAGTTCCTGCTTTTCTCAGCTTCTTCCTCTCTCCTTATTTCAACTCAGGCTTCAAAAGAATGGAAACTTTTTTTTAAAACTTTTTTTTTCCACCTCACGCCCTCCCCAACTGCTACAGTACATATGGCCATGGGGCTTCTGCTGTGATCAACGTTAGAGAGTTGTAAGCTATGCTCAAGTGAGGCCACAGCTTTGTCTGAAGTTGTATGGTCCCAGTGGGTTTGGTTTCTAGAAACCCCAGGATTTCTTTCTGTTTCCAAGTGTGGGGCTCTAGGTGGTTGCCAGGCATTGTGGTTTTGCAGACGGGGCAGTATTTATCTCTCCCTGAGCCTTAGTTATTCATCTTGTCGTCTTTCCGGAACTCAAGAGTGTCCTACCAGGAAAATGAGTGTCTAGGCAGAGAGGACAAAGGTTGACTCAGAAGAACAAACAAAGAGAGGAAGCACTCAGTAGTAATCACAACATTAGGTAGAGCAGCAAATAGTAAAATTTGGCCTGTGTTTACAGAATGGCTCTGTACAGCCTTTTCTTTCGTTGTTTTGATCCAACATCTCTAATCTGAATCCTCCAGAACTCTAGCCAAGGGCTGGGTAATCCACCCAGCTGATCCTAGCTCCTGATGAAAGTGAGAATATATTTTGCCTCTTCACACGGGCCCCACCCTTGTTTTTTCCTTTGACTATCATGTTCCTCCTGGCAGCTGGGCGTTGAGGTGGCCTCCTTTGATGCCTGGGTCATAACTCACCCTGAGGGATGTTTTTGTCCGGCCTTACTGGGCACCTGCATCCACACTCACCAGCACTGAAGTGACAATTGAGTGGCTTTGGTCATTGTTTCTTCAGCCAGGGCTTTCTTTCATCTTAGCCTCAAAATTCCCTGCCCTGAAGGTTTATTACCAGAAGAATTTATTTAAATAAACAACTACTAGGCCAAACTTCACTGGATTCCACCTTGGGAAGATAACCCCCCCACCCTTTTTTTTAGATGAGGTCGCACTCTGTCACCCAGGCTGGAGTGCAATGGTGTCATCTCAGCTCACTGCAACCTCCGCCTCCCAGGTTCAAGCAATTCTCCTGCCTCAGCCTCCTGAGTAGCTGGGATTACAGGAGCATGCCTGGCTAATTTTTGTATTATTAGTAGAGAAGGGGTTTCACTGTGTTGGCCAGGCTGGTCTCGAACCCCTGAGCTCAGGTAATCTACCTTCCTCGGCCTCCCAAAGTGCTGGGATTACAAGCGTGAGCCACCACACCCGGCCAGAGCCCCTTTATTTTACCCAAATTTCAAGGGATCCAGGCAATCTGCGGTGGAATCACCATTAATACACTGAATGACAGAGATCTAAGAAAAGGGGGTAGTTCAAATATAGCAGATTCATCAGTGTTGTGTGACTTGGGAAAAACTTGCACACCCCCACCCCAGAATGGTGTTTAGGAAAGGAAAATCCCACATACAGAATGCCTTTACTTTTCTTGTGAGATCTTGCCCCGTGCATTTTTGCCTCCAGAGCAAAATTAAACTCTAGTTCTGGCTTGGTCTAACTCACTGCTACCATCCTTGCCACTCAGTATGAGAAGGGGTGTAAGGGACATCTGCATCTTCTAGGAGCTGGATTAAAATGCAGAATCTCAGGCCCTGATCCAGGCTGGCTGAGTCAGAATCTGCATTTTCACAAGATTTTCATGGGATTCATATTCACCTGAAAGTTCAAGAAGCCCCTCTAGCCTCCCTCACTGTTAATTCTCATTTTATTTTTTTATTTAAATTTTAATTTTGCTGAGACAGGATCTCACTCTCAGCCAGGCTGGCGTGCAGTGGTGGATAACAGCTCATTGCAACCTTGAACTTCTGGGCTCAAGGGGTCCTCCTGCCTCAGCCTCCCAAGTAGCTGGGACTACAAGTGTGCACCACAAGGCCCAACTAATCTTTAAAAATTTATTTGTAGAAATGGGATCTCGCTATTTTGTCCAGGCTGGACTACAAGTGTGCACCACAAGGCCCAACTAATCTTTAAAAATTTATTTGTAGAAATGGGATCTCACTATGTTGCCCAGGCTGGTCTCAAACTCCTGGCCCCAAGTGATCCTCCCACCTCAGCCTCCCAAAGTCCTGGAATTATAGGCATGGGTCACCGGGCCCAGTACCTCACCATTAACTTTTAAACTAGTGTCATGCAATCTAAGAGAACTGAGGTGGCATTGTTGTGTTCATAGCATACTGAGGTCAGAGCATTTACAGAGCAATTGGAAACAAGAAAATGCAAGAGCAGTTTAAAAAAAAAAAAACTTTGGCAGGCATGGTGGCTCACACCTGTAATCCCAGCACTTTGGGAGGCAAAGGTGGGCAGATTGCTTGAGCCCAGGCATTCCAGACCAGCCTAGGCAACATGGTGAGACATGGTGTCTACAAAAAAATACAAACATTAGCCCAGCATGGTGGAATGCACTTGAAATCTCAGCTACTCAGGAGGCAGAGATGGGAGGATTGCTTGAGACCGGGAGGTGGAGATTGCAGTGAGCCCAGATCACGCCACTCCACTCCAGCCTGAGTGACAGAGCAAGACCCTGTCTCAAAAACAAAACAAAAGCAAAGCAAAACAAAACCTCTGATAACTGTTGGGATAGTGTAAAACTTTTATTTTCTCATCCTTTTCTTATTGTATTGTTTGAGCTTATTTGTTAAAGGAAGATTTAGGTTTTGTCTTATTTTTATCTTTTTTTTTTTTTTTTTTTTGAGACAGAGTCTCACTCTGTCACCCAGGCTGGAGTGCAGTGGCACGATCTCGGCTCACTGCAACCTCCGCCTCCTGGGTTCATGCCATTCTCCTGCCTCAGCTGCCTGAGTAGCTGGGACTACAGGCACTCGCCACAAGTCCCAGCTAATTTTTTTGTATTTTTAGTAGAGACGGGGTTTCACCGTGTTAGCCAGGATGGTCTCGATCTCCTGACCTCGTGATCTGCCCGCCTCAGTCTCCCAAAGTGCTGGGATTACAGGCGTGAGCCACCAGGCCTGGCTTTTATCATTTTTATTTAAGAAAGTGAGTGGAAAGCATGATTTGCTCTCAGTCCTAACAAAATCCACAGAGGTAGAAAGTTTTGATAAATGTTAAATGTTCTAAGTGCTATTGTAAAGTCAGTAAATTAACAAACAGGATGCTTAATATTACTCTGTGAATAGCACTGCTGATTAATTGGGCATTTGGGGGTGGGAGGGGTGCCCAGAGCTGGCCCATGTTAAGTATGGGCATCAGTGGAAGTAAGATACCTTTTGAGTGACCACCATTTTGTTTTGTTTTGTTTTGAACAAAGGTTCTAGCTCAGTGGCCCAGGCTGGAGTGCAGTGGCATCATCACGACTGACTGTAGCCTCAACCTCTCAGGCTCAAACCATCCTCCTGCCTCAGCCTCCCATGTAGCTAGGATGAACTACAGGCATGTGGCATCATACTCAGCTACTTTTTAAAATATTTTTTGTGGAGGTGGGGTCTTGCTCTGTTTCCCAGACTGGTCTTGAACTTCTGAGCTCAAGCGATCCTCCTGTCTTTGCCTCCCAAAGTGTTGGGATTACAGGTGTGAGCCCCCTGGTTCAGACAACCACTCTTGTATGGTCATGCAGTGCAGGCTTAAATGGTGTCCCTTTGACTAGATCTTGAACTGTTCTGATCTGACTCACTGTGTAGATCACTTTCATATTTGAAGAGTGTGTGGAGGTGGGGAATAAGGGCTTTGGAGTCTGCTGAGCCAAAGTGGAGTAAGGAGAAGCTGCCTTAGTAACTGTAATTTAAAATTAGGCCCAACTTTCATAAACACTAACTACATATAATAACATATAGGTCCAAATTTCTTACACATTCTACTTAAACATACATAGAATACCAGATATGGTACACTCTCCTCCCAGTATATTAATCCTAAAGATTTTATTCTCTTAAACATTTGTATACCTAATACATATTCTTCTGGTAGAAAAATATAATACAAAGGAAACTATCTTTTCAGACTATCTAAATCTGGGGTTTATCTTTCCATGTAATTTTTGGGATTGGTATGCTCATTGGACTCTCATCAGGCATGGTGACAGAGCATCCTGAGCCTTATTTATAGTCTGTAACAGGGACTTCATAATTTGTGGGTCTGTAGCCTATTGTGACCTCTCACTTCATGCTCTTCTACCTGTGGGGCTCTGCAATTCTTTCCTGAATGCTCTCTTGATTTTGCATTTCTTTGGTTCTTAAGACATGTAAATGGGTTTTTCATCTCACCTGAATATGCTTTTTTTTTTTTTTTTTTTTTTTTTTTTAAATTTTTGAGAGAGTCTGGCTCTGTTGCCCAGGCTGGAGTGCAATCGCGCAATGTCGGCTCATTGCAACCTCCGCCTCCCAGCTTCAAGCGAGTCTCCTGCATCACCCAAGTAGCTGGGATTACAGGCGTATGCCACCATGCCCAGCTAATTTTTGTATTTTTAGTAGAGATGAGGTTTTACCATATTGGCCAGGCTGGTCTTGAACTCCTGACCTCAAGTGATCCACCCGCCTCCACATCCCAAGTGCTGAGATTATAGGCATGAGCCACCGTGCCCAGGCTTGAATATACTTTTCATAAACATCCAATCTCAGGACTATGTAACACTCAGTGATAAAAGGTGTCTAATTAGATTTAGGGTTAGAGCTATGGCTTTCCATGGTAATTTGGTCACAATGTCCAAGATTGTTTTACTGATATTACTGATAGACACACACACACACACACACACACACACACACACACACGGAGGCATGCACAGGGCAAATGAAAATAGTTATAAAAAGGAACTATGTCTGCTTTCTCAGAAGCCCAGAAATCATTTTAAACAAATCAATATATTTCTAACCAACATCATTGAAAACTACAAACAGAAAAACGACATCTGGGAAGCCAAGGAATGCTTGTGTAATGGAATGGTTTCTTAATTGGGCAAGATCTAGTCAAAAAGGGGAAGTCATCTATTTTTAGTTCCTTGGATATCCATCTATGTAAAAGAGGAAGGAAAAACTCCTGCCCCCCAAAGCATTAACTTTACCTTAGGACAAGTCAATAAAATTAAATATGTTCTTCCTATAATTTATCTTATTACAGTCTTTTTTTTTCTACTGCAATGTCTTAACCTGTATATATAATATGTTAACTATTAATTTGATTGATAAATAATAATTATACATATTTATGGGGTCCATAGTGATATTTTGATAAATATATTGTGATCTGACCGGAGTCAACTAGCAATGTCCATTATCTCAAACATTTATTATTTATTCTGTTGGGAACATTCAATATCCTCCTTTTGGCTATTTGAAACTATATATTATTGTTAGCTATGGTAATGCTACAGTGGTATAGAATACCAGAATTCATTCCTTCTGTCTAGTTGTAATTTCGTAACCTTTTTTTTTTTTTTTTTTTTTTTTTTTTGAGACAGAGTTTCACTCTTGTTGCCCAGGCTGGAGTGCAATGGCCAGATGTGGGCTCACTGCAACCACTGCCTCCCGGGTTCAAGCGATTCTTCTGCCTCAGCCTCCCTAGTAGCTGGAATTACAGGTGCCCACCACCAAGCGCCCCTAGTTTTTTGTATTTTTAGTAGAGACCGGGTTTCACCATGTTGGCCAGGCTGGTCTTGAACTCCTGACCTCAGGCGATCCACCTGCCTCGGCCTCCCAAAGTGCTGGGATTACAGGCGTGAGCCACCGCGCCCAGCCTGTTTTACTTTTTACTTCTATGAGATTAACTATTTTTAGCTTTGCCACAAGAGTAAGAACATGTTGTGTTTAACTTTCTGTTCCAGATTTATTTCCCTTAACATAATGTCCTCCAGTTCCATCCATGTTGCTGCAAATGACAGGATTTCATTCTTTTTTATGGCTTAATAGTATTCCGAGGTGTATATGTACCACATTTTCTTTATCCATTCATCTCTTATTGGAATCAATGATTCCATATCTTGGCTCTTGGGAATACTGTTTGAATAAACGTGGAGGTGCAGACTATCTGAAAATAACTTTGGGACTAGAGCACAAAATTCTGACCAGTTAAGGCTAAAGAGTGACGGCTAGCATAAAAGACACCCCTTTTTTGAGGCTGTCTTTTGTGAGATTTCTATCAGTTCCATATCTTGAGAAAATTGTTTGTGGCTATGGTTTCTGATGTCACTTTCCAGTGCAGGGTAATCTCTCCTAGGTGCTATTTTCAGCTGAGGATTTGTTTTTAAGTCACAAGTTTCAGTTCAACATTGTTATTCACCAAATATGTCTCCTGTTTTTGCTTTTTATACCTACAGGCTCCTGGATAACTAGGATAATGTAAATGGATTAGACTGTAATTTCAGGGGCACAAATTTCATACAGTGTCTTATTTAACTTTCACCGCCACCCTGTAAAGTAAGAATTGTTTCGATTTTACAAGATATGAAAACTGCCCTTGGCTAAATGGCTAGCAAAAGCAGGGCAGAGTTGAGATTCAAATAAACAAGGTTCAACCTGGAGGACCTTATGCTAAGTGAAATAAGACACACAGAAAGACACAAGCTGTGTGATCTCACTTCTATGTGGAATCTTAAAAAATCAACTCACAGAAGCAGAGAGTAGAATGATGGTTGCCAGGGGCCAAGGGGGATGGTGAGAGAAATAGGGAGAAGACAGCCAAAGAGTACACACTTTCAGTTACAAGATGAACATGTTCTTGCCCGGGCGCGGTGGCTCACGCCTGTAATCCCAGCACTTTGGGAGGCCGAGGAGGGCAGATCACGAGGTCAGGAGATCGAGACCATCCTGGCTAACACGGTGAAACCCCGTCTCTACTAAAAAATACAAAAAAAGTTAGCCGGGCGTGGTGGCGGGCGCCTGTATTCCCAGTTACGCGGGAGGCTGAGGCAGGAGAATGGCGTGAACCCGGTAGGCGGAGCTTGCAGTGAGCCGAGATTGCTCCACTGCACTCCAGCCTGGGAGACAGCAAGACTCTGTCTCAAAAAAAAAAAAAATACATTCTGTACATCATAGTGACTATAGTTAAGGATACTGTGTTGATTATGAAATTTGCTGAGAGAGTAAGCTTAAGTGTTGTCACACACACACACATTCACATGCACAGAAAATGGTAACTTGGTGACGTGATGGATGTATTAATTAATATGATTGTGGTAATCATGTGGTAATCATTGTGGTAAACAATGTATACATATATCAAATCATTATGTTGTAAACTATATATTTTTTTATTTTATTTTTTATTTTTTAAATTGAGACAAAGTCTCTCCCTGTCACCCAGGCTGGAGTGCAAACTCACCACAACCTCTCCCTCCTGGGTTCAAGCGATTCGTGTGCCTCAGCCTCCCGAGTAGCTGGGATTAAAGGCATGCGCCACCCCACCAGGCTAATTTTTTTTTTTTTTCCACATAGAGTTTTGTTCTTGTCACCCAGGCTGGAGTGCAGTGGCGCAATCTCGGCTCACTGCAACCTCCGCCTCCCGGGTTCAAGTGATTCTCCTGCCTCAGCCTCCCAAGTAGCTGGGATTACAGGCGCCCACTACCACAGCCAGCTAATGTTTTGTATTTTTAGTACAGATAGGGTTTCATCATGTTGGGCAGGCTGGTCTCAAACTCCTGACCTCAGGTGATCTGCCCGCCTCGGCCACCCAAAGTGCTGAGATTACAGGCGTGAGCCACCACGCCCAGCCTAATTTTTGTATTTTTAGTAGAGACAGGGTTTCACCATGTTGGCCAAGCTGGTCTCGAACTCCTGATCTCAAGTGATCTTCCCACCTCAGTCTCCCGAAGTGTTGGGATTACAGGCATGAGCCACCACGCCTGGCCATGAATATATATAATTTTTTTTTTTTTTGTCAATTTCACCTCAATAAAGCTGGGGGAGAAAAACCAAAACCCAACAAGATAAATATAAGAGGTTTTCATGCTAAAATTCAGGCTATTTCCTGACACCGACGTTCTTTGCACTGGTCTATACCAGTTCTCAAGTCTGTTTTCATGGATTTGTCTCAGGCAGCTCTTAAAGAGAGGTGATCTACCTCTAAACTTGAACATCAGGAGTAAAGTGTGTGACAGTGATCGGTGCGTTCTGGGTGCATGAGACATGTCAGCCTTCGATGATGAGTCACATCAGTAGTTTATGAATTCCACCAAGGAAGATGAAGTCCAGGCCATTTGAAAACAAACCAGCATGATGTAATTTCTCCTTTGATCGCTCAAATGACCAAATATGTGTAAAATCCCTTCGTAAACCCTAAGACAATTTTATGAAAGTAAACGGATTTATTGTAGTTGTATTTTGGTTTTAGTTGCTTGTTGTTTCTTCAGTCTTCAATTGGAGCTGTTCTGTAAAAGTGTCTTTCCAAATAGATATTGTAATAAAAATACTGTAATAATTTCTAATGGAATCATATCCATTTAGAGTTTTGTCCCAGAAGGATTTATCTCACCCGATAGCAGAGTTTTCTGAATAGCCTCTAAAGTGGGAAGCGTCTTGGTGGCTTCCTCCATCTTTATCTGGAAAGTTTTCAGGCTTTTTCACATTGTTTTCTAGGATTCTTGGTGGCAGATAGAGAACACAATTTGGAATAAAATCTGGACTTTCATTCTAACAGACAGAAGTTTCCATAACGCCTACTCCTTTCTAATGTTTGTATAAATATAAGGATATGACCCAGTTGTTTTTAGATCAACGTCAGATATAATCATTTCCTGCCCCAGATGCACAGAAGAAGCTTGGAAATTTGTGCTTGTCTATTTTAAAAAAGAATCAAGAGTGAAAGCCAAAGATTTTTGTTTTTTGTTTTGTTTTTGTTTTTGTTTTGAGATGAGATCTCACTCTGTCAACCAGACTGGACTGCAATGGAGTGATCTAGGTTCACTGCAACCTCTGTCTCCTCAGTTTAAGCGATCCTCTCACCTCAGCCCCGTGAGTGGCTGGAACTACAGGCACATGCCACCACTTCTGGCTATTTTTTTGTATTTTTGGTAGAGACAGGGTTTTGCCATGTTGCCCAGGCTGGTCTCGAACTCCTGAGCTCAAGCAATTCGGCCACCTTGGCCTCCCAAAGTGCTGGGATTACAGGCATGAGCTGCCGCGCCTGGCCAAAAGCCAAAGGTTTGATTGTGAAGGCCCTGTGTCACTCAATATTAGGATAGATCTACTAGCTGGATATTAGTTGCCAGTTCAAGTGGCTTGAACTCTGTTTTAATACTAACAGTGGCATTGAACAAAATAGCAAGAAGTAGCATAATTAATTATTCAAATAAGGCAAATTATTAAGAATTTTAGAAATGCAAATATCCAGCTTTAAAAGCTAAAAGCCAGGCCAGGTGCAGTGGCTCACACCTATAATTCCAGCACTTTGGGAGGCTGAGGTGGGCGGATCACCTGAGTTCAGGAATTTGAGACCAGTCTGGCCAACATGGTGAAACCCCGTCTCTACCAAAAATACAAAAATTAGCCAGGCATGGTGGCACGCACCTGTAATTCCAGCTACTCTGGAGGCTGAGGCAGGACAATCGCGTGAACCCGGGAGATGGAGGTCACAGTGAGCCAAGATTGCACCACTGCACTCCAGCCTGGGCAACAAGAACAAAACTCGTCTCAAAAACAAAACAAAACCAAAAAAAAAAAGAAAAGAAAGAAAAAAGGTAAAAGCCAGCTTTGTGCCAAAATCCTTTATGATTGGCTGATTTCCTTTACAAAATTCAACATGTTTTCACTGAGTGTATTTTTCAAACCCAGGGTTTGTAAATAGACATTTATGAGCCCAGATCTCTTTTTGAGATTCTCCTTTGTGAGATTTCTAGAACCTCCCCCTGCCCCCTATCAGTTCCATTATCTTGAGAAAATTGTTTGTGGCTGTAGTTTCTGATGTCACTCTCCAGTGCAGGGACATGTCGCCTAGATGCTATTTTCAGCTGAGGATTTGTTTTTAAGTCACAAGGTTCAGTTCTACATTGTTATTCAGCAAATATGTCTCCTGTTTACCATTTTAAGTGGTATACAATAAAAAGGAGTTCTCAAAATTTCAAGAAAAATAAACCTTTGCATCCTTTATACATTTCAGAACTTTATATAAAATGTATATAACTCAGTCTTTGAAAAGAAACAAGAAAATAGTGAGAAGCTATACCTAAAAACACTTTTGTGTGGTTTTTTTGTTTGTTTGTTTGTTTGTTTGAGACGGAGTCTCACTCTGTCGCCCAGGCTGATCTCCAACTCCTGGGCTCAAGAAATCCTCAGGCGTCTGCCTCCCAAAGTGCTAGGGTTGCAGGTGTGAGCCACAGTGCCCGGTCAGGTCAGCACTTAAGTTTTAAACAGGCATTGAATTCCAAGCTTGAAGTCATTTCAGCCAGGTGCAGTGATGTGTGGTTTTAGTCCCAGCCACTCCATAGGCTGAGGTGGGAGGACGCTTGAGCCCAGGAGTTCAGGGCTGCAGTGTGCAGTAATGGAGCCTGTGAATAACCACTGCACTCTAGCATGGGCAAAAGAAGGAGACTGTCTCAAAAAAAAAAAAAATCATTTCATAAAATACTGAAGGGAGTAAAGGGAAACAAGTCCACAGTGAAGAGTCTTGGAGTCTAGTCCCGACTCTTAACTCAGCGTGTGATCTTAGGCAACGGACGTGTCTGAACCACAGGGGATTTAACACTTAGTTGCATACATATTTGCCAGGACCTGAGTTTTGTTTATTCAAAGTATCAGACTCCTCATCTTCACAGTCAAAAATGTTTTGAAAATAAAACTCTCAGTCTTCAGGTTGCAGGTTACAATAAGAGCAATTTCATTTTCTTTTCTTTTTTTTTTTTTTAAGACAGGGTCTCACTCTGTAGCCCAGGCTGGAGTGCAGTGGCACAATCACAGCTCACTGCAACCTCAACCCCCTAGGCTCAAGTGATCCTCCCACCTCAGCCTCCTGAGTAGCTGGGACTACAGGCAAGTGCCACCATGCATGGCTAATTTTTGTATTTTTTTCATAGAGACAGGGTGTCAATTTGTTCCCCAGACTGGCCTCGAACTCCTGGGCTCAAACGATCCACCCACCTCAGCCTCCCATAGTGCTAGAATCACAGGCATGAGCCATCATGCCCAGACCTAAGAGCAATTTTCAATACAGCAAAAGTCTTCATCAAAATTTACTGTGAGAAAAGGGCCCATGTAACTACTGTTTTTTTAAATATTTTTTGAACTATATTTACTTATTTGGGACAGAGTCTCACTCTGTCACCCAGGCTGGAGTGCAGTGATGCAATTATAGCTCACTTTAACCTCTAACTCCTTGGCTCAAGCAATCCTCTTGCCTCAGTCTCTCAGGTAGCTGGGACTACAGGTGTGCACCACCATGCCTGGCTATTTTTAAAATTTTTGTAGGGACAGACTAGCTGTATTACCAGGGCTGGTCTCAAACTCCTGGGCTAAAGCAATTCCTTTTCTTTTTTTTTTTTTTTTTTTTTTTTGGAAGAGGAGGATATAGATAGGAAGGGAAAGGGAGGGATTCCCTCTTCTTGACATGTATTCATTACTTCACCCCGCTCTCATGTCATAAAATAGCTATGACTCAGTAATATTGAGATGTTTTTAACCAAGTTCAATAGTAGTGAAATTCCTTTTTATTTCCACGTGCTCTCTTTACTTGAAAATGTGTGTTCTTTCTTTAACAACAATGTTGGTTTTAAAAAATGAAAACATGTAACAAAAAATGAAAGTAAGAAAAAGTGAATTAAAAAACTAAAGACTATTACATGCATACAATACTAAAGATGCTGGTGACATGAACTTTCTCCTCTCATTTGTGAACTCTAACTCACACTTTTAAAATGAAATTTGGAGAAAATCATTTACTGGTCAGGTGCAGTGGCTCACACTTATAATCCCAACACTTTGGGGGGCTGAGGTGGGAGGATCACTTGGGCCCAAGAGTTCAAGACCAGGCTAGGTAACATGGCAAAACTCTGTCTCTACAAAAAATACCAAAATTAGCCAGGCATGATGGCCTATGCCTATAATTCCAGCTACTCTGGAGGCTGGAGAGGGGAGGATTCCTTGAGTCTGGGAGGCTGAGGCTGCAGTGAGCAGTGATTGCACCACTGCACTCCAGCCTGGGCAGCAGAGTAAGATCCTGTCTCAAAAAGAACAAAACAAGGCCAGGTGCAGTGGCTCACGCCTGTAATCCCAGCACTTTGGGAGACCGAGGCGGGTGGATCACGAGGTCAGGAGATCAATACCATCCTGGCTAACATGGTGAAACCTGTCTCTATTAAAAACACAAAACACTGGCCGGGCATGGTGGCGGGCACCTGTAGTCCCAGCTACTCGGGAGGCTGAGGCAGGAGAATGGCATGAACCTGGGAGGCGGAGCTTGCAGTGAGCCAAGATCACGCCACTGCACTCCAGCCTGGGCAACAGAGCGAGACTCTGTCAAAAAAAAAAAGGAACAAAACAAAACAAAAACCCATTTCCTGTGTCCCCTAATGTTGCATTATTGTTGGATGCATAACAGGAATTTGTAAAATACAAAAATAGAAGAAAGACTAGGGGAAAGACAGAATCCTATATTAGCATTTTTAAAAAATTAAATGTAAATATACTTTTCTCATTATATAAGTAATACATAGCTGGGTGTAGTGTCATCAACTTAATGTCCCACCTACTTGGGAGGCTGAGACAGAAGGATCACTTGAGCCCAGATGTTTGAGGTACAGCCTGGGCAACATAGCAAGACCCCATCTCTAAAGAAATTATATGTATATTACATATATATGTAATCCATTTTATTGTCTGTTCAGAAAACTCAAAAGCATAGAAATGTAAGAAGTGAGAAGTAAATCCCCTGTTACCCCATTCAACCAAAGATAATTTATTATTTTTAGTATATAGTTTTAGACTTGTTTATATTAAAATACAAACATATATGCACATATACATATATATTTAATAGAATAGATTATTCTGCATATCTTGTTTAGTAGATTTTTTTACACTTAGAGATATATGTTAACATCTTTTCCACATGTCTGTTTCATTAAGTGGCGTAACAGGACATGCAATCATTAATAACCGGTCTACTGGTGATGAACATTTTGTATTCAGTGTTTTGCATTATATACATTCTACAAAGAACATCCTTGAACCTTGTTATCTTAAGTTCCTAAGATATCTTAAGAACCTAGTTTCTATCTTAAGAACCTAGTTACCTACTTCTGTACATATATTTGAGTAGATAAATTCTTTTTTTTTTTTTTGAGACGGAGTTTCACTCTTGTTGCCCAGGCTGGAGTGCAGCGGTACGATCTCAGCTCACTGCAACCTCCGCCTCCCAGGTTCAAGCAATTCTCCTGCCTCAGCCTCTCAAGTAGCTGGGATTACAGGCATGTGCCACCACACCCGGCTAATTTGGTATTTTTTAGTAGAGATGGTTTCTCCATGTTGGTCAGGCTGGTCTTGAACTCCTGACCTCTGGTGACCCACCCACCTCAGCCTCCCAAAGTGCTGGGATTACAGCCATGAGCCACCGTGCCTGGCCTGTGTAGATAAATTCTAAGCATTTGTTTCTCATACACAATGCAAAAATTATTTTCTCAACTTGATGTTTGTGTTTAACTTCATATTTTTGCCATTTAGAGTTTTTTAGGTAGTCAAATTTGTCTCTTTCCATTTATAAGTTTTAGTCTTGGTGCTATTCTAAGCAGGTCCTACCTCTATCAAGCTTGTAAAAATCTTTTGGGCTGGGCATGGTGGCTCACGCCTGTAATCCCAACATTTTGGGAGGCCAAAGCAGGAGGATCACTTGAGGCCAGGAGCTTAAGATTAGCCTGGACAACATAGTGAGACCTCATCTCTACAAAATTAAAAAATTAGCCAGGTGTAGTGGTGTTCTTCTGTAGTCTCAGCTATTAAGGAGGCTGAGTGGGGCTGGATCACTTGAGCCCAGAAGGTTGAGGCTGCAGTAAACTATGATTGGCCACTGTACTCTAGCCAGGGTGACAGAGTGAGGACTGTCTCAAAGGAAAACCACAAATGCCTGTTTTCTACCACTATATCATTACTTTGTTACATATTTACTTGTTACATTTTTATATAACAAATGAAATGTTTGTTACATGTTTAAGTTGTTAAGGTCATCTATGCAGTTACTTCTTTCTTTTTCTTTGCAGAGGAAAACACTTTGAAATAAACTGTCCTTCAGAACGGCTCCCACCAGCAATGAATGACAATATCAATTCTCACAGTCCTCCATTATTCTGCATATTGTCTTTCTTTATATTATTTGTCAATTTGAAACGCGAAAAAAAACTTTCCTTCTTCTTATACTTTACGTCTTCTTTGTTTTTCACAAAACCAATGCTTTGTTTTTTGTTTCTGTTTTTGAGACAAGGTCGCTCTCTGTTGCCCAGGTTGGAGTGCAGTGACGTGATCACAGCTCACTGCAGCCTTTACCTCTCAGGCTCAAACAATCCTCCTGCCTCAACCTCCCAAGTAGCTGGGAAAACAGGTGCACGCCATCAAGCCTGGCTAATTTTTTTTTTTTTTAAATTTTTGTAGACAATGGGGTCTCCCTATGTTGCCCAGCCTGGTCTCACATTCTTGGGCTCAAGCAATCCACCCACCTTGACCTCCCAAAGTGGTGGGATTACAGATATGAGCCAACATGCCTGGCCCAACCTTTTAAGATATGTTTATTTACAGTTATTATTTTTTTCTCTTGAAAAGTATTTAATTACATGCTTGGTTTATTTTTCTCCTGGGCTTTAAAAAAAAATGAATTTGCAAGAGTTTGTCATATTTTCATATACATTTAGAACAAGATCCAGAAGAAGAATGTGAAGGATATGGACCCTTTTTAAATTGAATCTGTTGCAAATATTTTGAATTGTATTCCAAACTGTATTTGATAGTCTGGAGATAATCCCTGAGATTGTGCAATTTTAGCTGTTGCCCAGAGGTAAACACGAAGGGGGTGTGAGGGGGTGGTGCTGGGTAGAGAAAACTTTCCAAGGAGTTTATGCTAAATAGCAAGACAAAGCAAGTCCACAAACAGCAAAACAAGCAAGCACAAAGCATGTCTCATTCTCATGTTAATATTCATCTATTGATGGTGTCTTCAGGTGTATGAGTCCAGTGGGCTCATGCCAAAAACAGCCTGGGAAAACAGACTGAGGAGAAGAGGGGCTAGAAAGAAGGGGAGAGAACCCAGAGGTCTTGGGGGCTCTCCAAGCCTATGATACTTTATAACATGCTCTTGGGGCACACTTGGAGATTGCTGCAGACTGAGAGAATGCATTGTGTCTCTTATTTGATTTACCCATGTGATGCTTGGATGAGACCAGAGAATTAAACACATAAAATACTGTGCAATGTAATAGAAATGTGTTTTTTTCCCTTAAGTCAGAGCTCTAGGATCATAAAGATGTTTTGGCTCCAAATTACACCCTTTCCCCTCACCCCCACCACCAGCAATCAGAGACCAGTGTATTCTACTCACCATGGAATCAGGTCAAAACAGAAAACAAATTATTTTCATATGTAAGCCTTGCCTACAATGCTCAAAGTCTCAAGACTTGGGATTTTGCATCTCACTGTTTCCAAGGTCTGGACTCTCACAGGGACACCTAGCTATGTGTGACATCATCATTAGCACTTCTATGTTTTATTAGAATGTGGACACATAGGTAATAAGAACATGCTGTTTCCCATCCCACTGTACCCATTGCCATTGATGTTGGCACATTATCTCAATGTTAGGCTGCTGTACCAGGAAATATCTCCTTTTCACACTTGCTACAAGAACAAAGCCTCAACATCATGCCAGATAAGTCTCCCTATTTGACCTTTGTCATTATTTGCTGAACTTTTTGTTTGTTATGAGCCTACTAATAACACTGTTACTTGGCCAAGCACGGTGGCCTACACCTGTAATCCCAGCACTTTGGGAGGCAGAGATGATGGGGGGGGTGTGGCAGATCACCTGAGGTCAGGAGTTCAAGACCAGCCTGGCCAACATGGCAAAACCCTGCCTCTACTAAAAGTATAAAAATTAGCTGGGCATGGTGGCAGGTGCCTGTAATCCCAGCTACTCAGAAGGCTGAGGCAAGAGAATCACTTGAACCCTGGAGGTGGAGGTTGCAGTGAGCCGAGATCATGCGCTGCCCTCCAGCGTGGGTGACAAGAGCGAGACTCCGTCTCAAAAATAAATAAATAAAATAACACTGTTACTTAACATTATCTGATTATTATAGTAGAATGGTTGGAAAACTTTCTGAATGGCAATCAATGTATATCCATTCACCTTTATAGTTACTGAATTTCGGTGCGTCCCTGCTGTGACTCCAGGTCCTGCTACAGCCCCTCTACGAACCCCACTACGACCATGACCAGCAACAGCAAATTGATTGGAGTGTAATGGTCGTGGCTGATGTCTTTTTCCTTATTCCTGAACCTTAGAACTATTACTAGTAGTCTACATAATATATGCTAAACAGAATTAGGTAAATAAAACACTCCATGCTGCTTGGAACCTTTCAGGGAAGACTCGTGATCTTCCACCACCTTGGAAGTACAGGGCAATCTCACCAAATCAAATACTAGTAGAAAAGTGTGGTTGGCATCACTATGTCGTTATGAGGGAAGCACATTTATATCTTCTGTTTATGTCTTCCCAGATGGTAGATGCAAACCTTTGTGGCCTCTGTTTCACCTCCTATTTTTTCCGTGATGCTCAAATGCGATCAGTCTTATCTAACAATGAGGTTAAGTCAAGGGGAAGAAAGATAGTGCAGAAGGAGTGGAAGAGAATGAGGAGAAAGAGACAGAGGTGCATGGTAGGAAAGCAGATAAGCCTGCTGGCTGCTGTTGACATGTAGAACCTTTTAGAAACACTCCACAAAGCTCTATTTCTCTCTAAAGCAACATAGGAGAAAGGCATCTTCATTTCTTTATGCCATAGTTAGGATAGAAAAGCATAATTACATAGTGTGAGTACTAAGCCACTCTGAGGACAGAGTCTTAAACTCTCTGGATCCAGAGACTTAAGTCTCTGCATGTAGGGAAACACTAGCCACACTTAATTATGCCTGCCTGACCCTGAGTGGCTCACTAGCTGGGGTGAGAAGTTAGGGGGCTGCAGGGATATAAAGCTGGGCACTCCAGGACAGGTGAGGGGAGCCACTGTGGAAGTCTGTATTATTGAAGATAAAGACTTTTTTTGGACTAGCAGTGTAAAATCAAGAGTTAATGCATGCTAAACTTGGATGATCCCCCAGTATAAGCTTGTCTTACACAGAAAGCAGCAAACCACTATCCCATCCTTTATGACTTTTAATCTGTAAAGTTTTGTGTAACTTTCCCCATCTCATCTCAGGTTTTCTTCTGTAATTTCAGAATTTATTTATTTATTTATGTAGAGTCTCACTCTGTCGCCCAGGCTGGAGTGCAGTGGCATGATCTCAGCTCACTGCAACCTCCACCTCCCAGGTTCCAGCGATTCTCCTGCCTCAGCCTCTTGAGTAGCCGGGATTAAAGGCGCCCTCCATAATTTCAGAATTTTCGTGATGCTTAATTCTATACTTAAACCTGAATATTGAGTCTAAACTTCCATTGGCTTTTCTAGGAACAAGATGAGGTAATAATAACTATGTTTACTAATAGTTTCTCAAGTTCTCCTTATTCATCGTCAACGGTGTAGCCACATAATCACTTTATAAATAGCACATGGTTAGGCTTTTCACCTGCCTTATATCTCACTTGCACTGTTTTAAAATAGTGTTTTCCCTGCACCTTCTTCTTTTTTTTTAAACTTAATGACTTTTTTTTTTTCACTTCATCCTCCCAAAGTGCTGGCATTACAGGCATAAACCCCGTGCCTGGCCAGACATATTATTTTTTAACTCTTGCCTTGGCCTTTGTTCAGACTTGTATCATAAAGTCAATTAGTCATTGCTAGATAAGGTACACCCTTTCTGAGCTGGTTTTGAAAAGCAAGGACTGGGAGTAATCCAATCTGTGATGCAAACTTTGTTTACCAGAAGGTTTGTTACCAGGTGGTAAACAAAGTGTTTGCCCTTATAGAAAAACACTGCCCATACAACTGAAGGTGAATACACAACAGAACAACGACAGTCCCAGAAGCTTCCCCGGGCCTTGGTGCATTGTTATGTAGATGAGCTTTTGCTAAAGATGGCTGCAGGTGCAGCCAGGAGTCCCTGGAATATGCAGAAAGACTCCTGGCTTTGTGTAAATCGCTTCCAGCTGATTTAGACAGTTAGCAAAGGGCATTTATTCAGCAACTGGGGACAAAACTGACATCTGTCCTCCTTTCCTTGAGGAGGTCTGAAACTTTTTTTTAAAGATTATATTTTTAAGGCCAGGCACGGTGGCTCATGCCTGTAATCCCAGCACTTTGGGAGGCCGAGGCGGGTGGATCACGAGGTCAGGAGATCGAGACCATCCTGGCGAACACGGTGAAACTCCGTCTTTACTAAAAATACAAAAAAACAAATTAGCCAGGCATGGTGGCGAGTGCCTGTGGTCCCAGCTACTCGAGAGGCTGAGGCAGGAAAATGGAATGAACCCGGGGGGCGGAGCTGGTAGTGAATGCAGATCCCACCACTGCACTCCGTCCTGGGCGACGGAGCGAGACTCCGTCTCAAAAAAAAAAAAAAAGATTATATTTTTAGAACAGTTTTAAGCTCAACATAAAATTAAGAGGGAGGTACAAAGATCTTTCACACATCCTCTGCCCCCACCTATGCAGCCTCCCCTATGGGCACCAGCATGACACGTTTGTTACAATGGCTGAATTCACATGCCATTATCAAAACCCAAATACCATAGCTTACATGAGGGTTCACTCTTAGTGTTGTGTATTCTATGGGTTTGAACAAATGTACCATGGCATATATCCACCATTATAGTATACACAGTATATTCACTGTTCTAAAAATCCTCCGTGGGTCTGAAAGGTTTATGTTGTTCTGTTTTTTGGTTTTGGGTTTTTTTTGGGGGGGGCGGGGGTGGAGGGCAGGGTCTCACTCTGTCACTCAGGCTGGAGTGCAGTGGTGTGATCATAGCTCATGGCAGCCTCAACCTCCCAGCTCAAGCAATCCTCCCACCTCAGCCTCCTGAGTAGCTGAGAGACTACAGGCACACACCACCACACCCAGATTGTTTTTTTTTTTTTTTGAGACACGGTCTCGCTCTGTCACGCATGCTGGAGTACACTGGCACAGTCCTGGCCCACTGCAATCTCCACCTCCTGGGTTCAACCAATTCTCCTGGCTCAGCCTCTGGAGTAGCTGGGACTACAGGTGGGTGCCACCACGCCTGGCTAATTTTTGTACTTTCAGTAGAGACGGGGTTTCACCATGTTGGCCAGGCTGGTCTCGAACTCCTGACCTCAAGTGATCCATCTGCCTTGGCCTCCCAAAATGCTGGTATTACAGACATGAGCCACTACACCTGGCCTTAATTTTTATTTTTTGTAGAGATGGGATCTTGCTGTTACCAAGGCTGGTCTCTAACTCCTGGGCTCAAGGGATCCTCCTGCCTGAGCCTCCCAAAGTGCTGGGATTAGAGACCTAAACCACTGCCCCGGTCCAGGTCTGAAACTTTTTAAAGGAGAGTACCACTTGTTGACCCCTTTCCTTTTGATACTGGGAAGGGAGTGCTTAAGTGGGGGATGCCTCCTTTCTCAATGCAAAGAGGAGACTCTTACTAGTATATTTAGGGGTAATGGTTGCCTTTTGCCAAATGAAAGTTTGTGTCTACCGTCTGGGGAGACATAAACACAGCCACCAATAAGCACTGTGGTTACAGCCAGAAAGGCCTGGTCCTGAGGCTAATTACACTGGAGAAGTCTGAATGTGCCCCAGGGACTGGAGAAGTCCCACTTTCTTCTTGACTACTTCTGCCAGATGTCTGTGGGGTCTCCAAGATAACCAGGCCCCTCTTTTTGTTTCACTAATGACTGCCTCTTTAGGACCTTGGCTCTGCTTGTGTGGGACCTGGAAACCTATTTACCAACCACTTTATAGGCGGAGCTTGCAGTGAGCCAAGTTCACGCCACTGCACTCTAGCCTGGGCAACAGAGCAGGACTCCGTCTCAAAAAAAAAAAAAAAAGAAAAAGAAAAAGAAAAAGAAATTAGGCAATTTGCCTAAAACCACATAACTGTGAGTGGCAGGGGCACATGGCTGTGAGGTTTGTCTCCTAAGCCCTTGGGGTTAGGTTTGTCTAACCTGTTAAGGCAGGTTTGTCTCCAAAGCCCTTGGAGCTTTCCTTACATTACACCACCTTTCCGAAGTTGCTAGAGATGCACAAAATGAGGTTGCAGTCAGGAAAACTCAGTTCAATGCATGGCCTAGTAAAACAGCCAGTGCTGGAAAGTTCAGGAGAGGAGGGTGAATTTCTTGTCCTTAAAGTCCCTGCACAGCCCTACAGGGTGACAGCAAAGTCCTTGGTTGGCCGTGTCTCCCCTTAGCCTGGACATTGGACCCTTGACACCATGTTGAAGGCCAGTGACCCACAAGGCTGCTGGCTGCCCACCCCGCCTGCCTCCTGCCTTGGAATTCTAAAAAGCAATTGAAACAATCAAGTATTGATGTCAAGTTAGGGGAAAAATCATGCATTTCCAAACTGAAATTCAAAGTTAGTCCTTCTGAGACAGGTAAAGGAAGGGTATATGGAAATTGTCTGAGATAGCAGTTGTTCCCCCTAATTCTGCCTTAGTCTCTCAGCTGCTAACAGAAGTCCGCAGAAATGTAAGGAATTTTTTTTTTTTTTTTTTTTTTTTTTTGAGACAGAGTCTCGCTCTGTCACCCAGGCTGGAGTGCAGTGGCACGATCTCGGCTCACTGCAAGCTCCGCCTCCCGGGTTCACGCCATTCTCCTGCCTCAGCCTCCCGAGTGGCTGGGACTACAGGCACCCGCCACCGCGCCCGGCTAATTTTTTTTTTTGTATTTTTGGTAGAGACGGGGTTTCACCGTGTTAGCCAGGATGGTCTTGAACTCCTGACCTCGTGATCTGCCTGCCTCGGCCTCCCAAAGTGCTGGGATTACAGGTGTGAGCCACTGCGCCCGGCCTGTAAGGAATTTTTGATCAGACCCCATGGCTGGCCTCGGTCTTCCCTCAGTGAATCCCTGAGAAGAGTGTTGATCTCTTAGCTCTGCCCCTAGAAAGATCTAAAATAATCTCGAATCTAGAATGACCTCATTTCTACCCGTCTCTGCCAGAGTCCAGAAATGTTCAGCTGCTATCTCTCTTCAGCCTCAAATCCCTAACCCTGGGGTGATTCACTCCTGAAACAGAGTAGATAATTTAATCCAGGAAAACTCTCTCTTTCTAGGAAGAAGGGTTTACTCGTCACCCTCTGTGTAGTCACAGGAACCTTGATTAATTTATGAACCGATAACAATGTGTATAGATTGTTTTTTTAAATTCCACTTTTAGAGTATTGCTACTGCTGCATATTTCTTCTAACTATAGCTGTTAAGCTGCTGGAGAAACAAGACTCACAGAGGTTAATAGAATGTCCTCAGAGGCAAGGGTTCAAATCATGCCTTAACCATGACACAGCCCTGCAGCCTTGCACAGACTACTTAGTCCTAATTTCCTTTGTCTTAAAGAAGGAATAAGAGCAGCACTTACCTCATTGGGCAGCTGTATGTGTTGAGATCATGCACATAGTGTACATAAAGCACTTAGTACATAACATGTGCTCGGTAGCCCCTGGGATTATCATTGTTACAAGGAGTACTTTGAAAATGCTTGTCCTATAAAGAATATTTGCTGGAATTTGCCCCTAATTCTAATCTTTTGTTTTGTTTTGTTTTGTTTTGTTTTTGCAACAGTCTTGCTCTGTCGCCCAGGCTGGAGTGCAGTGGTACAATCAATCTCAGCTCACTGCAAACTCCATCTTCCAGGTTCAAGTGATTCTCCTGCCTCAGCCTCCCGAGTAGCTGGGGTTACAAGTGTGTGCCACCACACCCAGCTAATTTTTGTATTTTTAGTGGAGGCAGGGTTTCACCATGTTGGCCAGTCTGGCCTTGAACTCCTGACCTCAGGTGATCCGCCCACCTTGGCCTCCCAAATTGCTGGGATTACAGGCGTGAGCCACCATGCTCGGCCTCCTAATTCTAAATTTATCTGCATCTTGCATCCATTCTCTGCTATGGCTCAGTTGAGGTAAAAGGAAATAGTAATATTTTATGCTCTGCTCTTTTATTCTTATTAAATGCTATCTTGTTCACTATCCCAATGCCTCAAATGATGCATGCTTAAGAAATACTTTATTTTTCACAGCTGTCCTGGAAGACAGATGGCATAGATCATGATGGTGCTGTCTTATAAAGGAAGGAAGTCTACTAAGGGCTTCCAGGTGGGCCAGGCTGTATTCATTTATGCTACAGCTGCTACAGTTGGGTGGCTTCATGTAATAGAAATGCATTGTCTCAGAGCTCCGGAGGCTAGAAGTCCAAAATCAAGGTACTGGCATGGTTGTTTCCTTCTGAGGGTTGTGAGGGAGAACCTGTTCATACCTCTCTCCCAGCTTCTGGTGTTTTGCTGGCAATCCTGGGTGTTCTTGGATTCTAGAAGCATCACTCCAACAGCTGTCTCCTTCCTCATGTGGCTTTTCTCCCTGTGTGTGCCTGTTTGTCTAAAGAACCCCTTTTAATAAGGATACCAGGCACTTTGGGTTAGGGCTCACCCTAATGACTCATCTGAACAACATCATCTACAAAGACCCTATTTCCAAGTAAGGTCAAATTCACAGGTGCTGGGGGTTAGGCCTTCACCATCATTCAGATGGAACACAATTCAACCCACAACATGGGCCTAAAGTTAATGTCATTTAAACCAGTTGCTGTTTAGATGCCGCATCTCCCAGCTTCTTCAGTCTCCAGAATCAGCTATTGCTTTTTGGTTTTTTTTTTTAGAGAGGGGATCTTGGGCCAGGCACGGTGGCTCACGCCTGTAATCCCAATACGTTGTGAGGCCAAGGCAGGCGGATCACCTGAGGTCAGGAGTTCAAGACCAGCCTGGCCAACGTGGTGAAACCCCATCTCTATAACAAAATAGAAAAGTCGGGCATGGTGGTCGGCACTTGTAGTCCCAGCTACTCAGGAGGCTGAGGCAGGAGAATGGCTTGAACCCAGGAGGCAGAGGTTGCAGTGCGCCGAGATTGCACCACTGCACTCCAGCCTGGGCAACGGAGCAAGACTCTGTCTCAAAAAAGGAAAAAAGAGAGATGGGATCTCACTGTGTTGCCCAGGTTTGTCTTGAACTCACAGGCTCAAGCCATTCTCCAGCCTCAGCTTCCCAACATGCTGGGATTACAGGTGTGAGCCACTGCAACTCCTACCCCCCCATTTTTTTTTTTTGAAAAAAATAAAATCTTTGCTGCTAAACAAATTAATCCCATAAAAAAACAATTGGGGAAAAAAACACCTGCAAAAATATGAATTAAAGAATGGCAGGGGAGTTGTTCTTTTTTCTTCTCCTGGACTTTAGAAAGTCTGGCTTCTGGACAGGTGCAGTGGCTCACTCCTGTAATCCCAGCACTTTGGAAGGCCGAGGCAGGCGGATCACGAGGTCAAGAGATCGAGACCATCCTGGCCAACATGGTGAAACCCGGTCTCTACTAAAAATACAAAAATTAGCCAGGCATGACGGCATGCACCTGTAGTCCCAGCTATTTGGGAGGCTGAGGCAGAGAATCACTTGAACCTGGGAGGCAATGGTTGCAGTGAGCCGAGATCGTGCCACTACACTCCAGCTTGGTGACACAGCGAGACTCCGTCTCAAAAAAAAAGAAAAGAAAGAAAGTTTGGCTTCTTTATTTCTGTGGCAGGACTTCATCCTCTGCAACTTAATGGTACAGCCTATATCAATCAGCCGTCTTGTAGGGTGATAGAGAGATGCTGGCAGAAGACAGGGTGAAAAGAGCACAGTAGAAACACATCCAGATGCCCAATGCACACAGACGCTTTTGTGTCTCTCTTGTTTTCAGCATAGAGTCCAAAATAATGACCTATATCAGAGTTTGGCAAAGTGCACCCAGCACCTGGTTGTTTTTTTTTTTTTTTTTTAACTATCTTGAAATAATTATAGATCCATAGGAAGTTGCAAAAGTACTACAGAGAGCTTCTCTGTACCCTTCACCCAGGTCACCTTCTCTGCAATGGTTGCATATTAAGCAATTGTCAGCTATTGCATTTCTTTTTTTATTGAAATGGAGTCTTGCTCTGTCGCCCAGGTTGGAGTGCAATGGTACGATCTCAGCTCACTGAAGCCTCCGCTTCCTGGGTTTAAGTGATTCTCATGCCTCTTCCTCCCAAGTAGCTGGGATTACAGGTGTGCGCCACTAGGCTTGGCTAATTTTTGTATTTTTAGTAGAGACAGGGTTTCAACATGTTGGCCAGGCTGGTATTGAACTCCTGACCTTAAGTGATCTGCCTGCCTTGGCCTCCCAAAGTGCTGGGATTACAGGCATGAGCCACTACATCCAATCAGGTATTGCTTTTTGAAGATTGTGGTGCTGGGAACAATATACTAGAACTATTTGCTGCAAAATCCCTGCAGGCTCACCTCACCCAAACCACTGCCTTTGAAAGGAACCTGAATTCACAGTTCCCCTGTCAACCTTCCAGAATCTACACATACAGACCCTTTCCTCTGATTTGGTTGACCTGGTTTACTCTTTTCTTTGAGGGGATTTCTGTCACCCCCTGCGGATGCCACAGTCCCCTGTGATGAAGGGAAAGGGGAAACTGCAAAGTGGGGACAGCTTCAGCCCCTGCCTTGATGACACTGAGGAGTCTACAGAGGGGTCTACGCTATATTCCTGGTTTCATCCAACTCATGTTCATCCGTGGCTACCTGGAGAAAAGAGCCCAGTTCAAAGGGACAGAAATGGTTTCTGCCATCGCGTTGGCAAGAGAGGGGAAGTGGCTGATGAAAGGTGAAAGACATACACCAGTGAGGGTGATCCCTTCTGAGACGCAAAACCAGTTGCCTCAGGAGTCCTGAAACAGGAGTTTTAGCCAGGAGTGGGGCACGACGTACCTGAAGTCTCAGCTACTCAGGAAGATAAGGTGGGAGGATCACTTGAGCATAGGAGTTCCAAGCTGTATTGAGCTAGGATGGCACCACTGCACTCCAGCCTGGGTGACAGAGCAGTATTCTGTCTTTAAAATATAATAAATAAATAAATTTAAAAATAAAAGATCCTCACTTGAGTCAGAAAATGCAGAAAGATATCAAAAGAAAATAAGTCTCAACTAACCCCACCATCCTGTAGTAAAACAAAACAAAACTTGTTGATGTCTTTTTTGTATATTAAAAGAATACATGTTATAAGAAAATTGTTGAGAGATTTCAACCATTTGGCTCAAGAAAGAAGTTAGTGATGTTTTCCTTTCTGGAATTGCATTGTTCAACTTTTCTGTTAAGTTTACCAAGTGCTGTGTTTTCCTTCCTTTTTTCTTTGCATTTATGTGTATGTGTGTGAGTATATGTGTGTTTTACAAATTGATATCACTCTGCATATGCTGTTTTATGTATTACTTTTCTTTACCTTAATCTTAGAACATAAATCATGATTATTTTCCTAAGTCATATGAATTATTTTTTAGAACTCTTTGTCATTACATGAACAGAACATTTACATCATAGAAGCCTGGAAAATGCAGGCATAAAATTAAAAATAAGACCACTAATCTTTCACCTCTCAGACACTCAGATCGCTGTTATTACACCTTAGAGCCCTTACTTGTGGACACTATTTCTAACCATGTGTTGTGTGTGTGTGTGTGTGTGTGTGTATACATAAAGCAACAAAGTGAATTGTACACTTTTTAAAATTAGTTTCTTTTTGAGATAGAGTCTCGCTCTGTCACCCAGGTTGGAGTGCAATGGTACGATCTCAGCTAACTGCAATTCTACCTCCCAGGTTCAAGCGATTCTCTTGCCTCAGCCTCCTGAGTAGCTGGGATTACAGGCATGCGCCACCAAGCCCAGCTAATTTTTGTATTTTTAGCAGAGACGGGGTTTTTCCATGTTGGAACAGGCTGTTCTCGAACTCCTGACTTCATGATCTGCCCGCTTCAGCCTCCCAAAGTGCTGGGATTACATGCATGAGCCACTGCACCTAGCTGAATTGCACACTTTAAAGGGATGAGTTTTATGGTATACGAATTCTATCTCAATAAACTTAAACATGTTGCCAAAACATATTTAGGGAATGATCACCTTTTGGAGTGTGTGTGTGTGTGTGTGTGTGTGTGTGTGTGCACGCATGAATGTATGTGTATCCCCTAGTATTGGAACATCCTAAATGGACCTGAACATCCAAGTTTGTCCAAAACAGTGTCCAATGCAGAATGTGTTCACTGGTTACATCCTTTAAGCCTCTGGTTACATCCTTTATGATCTTCTGTAGCGACGAAGCATTAAGTTTAACGGTGACTCGTCATGCAATGATCATCTATTTCATTTGACAGATGAGGAAACGGAGGCTCAGCAGGGCTATGGGATCTACCCAGGGCCATGGTGCTTGTAAGCCGAGTCAGCACTCTGTGAAATGGAGCACTCGCCGGCACTCAACAGTCTTCACTACATCCACCACGTTGTTCTGATGGCACCTGCTGAAGCCTCACAGAATAACTGTATTTCTCTTCCTCAAAATGGTACCCTCTTCCCCTTCCAGTCATTAGCTACTCAGCAGCTGTTTGTCCTCTGCTGGGCCCTAAATTGGGTGCTGGGGATGTAGCAATGAAAGGTGGAGCCCTTTTCAAGAAATGGGCTAGACTGGGTGTGGTGGCTCATACCTGTAATCCCAGCACTTTGGGAGGCCAAGGCAGGCAGATCATTTGAGGCCAGGAGTTCAAGACCAGCCTGGCCAACATGGTGAAATCCCATCCCCACTAAAAAACAAAAAGCAAAACAAAACAAAAAAACAAAATTAGCCAGGCATGGTGGCATACACCTGTAGTCCCAGCTACTCAGGAGACTGAGCAGGAGAATCGCTTGAACCAGGAAGCAGAGGTTGCAGTGAGCTGAGAGCAAGCCATTGCACTCCAGCCTGGGTGACAGAGCAAGACTCTGTCAAGAAAAAAAAAAAAGAAGAAAGAGAGAAGGAAGGAAGAAAGGAGAGAGAAAGAGAGAGAGAGAAAGGGAAGGAAGGAAGGAGAAGAGAAGAGAAATAAGGAAAGAAAGAAAGAGAAAGAAAAAGAAAGAAAGGAAGGAAGAAAGGAAGGAAGGAAGGGGCTGGGAGAAGCAGACAGCAACAGGCAGTAACACAGAGTGACAACAGGGCGCTCTGGGAACAAAACACAGGGGCGCTGTGTCAGTTTTCTGGGCCTGCCACAACAAAGTGCCACAAACCAGGCAACTTAAACAATAGAAAATCAGCCAGGTGGGGTGGCTCGCTCCTGTAACCCCAGCAATTTGGGAGGCCAAGACAGGAGGATTGCTTGAGCCCAAGAGTTCGAGACCAACCTGGGCAACATAGTGAGACCTCATCTCTACAGAAAAATCAAATAATTAGCTGGGCATATTGGTGCACGCCTCTGGTCCCAGCTACTTGGGAGGTCAAGGCAGGAGCTTCAGCACACGAGTTCGAGGCTGCAATGAGCTACTTTGATCTCACCATTGCACTCTAGCCCGGGACAGAGGGAGACCTTATCTTTTAAAAAAAATTTCTGATGGCAGACCTCACCTACAGAGATGTGATGATTCATTGTGCCTGGGTTAGAGGCCTGCATTGTTTGAAAGCTCCCCCAGACGATGCTAATGTACAGCCCAGGTTGAGGAGGCCGGCTCCAGACCAGGGGTCCCGCACTCGGCGTGCATCAGAATCACAGGACGGCTTGCTTGCTGGGCTCCATAGCCAGGTTTCTAGTGCAGTAGTTCAGGTATAGGGCCTAAGAATCTGCATTTCTAACATGCTCCCAGGTGTCCAGGGAGCTCCTGGTCCCAGAGAGCACACTATGAGGAGCACTTTGATCCTGTCTATGCCAGTTAGCCTCAGCATCAGCAGGGACCTGTGGGAAATGCAGAATTTTGGTCCCCACCTCAGAGCTGCACAAGATCCCCTGTTGATTCTGGTGTTTGAGAACTCCTGCTCCAGTCAATTCCGCTATCAGGGGACACATAATTTTACGCAGGTTATACTTGGCACAACCTGACACACAGTAAAACACTCAAGGCCAAGCACAGTGGCTCAGGCCTGTAATCCCAGCACTTTGAGAGGCTAAGGCGGGCAGATCACTTGAGCCCTGGAGGTCAAGAATGCAGTGAGGCTTTATCACACTACTGCACTCCAGCCTAGGTGGTAGAGCAGACTCCATCTCTTGTTTTTTTTTTTTTTTTTTTTTTTTTTGAGATGGAGTTTCACTCTTGTTGCCCAGGCTGGAGTGCAATGGCGTGATCTCGGCTCACTGCAACCCCTGCCTCCCGAGTTCAAGCGATTCTCGTGCCTCAGCCTCCCGAGTAGCTGGGATTACAGGCATGTGCCACCACAACCAGCTAATTTTGTATTTTTAGTAGAGATGGGGTTTCACCATGTTGGTCAGGCTGGTCTCAAACTCCTGACCTTAGGTGATCCGCCTGCCTCTGCCTCCCAAAGTGCTGGGATTACAGGTGTAAGCCACCGAGCCTGGCCAGCAGACTCCATCTCAAAACAAAAACAAAAACAAAACAAACAATAACAACAAACACTCAGTAAATATTTGTAAAATAAACGAATGCCCATGAGCACACTGAGTTTTATTCCTGTCTACTGAGTGCTTTGATAGTGGTATCTAGAAGCCTGATTATAGCATTACTTAAGCAGAACAACAGAACCCCATGGGAACTCCTGCATGAAAGACCCAGATGTGGGCCCTGGGGAGAACACAATAATCACAGCACTCTTCCATCCCTAAGCCAAGAGTTCATGCATCTATTTTGGGTGAGCCCAGTACTCAGACCCTGGATATAAAATGCTGATTGACAGTCTGTTCCTGACGTGAAGGAGCTTATGACCTAGGAATCCTGAAACACTTGCTCAATTCTTGTTATGATCACTAGAGCAAAATGTTAGCACAGTACAAGAGATAGCAGCAGGTGGAGTCACATAACCGTCACCATCAAGAAGGCCAACCCAGGGATATCCTGAGAACTAGACATAGCACAGGGATAGCTGAAGAAAAGCAGTCAGTACTCAGGAGGCCAAAGGGCAGGCAAGCAACATCTGGAGTGTGTGGCAGGTAGCAGGGCCACCATCCAGGTGTCAGAAACAGGACTTCCTTTCTAAAACAGGGAATGACAAGAGCAGAGCAAGGGAATTTTAGATGAGTGCTGGCCAGACATTCAAGACAGAATAAAAGATGGAGACCCAGTTACCAGGACTGAAGAAAAAAGAAGGGACCACATCTTGGGATCAATCCTTAAACAACTTGGAGTTTATTCTTTCAGTAATGCGGGTGGTCCATCTAGGCAACAGTGTTTGGATCTTGGGGATCAGATAGGAACTCAATTTTGGGCCTAGGGCACAAATAAGTTTTCAGCGCCAGACCTAGTGGCCAAGGAAGGAAGAAAAGAAGGAAAGAAAGGGAAGGAAAGGAAGGGAGGGAGGGAGGAAGAAAAGAAAGAAAGGGAAGGAAAGGAAGGGAGGGAGGGAGGGAGGAAGGATGGAAGGAAGGAAGCAAGGAAGCAAAGAAAGGAAGGAGGGAAGGGACAGAGGAGGAGGGAAGGAAGGAGGGAGGGAGGGAGGAGAGAAGGGAGAAAGAAAGGGAGGGAAGGAAGGAAGGAGAAAGGGAGGGAGGGATCAATCCTTAGAGAACTTTAGGGATGTTTTCTCATGCAACAAATACTCTGCTTCACCTTATTGATGAAGAAATGGAGGCTCGGCAGTTTCCTGAATTTCCCCCAGTCTCTAGGAACAGATCTAAATATTCCAGTTTGACTTTCACCTGAAGGGGGGCAGGCGGCAGGCAGTATAAATATGTATAATATGGCATCCCAAGTAGTCTCTTCCTCTTCAGCTATCCTGTGCTCTGCCAAGTGCTCGGGATACCCCTGGGTTGGCCTTCCCAATGGTGGCTGTTATGTGACACCACCTCCTGCCATTTCTTGTACTGTACTAACATTTTGCCTGAGTGGTCGTAACCAGAAATGATCAATGTGGTGTCCATTTCTGTGTCTGTTGCTGTTTTAACTAAATTTAGAAAGTTCTCGGAATTGCAAAGATAATTTTTGGAGGGCCTAGGGCACATTGTGTCTTGGAGAGGCAGCCTCGTGAAGTGGGAAGCACTGTAACAGGAGCTGAAGGTTGACACAGCCCAGGTGGTCAAGGGACACAAGATGAGAGCCTTCCTGCCTGACCCTTCATTATTGATGATTGGTCCACTAAGGACCAATAAAGCGTCTAGGAGCCTCTCCAAGCTACTTAGAATTACTGAGGTGCCAGCAGGCACCAGGCTTATAAATCTGTCTTTTATTATCTGGTTGGCTTAGCTAGGTCTCCAAAAGGAACAGTCAAAGTTTTATGATGTACTTTAACGAGCTGACTTTCAGAGTCAGGCTTTGTCCTGGATGAAATTTCCCCAGCGGCAATGGAGGTCAGCTAGATCTCCTAACCCTGCTCAGAGTCCATTTGTTGTTAGACTGTTGATCAGAATCATTTTCTCATTCAAAACAGTGAAATGTCTTTTTTTTTTTTTTTTTTTTTGGCAGGAGGCAAGGAGGAACACGAGCATCTGCCCCACTCTCTAAATCTCTTAATATACATTGATACGCGTAGACACACAGCCTTTTTTTTTTTAGACGGAGTCTTGCTCTGTCGCCCAGGCTGGAGTAGCAATTCTCCTGCCTCAGCCTCCAGAGTAGCTGGGATTACAGGAGCACACCACCATGCCCTACTAATTTTTAAATTTTCAGTAAATACAGAGTTTCACCCTGTTGACTAGGCTGGTCTTGAACTCCTGACCTCAGGTGATCCACCCGCCTTGGCCTCCCAAAGTGCTGGGATTACAGGTGTGAGCCACCACTAAAATTCACTTTTCAGATAGAAAATGTAACACTAGTGCCTACATTATTGAAAATGTGCTTTGTCATTGTCTATTGGTCTGATTAATCTAGGAGTTTATCTGCCCAAAAGCAAATTCTAGTATCATTTTATCACTGGTTCAATTTACAAGCTATCAAAAATACTGATGCTCTCATTAGTTCATGCTACAGAAAAAAATTTGTTAAAAATAATTATAAATGTAAAAGCCCAATTTTAAAAGAAGCTGATCTAAAACTTTTATATCCAGGTAAGGGTAGTTACTTTGTGGGTTGTCCTTATGGTTCAGTCAATGCTATCATTGCCAAGAAAGTTCTGGAAACTTTTCTGAGCCCGGAGTTTATTCTTTGGATATCGTCTAGGGTGAGAAATCTTTTTCCTGTGGAGCTTTGCTTTCTGTAAACAACTTGGAGTTTATTCTTTCGGTAACGCGGGTGCTCCATCTGGGCAACACTGTTTGGATCTAAAACCCAGTTTGGGCCCAGAGAATTCCTTTTCTTGTGCAGTCTGTAAATATATTCTGAAAGCCACCCCAGAAGAGTTTCAGACATGTTTTAAACAAAGTAAAGAGCATAGGTAAGAAATAGAGCTTCCCAAAGCGGCTGTTTTAAAGTGATATTAATCTGGTAGAAATCACAATGCATTTTAAAAATAAATCCATGTGATTTTATAGCCATGACTCAGACACATAAACTTCTGAAGGTGAAAATGCTTTAGGGAGAGATAGAGAAAACTTTAAAATGGTTTACTTTTTAAGTACATGCTTAGGGGAAAAATAATTATATTGCCTTCCCCACCATGCACAAAAGAGTGAGATGAGAACTATTCAATTTCTCCCAAAGCTGCTGTTTTGCAGAGAGACTTACAGAAGAGTTGAGAACAGAAATGAGAATAACGCAGAAGTGGTGATGACCAGGAGGCCTATAACTCAGTTTATGATTTGGGAACCATGTTATTCTCCTCCATCATTCAACACCATCTTTCCCCTACAAAAGCCCTTAGGCCAGTAACCTAAAGATCCAGCAATTGTGAGTTTAACATCACGGATAGTCCAGACCCCAAATAAAACATAGAATGGCTTGCATTTATACGTTGCTCTTTTTTTTTTTTTTTTTTTTGATAGAGTCTCGTTTTGTCACCCAGGCTGGAGTGCAGCGACATGATCCCGTCTCACGGCAGCCTCTGCCTCCCAGGTTCAAGTGATTCTCATTCTTCAGCCTCCCAAGTAGCTGGGACTGCAGGAGCCTGCTGCCACGCCCAGCTAATTTTTGTATTTTTTGTAGAAACGAGGTTTCACCATGTTGGTCGGGCTGGTCTTGATCTCCTGACCTCACGTGATCCACCTGCCTTGGCCTCCCAAAGTGCTGGGATTACAGGCGTGAGCCACCGTGCGCAGCCGCTTTAGGTTTTTTACAGAACTTCCTTGCATGATTCTTCTGAGAAGTGGGCAGAACAAGGTTTTCCCCCCTTTAAAGATGGAGGTTTTAATTTTGTTTTTGTTCGTATTTATTTTTATGCATTTATTTAGAGACAGGTTCTCACTTTTTTCACCTAGACTGCAGTGGTGTGATCATAGCTCACTACAGCCTCCAACTCCTGGGCTTGAGTGATCCTCCTGCCTCAGACTTCCAAGTAGCTGGGACCACAGTCCAATACCACCACGCTCGGCTAATTTCTTCTTCTTCTTCTTCTTCCTCTTTTTTTTTTTTTGATGTCTTCTCTGAGACACAAGTCAGCTAATTTTTTTTTTTTTCTTTTTTGAGATGGAGTCTCGCTCTGTCGCCCAGGCTGGAGTGCAGTGGCGCGATCTCGGCTCACTGCAAGCTCTGCCTCCCGGGTTCACGCCATTCTCCTGCCTCAGCCTCCCAAGTAGCTGGGACTACAGGTGCCCGCCACCACGCCCAGCTAATTTTTTTGTATTTTTAGTAGAGACGGGGTTTCACCGTGTTAGCCAGGATGGTCTCCATCTCCTGACCTCGTGATCCGCCCACCTCGGCCTCCCAAAGTGCTGGGATGACAGGCTTGAGCCACCGCGCCCTGGCCCAAGCCAGCTAATTTTTAAAAAGACTTTTTGGCCGGGTGAGCTAGCTCACACCTGTAATCCCAGCACTTTGGCAGGCCAAGACAGGCCGATCACTTGAGCTCAGGAGTTTGAGACCAGCCTGGGAAACATGGTGAAAGCCCATCTCTACCCCCACCCCCTCAAAAAAAGAAAATTAGCCTGGCATGGTGGCCTGGCATTGTAGTCCCAGGTATTCGGGAGGCTGAGGTGGGAGGATGGCTTGAGCCCAGGAGTTCAAGGCTGCAGTGATCAGTGATTGTACCACTGTGCTGCAGCCTGGGTGACAGAGAGAAACTCTGTCTCAGGAAAAAAAAAAAGTTTTCTAGAAACAGGGTCTCCCTGTGTGGCCTAGGCTGGTCTCCCACTCCTGGTCTCATGTGGTCCTCCGCCTTACCCTCCCATAGCATAGTGCCCACCTAAGATGGGGATATTGAAGCACAGAGGGCAGAGTGCTTTGCCCAAAGTTACAGGACTGGTCAGCAACTTAGGCACCTGGGTCCTATTAACTCATGGCTCAAGCTTCCTTCATGGCTATATATGCTTCTGGAATTGAACTAAAATCACAGAACTATGCATTCCAAAGTTTGCACTGAAGTATGGTATACTTAAAACATATTATGAAATCTTTTAGACCTCGTGCTGCACAGTGGACATTTGTAACCATGCCATCCAGCTGAACAATTAACCTTTTTAAGCTAGGTTTTAAGTTTCCTTTCCCCCTACCATCCAGTCTCCTTCCCTTGCCTCCCCACAGGTCGCCACTTTCCTGGGTGAGGTATTTAACATTTCAGCTGTGCTTTCTGCATGAAGACAATTGTCTTGGGCTTTGGTGTAAAGGATCTAAGGGGTAACAGATCTTCTGAGACGTGGTAACACCTGCTGCCCACCTGCCTCTCTCCTGAGTTGAGTGGGACTAGGGCCAGGTGGGGAGTGAAATGAGGCTTGCGCAGGGGAAAGACCAGTTAGCCAACCAGTATCCTATGACGTCAGAGTTCATCAGGTGAGATAGCAAAGGGAAATTCCGCCTCCCTGAGTACTAAATTGGAGTCTGTTTAGCCCAACAGTTTCATGGTTTCCCAGAAAGCACGTGGAGCAGAGTGAAGTAAGTGAAATGTTTTCTAGGATTCCCCCCACTTTTCCCTTTGTGTTCCCTTACCTTTGGACACCCTCCCTCACCCTGGTGTCAAGGCTCCATCTTGGAACCCAAATGGTCCTCAAGGGGACCCAATGAGAGCCCTAGCTGCCTGGGGTCTCCCTGTCTGCTCACACCAGGCTCCCTTTCCAGCAACCAGCCAGGCCTTGCTTGCTTTCTTGCTTTGCTTTCTCGCTTTGCTCTCTCGCTTTCTCTCTTTCTTTCTTCTCACTCTGTTGCCCTGGCTGGAGTACAGTAGCATGATCTCGGCTCACTGCATCCTCCACCTCCTGGGTTCAAGCAATTCTCCTGCCTTGGCCTCCCAGGTAGCTGGGACTACAGGTGCCTGCCATGACACTCGGCTGATTTTTGTATTTTTAGTAGAGATGGGGTTTTCCCATGTGGGCCAGGCTAGTTTTTGAACTTCTGGCCTCAAGTGATCCACCCATCTCGGCCTCCCAAAGTGCTGGGATTACAGGCTTGAGCCACCGCGCTGGCCCTCCCTTTCTGTTTTCTGTCCTACTGGACATTACCAGCTCAGACTTGTTCCAGCTGTGACTTCCAAAGCAATAATTTTGTAAACTAAACTGTGATGAACAGAAGGGATTAAGGAGATACCAGAAAAGGGGTATTTGTGGATTTGAACTGCAGTTTATGGTTTTGCTTTCCATGCCTTGCAGGATGTTTTGACCAGAGGGAATTTCCCTGCCCAGGGCAGAGAACAGCCCCAAGGCAGGGGTGGAGGCAGAGATCTTTGTATGTAAATAGTGCTTTCTGATCTAGGTCCACACTGGGAGGGGCAGTGACTCAGGCTTCACACTTAGGAACAGCCTCAAATTCGAATCCTTAATGTTCTCTCCAAATAAGATTAAATCATCCCCAAAGCTACTGAAAGATATTCTTCATACAGCTTCAAACCTATGTCTATTACCAGACTACACAGCCTATCAGGAACCATGGACCAATTGTTTTTGGTTTTTTTGTTTGTTTTTGTTTTGAGAAAGAGTCTTGCTCTGTTGCCCAGGCTGTAGTACAATGGTGCAGTCTCAGCTCACTGCAACCTCTGCCTCCCGGGTTCAAGCGATTCTCCTGCCTCAGCCTCCCTAGTAGCTGGGATTACTGGGGCACGTACCACGCCCGGCTAATTTTTGTATTTTTGGAAGAGACTGGGTTTCACCGTGTTGGCCAGGCTGGTCTCGAACTCCTGACCTCAAGTGATCCACCTGCCTCAGCTTCCCAAAGTGCTGGGATTACAGGCATGAGTCACTGCACCTGGCTTCTACTGTTTTTTGTTTTTAATTTTCTAGCAGTCATAATTTATTTTGTGAGTGTTTTTTAATTGTTGTATAAGAGATGTATGTTTATAGTTTATGTAATTAGTTTTTGATTATAAGAGTATTTTAGTATAATATATTGTATACTGTGCTTTTTTTTTGGCTTTTTTTTTTCTAAGACTCTTGCTCTCTCACCCAGGCTGGAGTGCAGTGACGAGATCTCAGCTCACTGCAACCTCTGCCTCCCACGTTCAAGCAATTCTCTTGCCTCAGCCTCTGGAGTAGCTGGGATTACAGGCGCCCACCACCACGCTCAGCTAATTTTTGTATTTTTAGTAGAGTCTGGGTTTCACCATGTATTTCTGTTTTAAAGGCTTTCATTTGTTAAATATGAACATTTAAAATATATTGTGAGTTTGTAATTTATTTCTCAACTTTTTATTATTATTTTTAGAATATCTTAGAATTGTTCATTTGCTTTATCCAACAATGCACACACATCAGTCTCAGAATAACAATATTAAATACACTTACTCCAATATAATTACAGAAAACGTTAAAAAAAAACTTTTTTTGCATATGTTCTTCCCATTCGTTCGCCATTTTAAGAGGTGCACATTGACAGATCATAAAACCATTATATACTGTACTCTCTTTTTTTTGAGACAGAGTCTTGCTCTGTCACCCAGGCTGGAGTGCAGTGGTGGGATCTCGGCTCACTGCAACCTCTGCCTCCTGGATTCAAGTCATTCTCCTGCCTCAGCCTGGGACTACAGGCATGTGCCATCATGCCCAGCTGATTTTTGTATTTTTAGTAGAGACGGGGTTTCACCATGTTGACCAGGCTGGTCTTGAACTCCTGACCTCAGGTGATCCACCCACCTTGGCCTCCCAAAGTGCTGGGATTACAAGGGTGAGCCACCACACCCAGCCTACTGTACTCTCTTCTTTTGAAACCTCATATTATCCTTGTTCTACAATTCACCATATAGTTAATGCTCAATACCTATCCTTACATCGTCTCTATAGACATTTTAATTTTTCCCAACTTTTTATTTTGAAAAATTGAGAATCTCCAGAAGAGTTGAAAGATATTACAGTGAGGTTGGGCTCACACTTGTAATCCTAGCACTTTGGGAAGCTGAGGCAGGAGGATGGCTTGAGCCCAGGAGTTCAAGGCTGCAGTGAACTAGGGTTTGCCACCCCAGCCTGGGCGACAGAGACCCTGTCTCTTAAAGAAAGAAAAAGAACGATAGTATAATGAATATATCCTTCACCAAATTTACCAATTGTTAACATTTTATAAATTTTCTTTATTTCTGTCTCTATTTCCATATATATGGAAACACACACACACACACACACACACAATTTTTCTTGCTAAATAATAAAGTTGCAGAAATCATAGCACTTCACTCCAAAATACTACACCAAGCATTTCCAGAGAATAAGAACATTTTTCTAGTAATGAAAATGTTATCATGGCTGGTCGTGGTGGCTCACACCTGTAATCCCAGCACTTTGGGAGACTGAGGCGGGTGGATCACCTGAGGCCTGGAATTCAAGAACAGCCTGGCCAACATGGTGAAACCCCGTCTCTACTAAAAATTCAAAAATAGCTGGATGTGGTGGTTCACACCTGTAATCCCAGCTATTCAGGAGGCTGAGGCAGGAGAATTGTTTGAACCCGGGGGGCAGAGGTTGCAGTGAGCTGAGATCATGCCACTGCACTCCAGCCTGGGCGACACACCAAGACTCCATCTAAAAAAAAAAAAAAAAATAGGCCGGGCGCAGTGGTTCAGACCTGTAATCCCAGCACTTTGGGTGGCCGAGGTGGGCGGATCACATGGTCAGGAGATCTAGACCATCCTGGCCAACATGGTGAAACCCCGTCTCTACCAAAATACAAAAAATTAGCTGGGCGTGGTGGCGGATGCCTGTAGTCCCAGCTACTCGGGAGGCTGAGGCAGGAGAATCGCTTGAACCTGGGAGGCGGAGGTTGCAGTGAGCCAAGATTGCGCCACAGCACTCCAGCCTGGCGACACAGCAAGACTCTGTCTCAAAAAAATAAAAATAAAAAGAAATAAATAATAAATAAAAAGTTAGTCGGGCATGGGGGCGCACACCTGTAATCCCAGCTACTCGGTGGCTGAGGCAGGAGAATCGCTTGAACCCAGGAAGCAGAAGTTACAGGGCGCCAAGATGGCACCACTGCACTCCAACCTGGGCGACAGAGCGAGACCCTGTCTCAGAAAGAACAAAACCAAACCAAAAAGGAAATGTTATCACAACTTTTAAAAATGGACATACAGTCTCTGTTGTCTGTTATACAGTCCATATTCAAGTGACCCTGGTTATCTTTATCTAAGACTCAACAAAAAATATACACATTGCATTTGGTTGTTATGTCTCTTTAACCTCTTGTCACCAAAAACAGTTCTTCCCCACCTTGCTTTCTGTTTTGATGAGCAATGACCCTTTTGAAGAGTCCAGGACAGCTCTTGTGCAGAGTGTTCCACATTCTGAGTCTGATTCCTCATGAATAAGTTCAGGACAAACCATTTTTTCAGCTAACATTCTTCACAGGTGACACTGTGCACTTTCTATTGCATCATATTTGGAGGCACAAGGTATCAGGTGACCCTACTGTTGGAGAGGCTATGATTATTTAGATAAGGCAGTTTCTTCAGAAATTTAGAAAAAAAAAATTTTTTTTTTTGAGATGGAGTCTCACTCTGTCGCTCAGGCTGGAGTGCAGTGGTGCAATCTTGGCTCACTGCAACCTCCGCCTCCCGGGTTCATGCCATTCTCCTGCCTCAGCCTCCCGAGTAGCTGGGATTACAGGTGCCCATCACCACGCCCAGCTCAATTTTTTTTTTTTTTTTGTAGTGTTAGTAGAGATGGGATGGAGTTTTAGCATCCCAGCCAGGCTGGTCTTGAACTCCTGACCTCGTGATCCACCTGCCTCGGCCTCCCAAAGTGCTGGGATTACAGGTGTGAGCCACTGCACCCAGCCAGAAATCTTTAGATTTCTTCTCTATCAAGGTACATTTCCCCCACCCCTTGTGGTTAATAAATAATCTGTAGGGTGATTCCCTGAGGCTATATGAAAATCTTATTTTGAGCTGTCTTTCACTCAGTAGTTTTAGCATTCATGGATGCTTTTGGGGAATCAATTACTATGTCAAGGATTGCAAAATGGTGATTTATAATGAGAACTGTATCTCATTCCCTCTCCATTTACTAACTGCATTCTCCATCTTTCTCTTCTGTGTATTAGAGGGCTCACTGACTTTTTTTTTTTTTTTTTTTTTGAGACAGGGTTTTACTCTTTCACCCAGGCTGGAGTGTAGTGGCTGATCACAGCCCACTGCAGCCTCAACTGCCTTGGGCTCAGGTGATCCTCCCACATCAGCCTCCCAAGTAACTGGGACTACAGGCATAAACCACCCCACCTGGCTAATTTTTTTATTTTTTTGTAGAGGTGGTTTTGCCATGTTGACCAGGCTGATCTCTAACTCCTGGCCTCAAGTGATCCACCCACCTTGACCTCCCAAAGTGCTGGGATTACAGGCATGAGTCACTGCGCCTGGCCTGTTTAACAGACTTTCAATTTGTGAACAGTTTTACCCTTAAAGGAAAATTGGTAAGATACTACAGGCAGTGCCCATACAGCCCACATCTCATTTCCCTTAATATTAACACATTAGTATGACACATTTGTTGTAATTAATGAACCCATATTGCTACATTATCATTAACTGAAGTCCGTACTTTATTTTGATTTCCTCAGTTTTTCCCTAATGTCCTTTTTCTTTTCCAGGATGCCACCCTACATCTAGCCATTGCGTCTCCTCCCCTTGGTTGTGACAGTTTCTCAGACTTACCTTGTTTTTTGTTTGTTTGTTTGTTTTCGTCTTTTTTTTTTTTTTTTTTTTTTGAGACAGAGTCTCACTCAGTCATCCAGGCTGGAGTGCTGCAGTGGCACGATCTTGGCTCACTGCAACCTCTGCTCCCTGGATTCAAGCGATTCTCCTGCCTCAGCCTCCTGAGTAGCTGTGATTATAGACATCCACCGCCATGCCCAGCTAATTTTTTGTACTTTTAGTAGAGACTGGATTTCACCAAGTTGGCCAGGCTGGTCTCGAACTCCTGACCTCAAGTGATCCACCCACCTCAGCCTCCCAAAGTGCTGGGATTATAGGCATGAGCCACCGCGCCTGGCCACACTTGCCTTGGTTTTGATGACCTTAACAGTGTTGAAGAGTACTGTTCAGACATTTTTGTAAAATGTCCTTCAATTTCAATTTGTCTGATGTTCTTCCTCATGATTAGACTGGGGTAATGGGTTTTGGTGAGGACACCAGGGGGTAAAATGCCACTGGAATCACATCACCTCCAAGGCATATACTGCCAGCAAGTGAGGAGACCTGCCACAGCTTCTTAACTATCTACATAAAGTGTTTCGAATTCATCTGCTGGGGGGATTTGTCTCTTCTCCCCCATTTGTTTATCTATTCAATCATTTCCTTATGTAAGTATGCACTCATGTAATACTTGGGGTTATAATCCTGTAATAATGTCTATACTGTGTTATTCAAATTGCTTGAGCTCCAGCCTGGGCAACATAGCGAAACTCTGTCTCTACAAAAAGTACAAAAGGCCGGGTGCAGTGGCTCACGCCTGTAATCCCAGCACTTTGAGAGGCCAAGGTGGGTGGATCATGAGGTCAGGAGTTTAAGACCAGCCTGGGCAACATGGTGAAACCCCGTCCCTACTAAAAATACAAAAATTAGCTGGGCACGGTGGCACGTGCCTGTAATCCCAGCTACTCGGGAGGCTGAGGCAGGAGAATCGCTTGAGCCCAGGAGGCGGAGGTTGCAGTGAGCCGAAATTGCGCCACTGCACTCCAGCCTGGGCAACAGAGCGAGACTCCATCTCAAAAAAAAAAGAAAAAGAAAAAAAAATACAAAAAGAAAATTAGCCAAGTGAGGTGGCCCACATGTGTAGTTCCAGCTACTTGGGAGGCTGAGGCAGGAGAATGGCTGGAACCCAGGAGATGGAGGCTGCAGTGAGCTGTAATCGTGCTTCTGCACTCCAGCCTGGGCTATAGAGTAAGACCCTGTGTCAAAAAAAAAAAAAAAAATCCCAAAAATCCCAAATTGCTCCAGCTTGGCCATTGGGAGCTTTTCAGCTGATTCCTGTGTCCCTCTGGCACAACCCTGTCATTGCAGTATTTTTGGTTAGTTTTTTCCTTTAAGCGTGTCCTTACTTTTTGGCACTACAAGATGCTCTAGGCTCTTTGTGTATATTTTCTTTTTTTGGGGGGGGGAGGGGGACAGAGTCACCATACCTGGCTAATTCTTTGTATTTTTCAGTAGAGACGGGGTTTCGTCATGTTGGCCAGGCCGGTCTCAAACTCCTGGCCTCAAGTGATCTGCCCACCTCGGTCTCCCAACGTGCTGGGATTACAGGCATGAGCCACTGCACCTGGCCTCTTCGTGTATATTTTCTGCCCTGGCCCTAGAGTCAGCCATTTCTTCAAGGACCTCTGTTTCCTTTTACTGGGGGATACTAGACAGAAACCAAGATCAGGGTGCTAGGTGTGCCTATTGCTCCTGGAATGTCATTACTTCTGGGCCATCTCCCCTGAAAAAGCAAAGAAACGTATGTGTGTACATGAACCTGAGCACACACACCCATCTTTGAGAATTTCTACATGGAATCACTGTGTGTATATAAGCTAAACATGAGTTCACAGCATCTCCAACTCCAATCCAGGACCACATGGATCATTCTAGCCTCTCCTTGTTCATATGTAACCTCCTCCTCCAACAGGGTGGAACCTGGTTCCCACTATCTGCCATCTACTTACTTAACTGCTTGTTTATTTAAAAAAAAAAATTAAAATGTTAGTACCATCACTGCCGTTATTCTCTCTGATGCCCTAATTGTCCCAAATCTGGCCAGTGGGATCCCTTTCAACCTTTTCCTCTCCCACATCTCCATCAGTCTTCAACCACAGCTCACTGTTTTCTGGCATAAGCAGATATTCTAGAAATCAGCCATATCTTCAAAGATGCCTAATTTCTTTTTTCCCCTAATTCCTTTTAATAGGGAAGTTGTTGTGTTTAGAGAGTGAGAGCTAGGTGCCTAGTTTGCTAATTGCCACTGGGTTATTATTGCGTCTAGGCCATTTTAGTGGACAGAGCTCATTATATCTATATAATACATTTTTACTGATACTTCCAATCATACCCAAATCCAACACTGGGGCAGAATTATGAAGTGTTTGAGAAAATCCATAGAGAAATGATGGACAATTGTCTCATGGGATGGAGAATAGTCTATAGGAATACATTTTGTTTTTCCTTTTTCCCCCCTTTCCTTCCTTTTTTATTCTTTCATGAACTTCAGGCTCAGAATTGAGTTAATCCTTCTTTTCATTCATAGTTCGTTATCAGCACAAGGTATGCAATGCACGTTTATTTTTCTCCTTCATACCACACAGCCACTCAAGTGATTTTTTATTACATAAATCAGATCATGCCACTCCTTCACTCTCAACCCTCCCACGCTTCCCATCACACTTGGAGCAAAACCCCAAATTCCTGCCATGGTCAACAAGACCTTGCAGAACCTTGCTCCTAGTTACCCTCCAACATTTTCCTTCTTTCTCTCTCTCTCCTCTCCAGCCACTCTGGCCTCATTGTTCTTCAACTTACCAGAGATGTTCCAGCCCTAAGGCCTGTACATGGAATATGCTTTCTCTGTCTCCAGGTAGCTCCCTCCCTTCTGCATCCAGACCTCTGTTCACCTTCCCCCTACCCTACCCAAAGTAGCTCTCTCCATTGCCCTCTCTGCTCTTCTGTGTTTGATTCTTCTTCCTGGCCCTTGTCACTCCCCACCTTGTATTGGTCAACTGTTTTATTGTCTATATTCCACATGAGAATGTTAAGCAACACAATGGCAAGACTTAGATTTATTCCATTTATTCCCTGCTGTTTTCTCAGCCCCTAGAACCAGTGGCTGGTGCATAGAACAGGCTTCATCACTGCATGTGGAGCAAGGTCCCACTCGCATTCTCCTCTCCCCAGTTTAGCACCAATTCAAATAAGGTATGTTCTTATATATAAGCTTATAAAATGCTTAGTACTGTATTTATGATGTCAATGTAGATTTGTTTGGGAGGGCAGTTATCAGTTTGGGAAAATCTCATCCCTGCTTAGTTGTGGTTTAAGTGCCACTCACTAAGAAGTGAAGGTGGGAGTTGGGCTCCACCCCTGCTGGGTTAATAATTAAGAAGTTTGTTTTGTCGGAAGAGAGGGAAAGAAAGCAGGAGAGTGTGACTAGAGGTGTTGGGGGACTTAGTGTCAAAGAGAATTTTTTTGGCTGGGCATGGTGACTCACACCTGTAATCCCAGCACTTAGCAGGCCTAGGTGGGAGGATCACTTAAGGCCAGGAGTTGGAGGCCCGCCTGGGGAACATAGAGAGACCCCTGTCTCCACAAGAAAAAAAAAAATTAAGAGTGTTTTTTTCTTTATTGGATGTGTTCATCTGATCCAAGGCTCTGGAAAGGAAGCTAGGGGAAACACTTTTTATTCAGTGCCTTTTGGAAGGAGGAATGAAGGAGGCAGTGTATCCATCCTCAGGTAGACAGGAGATGCAGTCAAGACATCTTAATGGAGAAAGGGCTCTGCTGAACACAGTAGCTTAGCAGCCTTGTAAGGACCCATCTACTAGTTTAAAAAACTGGAATCTACTTTTTTATTTTTTTCAAGATAGGGTCTGGATCTGTTGCCCAGGCTGGAGTGCAGTGGCGCCATCTTGGCTCGCTGCAACCTCCACCTTTCTGCTTCAGGCAAGTCTCCAGACTCAGCCTCCTGAGTAGCTGGGATTACAGGCACCCATCATCATGTCCTGCTAAGTTTTGTATTTTTTAATTTAATTTTATTATTATTATACTTTAAGTTTTAGGGTACATGTGCACAATGTGCAGGTTAGTTATGTATGTATACATGTGCCATGTTGGTGTGCTGCACCCATTAACTCGTCATTTAGCATTAGGTATATCTCCTAATGCTATCCCTCCCCTCTCCCCCCACCCCACAACAGTCCCCGGAGTGTGATGTTCCCCTTCCTGTGTCCATGTGTTCTCGTTGTTCAATTCCCACCTATGAGTGGGAACATGCAGTGTTTGGTTTTTTGTCCTTGCAATAGTTTGCTGAGAAGTTTTGTATTTTTTGTAGAGATGGAGTTTTGCCATGTTGGCCATGCTGGTCTCAAATCCCTGGGCTCAAGCATTCTGCCTGCCTTGCTCTCCCAAAGTGCTGGCATGAGCCATTGTACCCGGCCTACATTTTCTTATTATAGTAGATTGTCTTTTTACACTGAGTTTCTGTCTCTTAGGTGGCAAATTGCGATTAACTAAAATATTACTTTGGACTTGATGTAGAAACAATATGCTATCTGCAACGTACTTAATTTTTTTTTTTTTTTTTTTTTGAGATGGAGTCTCACTCTGTGGGCCAGGCTGGAGTGCAATGGCGCGATCTCGGCTCACTGCAATCTCCACCTCCTGGATTCAAGCAATTCTCCCGCCTCAGCCTCCCAACTAGCTGGGATTACAGGTGCCCACCACCACGCCCGGCTAATTTTTGTATTTTTAGGAGAGACGGGGTTTCACTATGTTGGCCAGGATGGTCTCGAACTCCTGACCTCAAGTGATCCTCCCACCTCAGCCTCCGAAAGCGCTGGGATTAACAGGCGTGACCCATCGTGTCCTACCTGTTTTGAGAAATTTTTGAGGTTATTAGAACATCTCTAAAGATTACCCAGATACTATAAATCTAGACAGAGATATTCCTGCTTATCATTCTAAACCACATCTCAAAGCAGGACAACCATAGTAATGTGCTAATTGTGATCCGTGGGCACTAACGCTCGTCCTCCATTAGGCCTGTTGTCCCAGCCTGATTATTAACAGCGCCTCCCTGTTAATTGAGTGGCTCAATTTAGGATTATGTTTCTGCAGCCTCATCGCCCTCTAGTGGCAAAATAGTGTCAGTAGCCAAAGTGGAGAAAAGGCTTTTGTGCAATACACGCAGGAACCGAAAAGTACCCCCTTCATAGTATAAAACTAGAGCTGCAACAGAGATATCCAGTCTCCTAAGCACCTGGCGGACATGATGAGATCACTCAACTCATCGGAACAAAACAAGATGGGACCCTCACAAATAGTGAGGTTTTTTCGATTGGTTTTTGTTTTTATTTTTACTTATTGGCATAATTTAAAATATTATCAAAACCAGGCCTGGCGCTGTGGCTCACGCCTGTAATCCCAGCACTTTGGGAGGCCGAGGCGGGCGGATCACGAGGTCAGGAGTTCAAGACCAGCCTGGCCAACATGGTAAAACCCCGTCTCTACTAAAAATACCAAAAAATAGCCAGGCGTGGTGGCGGGCGCCTGTAGTCCCAGCAAGTTTGGAGGCTGAGACCTGAGAACGTCGTGAACCCGGGAGGCGGAGCTTGCAGTGAGCCGAGATGGCGCCACTGCACTCCAGCCTAGGCGACAGAGTGAGACTCCGTCTCAAAAAAAAAAAAATTAATAAAAATAAATAAAATAAAAATTACCTAAACCCAAGAGAGGCATATTAAAAATGAGCACACAAGCATGATTACTGGTAGAACAAAGAGGAATAACTTTTCAGGAGGACACTTTGCCATTCGGTTTCAAAATGTGATATGTTAGTACTGTTGACGGCATAATCCCACCATTGGGAGTTGATGTGAAGAATGTGTTTATCAAGAAACAAAAGATACAAGTAGGAGAGTATTCAGAGTTTAAAGGGTAAGAATTTGAAAACAACCAATGTTCCCAAATAAAGAACTGATTAAATAAATACGGCTCATCCATACAATGGAATATTACAGAGCTACATTAATTGACCATTAATAAATTGTTGAGTAAAAATAGAAGATAATGGAATTGTATAAATATTATAATTCCACTTACACAAATGAGGGTCTGTGTGTGCTTATGTAGATATGTATATATGTATACACACACAGGAAGACATTTGAAAGAATGGACGTTAGAATGTTCACAGTGGCTACCTCTAGATGATTGAATCACAAGTAATTTTTATCATCTTTTCATATTTTTTGAATAAATAATTATTGCTTTTATTTTATTTTATTTTATTTTAGAGAATCTTGCTCTGTTGCCTGAGCTGGAGTGTAGTGGCATAGTTTCGGCTCACTGCAAGCTCTACCTCCCGGGTTCAAGCAATTCTCTTGCTCAGCCTCCTAACTAGCTGGGATTACAGATGCATGCCACCATGACCGGCTAATTTTTGTATTTTTAGTAGCGACATGTTGGCCAGGCTGGTCTCGAACTCCTGACCTCTAGTGATCCGCCCGCCTCGGCCTCCTAGAGTGCTGGGATTACAGGCGTGAGCCACCATGTCCGGCCCCCAGCTGTATTTTATTTACAATCTAAATCTGCAGCTAGTGAAAAAGAACCCAAAGAGTTAGTGAGAAGGATCTGTGTGTCAGAGATCTCTAGGGATGCTTCAAAAATAACTCACTATTTAGGGACAAGCCGTGCCCTGACTTGAGGCCCACTGCCTGTCACAGTTTCAACCTTCAGATCTTTGGAGCCAAAAAGCACCTTACAAATCATCATTCATTTGTAACATGAGTTACTGAACACCCTTGGAATTCCCTTGTGCTAAGAACCGAGGATACAGAAGGAAATAAAACTAGCAGGACCCAATCCCTGTGGAGGTGATGGCCTGGAGGAGAGTGGAGATAGCAAATAGGTGTCAGGTGTCACCCCTTCCCCGCATTCTGCTCCCTGAAGCCCGTGCCCATGGAAAGCAGATCACTGTGCATCTCTCTGCACGGTACTTCCAAGCAGCTACTTCTAGCAATCTGAGTGGCATAAATAAGGCTAATCCAATCCACCCTACATTTTACAGCTCAAGAAATTGAAAGCAAAAATATAAGTGATTACCGCTCTAAGGAATGTGTTAAGAGGTGAACTAGATAAAATAGTCTAGGATAAGGCTATGTTTTCAGATGGTTTTCTGTGTAACTGTGGGTTATTTTCAAGATCCCTTTTACCTCTGGTTTTGGACCTCAGATACAATTTTTTAAAATAAAGAATGAGATCATTTCACAAGGATTCTACAGTAAACTCAAGTTTGCAGCCTCTGAAATGATATTCCCTGGAAGAGACTTGATAACAAAATAGAATAGAGGTAAAGTATTAAAACAAACAAACAAACAAAAACCTCAATGCCCTTTCAAAAGAGAGCAAAATGATTTTACTCAAATTGGCTGCATTTGACCTGTGAAATTACTAATATGATATCTTCTTTTTCATTTTAATAAAATTTTATTTTATTTTAAATCAGGTTTAACATTTACATTCAATAACATATTTAATAAACTTCACTTTTTAATGTGTACAGCTCCATGAATTTTGACAAATAGTCATATAGGTGTCACCAGAATCAAGGTATCAGATATGGAAATATTCAATATTGCCACCACTCCAAAAAAGTTTCCTCATGTCCCCTTTCAGCGCCAGGATACAACATTTTGGCGGTGAACTGAAATTCCAGTTAAACTGTCCCACCTGGTAAACCCAGCTTTGCATCTGGGAAAATGCCATATGCCAAAACGAAATGAGAACAAGCCAACCAGCTTGTTTTTGCCTCCTCTATCCCCCACCCAAATCCCTGTTGATCTTCTCAAGTGTCTCATTGGTCTAAATGATTTGAGCAGGTTACCATTGTTTCTTTTGCTTTGCAAATTTACTTTTAATTTAAATGAAGATTAGATTGAGTTACAATGGATTGTAAAAGATATTCTAATTCTAAAACAATACAACATTATTGACTAAGGGAGAAAAAAATAACAGCTTGTTCCTAAATTACATCAGGCTGCTAGAGTTTGCTTAATTCTTGATGTGAAAAGACAGGCAGGGAGACTAGTGCTGGGTTGGGGGGGGGGGGTGACAGGCAGTGCCAGCCAGACACCCACTGCCTTTCCAAGAATTCTAGGTACCGGTGATGCCCCCAGAAACTCCAAGAAAATATCATATTGAATCAAACTGAATATGGGAAGACACAATCGTATTTTAACAAATACCATCACCCGGTGTAACATTTCCACTGCAGTCACGTGGGTGACGATGCAAATTTTTCTGAAATTTTCATTTCTTTAATGATTGCTCATTTTAGAATGCTGTCATTAGTTGCCAGGGTTCTTTGTAACACTAAATACTGTTCTCTTTCACTTTTATGAAAAGACCAATTTGATCTTTCATTTGAGGATGATGAAGTTTGAGATGCTTTGTGGTAACTATTCAAAACAGTCTCTCCCTGTTCTGACTCGGTGTGTCTGGTGACTAGTGAGCACAGATTGGGGGGCAGGAGCTGCTTGTCTAGACCACCTGCATCTTTTATTTAAATTAACAGGCCACCTAGAAGTGGTTCATCCTGAGTGATCAAGGATAATCACTTAAATCAAGTGATTTAAGTGAAAATCAAGATAGTTAATATTACCTGAGTCCTTTTATGGACTTTTCTAAAATGCAAAACGTCACAATGCAAACAAACAAACAAAATACAAAACCATCAGAGTGATTTGATAGCAAATATCAGAAGACCCAACTGAAAATGTGCTAAGCAAGAGGAGTTTATCATCTCAGGTAAAGACTCCATGGGTAGTCAAGTCCTGGCTGGGTTAATTCGGCAGCTGAGGCTCTGTTATCTTTTCACTCTGCCTCTGTGGGTAGAAGGGGAATCCCTCATAATTTCAAGGTGTCAGTCACGTTTCACACACCCAACAAGCCGGGGCAGAAAAGCAGTATTCTTGCCCCCACCCAGATTCTATTTTTTGTGATAGAAAAGAAACTTTTCCAACTTCAGCATGTGTATGAGAAGTGGCTCTACTATAAGAAGGAAGGGAATGGCTGCCTGGTAGAGACACAGGACTTTACACTAGAGATTTCACAGACATTTCCACCAGAGCCCAGTGAGGAGCTACGATTGCCCTCCTTTGCAAGTTTGGAAACAGAAGCTCCCAGCATTCCAGTGACGTGCTCCAGACAACGTTAGAGTTAAGAATTAAACTTAGGTCCATCTGGTTGTAAGTTTCAGGATCTCATTCAATACACTAAAGTCTGGTTTCCAAAACAAAGTAAAAGACAATACGATAAATAAAGTAAAATTGTAATAGGCCTACACCCAGTGTGAGAATGAACAGGTATCCTTCTTGCCTGCAAATGCTTAGAATGCCTCCGCTAATAATCAATCTTTGAGTTAAGGAATTGTCTCCGAGATACCACTATAAAAAATAGAAATACGTGGGAGATTTAGAATTAAGAAAAAGAGAAAGGAAAAAGATTACAAATATGTATTTATTTGCATGCTCTAATATCTTAACATATGTATTTATTTGCACAATCTAACATCTTAACATATGTATTTATTTGCATACTCTAACATCTTACCATGTGTATTTATTTGCATGCTCTAACATCTTAACATATGTATTTATTTGTATACTCTGACATCTTAACATATATATTTGCATGCTCTAACATCTTAACATACATTTTTATTTGCATGCTCTAACATCTTAACATATGTATTTATTTGCATGCTCTAACATCTTAACTGGGATTCAAATATGTGTCTGGTATTTTGGTGGAGAGCACAGGATAGGTTCATTTGACAGGTGAAGCCAGAGGAAATTTGAGGTAAACTTGGTGTTGGGGGCAGTGACTCTGATGGGATAGAGAGAGAGAGCAGGGGACACCCAGAGACTGGGATGGGATCGGGGAGAGACCCCATGCATGGGCAACCCTGTGAAGGGTGGGGCCCAGAGGCCCTGGCTGACCTGCCTACTTCTCCAGCCACCTCTTTGATCTTCTCCTACCTTCCCCACCTCGCCTATATATTGAACTCTACCACAGGATACTTGGTTCCCTGGAGGCCAAGTTGCTCAAATTATTCCACTGACATCCCCTTATCCAGAGGGGGGTGAAATCACACTCTAAAATTTGGAAAAGCCATGCAAAGTTATCTTTAAAATTTTTCAAAAACTTATGCTTGATTTCAAAAATGACTGCAATTTTGCATTGTACTGCAACATATAGCTCAGTCACACACTGTTGGATATAATTGACTGGTTGGACCTAGGTGTTACCTGAATTGAGAACTGTGATTGTATTTGCAGAAACGACCCAATTTCAAGACCTCAAGACCCCTGCTCCCCCGCATCTGTCTTTTTTTCTTTTCCAGGGCTTTATTGTCCTATGTTCATCTAGGAACCTGCAGGGGTCTCATGTGTACCCTGATTCTCATTCTCCAAGCTTGTGGATCCTTTCAGTTTGTCCCTTTGATAGTTTGTCCCTAAGTTCACTGAATATACAACCTCGCAGGGAAGACTGTTCAAACAGCATCCTTTTCTCTTGTTTTTCTTCGGGAGCCAGAAAGGCATGGGGGTGACTCCCCTGAATTGTATCCGTGGCCAGCAGCTCAGTTAGCCCTGTGTTCTGCCACCTGGGCTCACTATGGTGGCCTTGGGCCGCTTTCTGCTCTGCTGACCCATCCTCTCTGGCCTGAGGGAAAGGTCTCTCCTTTCTCTTTCAGCTCTCTCATACAGGAGGCTCCTAGGTTACATCTTTCATACCCTAGAGCAGACAGGCTCTCCTGGGCCTAGGTGGGATGGAGGCAGGGGTGTCCATGGGAGGGAAAAGCACACCCCGCATTGTCTGGAATCGCTGTCCCTGACTTAACCGCCCTCCTGCTGAGTTTGACCTTCTCCACCAGATCTGCTTACTTAGTGCCTTTTCTTTCCTCCTCCTCCTCCTTCTCTTTTTTTTTTTTTTTTTTTTTTTTTTTTTTTTTTTTTTTTTTTTTGAGACGGAGACTCACTCTGTCACCCAGGTTGGAGTTCAGGGGCACAATCTCAGCTCACTGCAATGTCTGCCTCCTGGGTTCAAGTGATTCTCCTGCCTCAGCCTCCTGAGTAGTTGGGATTACAGGTGCATGCCACCACACCCAGCTCATTTTTGTATTTTAAGTAGAGAGAGCCCGCCTCAGCCTCCCAAAGTGCTGGGATTACAGGCATGAGCCACTGCACCCAGCCTCTTCTTTTTTCTTTAATCCTAAGGCTCCATTGTCCTGCACAGCCTGTCACTGGGTCTCTCAGCCATTCAGATATGTTTCTAATGAACTCCAATTGTGAACAGGGTTCAGATTCTTTCCCATGGGGTTCCTGGATCCCATTCAAATCCAAGCCCCATTCAGAAAGTGTCACCCAGAATGTAAAGACAAAGCTAGATTTTTGGAGGGGAGCTGGGAGGCACAAATGAATCTTAGCTCTGACCTTACTGAGACACTTTACTTATTCTTTGTTTAAAATTACTCACTAACGAGTAAAGTTGCAGGTTCAAAAGATGTCCCACATTTCCTCCTTAAATTACCCCTGGGGACAGAGGTGCTCCACTTTGAGAAGTGAACAGCACTGGGAGGGTCTCCTCACCAAGGTGCCTGGGTCAGTGTCTGTCTGCCTGAACTTTCCTTCCTCCCTGTCTTTCTCTGGCCAACAGCTTCTTCCTTCAAGATTGGCCTGGCCGCCATCCAATCTAGAAAGCCTTTCCTGGCCATGCTTAACCCCTATGCTCAGCCTCAGTTAGATGCACCTTTTGCAGTGCTCTGGGCACACCAGGGCGTGCCTGCCATCACCAGGGTTGTCATGATCTGTCCCCTTGTCTCCGGCCTCCATTTAATCCTCTGAGCATTGTTGATGTTTGCATCTTTTATCTCTGTTCCAATAAGTGCTCAACAAAATTACAAAATAACAATTGGGTGGATGGATGAATGCATGGGTTTCTGCATGAAAAAATAAATGGATAATAATAATAAAGTAAATTTCACAGATTGTGAAGGATTACATTTGATTTCTAACATGAACTTGCTTTGAGCTGAACTCATAACTAAAAGAACCAGTAGGTCGGGTGCAGTGGCTAATGCCTATAATCCCAACACTTTGGGAGGCCAAGGCAGGTGGATGACCTGAGATCAGGAGTTCAAGACCGGCCTGACCAACACAGTGAAACCCTCATCTCTACTAAAAATACAAAAGTTAGCCCAGCGTGGTGGTGTAGGCCTGTAGTCCCAGCTACTCGGGAGGCTGAGGTGGAGGATTGCTTGAACCCGGAAGGTGGAGGTTTTAGTAAGCCAAGATCACACCACTGCACTCCAGCCTGGGCAACAAAGTGATACTCTGTCTCAAAAAAATAAAAATAAAATTAAATAAAACATCCAGTAAAGACTGGGATATTTTTGATAACCAGTAAAACATGGCTTTCTCTTATTAAAACATATGAAATATTATATATGTTAATATAATATTAACAGGTCCCCACATTTCTATCCTTTTCATGATATATAGGGTTTCCATTCACGTGGGATTTACAGGGCCTACTAAAAACTCAGGTTGCATGTTAGCCACTCACTCTCAAGGGAAGACTCCCCCAGGAGCCCCAGTTCCACTTTCCCCCCAATATGGCTTGGCTGTGTCCCACTTAAATATCATCTTGAATTTCCATATGTTGGTGGGACCTGGTGGGAGGTAATTGAATCATGGGAGCAGGTCTTTCCTGTGCTGTTCTCATGATAGTGAATAAGTCTCACGATATCTGATGGATTTATAAGGGGGAGTTGCCATGCACAAGCTCTCTTTACCTGCTGCCATCCAGGTAAGATGTGACTTGCTCCTCCTAGCCTTCCACCATGATTATGAGGCTTCCCCAGTCACATGGAACTGTGAGTTCTCCATTAAACCTCTTTCCATTGTAAATTGCCCAGTCTCAGGTATGTGTTTATCAGCAGTGTGAAAATGAACTAGTACTCCCCCTCATCCCTTATCCCTGTGCTGAGTAAGGAAGGAGTGACTGTCACATGAAAAGCTTAACTTGAGACAGTGAGGAGTTGCTCATATGCATGAGAGCAAACACTCTAAACACCAGTGGGAGAAAACGTTAAGTTGGCCACCAAAACAAGAACTAGAATCCCTGATTTTCGTATGATAGTAGTAAAAACCAGCACTTTATATCATGCTCACTACATGCCAGCCACTGTTCTAAGCATCTTACCTACACTGGATAGTCTTTGAACAACTCTTTGAGGTACGCACTATTGTTATGTCCCTATGATATGGATGAGGGAACTCAGAGGGAAAATTTAAGAAGCCTGCCTAAGGTCACACAGGCATCTGTCTGCTCCAGGGTTTGGACTCTGAACCAGAATCCTTTAGAATGAAGGCCATGGCTTGAGAGATGTTGTCAGTATGGCTGATAATCTCATCTCTGAGGCAAAGCTCTTTATGCTGCAGTATTAAAAACTCAGGAGAGCCTGGGCACGGTGGCTAATGCCTGTAATCCCAGCACTTTGGGAGGCCGAGACGGGTGGATCACCTGAGGTCAGGAGTTCAAGACCAGCCTGGTCAACATGGTGAAACCCCATCTCTACTAAAAATACAAAAATTAGCCAAGGGTGGTGGTGCATGCCTGTAATCCCAGCTACTTGGGAAGCTGAGGCACGAGAATTGCATGAACCCAGGAGGCAGAGGTTGCTGTGAGCTGAGATCACGTCACTGCACTCCAGCCTGGGAAAAACTCAGGAGAAAAAAAAACTTTTCTAGATGGTTTACACTTAGTTTATTTGATTATTAGTCCCTCTCTGGTTCTACTAAGAGTGAGTGTATATCTGTGTGTGTGTTAGAGTAGTTGATTGGGGAGGGTTCCCTGCTTTTAGCAGAATTATGTTCATTTATCTATTAATAAACATGTTTAATTGACTTGGAAAATCAAGATATTGGATCTCCAAGTAATTCAAATTATTATTCATTTTATTTTGCTGGGTTTTTGTTTTATTTTGTTTTGTTTGAGACAGGGTCTTGCTCTGTTGCCCAGGCTGGATGGAGTACAGTGGTGTGATCATAGCTCACTGCAATCTGGGCTAAAACAATCCTCTCTCCTCAGCCTCCCAAGTAGCCAGGACTGCAGGCACACACCACCAGGCCCAGCTAATTTTTTAACTTTTTGTAGGGATGAGGTCTCCATATGTTGCCCAGGCTAGTCTAGAACTCCTGGGCTCAAGCAATCCTCCTGTCTCGGCCTCCCAAAGTGCTGGGATTGTAGACATGAGCCACCACACCTGGCCTATTTTACTGTCTATAAAATTAAATTGTCGCCTTCTGGCCAGCACCCCTTACATTTCTTTTTATTTTTTGTTCAGAGGATCTATCATTCATTCCCACTCTTACTTTAGAAAAATGGAAATTGCTGCTTTTTTTTTCAACACTGTCTATTTTTCTTTTTCTATTTATCTGCTGTCCCCTTTATTTTCTTCAGTCTTTCTGTTACTCTAAAGGGGTCCCAATCCAGACCCTAAGAGAGGGTTCTTGGATCTCGTGCAAGAAAGAATTCGAGGCAAATCCGTAAAGTGAAAGCAAGCTTATTAGAAAAGTGAAGGAATAAAGAATGGCTACTCCATAGGCAGAGCAGCAGTATGGGCTGCTCAGCTAGGAAACTTACGGTTATTTCTTGATTATATGCTAGAAAAAGAGTGGATTATTCATGAGTTTTCTGGGAAAGGGGTGGGCAATTCCCAGAACTAAGGGTTCCTCCCCTTTTCAGACTATATAGCGTAACTTCCTGACATTGCCATGGTATTTGTAAACTGGCATGGCGCTGGTGGGAGTGTCTTTTGGCATCTAATGCATTATAATTAGTGTATAATGAGCAATGAGGATGACCAGAGGTCACTTTCATCACCATCTTGGTTTTGGTGGGTTTTGGCCAACTTCTTTTTTTTTTTTTTGGCTGAGATGGAGTCTCGCTCTGTTGCCAGGCTGAAGTGCAGTGGCTCGATCTCAGCTCACTGCAACCTCTGCCTCCCGGGTTTAGGCAATTCTCCTGCCTCAACCTCGTGAATAGCTGCAATTACAGGTGCATACCACCACACCTGGCTAATTTTTGTATTTTTAGTAGAGACAGGGTTTCACCATATTGGTCAGGCTGGTCTTGAACTCCCGACCTCATGATCCACCCTCCTTGGCCTCCCAAAGTGCTGGGATTACAGGTGTGAGCCACTGCGCCCAGCCTTGGCCGACTTCTTTACCGCAAACTTTTTTTTTTATCAGCAAGGTCTTTATGACCTGTATCTTGTGCCAACCTCCTGTCTCATCCTGTGACTAACAATGCCTAACCTCCTGGGAGTGCAGCCCAGTAGATCTCAGCCTCAGTTTACCCAGCCCCTATTCAAGATGGAGTTGCTCTGGTTTGAACACCTCTGACATTTCTGTTTCTCTGGCTTCTGAGGTTTCAGAACAATTATCTTCAATAGGTTTGTGTGGCTAGACTTGCAATTACTTGCCAGAAATCAATCTTTGTATATGTGGTTTGCTGCTATTGGTGGGTCATCAAAAAATGACAAAAAGTGGCCTCAGTGTTACCTGTGTGTCCACGTAGACCAAAAGGCCTATTTTTGAGTGATATTTTGGAACATCTCATGTTCTGAAATGTGTGGAAAGCAAGCCACTGGTTGAAGGAAGACTGATTCTGGTGGTATAAGTATAAAGAACTTAACCTCAGCTGGGGGCTCCCATTGATGTGATCCAAGAATCAATTTCAAATAAAGGGGAGTGCTGAACTTGCTTTCAAGATAGTATTAATATTTACAGACACATCTCAAAAGAAGACATACAAGCGGCCAACAAACATGAAAAAATGCTCAACATCACTATTCATCAGAGAAATGCAAATCAAAACCACAGTGAGATACTGTCTCATGGCAGTCAGAATGGCTATTATTAGGCCATTTATGCCCAGTGTTCCATTATTGGAACGCTAAGCTTGTGGAAGTTGTTTATATCCTACAGCTCAAGGTCATTGCCCAACGTCTAGTTTAAAAAAAAAAAAAGAGCAATCTCCAGCATAAATAGGTTAAAAAGTAAAAACTAAAACAAAAACAAAAAACAAAAAGCAAACAGATGTTGGCAAGGCTGCAGAGAAAAGGGGAGGCTTATACACAGTTGGTGGGAATGAAAATTAAATCAGCCAGTGTGGAAAGCAGTTTGGAGATATCTCAAAGAACTTAGAACGACCATTCAACCCAGCAGTAATTCCATTACTGGCTATATATCCAAAGGAAAACAAATCATTCTACCACAAAGACCCCTGCCCTTGTATGTTCATCACAGTACTACTCACAGTAGCAAAGACATGGAATCAATCTAGGTGCCCATCAATGGTGAACGGGATAAAGAAAATGGTACATATACACCAAGGAATACTACAAAACCATGAAAAGTATGAAATCATGTCCTTTGCAGCAACATGGTTGCAGCTAGAGGCCATTATCCTAAGTGAATTAACACAGAAACAGAAAAATACCAAATATTCTCATTTATAAACACTGGGTACACATGAGGCCGGGCGCGGTGGCTCATACCTGTAATCCCAGCACTTTGGGAGGCCGAGGTGGGTGGATCACGAGGTCAGGAGTTCAAGACCAGCCTGACCAATACGGTGAAACTCCGTCTCTACTAAAAATACAAAAATCGGCCGGATGTGGTGGCAGGCACCTGTAATCCCAGCTACTCTGGAGGCTGAGGCAGGAGAATCGCTTGAACCCAGGAGGCAGGGGTTGCAGTGAGCCGACATTGCACCACTGCACTCCAGTCTGGGTGACAGAGCGAGACTGTCTCAAAAACAAACAAACAAACAAACAAAAACGTTGGGTACACATGGACATAAAGGCGGGAACAATAGACATCTAGCGGAGGGACTACTAGAGGGGGAGGGACATACAGAGGTAAGGACTTAAAAACTACCTATTGGGTACTACGCTCACTACCTGGGTGCCGGGATCAATCATACCCCAAACCTCAGCATCATGCAATAGGCCCATGTGACAAACCTGCATATGTGCCCTTGAGTCTAAAATAAAAAGTAAAATAAAAAATAGATAAAATAAAGTGGAACAACATCCCCCCAATTTTTTTCATTAAAATGAAATATAATTATTTCACGAATTGGCTATATATATTTTTTTTAAATATATATTTTTTTTAAAGAAGTAAGCCTTTATTTTCTTGTTTTGCAAATAAAGCTGGCTGAGTTAGTTGCTTTTTGGTGATTAGTCAAAGAGACCAAATCCTGTATCCTCGTCCAATTCCTCTAACTCTTCCTTGGCTTCAACCTTAGCTGAGGCTGCAGCAGCAGAAGGAGCAGCTGTGGTGGCAGTGGCCACAGGGGTAGCAGCCGCAAAGGCATATGGATCAACCAAGAACACCTTGAAGTTTCCAGCAAGTGGGAAGGTGTAATCAGTCTCCACAGACAAAGCCAGGACTCATTTGTACCCACTGATGGTAGAATGGGGTACGGAGGCAACAGCTGGGTAACCAATCTGCAGACAGACATTGGCAATGTTGCGGACACCCTCCAGGAAGTGAGGATTCAGAATTTCCTCTGTGATGTCAAGCACTTCAGTATTGTAGATGCTGCCATTGTCAAACACCTGCTGGATGACCAGCCCAAAGGAGAAGGGAGAGATGTTCCGCATGTTCAGCAGTGTGGCTTCGCTGGCTCCCACTTTGACTCCAGTCTTGATCAGCTGCACATCACTCAGGATTTCAGTGGTGCCTGAAGGTTTTAGTGATGATGCCTAAAGCCTGGAAAAAGGAGGTCTTCTCAGCCTGTAATCCCAGCACTTTGGGAGGCCGAGACGGGCAGATCACCTGAGGTCATAAGTTCGAGACCAACCTGACCAACATGGAGAAACCCCATCTCTACTAAAAATACAAAAAAAAAAAAAAAATTAGCCAGGTGTGGTGGCACATGCCTGTAATCCCAGCTACTCAGGAGGCTGAGGCAGGAGAATCGCTTGAATCTGGGAGACAGAGGTTGTGGTAAGCCAAGATCGTGCCATTGCACTCCAGCCTGGGCAACAACAGGGAAACTCCATCTCAAAAAAATAAAAAAGGAGGTCTTCTCAAGGCTGGCCTGGCACAGTGACATCACATGGGGCAATGGCACCAGCACAGGTGGCACCTGGCACCTTACTGGCTAGCAGCATGTCCCTGATCTCAGTGAGGTCCTCCTTGGTGAACACAAAGCCCACATTTCCCTGGATACGAGGCAACAGTTTCTCCAGAGCTCGGCTGTTTTCCAGGTGCCCTTGGATGGCCTTGAGCATCATGGTTTCTTGCCCATCAGCACCACGGCCTTCCCTCGGAGGGACTTGAGGATCTGCTGCATCTGCTTGGAGCCCAGATTGTCTGCTCCCACGATGAAACATTTCGGATAACCATCCAAAAGCTGGATGATCTTAAGGAAGTAGTTGGACTTCCAGGTCACCCTGTCTTCCGTGGGCATCACGACGGTGCGTCAGGGATTGCCACATAGGATTTAAAGACGATGTCACTCCTGCGAGGACACCTGGTGAGAGAAAAAAAGATACTGTTTACAGGTGACAATAGCTCTCATAGCCTAGCTCCTGATGCTGAGTGCGAAGATTCTAGAGCCCAGTGAAATATCCTTTAGTGCTCCAAGAGCTATTGCCACCTGTAATTACCTGGGAGGACAAGAGATGGCGCTGTGAGCTCAATAGAAAGAGAAGACAGCAGGCCCTGAGCCATCTCCCAGCTGATCAAAGGCCACCAAAATGCAACGCCTGGGATTTTTCTGATTTCCTTCTTCATTGCTTTAGAGGCTTTTCCAAACCCCAAATAAATGCCGATACCAGAGTACATAACTACATAGAGAATTGTTTTCTTCTCATCCTCAGAAGGGACTCAGCTCCCAAACATACATGACATGAAACTGCAAGGAAGACTGGGCAAGCCCTGTGAGTTTCCAGTTTTGCTGGAAAGGGGACTAGCCGGGATTGGGGGTTCTTTGGAAAGCTGTGACTGTCATAAACAATAGCCTGGCGTAAATGACAGAATTGGGTATGGGTGAGCGAGAGAAAAACAGATGAACCAAAACAAAAAGCAAACAACAGTAATTGGCACCATACATCATTGCTGAGCTCTTGGGAGGATCTAAATCTGCTTTTCTGCTAGGAACACATTTGTATCACTTTGTCCAGCTGTTCACAGAAAATCGCATCACTTTGACCATAGGATCACTCCATTTAAAACTCTTCTGTGACAAAAATCTTATCCAGCCTCAGTCTTTTTATCAGTTTTTCAGTCACATTTTCTTTCTTTCTGCCATGTTAGGGACAGAGATGCTCCCTTGGAAAAAGGAAAGCGATAACTTTTCTGAGATAGGGTAGAAAGCAAGATGATGAAGGAAGAATGAGCTAATTTCAGATCTGAGGTGGCGCCAACTCTTGATGGGCTTCATGTGCAATTCATGTGAATTAAGATTAGATGTTTACTCACAAGAGGCTCTCCTCCCCCAGGCATATTTTAACTATAATCCTAATTTCCACCTTCACCCTCTTACCCCAGACTGATTAGCATGCTTATCAAAATAAACATAATTAGGAAGATGAAGCCATAAGGCCAAACACATTAAATAATGCTTTCATATAATTTACAGCAATGCTTCAGAACAAGCTTTCTGCCACGTCATTGTGATCAAGAGATTTGTGTGATGAAGAAATATTTGTATCCCCGAAGGAAGACCTTGGCATCCCATTTCTCTGGTAGGCAGGTTAAAAAAAGAAGAAAAAAAAATGGATAGATGAAAGAAGGATCTACTGATTAAGCTGGCATTTAGACTAGGAATTTTCTGGGTTAATTAACATTTTCATAATACAAATTGCTTTAATTTTTTAAACTTATTTGAAGCCAGGCTTAGTGGCACATGGTGGTAGTCCCAGCTACTTGGGAGGCTGAGGAGGGAGGATGACTTGAGCCCAAGAGTTTGAGGCTGCCGTGAGCTGTAATTGCTCCACTGCACTCCAGCCTGGGGGATAGAGCAAGACCCTGTCTCAAAACAGAACAAAATGAAAAAACAAAATAAAACAAAACAAAACAAAAAGCAACTTATTTGCAATCAAGTTTTGGAGCATTTTGAGAGTGGGTCTAGTTCTCTAGAATGGTCCTTCTGATGATGCCCAACTTCTTTTTAACAACCTTCCCAGAAATGAATTCCTTCATTAAGGCAAACCAGTTTCTGCTTTTCCTGTTCTCGTGGCAGCAGGGAGCATCTGGTTGCCATTCTCTTGGTACATCTGAAGAACCAGCATTAAATTGCCACATAGTTGCTCATCTCCTAGCAAAACAGCCCATTCATTCTCTCTGACCTTCCTCAGAAAGCTTGTTCTCCAAGCCTTTAATCCTGAAGTCGTTTTCGTGAGTTTAGAGCCTTGTCCAAGTTTTTCACACCGTCTTAAATTGCATGACTTTAAACTGGGCTCAGCATTTCAGTGAGTTTAGAATTCTAAGGAAAGAACTTTTAGAAGGGTAAGCTGCATTTTCCTCTATTGCGCTGCTAGCCCTCCAGTCACACAACTGGCAATACTCTCTGTTATGAGCCATGTTCTGAGTTTATACTGGGGGAGACTAGAAATCAGGGCATCCTTTTACTTCTTGTGGGAAAATCCCCACTAAGCCACGGAAAGCTAATATCCTCATTCTCTCTCAGAAGGGCAGGGAAAATTTATTTTTTTGTTTTGGTACCCAGGAAAAATTTGTCCCAAATATGGAAACAGTTAGGCATTTTTGGAAATCCTGCAGAACTATTTGTTATGCTGAGATTTAGGAAAATTTTGGGAATGGAAAACAATGTAGCAATCACTGCCTCCAAAAAAGAAAACTTGGGATTCATATGACCCTGGTCTCCTATTCACTGTCATGCATTCAAGGTACTTTCAGCAACTTGCCACAGATAGGGCACTTTTTAAAAATCTAACTTGTATTTGGAAATTTTTGTTTTTAAAATTTTTTTATTTAAAATTTTAAATTTCTTTTCCCCATTTCCCTAAGAGCTGGAAGGAAAAATTTCAAATTGACAGAAAAGTTGAACACACATATACCCTTCATCTAGATTCACCAGGTATTAACATTTTGTTACATTTGCTTTATTGTTCTCTCTTCATACGTACCCATGCATATACTTCACACACACACACACATATACACACACACACCACTTTCTTTTTGTTGGTTAAACATTTGAAAATAAGGTGCTGACAGCATAACACTTTACCTGTAAGTACTTCAGCCAACATCTCCTGAAAATAAGGCAGCATCTTACAGAAACATGATATAAATATTACTCCTAGAAAAATAAATATTAATTACACACTATCATCTAATAATCTGCAACCCACATCCACATTTCCCCAGATGCTTCCAAAATATCTTTTTATACCTCTTCTATTTTCTGCTCCAAGATGCAAATCCAGGTTCTCTGCATTGGTGTTGAGTCTCTGGAGTCTCTTCCAATCAAGAACCATCCTCCTACTTTCAAAATATTGACTTTTTTTGAAAACTCCAGGCCAACTGGTCTTGTAGGCTGTCCCAACATTCTGAAATTGGCTGATTGTTTCCTTATGATTAGATTCAAGTCAGACAGTTTTGCCAAGAATGCCACGTTGGTATGCTTGTATGCTTCTTGCTACATCCCATCTGGGGTTCATAATGTGGATGCTAAGTTTGATCACTTTCCCAAGGCGATGTCCACCAGTTCTCTCCAAAGGTAAAGATAGGCTTTTCCTTTGTAAATTATAAGTGATATGTGAGTGTTGCCTTGAGTCTGTGTGAGTAGCTTGCTCTCCATCGTCTTTCCCCCGGTGGTTTTACTGCACATTGTTGATCTTTGCCTGAATCAATACTAGGAAATGCAAAATGGCAATTTTCTAATTTTATCATTCCTTCCAATATTTAACTGATACTGTGGAAGGGGTTTCTCCCTTCCCTTCTTCTCTTTCTCTAGTTAGCGCTCTTGACTAAAAGAATTCGGCTGGGCGTGGTGGCTCATGCCTGCAATCCCAGCACTTTGGGAAGCCAAGGTGGGCAGATCAATTGAGGTCAGGACTTCGAGACCAGCGTGGCCAACATGGTGAAACCCTGTTGTACTCAAAGTACAAAAATTAGCCCGGCATGATGGCGGGCGCCTGTAATCCCAGCTATTCAGGAGGCTGAGGCAGGAGAATCGCTTGAACCCGGGAGGCAGAGGTTGCAGTGAGCCGAGATCTCGCCACTGCACTCCAGCCTGGGTGACAGAGCCAGACTCTGTCTCAAAATTAAAAAAAAAAAAAAAAAAGGAATTCACAAGCCTTCACTGAATTGCTGGTTTGATTTTTCTATGCCCCTGACGGGAGTGGAGGGCCCTGCTTCTTTTATGACTGAGGATGTAAAAATGATGAGGAGCATGTTGAAATCCATTTTATTGTGTTTCTCATCATCAAATCATAGGAATTTGGAGACCACTTCAAACTGAGTTCAGGTTTTTTCTCTTCTTGCTTTTGTGTGCATGTGTATGTGTGTGTGTTTTGTTTGTTTGTTTGTTTTGAGACAGGGTCTTATGCTGTTGTCCAGGCCGGAGGACAGTGGCGCAATCACAGCTCACTGCAGCCTCGAACTCCTGTGCTCAAGTGATCCTCCTGCCTAGCCTCTTGAGTAGCTAGGACCACAGGTGCGCACCACCACACCTGGCTAGATTTTTCATTTGTAGAGGTAGGGTCTCACTACGTTGCCCGGGCTGGTCTTAAACTCCTGGCCTCAAGCTATCCACCTACCTTGGCCTCCTAAAGTGTTGGGATTGCAGACATGAGCCACAGCACCCAGCCTTGCTTCCTTTTTGACACTTAAAACAGGTCACAAATGTACAAAATGGTATATGATGGATGGGAAGAGTAGTGCTATGATTTGAACGTTTGTCTCTCCCCGCAAATTCGTATGTTGAAATCCTAACTGCCAAGGTGATGATAATAGGAGGTGGAGCCTTTGGGAGGTGATTAGGTCATGAGGGCGGAGCCCTCATGAATGTGATTAGTGCCCTTATAAAAGAGACTAGAGCTAGCTAGTTCCTTCCATCATGTGAGGACACAGAAGGTGCCAGTTTTGAGGAATCAAGCCCTCACCAGGGATTGAATCTGCTGGCAACTTTATCTTGGACTTCTCAGCCTCTAGAACTGTGAGAAATAAATTTCTGCTGTTTATAAGCTACCCAGTTTATGGCGTTTTGTGATAGCAGCCTGAACAAACTAAGGCGGGGGTGACCATGAGGTTCAATTGGGACTTACAGATGATCACCCATTATGCTGTCTTCCTCTAGTCTGTTCTTTCACCCTCTCCCTCTTCTGGGTGTTTATTTCATACCCATTCTCCCTTCAAACCTTCAACACCACCTCGGATATCTTCACTCTTAGCTAATAACCTTGCTTCCTGCTTTAAGTTCTGAGCTACATGTGCAGGACGTGCAAGTTTGTTACGTAGGTAAATGTGTACCATGGTGGCTTCCTGGTGGTCTCCTGCACCTATCAACCCATCCCCTAGGTATTAAGCCCTGATGCTCTCTCCCCTCTCCCAGCCCGCCTGAGAGGCCCCAATGTGTGTTGTTCCTCTCCCTGCTTCTGTTTTTCTTTTCTTTTTTTTTTTTTTGTTTGTTTTGAGACAGAGCCTTGCTCTGTCACCCAGGCTGGAGTGTGGTGACCTGATCTTGGCTGACTGCAGTCTCCTCCTCCCGGGTTCAAGAGATTCTCCTGCCTCAGCTTCCCGAGTAGCTGGGATTACAGGCACCCGCCACCATGCCTGGCTAATATTTATATTTTTAGTAGAGACAGGGTTTTACCATGTTGGCCAGACTGGTCTCGAACTCCTGACCTCAGGTGATCCGCCTGCCTTGGCCTCCCAAAGTGCTGGGATTACAGGTGTAAGCCACCTCGCCCAGTTTGCTTCCTGCTTCCTGCTTCTTGAATCAGAGGGAAGTTATTAGAGGAGATTTCCAAACCTGCCTGGCACTACATCTCCCACTTCCCAGTGTCTGCTCTGCACCCTCTGCTTTTCCTCCCATTAGCACAGGTGAGCTCTCCATGCTCCTGCCAAAAACACATCCCTCCACTGTGTGCTAGACCGCTCAGAACACTGCTCCAGGAAAGCTCTCCTCTCTCTCTTGCATCATCAAATATATTAATTCTATACCACACATCACCGTCAGCAAACCACAGTGTTACTATTTCTCCCAAGTAAAGAAAAATCTCTTCTTGACATGATTTTCCTTGCCAGCACCCAACCCATTACTTTGTTCCCCACTGAGGCAAAAATCCTGAAAACAGTGATCTCTGTGTGTCTCCACATCTTCTCTTCCCATTTTCTTTTTTCTTTTTTGTTTAGAGTCGGAGTCTCACTCTCTCTCCCAGGCTGGAGTGCAGTGGCTTAATTGTAGCTCACTGCAGCCTCAAACTCCTGGGCTCAAGCAATCCTCCCCCATCATCCTCCCATATAACTGGGACTACAGGCTTGGGTCACTGCACCTGGCTAATTTTTAAACATTTTTTAGAGATGAGTTCTCAGGGTATCACTATGTTGCCCAGGCTGGTCTCAGACTCCTGGCGTCAAGTGATCCTCCCGCTTCAGCCTTCCAAATAGCTGGGACAACAGGTATATGTCGCCATGCCTGGTTAACTGAAAAACAGTTTTTTTTGTGTAGAGAGAGGATCTTGCCATGTTGCCCAGGCTGGTCTTGAACTCCTGGCCTCAAGCGATCCTCCAGCCTCACTCTTCCAAAGTGGTGAGATTACAGGCATGAGCCACTGCATCTGGGCATACTCTTTTAAATTCACCCTACTCTGGCATTTCCCTTGATCCCTCCATGAAACGGCTCTTTTAAAATCGCCCATACCTCCCCATTGGCTCATCTGCCTTCCCTTGATCTCTCAGCAGCGTTTGACACAGTTGATCACTCCCTCTTCCCCAACTCTTTCTTCATCGGCTTCCAGAGCACCTCACCCTCTCTTAACTAATCTTGGACACGTAAACTTTCTATATCTAACCCTAATCTGATTGTCGCCCCAGCCTGCGTGACCTGTTGTTTCCCATCCCAGTGGATACAACTTCATTCTTCAGTACAAAAACTTTGGAGTCATTCATGACTCTTTTTTTCCCACCTCTTACTCCATACCTGGTCCAAAGGTATCTCCTGTCTGCCCTTCCTTTAACATAGATCCTTACCATAGATCCAGAATCTGACCACTTCTCAGGAATTCCATTTCTGCCACCTGGTGGAGGCCATCCTCTGTCTGCATGGACTCCTGACTGTTCTCAGGATTCTGCACCCTGAATCCAAATACCCACCACCTTCCCCAGGCCTGCCATCTCCTCCCGCCTGCATTAGTCTCTGACCGCCTTTCATCACGTTGACCTCCTTGGTGTTTCCAGAACACCGGCATGGTCCTACCTTCCTGCTGTTGTGCTCTTCCTTTCATGTGCCTAGAATAGCCCCTCTTGGGTTAATTTCCTCACTGCCTTCTCGCCTTTGCTCAGTTATCACCTTTTCAGTGAGATCTGTTCTGACTACTCTATTTATTATTATTATTATTTGAGACAGTCTCACTCTGTTGTCCAGGCTGGAATGCACAGCACAATCATGGCTCTCTGAAGCCTCGACCTCCCTGGTCCAAGCGATCCTCCTACCTCGGCCTCATGGGTAGGTGGGATCACAGGGATGTGCCAGCATGCCTGGCTAATTTTTGTATTTTTTGTAGAAATGGAGTTTTGCCATGTGTGTCCAGGCTGATCTCCAACCCCTGGGTCCAATTGATCTGCCTGGCTCGGCCTCCCAAAGTGTTTGGAATTACAGATGTGAGCCACTGCGCCCAGCCCCTGACCACTCTTTTTTTTTTTTTTTTTTTTTTTTTTTTTTTGAGATGGAGTCTTGCTGCATCGCTTAGGCTGGAGTGCAGTAGCGCGATCTCAGTTCACTGCAAGCTCTGCCTCCTGGGTTCAAACGATCCTCCCTCCTCAGCCTCCAAAGCAGCTGGGAGTACAGGTGCGTGCCACCATGCCTGGCTAATTTTTGTATTTTTAATAGAGATGGGGTTTTGCCATGTTGGCCAGGCTGGTCTCAAACTCCTGACCTCAGGTGACCCACCTGCCTCAGCCTCCCAAAGTGCTAGGATTACAGGCGTGAGCCACTGTGCCCGTCCCCCTGACCACTCTATTCTATTTAAAATTTTCACTCTTCTATCCCACTGGCATGGGTGATCCCTTTACTCAGTCCCACTTTATGAAATTCTACGTACTGTATCTATATTTTAGGCGAATAGTTTATTGTCCATTACCCTATGAGAATATAATTCTGAAAGGATCAGGCCTTTTTCTGTTTTGTTCACCCATATATCTCAGATGCCTAGAACTTTCTACAAATATTTGTTGAATAGATAATTAAATGAAATTAGCCATTTATTGTTCATTTCTTATTAAGCAGTGCTGATCGATTTTAGAGGGAGAGATGTTTAGGGAATACTTGATAAATTGGATGAAAACCAGTCTCTTGTAAAGCAAGTCAGGCTTTGATCCAGAAAAGCAGACTTTTAAATTTAGTTTATATTTTTATTAAATATATGGATATGCACAGTTGTAAAAGTTAAGTAGTTCTACATTGCTTAAAATGAAAACCAGCATTCCCCTGCCTCACACTCCTTCCTAATTTTAATTTTCGGTCTTCAGGTAAAAGCATTTTCACCTATTTTAGCTATTTTTCCTGGTATTTATTTTCATATTTCATCTATTTTCCTATAGTACTGATTTATATTTAATAGTTTTTGGATATTCTCTGCAGGCTTTCTTATTTGGAAAATGAAGATTTATTGTGCTTAAAGTATTTCCTGTCTTCAGCATTTCTTCTTCCCCCTCCACCTTCCTTCTGACCACTATAAATATATCATAGGTTTTGGTTAAATCAATATTCGTACGCACAGATGAACCATGTAATATGCTTTTTGTACAGCTTTTTATTTTCCTTGGAGATAATAAGTGCCTCATTCTTTTCATTTGCTTAGTGTTCTTGGTATCATTAATCTATCCCCTAACTCTCTGCCAGCAGAATAAATCTCCTTTCAATAATTTTAAACACATTTCTCAATTTCTTTTTTCTTTCTTTCTTTTTCCTTTTTGAAATTTTTTTTAAGACATCCCTTTTGGAGCGGTTTGTCCTACTACTCCGATCTGGACGAGTAGCTCCAAGGCCTGCTGTACAATCACCCTGGAATTTCCCATCATTCTTGGAATGTCCTTAGTTGCCATTCCGAGTGCATCATCATCCCATTTCCTGGATCCCATGTCATCTTCTTTCTTGGTTTACTCACACATCTTAAAGGAGTTCATATTCATTTCCTGAGAAATGATGGTGGGAGGTAAATCTTTTTTAGATCTTTTTTTTTTTTTTTTTTTCTGAGACACAGTTCTGCTCTTGTTGCCCAGGCTGGAGCACGATGGCATGATCTCGGCTCACTGCAACCTCTGCCTCCCAGGTTCAAGAGATTCTCCTGCCTCACCCTCCCCAGTAGCTGGGATTATAGGCGCCCGCCACCACGCCAGGCTATTTACATCTTTTATGTGTAAAAATGTCTTTATCTTCACACTTAATTGACATTTTGACAGCATACGCAATTCTAAGTTACAAATCATTCTCTTTTGGGGCCAGGCATGGTGGCTCACATTTATTTTAATCCCAGCACTTTGGGAGGCTCAGGCGGGTGGATCACTTGAGGCCAGGAGTTTGAGACCAGCCTGGCCAACATGGTGAAACGCTGTCTCTACAAAAATACAAAAATTTAGCCAGGCATGGTAGCACACGCCTGTAGTCCCAGCTACTTGGGAGGCTGAGGCACAAGAATCGCTTGAACTCGGGAGGCGGAGGTTGCAGTGAGCCGGGATTGAGCCACTGCACACCAGCCTGGGTGACAGAGCAAGACTCTGCCCCCCACCCCCCCAAAAAAGAAAGAAATCATTCTTTTTCAGAGTTTTTAAGGAATTGCATCATTTTTTGCTAGCTCCTAGAGTTGTTTTGTGAAATTTGATATAAGTTTGATTTGCTGTCTTTTATATAAAATTTGTGAGTTCATGTGTTTTTCTTCTCTCTGGATGCTTTTAGGATTTTATTTTTGTACCCAGTGTTCTGAAATTTTGCAGTGATATGCCTTAGTGTGTGTGTGTGTGTGTGTGTGTGTGTGTGTGTGTGTGTTTAAATTTGGCTTAGTCACTCAGTAGGTTCTTTTAATCTGTAAACGTGTGTCCTTCTGGGGAACTTCCTGGAGTTATTTATTTTATAATTTTCTTCTCTATATTTTTTTCACTTTCTCTTTCTGGAACTTCCACTCTGAAGATGTTGAGCCTCCTGGACTGATCTAAACTTTCCATCTTCTCTCTCTTGTTTTTCATTCCTCCAGCTTTACATTCATTTTTTTTTTCTGGGAGATTTTCTCAGTCTCCAATCCAATTCCAATTCTTCCATTGAGTTTTTCATTTCTGCTACAATTGTTTTAATTTCCAGGAGCATGTTCTTGGCTGTTTTTTAACAGTTCTTTTTTCTATAGCTTTCTGTTCTTTTTTATGAATGCAGTATCTTCTCTTTTGTCTTTGTGTACTTTAATGAATTTTTTAAAATTCATTTTTTGTTTCCTATTCCTTTATTTTCTCCCTTCTTCTGAGCTTCAGTTGCTTGGTTAGACCCTGTCCTTTTTATATTAAATTTTCTCACGTATTTAGTGACCTTCATCTGTTCTTTCATAATTAGTGAGACACTGAGAAACTCTGTGTGATGGAAGGCACTTTTCAATGAATCTTTTTAATCCTACAATTAATTCTTTTTGTCCTAGAAATGATAGACTTTCGGTGTATCTATTTGGATGACTGGATTATTAAGAATGAAAAAGGAGAATCAATAAATGATATTTATTTATTCTGACCTTAAATCAATAGAGGCATACAAATGCAGATAACGATAAGAGATTTATTTCTGGTGATGTTCATAAGATAATATGGCTTTAGCTATCTCCCTTAATTCATTCATTCACATCCCTACTGAAAGAAATTTCAGGTCTTCTCTGAACAGGCAAAGCACGCCTAAAAAACTCACCACACAGTGGAGAGTAAACTTTACTACACCATCTTGGCAGAAGGTCTAAAATATCTTATATTGATGCTCTGCCTGTTTTCCAGTGAGCCTTTATTGGGTTCAAAAACTTTTTGATTAAGTAATTCTTGCCTTAACCCATCTACAATAGTAGATCAAGCTGTGTCTCTGTAGTTTAAGACAAGCTTCAGCCCCTCACACTAAAGCTAAAGACGGGTATAGTGGCTCACACCTGTAATCCCAGCACTTTGGGAGGCCGAGGAGGGAGAATTGCTTGAGGCCAGGAGTTTAAGACCAACCTGTGCAACAAAGTGAGATGCCTGTCCATACAAAAAAATGAAATAATTACCTGAGCATGGCGGCATGTGCCTGTAGTTTCAGCTACATGGGAGGCTGAAGTGGAAAGATCTCTTGAGTCCAGGAGTTTGATGCTGCAGTGAGGCATGATCATGCCACTGAACTCCAGGCTGGGCAATTGAGAGAGACCCTGTTTCAAAAACAAAAACGAAACAGAATTAACTACTTAAATGTATTCTTCTGGCCCTTATCAGACTAGAAGCATCAATCTCCACATTTTATTTTGATCCCCAAGGTCAATTCTTGTACCTCTTTTTCAGTTTCCTAGCCAAACCACCAAGACGTGGAGGTTTGGAGTTCAGTAAACATTTCCACCCAAATATGGAACCAAATGAGGAGACATAGGAGGCGAACAAATGAAGATCAAAATGTCAATAGGTTACTGATCAAGCTGATTGAAAAATGCAATGTCAGATCTGAAGCCTAATGGGCTTATCAATATCTGCCCCTAGACAAATTGGTCAGATTTATCCAACCAGGCACTGAAAAAGAAGGACAACCATAGGCTCCACATAGTGACCAGCAGACCAGAGTGTACCATAGGTGTTGGCAGCCAGAGCTACATGAGAAAAACCCAGAAAAGGCAAAGTTGAGCATGCTCAGTTCCTCATCCCAATGCTGGCAATCCGATCAGTCAGTGCTCTTCCCGTTTGAAGAAGTTGGGCAGAGAGAAGTCAGGAGTAAATTTCTCTCATACTTTTTCATCTGAGGTGTGGCATGGAAACACTCTTACCTGTGGGAGACATGAAGCGTAGAAAATGTTTGCCCTAACATAGATCCTAGATTTTCCAAATTGAAATTACATATGAAAACTATACAATTTATTGTCCAAACTGGGACACTCTTGGGGATTGACTGGGAGCCCTATTAATCATTATCCCAGGGCTATAAGCATGTGCTAGAACTGTCCAGGGCAACCAGTATTAAAAGTTGCCTTACTTAAAGTGAAATATGGGGCTTCCCAGGGGATTCCTGCTAACTTTATTATAACATTCTTTCATTTCTTCAAGTAGTTACACTTCTATGGTCCTTTCTCTCTATATCCCTTACTCATAAGGAAAGAGAGAAAAAGAAAATTGTGTTTTAGTCATCTAAAATGTAATAGGCATTTTAAAATAAATGTTGAGTACATAAATGCATAAATAAAAGAATGTAATTGACAAATTATTCTCTGTGGAGATCTAAACATTCTATTGATTTAAAGAGAAGAGTCAGGCATGGTGGCTCACGTCTGTAATCCTAGCACTTTGGGAGGCTGAGGCGGGCAGATTGCCTGAGCTCAGGAGTTCGAGACCACCCTGGGCAACAGGGTGAAACCCTGTCTCTACTAAAATGAAAAAGAAAAAAAAAATAGCCTGGCAAGGTGGTGAGCGCCTGTAGTCCCAGCTACTCAGGAGAGGCATGAGAATTGCTTGAGCCTGGGAGGTGAAGGTTGCATTTAGCCATGATTGTGCCACTGCACTCCAGCTTGGGTGACAGAGTGAGACTCCATCTCAAAAAAAAGAAATTAAGGAGAAGAAAGAGGGAGAAAGGAAGGAAGGAAGAAAGGAAGAGAGGAAAGGAAGGAGGGAGGGAAGGGAAGGGGAAGGGAAGAAAAGGAAAAGGAAGGAAGGAAGGGGGAAAGAAAGAAGAAAGGAATAAGGAAGGAAAGAAAATGAATTGCCAGTCACCAGGAAAATATAGCTCATTTAGCTTTGTTCCCAATTTGTGTGGATCTTGGTCATGTATCACATAAAAAGCAATACCCAACCAGCTAGGAAGTCACCAAGAGCCTATTCCTGTTTGTTGAAAGAGAAATGATCTCCAGAAAGTTATTGACAATTAATGCACTCTACAATTGGGGGAGATTTTTATTCTGTTTTTTTCATTTCCTGTTTCTTATCTTACATTCTCAAATTGAGGCCATTCCTTGGCCAGAATAACACATTTCTGCATGATCTGCCTTCTGCCATTTATCAAAACTTTGTCTTGACCCCTTTCAGTTAATCAAAAACAGGAGGCAAAATTTCACAAACGGACAGAGCTATATATTTTTTTACATCAGGAGCAGTTACTCTGTGTGTGTGTGTGTGTGTGTATGCATGGATGTATGTGTGCATGTGTGAGATTGGAGGTGGTATCAGTATTAAACAAAGGGAAAACATGCACTTTGGTCAGTGCTGGGAATAGTGAAGGATTTTTAAGGAAATGCCAATGTAGGTATCAATCTAGACTCTTGAAAAAGTATTGTTACTTGCCACTGCTGGCAACGTTATCTAGTGCACTTATGCCAGGATCCTTGATAACAATAACAATGTTGATCAACTTCAACCCCCAACAATTGTTTTACTGTTGGATTTGTTTTGTTTTTTCCTGAATATGAGGAGGTGAATTTAAGGTTTTCATCTTTGGCTTCCAAAAAGAAAGCAATTTGGCAGTTACAGTTTCCCACTACGTACAAATAAATCATGCTATGACACGAACCTAGTATCATTCTTGTCAACAGTGATTATTATATGTCAGCTAGGTCAGCCTGACTTATCTGCATGAGAGATTTCATGACCAGCGGCTGCGACCAAAGTAACCACTGAAACACACTTACATTCTTTTTGGCTTAGACTATTTGGATGGCGAATTGTCACCTTGCTATGGGAAAAAAGCACCATCTTCCTTTTGGACAATCTTCAATAGGTAAGTGGAGGAGAGGGAAAATGATGATAACTAACCTTCGATGAGTATGCATGTCCTTCCAGGCACAATAATAAACACTACAACACTACATGCATTAATCATTCATTTATTTCTCATAACTGCTATTGTACATAAGTAACTAGGCTTGGAGAGATTAAACATCTTTCCCAAAGTCATATAGATGGTAAGTAGTAGATGTGGGATTCAAACTTTAGTTTGCCTGGATTTAAAGACTGAATTTTTTTTTTTTTTTTTTTTTTGAGGCAAAGTCTCACTCTGTCACCCAGGCTGGAGTGCAGTGGTGCAATCTCAGCTCACTGTAATCTCTACCTCCCAGGTTCAAGTGATTCTCCTGCCTCAGCCTCCTGGGTAGCTGGGATTACAGACCTGTACTACCACACCCGGCTAATTTTTGTATTTTCAGTAGAGATGAGGTTTCATCATGTTGGCCAGGCTGGGTCTTGAATTCCTGACCTCAAGTAATCCACCTGCCTCAGCCTTTCAAAGTGCTGGGATTATAGGCATGAGCCACTGCACCCGGCCTAAAGACTGAACTTCTAACCACTACTCCACACTGCCTTACCACCCTACCTAGGAATTGCCTTCTATATATCATTTTCTTTCTCTGGCCCAATATGGAACTAAATTCTATTAATTCCCCATTCTGTTGTGAACCTACCTGTCCCTTGCTGTTGCCAATACACATTCTTATCCCACACTGGGGGTCACTGCACCATGTTTCTAGGTGGTCTGCCTACCTTTGCAATCTTTCCTTTTAATCTGTCTTGTACATTACAGTCAGACTGATCTCCCTTAATCATCGTTTTTAGCATAAATTCTACCAGTATAGATTAGGCCTCAATTTTATGTCTACCTTGGCTCTGTATAGACCCTATTCTTAAAAAACTCAGTCAAGTTCAAGAGGTCAGTCCTGTGAATTTACACAACCACATATCCTATTGCCTACCCCGGTAATTTTCAACTGAGTCGAGATTTCATGACACCTATAGTACAATCCCATCCAGCGATCTGTCTTTTATTTTCCATATACAGCTTCAATTCAGCTAATCTAACTAGTCCAAGTTGATGAGGTTTAAATTTGGCAAACAATTATGTTATTGAAGATATACATTTTTTCTTTTTTCTTTTTGGCTCAGAAGACAGCATTGACACATTTTTTTCTATTGATTCAATAAATAATTATTGAGTTTCTACTTTTAATCTATTATTAGCTACTATATGGTCATAATAATTTATAAAACTTCATAAATTCAAAAGAAAATATATATCTTCTAATGGTAAAATTAAGCCATCATCATTGTCTGCCACTTTTGTCTTGTTCTTCAGCTTTCTTTGCTATCTTCTTCCTCCAAGCCAGGTTGCAGGCGTCTCCAAATCAACCTGAGTCCTTTCGTTACCCCATAATCTCCTTTTCTTTTATGGTTCATCATTGCTCTTAGAATGTATGGATATTTGAGGTTATATTCATCCTCCATAAATAACACGAACTTTTTATTCATTGAACCATAAATAAATTTTTTAGAGAAAATTAAAAATGAAACAGATAAAACACCCACAAACATTTGGCACCTGGGGGCCATATCACTAATGAGGAATTCAAATGATGGCCGAGGTTGCAGGCCATCTTGCTACCTTCTCTCTCCTGTAGCTCCTTTGGCATAATATTTTTTGCCTTCTTGTTTTTCTCTTAGTCAGGTTTCTTAATGTTTTTGCTTTTTAAAAATATTTCATATTAATTTTTAAAATAGAGATGGTGTCTCACTATGTTGCTCAGGCTGGTCTCGAACTCATGGCCCCAGGTGATGCTCTTGCTTCTGCCTCTCAGAGTGTTGGGATTATACCTGGCCCACTTTTGCATTTTCAAAACATTTAACAGAATTTTTACAGATTCTTTTAACAAAGGAAAATTAAGTATGATTTTTATTCCAGGATAGTGGCATATCTGCTCTGCAGCCAACAAATTCAAAAGCCTATCAATCAATGGACAAGTGAAAGTATTAACAACATCTGCCACCATGTTGGCTATGAGTCCTTGAGATCTTGCCTGGTGATGTGCTGGCCTGAGTACAAGCCTGGGAAGGGGTTAGGGTTTCAACCAGCGTCTACAAGCTGCCAGCAGCTCCCTGCTTTGGAAGACTGACCCTGTGAGCAGTGCCTGCTTTGAGTCTTAGGGTGTAGGTAAGAGAGAAGATAAGTGCGCCGTCTACTAGGAGTGAGGCTGCAAAGATCAACAGCATGAATGGGAGTGGACTATGCAATTGGTGTTGTGGTGCCACAGGAGACAAGAGAAAAACAAGGGTGGGCAGCTCTTGGTGAGTAGGAAGCAACATGGGATCTGGGCAGCAGGTCGAGGGCTGTGGACTGGTGGGGAGGAGAGAGAAGAGGAGGGTCACAGCAGTCTTTAATGGAAAGCAGGAGGAATAAAATAGGAACAATTTATTTACTTTGTCCAGAATCCATCCATGATCCACGGCTTTGGGATTTAAAAACAAAAACAACAAAACAAAACAATGAAGCATGCCCAGTATCAGCACTGAGTCATTGTCAGTTTAAACAATCTGATTATCTTTTCAATCTAGAAATAGAAAATGTTTCAAGTATCTGCATTTCAACTTTAAAAACCATAACAGGGATCACTACTTAGTAATTATAAATGCAATAGAAAAACATGCATTGCATTTTCCTTCTACATTGTGGTCAATGGAAGCAGCCAGAGGAAGGAGGTAGAAAGAGAAGTGTACACAAAGGGGCGGAACAAGAGCTAAATGAGATTCTGACCAAGGCAAAACATTCACAGAGAGACCTGTAGATTAGAGGCAAAGTAGCACAGACAGCCCACCATATATGTGGTTGAAAACGTGTTAATAAAGATGGTGCTACCTTCAATGGGATTGTGTACCTCAAGTTTGGCAGATTGGATAGTCATGGCCAACATGACTGTTAATGTATTTTCCTCTTTTAGAACAAAGTGATGAAAGGCAAGAGTTTCAAATGAGCAAAAGTTTGTCCAATTCGCAATCGAGTGAACATGCTATGGGTTCAGAGCCAGCTAATAGCTTCAGCTGACTTCTCAGTGCCCTTTATTTAATCAGCTGGAATGTTTTATAAGTACCATCCCCGTAACCCTTTGAAATGAAGGATTTGACTTTTGTTTGGAAAATACGTATCTCATCATAGAAATGGAACACAATGTCCTTAGTTTAGTTATTCTCTAGAGAAACAGTCTTTATTGAAATATATGCCAGGAATATAATAAAGGAAAAAAGCTGATTATAGTGAATTTATTCAGGCATGAGAGACTAGGAGACATTTATCTATATGGAAAGGAGTGTAAACACTATAGGCTCCACCCCCAGGGTACCAATATTCATGGAACAAACTCTCAGAAGGAAATCAATCACTCTTCCTTTTTTTCATGTCCAGTAATCCATGAAGACAGAGCAAGCCAACCACAAAGGACAAATTTCAGAAGAATGATTGATTCAAGGTTTTTAGGAATCAAAAGTGCAGTTATAAAGGAATTGGGACCTCGTCTAGATACCAAACAGTGCTTCTGGACCCCTTTTTAAAATTCGTGCTTCTTTTTCTTTACCAATGGAAAAAAGTAAAGGCTGATCTGTTCCTCATACCACATGCTTTATACTAAAATAAATTTCTGACTGATTTGAGATTTTAATGTAAAAATCAAAACCACATAAGAACCGAAGGAAAGGAAAAATAATAAAAGAAGAAAAACAAAAACTTAAAACCCCAAAATACAGGTGAATATTTACATAATCTTGAGGTGCAAATGGCTATCTGAACAAACAAACAAACAAACAAAAAAACCAATGCCAAAACTTGGTTTTATTTATAAAGGAAATGGAAGCTAAATTGGACTTTATTCAAGTTAATTTTTTTTTTTTTTTTTTTTACTCAGGATAAAAGCACCGTCAAAAAAGGCAAACCAATTGGAAAAAATGTGCAAAATCCTCTTCAAGTTTCCTTTTGGCTGCATGTAACTCAGTCAAGCTAGCTTATGACAAAGCTAGAAAAAAAAACAAACAAAAAACAGAAGAAAACAGGGGTGTGTCACACTCCAAGGACAGGAGGACATCAGGAGAAACGGAAACCACTCGAGGCCACGGGAGATGAAGGAATAAGCCTTTCACTCTCGGAGCTGCCCTGAGATTTTCACAGAGTATCCCCCACTCATTTCTTGGCCTTACCATTGCTTCCTTCTTTCCTCTTTCAGGCCCTTTCTCCCTTCTCCCTGCACGTAACTGCTTCTGGCTTCATAGGTCCTCAGTCCCAGCCATAAACAAAAGTCCTCATGTGACACAGACTCTTAGTGGCCCAATTTGTCCAGTTTTGGCGTCAGCTCACTACAACCTCCACCTCCCAAATTCAAGCGATGCTCCTACCTCAGCCTCCCCAGTAGCTGGGATTACAGGCGCTCTCTACCACACCCAGCTAATTTTTGTATTTTTAGTAGAGATGGCGTTTCGCCATGTTAGCCAGACTGGTCTCGAATTCCTGGCCTCAGGTGATCAGCCTGCCTCAGCCTCCCAGAGTGCTGGGATTACAGGTGTGAGCCACCGTGCCCAGCCCAGTTGTAAACCCTTAATCCAGATGGCTGTGACCAGCAGCCCATGGACATTGGAACACACACACAGGGGTACCTGTGAGGCTGGTAGCAGAGAAAAATGTGTCCCCACAGGCTGAGCAGACACCAGAAAAGGCGATTGCTGCAACCCCATGGGGACACAATTTGCTCTGTACTTTTCACAAATTATTTTTTAATTAGTAGAGATATAAGCAGAAGAATAAATGCAAAAGACCAATAATCTCACAGTATGAGTAGGCCTTACTTGCAAGCAAAACAATGACAATTAGAATCTAAAAGTTCCATTCTGAACTCCTCCCTGTGGGAATAATACCACAGTTTGGAAGAAGTTAGTCAGACTGATTTTCCTGCTTCCTTTTTAACTGTTACTATGTTTTGTTTGACAATAGTTTTCTCCCATAAACTCTTTTCTTGTATCACTAAGAATGAAGGTTTGGGCCGGGCGCAGTGGCTCACGCCTGTAATCCCAGCACTTTGGGAGGCTGAGGCGGGTGGATCACGAGGTCAGGAAATCGAGACCATCCTGGCTAACACGGTGAAACCCCGTCTCTACTAAAAATACAAAAAATTAGCCGGGCCTGGTGGCGGGCGCCTGTAGTCCCAGCTACTCCGGAGGCTGAGGCAGGAGAATAGCGTGAACCCGCGAGGCGGAGCTTGCAGTGAGCTGAGATCATGCCACCGCACTTCAGCCTGCGCGACAGAGCGAGACTCGTCTCAAAAAAAAAAAAAAAAAAAAAAATGAAGGTTTGTGTTTAAAATGTATTGCATGGCAAGGGATAGTTTCACTTGAAGTGACGCACCATGAAATAAGATGAAATATTTGTATATACTGTCCTACTTCCTACGCTCTAAATTGTTTTACTCTGTGAATTTGCACAGAGTCACTCATATGCCACACTACATCATTTTAGTATTCGAGATGGAATTCAGGTTCCCTCTCATTCATCATTAAATGTGGTCAGGGCCGGGCGCAGTGGCTCATGTCTGTAATCCCAGCACTTTGGGAGGCTGAGGTGGGTGGATAACCTGAGGTCAGGAGTTCAAGACCTGCCTGGCTAAATGGTGAAACCCCATCTCTACTAAAAATACAAAAATTAGACAGGCATGGTGGCACGCGCTTGTAGTCCCAGCTACTCGGAAGGCTGAGGCAGGAGAATCGCTTGAACCCAGGAGGTGGAGGTTGCAGTGAGCCGAGTTCACACCACTGCACTCCAGCCTGGGCGACACAGCAAGACTCTGTCTCAAAAAAAAAAAAAATAAATAAATAAATAAATAAATAATTAAATGAATGGGATCAGATTCCATTGGACGCCACCTCTCTCAGGCTGACTCTTTTGTCTGCCTTCCATGTAAGATTGTTTCTCCTTCCCCTTTTCTCTAAGAGAGGCTGGCGGGATCTAGTTGTAAATTAATTGGAAACCAGTGTCTTATTTTTACTTCATTTTTTTTAATCAGGCATTTTCTGTGATTAGTTTCACTGGGAAAATTATTAATGACACTTCTTAAAAACATACATCTCCCTGTTACATCCTTAAAAGATTTCCTTATGTAGGCCTTTTTCAATAGGCTCAGGACTGCAGACAAAGGGAAAGAAAGTAAAAGTTCATGCCAGAAAAATGACAACATTTTTTTTCTTTTTTTGTAACATTTAAGAGAGAAACCTGGCCAGGTACAATGGCTCATGCCTCTAATCCTAGCACTTTGGGAGACCGGTGCAGGAGGATCACTTGAGGCTAGGAGTTCCAGACCAGCCTGGGTAACATAATGAGATCCCCATCTCTACAAAAAAGTAAAAATTAGCTGGGTGTTATGGTGTGCACCTGTGGTCCCAGCTACTCAAGAGGCTGAGGTGGGAGAATGCTTGAGCCCAGGAGGTCAAGGCTGCAGAAAACCATGATCACACCATTGCACTGTAGCCTGGGCAACTGAGCTCTCAAGAAAGAAAGAAAGAAAGAGAGAGAGAGAGAGGGATGGAGGGAGGAAAGGAAGGAAGGAAAGAAACCTGAATGTCTTTAATTCTTTAATAATATGCTTAAATTTTATTTAAATTGGTTTGTCCATGTGTTTGTTCACTTTCTAAATGACTTAATGGGATTCTCATGGTCGGTGTCTTTGTGTCTTTCACATACAGAGTTTGTGATACAAGCATCTAATCTGGTTGGTAGTTCCTTTGATATCGTAGTGCTGTTGGACTGGGCTGTGGAACCTGCCTTTGGGTAACTGGGCTGCTCTTGGGTAGACTGAAGAGATGAGGCAAGGGCAAAATCACACACATATTTCCTTAACCTACTTGCAGAAACTTTCAAAAGGCATTTGATTAAACCTCTAGGCAGTACAGTGTTCTTGTATTTTCTTGTATTTGTTAACATCTGTGTTTAGCTACTGGTAGTTTTTGGTTTTAAAATGTTCTAAGTGAGGCCGGACGCAGTGGCTCATGCCTGTAATCCCAGCACTTTGGGAGGCCGAGGGGGGTGGATCAACTGAGGTCAGGAGTTCAAGACCAGCCTGGCCAACATGGTGAAACCCCATCTGTACTAAAACTACAAAAAAAAAAAAAAAAAAAAAATTAGCCAGGCGTCCTGGCAGGTGCCAGTAATCCCAGCTACTCAGGAGGCTGAAGCAGGAGAATCACTTGAACCTGGGAGGCGGGGGTTGCAGTGAACTGAGATTGCGCCATTGCCATACAGCTTGGGCAACAGAGTGGGACTCCATCTCAAGAAAAAGAAAAAAAAAGTTCTAAGTGTTGGCCTTAAAGTGAATTTATGTTTAGTATGATAGTTATATGAAAATTATACAGTTTGTGTGCACAGAATTTTTAAATAAAGTGTTTCGTAAAAAAAAAAATGGATTCTAGCTTTTGCAGTACATATGTGTAATAACTTTAATATTCAGGGCAGATAAGTACAATTATTTCGTCACTCTTAAAATGCTGTTTTTGTGTCTGTTCCTGCAGATGTTTTCATGTCTTTGCAAAGTGACACATTTTGATGCCTTCTTGATACAGTGGTAGACATTTTGTAGCTTTCTAGAAACTTTGTATTCATATAGTATCATTGAAAAATAAAGAAAATGATAGTGTGGGTCAAAAAAATATATTCAGCAGGCAGGGTGGCTCACCCCTGTAATCCCAGGACTTTGGGAGGCCAAGGCCCGCGATTACTTGAGGTCAGGAGTTCGAGACAATCAAGATAAGTCTTGGCTAGAGAGCTTTTGTGCTCTTGCTGCACTGTTTCTGTAGGAAAGAGACATGAGCGCTCTGCAAGGCCAGCCGGGATTAGGGTCCAGAAGCCTGTGTCATCCTGTATCTACCCAGACTTCAGGGACCCTGCCACTGGCCCACCCAGAAGGCTGGCAGATTCTACTGTCAAAATATTGTTGGATCTGACTCAAAGTGAAACTTTCTGTCATGACGAAGGGCAAGAACAGGAAATTTACCAAGCTCGCAGCAGTGAGTTCTATGACAGTTTATTTATTTATTTTTTTATCTGCTAGTGAATATTCTTTTTACATGTGGCAAAAATCAGTCCACTTCCGTTGTAACATACCACCTGATAGATGTCTATACACCTATTGTGATGGGCGAATAATGGCCCCCAAAGATGTTTATGCCTAATCCCCAGAAACTGTGAATATATTCCCTTACAAATCCCTGGCAGAAGAGACTTTGCTGATGTGATCAAATTAAGGACCTTGAGAGAGGAAGATTATCCTGGATTATCTTGGCAGCCCAGGCACAGGGGTCCTTAAAAGAGGGAAAAGTAGGGTCAGAGTCTGAGACGGAGATGTGATAACCACAGCAGAGGCTGACGTGAGGTAGGGCCATGAGCTAAGGAATGCAGGCAGCCTCTAAAAGCTGAACAAGGGTTAAGCATGGTGGCTCACGCTGTAATCCCAGCACTCTGGGAGGCCCAGGCAGGCAGATCGCTTAAGGTCAGGAGTTCCAGACCAGCCTGGGCAACATTGCAAAACCCCGACTCTACTAAAAATACAAAAATTAGGTGGGCGTGGTGGTGGGTACCTGTAATCTCAGCTACTCAGGAGGCTGAGGCAAGAGAATCGCTTGAATCTAGGAGCTAGAGGTTGCAGTGAGCCGAGATCATGCCACCGTACTCCAGCTTGGGGGACAGAGTGAGACCCCATCTCAAAAAAAAAGCTGAACAAGGCAAGGAAATGGATTCTTTCCTAGAGCTGCCATAAGGAACACAGCCATGCCAACCTACTTTGGACCGGATCTGTAAGATAATAAACCTCTGTTGTTTTAAGTCTCCAAATTTGCAGCAATTTGTTGCAGCGGCAATAGAAAACCAATCCACTTCATATTTCTACGAACATAGCTGCTGTTCACATTTAAACAATGATGGCTACTGATATTTACCAAAAGAAAATTGTAAAATGTTAATAGCATCTAGGCCAAAGTTTCCCTTGACACATGAGAAGGGTGTGAATACACATATGAATGCGTGTGTGATTCAGCATTAAGAGAGGTCAGAAAATGTTAAGTTTGCTAATCCAGAGCCCTGTGCCCCTGAAAAGGGACCTAGTCACAGCCATTATGATTGAACCAATCATAATGAGCCATTGCCAATGAGCATGTCCCTCAGGCACAGGTGGGGACAATTGCTTCATTAATAGCTAATTAATTCATTGAACAGCCACCCAGAGCACCAGGTGCATGGTACTGTGACAGGTTTGGTAGGGGAAGTTTCTCTCTGCTCCAGAAGCTTATAAACTAGGAATGATGTGGAAAAGTGCAGACACAAGGCCATAGAACACTATAATCAAAGGTATTATGGCCAGGTGCAGCAGCTCACGCCTGTAATCCTAGGACTTTGAGAAGATTGCTTGACTCCAGGAGTTCCAGACAAGCTTGAGTAACATGGTGAGACTCCGTCTCTACAAAAAACACAAAAATTAGCTGTGTGGTGGTGTGTGCCTGTAGTCCCAGCTACTCTGGAGGCTGAGGCAGGAGGATCGCTTGAGCCAGGAGGTTGAGGCTGCAGGGAGCCGTGATCACACCACTGATATCTAGCCTGGGCAACAGAGTGAGACCTTGTCTCAAAACAAAACAAACAAACAAAAAAGGTAGTATGTATAAGCAGACAGGAGGTGCAGAAAAGAAAAGGCTAGCAGAATCTCAGAGGTCTGAGAGCTTGTGGGAAATTAATCGGGGGTGTAGAAGTCAGAATTTCATGAGTAATGCTAGCCACTTTCATGTTCAGAAGGACACAAAAATTCTCGGCATTAATAACTTACAGTTGTTCAATATTTGCTGGTCATTAAATTCTATGTCTTAGTTTCCTTATCTGTAAAATGGGGATAATAATAATAATAATACCTTTTCTTATGCGATTGTTGTGAGAAATAAATGAGTTAATACCACTGCCTGGCACATAGTAAGTACTATTTAACTGTTCACCAAATAAAATAAACAGGTTGGAGCCTCATGCGTATGCAATACGCAACAACCAGCTAAGGCAGATGGGGAGAATATTGTTATCCTCATTTTGCAGACAGAGAAAGTGAGACCCAGTGAGGTTGGGACTTCTTCAAGGTCACCAGGACAGGGAGTGGCTTTTCATCAACGTGAAAATTAATATTGATGAGCCATGTATATTTCACAGCTGTTTCTGTATAAATGAAAGTGAGTAAGACCAGGGTGGAAACCATTTGCCAGGGACTTTCTCCCTTGCTGTTTAGCTTGGTGGCCCTTTGGCCTGGCCAGTGTTCAACCATCATGTGCAATCATACAGTGGTGGTCATAATGTCCTTTTGTTTATTTTAAACATTTTTTATTGAATTTACAACAGTCATTTGGACACAGCCTGGGTCTACACAAACATTTCCCATCAAATCCAGAAGAAAAGAAATCATTATGATAACTTTGACCATAATGATTTTTACGCATCCCTTGATACTGTCTTAGTAATTTTCAATTTAGCATAGAGACCAGTACTGAGATCTGACCTGGTCCTGGGTTGGCTTCTCCCCTGCTGAACTCAGCACACAAGCTGCAACAGATGTTTCTCTTTAAGGTTTGTGGGAACTTGCTCTCCTCCCCTCTCAACTTCTCTCTCTCAGAGGAACAGATGCCAGCAAGGTTGAGCTCTGAAGACTCGGCGCCTGGTCTCCTGTCGTTACTGGCATAGCCCAAGGCAAGATTGTCTATTGTCAGACTCAAGTAACAAACATTAAGCCCTAGAACCAGATTTGCTTTTTCATATACACAAAAGGCACCATGCTATGCTTTGTAGTTATTTTGAATCCTTTGAAAATCATAGAAAGAAGAAGAGTTAAAAATCAAACAAGTGGACATCACTTAGAAATGGGACGTCCTTGATGGGTTCCAGCCTTTCAAGAGTAGACCAAGTTACTCTTGGCTTCCATGTGACTTCCATGCTGCTGTGTTCATTAGACAACAAAAAGTTGCTCTACAGAATTAACACTGTATTTTAAGTTGATTTTGCAGGAAGGACATAATACCACTGCAAACTCTTCATTAACAACTTATACGGAGCAGCAAATATTTCTCTGAAGGGCTTGTATTTGTTTGATCTCTAAGGTGATTACTAACCATAAAAACTCTATAGGCAGGGGTAACATTTTTTCTTCAGACTCTTTTAAAAGGAATATTCCAAGTGGTGATGCTCCAGCAGTGAAAGACCTAAAATTAAGGTCGGTACGGTGGCTCAGGCCTGTAATCACTGGGAGGCCACCATGGGAGGATCGCTTGAAACCAGGAGTTCAAGACCAACCTGGGCAACATAGCAAGATCTCATGTCTATTTAAAAAAAGAAAAAGAAAAGAAAGACCTATAATTAGGAACAGAAAACACATAGACCGATAATTAAGAAATAGAAAACACAATTTTGTGATTCTTACCAATCAAGTAAATAAGAAACACATTTTTAAGATATGGAGAAGAGTTCAGAGAGAAGGCTAGGATGGGCGTATCAGAAAAGACTGGAACTATGGGGTCATGGGAAGTGAAGTTGGAGGAATTCCCTCATGTCACTATCAAAACTGTCAGAGATTAAACAACTGTTTTTGCAAAATAAAAACACCTTTTTATATAAAAGCAGCATATATGGTGGGACTGTGTGCTAATTCGGGTGCTCGATTGGCTCTGCTAGCTTCTCACTCTGGGTGTCTCCTTTTCCTGGGTTCTATCGATTCACAAAAGGCTGAAACCTTGAAAGGCATTGTATTAGGAATCCGGTAAAAATGGAAAGAATGAAAACCAGGAAGTGCTTTGCAGGTCCTGCCAAAACGTCTTCAGTTGGTTGAAGGATATGACACGTCATCACTGTAGCGCAGAAAACTGTAAGAGAGGTGGCCAGGTTGTAAGGCAGGGTCAGGTGTTCCCCAGAGAGTGGAGACCTGGTAAACTGAGGTGGGGGGGGGTTGGGCAAGGGCTATGGTTAGACCACCGGTTCTTTTCTGGTGAGAACACTAGTTCCTGATCTCATCGTATTATCTGATCTATCCACCAAGGAGGCCCCCCAGAATCTGTAAGGCAGTTTGAACATTTATACCTCCTGAAGAACCGTGTGGTGTCATCTCAAAGAGAACAGTGTGGGTCTCTTTCAAAGGGTAGACAGGGAGGTGGGCCAATTGTTTTTTATCTTTGCTGAGGTTAGAACAAGAGGCAATGAGTGAAGGCTGATGAATGAGAGGTTTCAGTTAGAGAAGAGGAAGACCTTCACTGGGGAACTCTTTTTTTCTTCCCACAGTTATGCTATCTCCTTTCCAATGGAAACTTCTCCTGTTTTGGAACAGAACACCAAATACCGCATGTTCTCACTTATAAGTGGGAGCTAAATAATGATAACACATGGACACACACAGGGGAACAACACTCACTGGGTCCTTTCAGAGGGTGGAAGGTGGGAGGAGGGAGAGGATCAGGAAAAACGACGAGTGGGTACTAGGCTAGGCTTAATATCTGGGTGAAAAAATAATCTGTTAACACAAGTTTACAAAAAATAATCTGTTAACACAATCCCATAACACAAGTTTACCTATGTAACAAACCTGCACATGTACCCCTGAACTTAAAAGTTCCAAGAAAAGAAACTTCTCCTGATTCAGCTTCAGCCCATTTGATCCTACACTGGCCTCAGCAGTGAGGAAGAGCATTTTTCATGCTTCAATGTAGCTTCAGACTTTGAGGAAAGCTGCCTCCTCAGCCCTCTTCCCCTCATTTTTTTAGACAATATTTTTTGACTATAAAAATACTATATGCTTATAATAGAAGACTTGAAAAATGCAGAAATATGCAAGTTAGATATCTTTACAACCACGTTTTATGTACACTCTTATGTAAACATTTTTCCTGCAGGGATACCTCACTAGCATCTTTCCATCACAATGAATATTTATTGATTCTGAATTGCTGTGCCGCATTTCATTATATGAGTGTCATAACACAATATACTCAATAATCAATCAGTTCCCCTCAGACACTTAGGTTGCTTCCTCATATCCCTATTATTTAAAAAATGCAGTAATTGAAACCTTCTGGCAGGGTGTGGTGGCTCATGCCTGTAATATCAGCAGTTTGGGAGGCCAAGGTGGGTGGATCACCTGAGGTCAGGAGTTTGAGACTAGCCTGACCAACATGGTGAAACCCTGTCTCTACTAGATAGAATACAAAAAATTATTTTTTGTGTGTGTGGTGGTGGGCACCTGTAATCCCAGCTACTTGGGAGGCCGAGGCAGGAGAATCACTTGAACCCTAGAGGCGGAAGTTGCAGTGAACCGAGATCAGGCTATTGCACTCTAGCCTGGGTAACAAGAGTGAAACTCTGTCTCAGAAAAAAAAAAAAAAAAACCTTCTGTGATTGAAACCTCCCATGTTTCAGCCTTCACCCATTGCATCTTGTTCTGACCTCAGCAAAGAGGAAAAACAATTGGCCCAGCTAACATAATTAAAGCTAAATATTTTTGTATGGTTTTAATAATTTCTGTCATATATATTATTAAACAACAGGTACAACTAATTTAAGGCGTTTGGAAGTTAGGACAGTGGACATCTTTGAGAGAAAGTAGTGCCGGGGAGGGATAGAGGAGGGATAGAGGGTAGTATGTTTTCTTTATCTTTCTTCTTCTTGTTCTTTTTTTTTTTTTTTCTTTGAGACAAGGTCTCACTCTGTCGCCCAGGCTGGAGTGCACTGGCATGATCTTGGCTCACTGCAACCTCCACCTTCCAGGATCAAGCAATTCTCCTGCCTCAGCCTCCCAAGTAGCTAGGACCACAGGCATGCAGAAGCATGCCCGGCTAATTTTTTTGTGTTTTTGGTGGAAACAGGGTTTTGCCATGTTCCCTAGGCTGGTCTCAAACTCCTGAGCTCAAGCAATCTGCCTGCCTCGGCCTCCCAAATGTTGGGATTACAGGTGTGTGCTATCAAGCCCGGCCTTCTTTATCTTTCTATTCACAGTGTTTGGCACAGTCCTTGGCCATAGTACCTAATTGACAAACACTTAGTGAATAAATGAGATGCAATCCATCTCATCGAAGTTTATCAGTTAAGCCTTTTATTTTGGTTGAAGGGCCAGGCCTTTGGCAAAGAGGTGAAGTAAGCAACCCACATGTCAATAGTCCCATGGTGCCACAGTCCTCTCACTGTGACCTTGGTCTCTGGCCATCCACTTGCCTTCCTTTTCTCTGCCTCCCCCTCACACCCAGATAACATTTATGCCACTCACTGGCACCCAGTTACCCTCCATGCCCACAGAGTGCCCGGTGGCCACATGAGAGGGCTCTTTGTTCTCCCTCCACTTCTCAAGACAGCTCCACTCCTTCCAGGCTCTTTCTGATGACTGATTGGATACTGAACTAATAGGAAAAACTGATGTCAGTAAGGAAAGATAATTGGCGCTTCTCCCCGTAATGTTTACTTTTTAAAAGAGGTCTTCAGTGACTCTCTCCCCCCAACCCAAAGCAATCAACTGTGGTAATAGCAATATTCAGTCTACCTACCTTACAGTTTTCTAGTGAGATTCAAACGAAATAATAAATATGCAAAGCATATACAGTCCAGACAAACTTAAGGTGGGGTGATGATTATGTTCGTAGACAAAAGCATTTGGAGGGATTAAATCTGATCTCTTCTACCCTCTCAACTCTTGGCCGCCCTCACCACTACTTATAAAGAACTTAATATCTGTGTTATCTTCTTTAATTTCCAGTTATATCCTTTCAGACATTTTATCCTGGTCAGCCCCCACCTCCCAAAGCTAAAGCAGTTAAACATTTTGCTTGGCTGGATGAGGCTGAGCAGATGATGAAGGACAGCCCCACCCAGGAAATGCCAGGAGAGGCTTTCCAGTCACTGTGACAATCAAGACCACCCTGTATACTTCCAATACCCTTTAGGGGCTTGAAAACCACTTCCTGACTAATCGAAAGTTTGATCTCCTTTGATAGGATATCGAATTGTGTAAAAGCAAAAGAATTCAGGCATTATAGAAAAGTGATCTGAGGGCAGAAAGACCTCCTTCAGGTTTCTTAAAGCATCACATAGCTGCCCACTCACATTAACCACACCTGCGACCATAGTTGCATGATCTTTTAGGAAACTGGCCTAGGATTAGACCAGTTCCATTTGCAATGAACCAACATTACTTGTAGGATATGGGTATATGTTGGGAAAGGTATAAAATGGATTCTGATGAGCCACTGTGGCCTTGGGACCTCCCGTACACCAGTACATGGGGTCCTCATTCCCACTGATGCTTAGGAAACCCACATTGACAGGTGGGGAGGGAAACTTTCTTGTCATGCTTTACACTGTAAGAACTTCCAGGAGACCAGGCGCGGTGGCTCATGCCTGTAATACCAGTACTTTGGGAGGCCGAAGCTGGCAGATCACTTAAAGTCAGGAGTTCAAGACCAGCCAGGTCAACATGGTGAAATCCCGTCTCTACTAAAAATACAAAAATTAGCTGGGCATGGTGGCATCCGCCTGTAATCCCAGCTACTCAGGTGGCTGAGGCAGGAGAATCGCTTGAACCCAGGAGGTGGAAGTTGCAGTGGGCCAAGATCGCGCCATTGCACTCTAGCCTGGGCAACAGAGTGAGACTTTGTCTCAAAAAAAGAGGACTTCCAAACCTACTAAATTCTTTCTAAGGTGTTGGAAACTTTGAAAAGATAGAAATCTCAAGACTCAGGTAAGAAGGGTCTTCATGCCCTTGTAAATACTAACAGAGAGAGCATCTCATGGAGGGACTAGAACCAAACAGGTGGAATTCAGAGAAATGCCAGAGAAAAAAATCACTGAAAACCAAATCAGTTTAGTGTTTGAAGGGAGAAACTTTTATCTCATTTTTTCCTGAGCTTATATGAGGCTGATCCATGTATATTAAGGGTATACTGAGTACCATTTATTGAGCTGTACCCAACTTTATTCTGAAAGTGGGTTTGAAGCTGACCAAGGAAGTAAGATACTTTTGTTCACTGATATGATGGGCACTAATGTAATTAAAAAGATGTACAATAGATAAATGTCAATTATCTCTCATAGTTATTAAGTTAATAATAAGAATAATACACAAAACAAGGGGCTAGGGAGACAAAGAGTTGCTAGTCATTATTCCTGCCTTTGAGGAGCATGGAATCAACAAGGAGAAACACACGAGGTGGATGAAATGGTAGCCAGCAATGTCGAGTGGAAAACAGCAAGTGCTGATGAATGTTAGGAGAGACAGAGAAGGACGGATCCAAACTGGGCTGTGGGAAAAGCAGATGGAAAAGGGTGGATATTTGGAACTGCAGCTGCTATCTCCACGGAGATCGCACACACATTTCACAGGCGCTCTCTTTCCCATGGTTAGCAAGAATAACAGCACAACAGTCACAATAGCTAGTTTTTCTGGAGTCTTTTACACCAGCCCCTTGAGGGTTAGGTATTATTATTATCTCCACTTTACAAATGAGATTAAAGCTTAGAGAGCTCGAGTCTTGCCCAGGATTTCAAGCTTGTCAGGAGTGGGAGCTGTGAGGCCAAGCATTTAGATTTCAGGAGTCCTGCTCTTAATCTCTAAGCTGTGTTGATGCCGTGACTTCCAAAAAGAAAGAATGAAATCCCGGGATTGCTGGTCCCACAGGAGAAGAATAAGAGGGTGGTGAAGATGGCAATGAGTGGAATCCACCTCAGTATCTTCCCTGACCCTCATAAGGTGTAATCAGATCCTTCAGTTATCATATTTTATATTGATTAGAAGAGTGCATTAAAAATAAATAGAAAAAAGAGAAGAAAATAAGGAACCAGAGCAATGTAGAGAACATAAAAATAGAAATTAAATACATGTCCTTATGAGGATATATGGGTGTGTATGTCTACATATAAAACAATAGAAAATTCTATCTCCTATATACCTATCGACATTCTGATTACCTGTATGTGTTCTTAGAATCTAGAGCTTTGGGCCGGGCATGGTGGCTCACGCCTGTAATCCCAGCACTTTGGGAGGCCAAGGCAGGCGGATCATGAGGTCAAGAGATCGAGACCATCCTGGCCAACATGGTGAAATACAAAGTTAGCCAGGGTGGTGGCAGGCGCGTGTAGTCCCAGCTACTTGGGAGGCTGAGGCAGGAGAATGGCGTGAACCTGGGAGGAGGTGGAGCTTGCAGTGCGCTGAGATCGCGCCACTGCACTCCAGCCTGGGCGACAGAGTGAGACTCCATCTCAAAAATAAATAAATAAATAAATAAAAATCTAGAGCTTTTGTGTTCTACTTTTGTATTCATTAACAACCACTATAATATTGGGCAGGATCCCTAATTAGAAGTTTTCTAAACATTCATTAAGTTTAACACAGGGCACATAGTAGGCATTCAATAAATATTGATAGATTGCCAAGCATCAATTGTGAATTAGAGTTTTATGTGGTGCAGTGTCTCCATTACGTATTACCTAAGTAAATGATTATGCCAAGCATTAGAAGGGAAAACAAAAGAGATGAGAACGTAAACAAAAGTCTCCTTTCACTTTCATTTGTTTGCTCATTATTGCAATCAATAAATGCTCAGCTCCTACGCATGCCAGCAAGGAGGAGCAGGAGGTTGAGAGGTCTAGGGTTGTCACCTAGCTCCCCATGTGGCTGAGGAGGCATTCCCTCCTGTAGCAAACATTTGACCCTACCTCCACACTACTTAATGAAATATTTTTCTGAGATTCATCCTGTAAAAATGGAAAACATAGACATATGACATAACCTTTCATTCAGCACAAATCAGAACTGACCTGGGTATTTCAAGGAGACGAAAGATGTCTAACTGATCTTCTCATTGTCTCTATATCAACTGCTTTATAATTTATTTTTAAGATTATTTCAGGGCAGTAAAGAAAATATTACATTGCTCATTTTCTCTGTATCAGTTTCCTAACTATTTCCACCTGTGGCATCTGTCAACAATACCAGTTCACGTGCAGGTATTACAGCAAAGATTATTTCTCTATGCCATAAATTCTTCTTGACCTTACCAAAGTATGAGCAACACGTACTGATGATTACTAAAGTATGGAGGAATCTTATCTGAACTTATTTATTTATTTAAGACTGAGTTTTGCTCTATTGCCCAGGCTGGAGTGCAGTGGTGTGATCTCAGCTCACTGCAACCTCTGCCCCCTGGGTTCAAGTGATTCTCGTGCCTCAGCCTCCAGAGTAGCTGAGATTACAGGCGCCCGCCACCACGCCCGCTAATTTTTTGTATTTTTAGTAGAGGTGGGGTTTCACTATGCTGGCCAGGCTGGTCTCAAACTCCTAACCTCAAGTGATCCGCCTGCCTTAGCCTCCCAAAGTGCTGGGATTACAGGCTTGAGCCACCATGCCTGGCCTTATCTGAATTTAATTGTGTCAACATGAAAAAGGGCTAAATGTTTAGAGACATTTATAAAACAATAGCTGTATAAGGTATTTCATTAATAAAATTTTACTATAAAATTTAATTTGGTATTGGCATATGCATTGTTATGCATAATAAATATATCTAATACAGTTTTCCTATTATTCATTTCAAATTTTGGAATTCAAGCCTATTTATCACAAAGACAGCAATCCTTTTAGGGAAAATAATGTTCAAAGTAAATGCATAAAATGCATTTAAAAATATAAAGCGTTATAAGATTAATACTCATATAATTGACACTGAATACAGTAGTACTGAGATGCTATAGCAAGGAATGTGCAGGGTCAGTATGGATAACAATCTCTTTAGCTAGAAACATTTTAAAAAATGAAAAACAGAATATCTTTTGACATTGGCTTTGGAATTTGAATTTTAAGAGGGATGTCACTTACCAAATACCATGTAGAATTGTGCTCTAAAGTTAGCAGAGAGGCCGGGAGAGGTGGCTCACGCCTGTAATCCCTGGGAGGCCAAGGTGGGATAATCATCTGAGGGGCAAAGGTGGGATAATTGCTTGAGTCCAGGAGTTCAAGACAAGCCTGGGCAACATAGGGAGACCCCATCTTTACAAAAAATGAAAAAGTCAGCCAGGCATGGTGGAATGTGCCTGTCACAGGTCCCAGCTACTCGGGAGGCTGAGGTGGAAGTGAGAGGTGACAGTGTGCTGGCAGTCCTCAGAGCCCTCGCTTGCTCTTGGCACCTCCTCTGCCTGGGCTCCCACTTTGGCGGCATTTGAGGAGCCCTTCAGCCCACCACTGCACTGTGGGAGCCCCTTTCTGGGCTGGCCAAGGCTGGAGCCCACTCCCTCAGCTTGCAGGGAGGTGTGGAGGGAGAGGCGCTAGCGGGAACCCGGGCTGCGTGCGGCGCTCGCGGGCCAGCTGGAGTTCCGGGTGGGCGTGGGCTTGGCGGGTCCCGCACTCGGAGCAGCCGGCCAGCCCTGCTGGCCCGGGCAATGAGGGACTTAGCACCCGGGCCAGTGGCTGCGGAGGGTGTACTGGGTCCCCCAGCAGTGCCAGCCCAACGGCGCTGTGCTCGATTTCTCACCGGGCCTTAGCTGCCTTCCCGTGGGGCAGGGCTAGGGACCTGCAGCCCGCCATGCCTGAGCTTCCCACCCACTCCATGGGCTCCTGTGCGGCCCGAGCCTCTCCGACGAGCACCACCCCCTGCTCCACGGCGCCCAGTCCCATCACCCAAGGGCTGAGGAGTGCCAGCGCACGGCACGGGACTGGCAGGCAGCTCCACCTGCAGCCCCGGTGCGGGATCCACTAGGTGAAGCCAGCTGGGCTCCTGAGTCTGGTGGGGATGTGGAAAGTCTTCATGTCTAGCTCAGGGATTGTAAATACACCAATCAGCACCCTGTGTTTAGCTCAAGGTTTGTGAGTGCACCAATTGACACTCTGTATCTAGCTGCTCTGGTGGGGCCTTGGAGAACCTTTGTGTCCATACTCTGTATCTAAGTAATTTGATGGGGACGTGGAGAACCTTTGTATCTAGCTCAGGGATTGTAAACGCACCAATCAGCACCCTGTCAAAACAGGCCACTGGGCTCTACCAATCAGCAGGATGTGGGTGGGGCCAGATAAGAATAAAAGCATGCTGCCCAAGCCAGCATTGGTAACCCGCTCGTGTCCCCTTCCACACTGTGGAAGGTTTGTTCTTTTGCTCTTTGCAATAAATCTTGCTACTGCTCACTCTTCGGGTCCACGCTGCTTTTACGAGCTGTAACACTCACCGCGAAGATCTGCAGCTTCACTCCTGAGCCCAGCGAGCCCACGAGCCCACCGGGAGGAGCGAACAACTCCAGACGCGCTGCCTTAAGAGCTGTAACACTCACCGCGAAAGTCTGCAGCTTTACTCCTGAGCCAGCGAGACCACGAACACGCCAGAAAGAAGAAACTCCGAACACATTTGAACATCAGAAGGGACAGACTCCAGACGCGCCACCTTAAGAGCTGTAACACTCACCGCGAGGGTCCGCGGCTTCATTCTTGAAGTCAGTGAGACCAAGAACCCGCCAATTCCGGACACAGAAGGATCACTTGAGCATAGGAGATTGAGGCTGCGGTGAACTATGACCTCACCACTGCACTCCAGCCTGGGCAGCAGACTGAGACCCTGTCTCCAAAAAAAATAAAGTAAAATTACTGGAGAAATCAATTTCTATCTTCTTTATGCCCTTTAGACTTTTCTTTAAATCTATTTTTAATTATATTATAGTTAATATAATTAAATAATATAATAAATAGGATTAATTATAAGCCTAATACAATAATTCCAAATTATAGGGAAGATATTCTGTATCAGAGAATAGCATTATTTATTTATGTTTTTAGAGGTAGACAAAGAACTGAATATAACTCATGTCAAATTATACACACTGCTGACATGGAGGGGAAGGGAGAAATTTGGAGTTGAGACTGATGTGGTGATAGGTTAACCATGCTAGTAGATATGTTCAGTCATTATCAAACATTTGTTGAGTGCCTACAACCGTGTGTGTGTGTGTGTGTGTGTTTTTCCAGGGTCTCGCCATGTTGCCCAGCCTGGTCTCAAACTCCTGGGCTCAAGTGATCCTCCTGCCTCAGCCTCCCAAGTAGCTGAGGCTGCAAGCATGCCACCACGACCTGATCCTCCTACTATATTTGACTGGAGCATCAAAGGTGAGTAAGCCAATGTGCTAGCTCTCAATGAATGTATAATCTCGAGGGAGACTCAAACATATAAGCAAGCATGGGAGTGTCGGATGTCCTCCGCAGTGGTATTAATTAGCAAGGTTGATAGACAGGAGGGAGGAGCTGATTCCAACCAAGAGGTGGGGGTTGGGGGAGAACAGGCAGGAAAAAAGATGGAGAAAAAGACTCAGGAAAACATATAGAGAAAATACCTGAACTAGTTCCTGTTGCCAGCTTGACCAGAGGGGACAAAGGGCATGGTGCCTGGTGTAAATGTGATGCTAAACTGCCCCGTGCATCTGGGAAAATGCCAGTGGAGATTCAATGAGGTGGTTTCTTAATCTTTCAATCAGTGCCTAGAAGATCAAGTATGATTGAGACAAGGGAGAACAAAACTCAGTAAAGAAAGATACAGGCCTCCGTGGCAGTGGTGGGGACGCTCACTGGGGGATGAAGTACTAAGGATGCACACCTAGCCCAGCATGGCCCCAAACCTCAAGACTTGTGGTTGCTGGGGTTGCCTCAAGCCGAGTGCCATGCATTTGCATGAGAGGCTTTTTGACTTCCAGTCCTGGAGCGATGATCTCACACTTCTCCCCAACCCATGGGTTCAGCTGCCTTTTGATCTACAATTGGGAACATCTGAGGTCTGTTTACTTTAAGAGACGCCTTCTCTCATGCCAGTGGAGACAGCGGAACATTTTGTTGTCCCCTGGAGTATCCGCCTCACCCGGCACTCTGGCTTCTCTGCTTTGTACGGGGATCCGGGGACAGTTGTGTTCCTCTCCTCCTAGGTTGCAAAGTGTTCTTTGAAACTGATGTGATTGTGGTTGGAGGGAGTTAAGGCGGATGCCTCAGGATCGTACTTGAAGCTGACTCATACATCACGTTTGCAGGCAGCACTGAAATCTGACTGCCCCTGATAGCACTCTTCCTAGGGGAAATTAGGTTGTGGGTTTCCCATATAAAACTTTAAAACGGAATCTTTAAAATACAACCCATTTTTCTCCAGGGTCTGGTTTTATTCACACTCGGTGAAGACTGTGGGTGGAGAAAAGGAGAGCTGTACTTGGCAGTAATTTTGTTTGCACTATATGCTGAGTACCTAGCACCAAGCCTGCGCAAAGTAGTCATTCAGTAAAAATCTGTGGTGTGAACAAATTATAACAATTAGGGATTGCAGAGGAAAATTTCCCAATTGTAAATATTTCTGTCTAATCCTTTATATTTTGCTATATACATTCAAACTGTTGTTTCTAATACTTACTAAAGTGATTTTAATATTTTAAGTACAATGCTATGTCATTAAACTTTAGAAAAATTACAAATTGAATGGCTAAGTGAATTGAGCTTTCTAAGTTAAACATACCTACAGGTAACTTTTGGTTTTTATTTATTTTATTTTATTTCTTTATTTTTGAGCCAGGGTCTCTCTCTGTCACCCAGGCTGGAGTGCAGTGATGCGATCTCTGCTCACTGCAGCCTTGATTTCCCAAGCTCAATCAGTCCTCCCACTTCAGCCTCCCAAGTAGTTGGGACTACAGGTGCAAGCCACCATGCTTGGCTAATTTTTGTTTTGTTTGTTGGTTTGTTTGTTAGTTTTTGCATTTTTTTATGGAACGGGGTTTCACCATGTTGCCCAGGCTTGTTTTTGTTTTTTTTTTTTAAATGAGAAGGTTACAGAGGAGGCAGCAACAGTCAATACGCAGCTCCACAAATTAACTGCACACACGTCCTCAGGAAACAACAGAAAGGTTCACAAATCCCATCTTAATGGAAAGAACCAACAGACTCTTTGGGCTAAAAAATAAAGGGAATAAAATATGACAGAGTGAATCAGACAAAGTGAACATGAATTGCAGGGTAAGTGTTGGCCTGGCAAGGATCACATGGGTTTGGTTTCTAAGGCCCACAGGCCTCAGGGCTGCTGGCTGTCTATGTTGCTGCTGCTGCTGCTGGTGGAGATGAGGCTTGGGAATGAAGGCTTTTCCTGAAACGTGCTCTTTGGTCTAGGACCGACAGTCCTCGTGAACAAAAAGAGGTGAGGGAATCAACTTAATTCTGTGCAGTACACGAATAACAGCATTCTCCTTTGGGAAACTCAGTGGCGCTAAAATGTGTTCAAGGCCTGTGCAGAACCTAGGACGGTGCCTTTAGCACTTAGCGAAGTGCCTGGTGATAATTCCAGAAATAATTGCACAAGGAAGGGGAGTGGAGGGGAGGCAGGGGAGGGAAGGAGAGAAGAACAGAAAGTACATGATGCAAGAAGCCAAGCCCAAATGCTCAGTGCTCTGTCACCTGGATCCCTAGGTGAAGCCACTAACAGTGGCAACCCACCTCGACCTTTCCTCCCCAGAAAAACTCGAAGTTTCTTTAGTTCCTTCACTACTATCTAAATTCAGATTTTCTCAAGTCCCAGGATTTTCCCAACTTCTTCTCTACCATCAAAAGGCGCTTGTTTTGTCTCTTATTAACTAGGGGTCACTGATAGGTGACTTACCCATTTGATAACGAGATGAGGTGTTCATGGCTCATAATAGCGGAATGTGTCACCTCATCAGATACATTTACATTTTAATTGATACCTTGAATGCCTTAATCTGAAAGGACTGGCTAATGTGAGAATCTCAGGTACTACAGGAGCCCTGGTGGGAACGCTGGGCTGGGTAATGGGCTTCTATTGCCATTTCATCAGCAGCAGCAAGGTGGTTGCCATCTACTCAGGTGAGAAGCAGATCTCCAAGGCTTTAGGAGGAGATAGTTGTGTACTCTTTTGAAGACCCTGTAGAAACAGAAATCACAGAAACCTGTGGTGGCTCATTTCTGGGTTTGATTTTCCAAGATCAAGAGATCCAACTGTTTAATTAAAAAGTCTTCTTTAAAATTTGAACTAATTTCTTCTGTTATATCTCAGTGAAGCTGGAGAGAAACTAAGCAATAACTCTTCTCATGAAGCATTCTTTTATACACTTTAAGGCCATAATTAATTATTGTCCTCTCTAGGCAATATAACCTCAATTTCTCTAGACTTCTCTTAATAAGAATCCCTTTTGCACTACCATAATTTTTCTGGATTTGCTTTAATTTTTCATAAAGTTTCTAAAATGCAAGGGCTGTGCCTACTTTGTTGTTACTGCTGTTGTTGTTTCATTTGGAAAGTTATCAGCCTGTGCATCTCATCCCATGGTCAACAAGAGTTTCTGTTTCCTTGAAGGTACTATCAGACATGCCCCACAAAACGTTAAACTTTTTCTTTTTTTTTTTTTTTCGAGACAAGGCATTGTTTTATCACCCAGGCTGGAGTGCAGTGGTACAATCTTGGCTCACTGCAGCCTCAACCTCCTGGGCTCAAGCGATCTTCCTGCCTCAGTCTCCCAAGTAGCTGGAACTACACATGCCACCATGCCTGACTAATTAAACTTTTTTTTTTTTTGAGAAGGAGTTTTGCTCTTGTTGCCCAGGCGGAAGTGCAATGGCTCGATCTCAGCTCACTGCAACCTCTGCCTCCCAGGTTCAAGTGATTCTCCTGCCTCAGCCTCCTGAGTAGCTGGGATTATAGGCATGCGCCACCACACCCTGTTGATTTTGTATTTTTAGTAGAGCCAGGGTTTCTCCATGTTGGTCAGGCTGGTCTCGAACTCCCGACCTCAGGTGATCTGCCTGCCTTGGCCTCCCAAAGTGCTGCGATTACAGGTGTGAGCCACCGTGCCCGGCAATAATTAAACTTTTAAATAAAATAAAATTGAATAGCATTCTCTTTTTTGAGCTTCCCTGAAACTTGCCAAGGTCCTCTAGTATAAAGGTGCAAACTTGGAAGTAGATATCATGTTTATTTTTATATTCACAGCACTTAGCACAACATCTTGCCTGTAATAGGTGTTCATAAAAATGCTTGTTGACTAATGGGTGGTGAAGAATGGCCATTTCGACCCAAACCATCTTTGTCACTTGTTATATTTCCCATGACTCCCAACATTCATATTAATAAACAGACAAAATGTGTGCTCCAAACTAGTGCGATTTATTCCCACTGTTTACTCAGAGCTTAATCTCTTGTCACATTTTTGAGTTGGCATTTTAAGCACAAGGATTACATGTTAAGGATGGTTTTCTTGCATGAAAGCCAGTGCTGTTTGGGAAGGTCAGTTGTGAGGAAATTTGAGACTGTGGCCGTATTTGAGCAAAGGTTTTTAAAAATCACATTATCAAAGGGTGACTGTCATCCCCTGAGATAAGAAGCAGCTATCTAAGTCTTTGCAAGTGGATAGTTGAATATTCTTTTGAAAGTTTTCTAGAGATACAGAAACAACAGAAACTGCTTTGGGGATGAAAAAAATTAGCACAAATATTAACAGAAATGCTGTAAAAATGAGTGCTGTAAGGATCACGATTTTAGATTTGTGACCTCCTTACTGAGGTCCTTTTCCCCTTTGGGGGTAGGGGTGGTTGAATGGTCAAATGCATATACTTAACCTACAGACTCCGCTTCTGAGGATGGCAGTTTGCAGGTTTCCTGCCATCTACCAGTGTTTTCAAACCTCAAACCATCCACTTTCCCCTTTAAAACTTCATTGTGGGTATTCTAAAAATAAGATATATTCTCTTATATAACCATAGCACAGTTATCAACTTCAGGAAATTTAATTTAATTTTTTTTTTTTTTTTTTTTTTTTTGAGACAGAGTTTCACTCTTGGTTGCCCAGGCTGGAGTTTAATGGCATGATCTCGGCTCACTGCAACCTCCACCTCCCAGGTTTAGGCAATTCTCCTGCCTCAGCCTCTCGAGTAGCTGTTATTACAGGCACCCGCTACCACACTTGGCTAATTTTTGTATTTTTAGTAGAGATGGGGTTTCACCATGTTGACCAGGCTGGTCTTGAACTCCTGACCTCAGGTGATCTGCCCGCCTCGGCTTCCCAAAGAGCTGGGATTACAGGTGTGAGCCACCGTGCCCAGCCAGGAAATTTAATATTAATTTCATTATGTTATCTAATCTATAATTCATGTTCGAATATTATCCACTGTCCCCATAATGCCCATCAGAGCATTGTTTTTCCTTCCCTCCAGAATCCAGTCGAGAGCCACAGTTTGCATCTAGTTGTCATTTAATCTCCTCTACTCTCAAATGGTTTCCCAGCCTCTCTTTATCTTTTATGACATTGATAATTTACAAATTATCAATTTGTAAAATTGATTGAAAGTTCCTCAGTTTGGGTTTGTCTGGGGTTTCCTCATGATTACATCTAGGTAGATTTTGAGGGCTTTTCCGTGAAAAGCCAAAAATCACAGATTCTTCCAATGTTTTCCCATTTCGTTCAGAATGAAATGGGCACACTTTACCAAGCCCTGCAAGTCCCCGTGAGGCCTGTCTTTTTAGCCTCCTCCCGACCGGACTCTGGCTCGCTCAGCCTCTGGGTCTTTGCACCTGCTGTTCCTCTTCCTGGCATGCTCTTCGTTCAGGGTCTTCGCCTGTCTCACTCCCTTCTTCATTCAGGTACATTTCACCACACACTGCATGATCAACTCAGATTCCCATCCCCAGCATTCTTTCAATGTTCAGAGCCCTCCCTTCCTGCCAGACTTCTGACAGCCTGCCTCTTCCTGTCCCTCCCCTAAGAGTGGACGTGTGCGTAACACGGACTAATACTTTGCTCTTTGGAACTAGCCTGGTGTCCCTTCAGTGCCATGTCACGGATGGAGTTTGTAGGTAAAGCACTATTAATTTACAAGACAGTGACATCTAGTGGACCAGCTGGGACCAGCTTTGAGCTAAAGGCTCTTGATACCCCTAACGATCCAAAGACAAAATAAAAAAACAAAAAACAACAAAAAGCACCACCTTGATTTCTAGATAGAGTCTAAGGTGAGATCTGGAGAATCTAGTGAGGTTCCTGTGGAGATGTGACGTGGCCATTGATGGGTTAAAGATATCTGAAGATTCAGGTTTCTGTTATGTGTGTGTGATGGTGAGGGGAATAGAGGGCAGGCCTAATAGGAGAAAAATAAGACACACTGGTGTGTGAGACCACTAAGGCTAGTATAAATTCATTTTTCAAGAGATCAATTTCTCATTCAAAAGGTTATGAACATGAAATTAGTTGTATGCTCTTGCCAAGTGATGGTGATGATTCAAAATTGAAGAATTCATTAAGTGTACTCAGCTAGGGAAAAATTAGTAAAATTTCCTATTTATTTATACTTTGCAATATAAATACAGGCTGGGCATAGTGCCTCATGCCCATAGTCCCAGCTACTCAAGAGGCTGAGATGGGAGGATCGCTTGAGCCCAGGAAGTTGAGGCTGCAGTGAGCCATGATCACACCACTGTGCTCCAGCCTGGGTGACAGAGTGAGACCCTTTCTTTACATAAAAAAATTAAATATAAATATAAATACAGTTGACCCTTGAACAGAGTGGGGTGTTAGGGATGCCAACCCCCCATGCAGTCAAAAATTCAGGTATAGATTTTGGTTCACCAAAAGTAGTAATAGCCTACTTTTGACGGGAAGCCTTACTGATAATATAACGGTCAATTAACACATATTTTTATGTGTATTATGTACTAGATTATTACAATAAAGTAAGCTAGAGAAAAAATGTTAAGAAAATTGAGGAGCAAGAAGAGGAGGCGTTGATCTCAGGGGTGGCAGAGGTGGGAGAAAAATCTGTGTGTAAGTGGATCCTTGCAGCTCAAACCTGTTATTATTCAAGGGTCAATGGTAAACCAAATGCTTGAATATTGAGACATTACCTAAAAAGCGAGCTTTATTTTTTTTTTATTTTTTGAGATGGAGTCTCACCCTCTCACCCAGGCTGGAGTGCAGTGGCATGATCTTGGCTCACTGCAACCTTCACCTCCCCAGTTCAAGCAACTCTCCTGCCTCAGCCTCCCAAGTAGCTGGGATTACAGGCGACCACCACAACACCTGGCTAATTTTTGTATTTTTAGTAGAGATGGGGTTTCACCATATGGGCCAGGCTAGTTTTGAACTCCTGACCTCAAGTGATCCACATGCCTTGGCCTCCCAAAGTATTGGGATTACAGATGTGAACCACTGCACCCAGCCAAAAAAGCAAGCTTTAAAATGCAATATAAAGAAATATTTTAATTACAATTACAAATTCAATCAATTTGCATTTCAATGAGTAATGTGCAAGAGTGCAGTTTTCTCATATACCAACAAACTATATTATCAGTCTTTTTTTTTTTTTTTTTTTTTTTTTTTGAGGCAGAGTTTCACTCTTGTCGCCCAGGCTGGAGTGCAATGGTGCGATCTCAGCTCACTGCAACCTTCGCCTCCTGGGTTCAAGTGATTCTCCTGCCTCAGCCTCCTGAGTAGCTGGGATTACAGGCGTGCATTACCGTGCCTGGCTAATTTTGTATTTTTAGTAGAGAAGGGGTTCCACCATGTTGTCCAGGCTAGTCTTAAACTCCTGACCTCAAGAGATCCACCCTTCTCAGCATCCCAAAGTGCTGGGATTACAGGTGTGAGCCACCACACCCTGCCGGTCTTTTTGTTACTGATAATTTGATGGATAAAACAAGGCAAAACATAACTTATTTTTATTTTGCATTCTCTTATTATGGGTGATAGTGAGTAATTTTTCATCTGATTTGTTCTCTGTGAATTGTCTCCTTATACTTTACCCAATTTTCTATGATGTTGTTTTTTTCTAATTGGTTGGTAGGAGCTCTTTATATATTAGGTTAGTTTACATTTTGTCTGAGATAAGAGTCACAAATATTGTTTTCCAGTGTATCATTTGTCTTTCAACTTTGCTGCTTATGATGGTTTTTGCCATGCAAAATGTTCTTTTAATGTTCTTTTTTTTTTTTGAGATGGAGTCTCACTCTGTCGCCAGGCTGGAGTGCAGTGGTGAGATCTCGGCTCACTGCATCCTCTGCCTCCCCGTTCAAGCCATTCTCCTGCCTCAGTCTCCCAAGTAGCTGGGACTACAGGCGTGAACCACTACGCCCAGATAATTTTTTTTGTATTTTTCGTAGAGACAGGGTTTCACCGTGTTGGCCAGGATGTTCTTGATCTCTTGACCTCGTGATCCACCCGCCTCAGCCTCCCAAAGTGCTGGGATTACAGGCGTGAGCCACCGCACCTGGCCACAAAATGTTCTTATAGTTTAGGTTTTCCTGTTATGCTTAGAAAGGACTTTCCTTTTCTGAGGTTGTAAAACAAAACTATTGTGTAGTTTATTGGAGTACTTTCTTGGATAAGCTTTTCAACTTAAATATTTGATCAGTCTGGAATTTGTAGTGTTGTCACTTTATTTCTCATGTGCTGAATTGTTCTGACATCATTCATTCAATAATGTACCTTTTCCCCATTTAAAATGCCACTTTTACTAAACTCTAAATTCTTTTGTCTTTTGGGTGGCAGTATAGGTTTGTTTTCCATCCCTGTTGATTTACAGAGATGAGAAGATTTTTTTGGTAAGGTAGACTTTTAATAACTGCTTTTATTACCAGGTTAAGTCATGCAGTTACAAAGTAGTTAGAATTCTGAAAGGGCATTACAGGTTTTTTTTAAGCTTATTTTTGCATATATTATTATTTAGCATTTGACTGGGACACTACTGTTCAAAAGGACCTGGCCAAATAATTCCCAAACAAAACATTCAACCCAAGGTTGTTTTCAACCCACTGTTTGTGCACCTGGGTGCAGAATGCAAAGCCTCTAAAAGAAGAGGACACAAAGTCAGGCTGAGTAGAGGCCATTAGCAAGGGATGTTCAGGGCCAGCCAATCTCCAAACAGGGAACCCACTTTTTTTTTTCTGGAACATTCTACTTGAATTATTGTTCAATTAGTCAACCATAGACCTTCAAAAGAGAACAATTTGTTAACATGATAAGGAGGTTACTGCATTCTTTGGACTATGTGTCATAATTATAGTCAGCAAACTCCGACCGTCTTCACAGAAATAGCCCTCCAGCATTTTTGTAGGTATGAAGATAATTTAATTCTCCATAGGGCTTCTTATTTTTGCTGGATAACAGTACATGGCTGATAAGCTCTAAATGGTACTGTTTTATGATATAAAAATACTAGCTTTTTAAATTTATCATGTTTGTAGGCATTCACTGCTTGAATCAAGGTTAGGCTTGTTAAGAGATTAAAAGCAATTTTATTACAGCAGCATTACTTATTTTTTTCCAAAAGAATAAAATTAATACGCAGAAACAGCTTTTATTTTTGTTTGCATCCTGTAAAATTGAGTTATTTTGCTTCAATAACTCATGTGAGGACCATGCCACCTTCTTTTTTTTTTTTTTGAGACGGAGTCTTGCTCTGTCGCCCAGGCTGGAGTGCAGTGGCGCGATCTCGGCTCACTGCAAGCTCCGCCTCCCAGGTTCTGGGAATTCCCCTGCCTCAGCCTCCCCGAGTAGCTGGGACTACAGGCACCCGCCACACGCCCGGCTAATTTTTTGTTTTTTAAGTACAGATGGGGTTTCACCTTGTTAGCCAAGATGGTCTCAATCTCCTGACCTTATGATCCGCCCGCCTCGGCCTCCCAAAGTGCTGGGATTACAGGCGTGAGTCACTGCGCCCGGTCCCCATGCCACCTTCTGAATATGTGAAAAGTTACAGCACTTCCCAGTCTCGTCCAGAGCAAAGAAGTAAGCATCTGATTGCTCTTGACTGTGCCTTCCCTGGCAACAGTTGCTGACTGTGTTGGGAAGAGCCACAGAGCAAGGCTGCACAGCCAGATGGAAGAGACTTTTCATTTAGAGGCAACACACCTACGTGTCTCTCTCTCTGGCGTCAGTGATTTCTACTTTCACCCTCATCAGCGTGTACATGATCCCCTAACCTTAATTTCTTTCTTCTTAGGGAGCTGATTTGGATCGATTTGTTAAGAATAGTGTCCATTATCTAATGAGTCAAGAGAGAAGGGGATTTCTGTGGTAACACGTAAACCTGTGGTAGGTCTACAGAAGTTACAGGTGAAGAGGGTAGCAAGGAAGTCACCCATGAGCCATTTACATGAAGGTCACTCTGGCTTCATTGTATACTTTGAACACTTTCTCAATGGCGTTGACATAGACGGTGGTCCTCATGTCCAATCCCAGGTTATACCTCATGGCTATGCACAAAATTTGCCTGGCAGAACTCTCCATTGCGTACGCCAAGTCAGCATGCATGGTGTCTTTCTCTGATGCACCTGATATCCTGTCTTGGAACTCTGCTGTGGGTATAATGAGAATAGTTCCACTGTGCTTTCCTAATTTTCTTGCTAAATACTCTTGAACAGATATTAGCAAGTGGTAGTTACACTCCCTTTCATATTTGAAGGTCAAACAGCCATAGCTGACATGATTTAGATTCTTCAGCCACTCAAAGTTGGATGCTGTCCCTCCTTTGGCATTCATGTAGAGATCTGGAATAACCATAATGCTCCTGACTTCAGTTCCTCCCTGTCACACACACTCCTAGTTCTCCCATCTTAAAAACTCCGTCTCTGGACCTCACTTTGCCTCCTGCCTCTGCCAACTTCTCTCATTTTTTTTTCCATTAAGAAACCTTCTTGAAACAGTTGTTCATATGCACTGTTTTCACTTTTCCTCCTTCCATTCTTTCCTGAACCCACACACACTGGGCTTTGCACTCAATACGCCACCAAAACTGTCCTAGCCAAGGACACCAATGACTCAAGGTATGATTTGCCCAGGACTGTCCTGGTTTGCACCTATTGTCGTGGCATAATTATGGTGTCTGCTTTTCCTCTCAAAGGGGATGTAGATACCTCATACATACATGTATATATCATATCTATCTATCTATCTATCAGATATCCATATGGAGTAGGAATAGTCTTTTACATAAGAGACTATTGATTCATATCCATAGTAATCAATTTCATATATTTCCATTGATGCAATACTTTTACCTAATCTACAATCCATATTACATTTTCGTCAGTTTTGACCTAATAATTTCCTGTAGAACATCATTGTGTGCCGCACATCCTTGCCCCCCAGCATAGACTCCACTCTAGGGTCAGGTATTGGTTTTGTTTGCCATGGCTCTTTAGCTTCCTTTAACCTAGAACATTTCTTTGTCTTTTACAACATTGACATTTTAAATTTTATTTTAGATTCAGGGAATACATGTACAGGTTTGTTACCTGCATATATTACATAATAGTCAGGTTTGGGCTTCCAGTGAACCCATCAACCAAATAATGAACATTGTACCCAATAGGCAATTTTTCATCCCTTACACCCCTAGTGACCTCCCCAATTTTGAAGTCTTGAGTATCTATTATTTTCATCTTAATGTCCATGTGTACCCATTGTTTAGCTCCCATGCAGTATTTGATTTTCTGAGTTATTTCACTTAGGATAACAGCCTCCAGCTCCATCCATGTTGCTGCAAAGGATATGGTTTCATTCTTTCGTATGGTTGTATGGTATATTCCATGATGTCTATATACCACATTTTCTTTATCCAATCAACTGTACAATATGAATATTTTTGAAAAATAGCCTTCCCTGACTTTTTTTTTAGGTTTTCTTTTTTTATTATTATTATTCTTTAAGTTCTAGGGTACATGTGCACAATGTGCAGGTTTGTTACATATGTATACATGTGCCATGTTGATTCGCTGCACCCATACACTTGTCATTTACATTAGGTATTTCTCCTAATGCTATCCCTCCCCCAGACCCCCCACCCCCTGAAAGGCCCCGATGTGTGATGTTTCCCGCCCTGTGTCCAAGCATTCTCGTTGTTCAGTTTCCACCTATGAGTGAGAACATGCGGTGTTTGGTTTTCTGTCCTTGTGATAGTTTGCTGAGAATGATGGTTTCCAGCTTCATCCATGTCCCTGCAAAGGACATGAACTCACCTTTTTTATGGCTGCATAGTATTCCATGGTGTATATGTGCCATATTTTCTTAATCCAGTCTATCATTGATGGACATTTGGGTTGGTTCCAAGTCTTTGCTATTGTGAATAGTGCTGCAGTAAACATACATATGCATGTGTCTTTATAGTAGCATGATTTATAATCCTTTGGGTATATACCCAGTAATAGGATCGCTGGGTCAAATGGTATTTCTAGTTCTAGATCCTTGAGGAATCGCCACACTGTCTTCCATAATGGTTGAACTAATTTACACTCCCACCAGCAGTGTAAAAGCGTTCCTGTTTCTCCACATCTTCTCCAGCATCTGTTGTTTCCTGACTTTTTAATGATTGCCATTCTACCTGGCATGAGATGGTATCTCATTGTGGTTTTGATTTGCATTTCTCTGATGACCAGTGATGATGAGATAAAGGTCTTCTTTTGAGAAGGGTCTGTTCACATCCTTTGCCCACTTTTTAATGGGGTGGTTTGTTTTTTTCTTGTAAATTTTTTTAAGTTCTTTGTAGATTTTGGATATTAGCCCTTTGTCAGATGGATAGATGGCAAAAATTTTCTCCCATTCTGTAGGTTGTCTGTTCACTCTGATGGTAGTTTCTTTTGCTGTGCAAAAGCTCTTTAGTTTAATTAGATCCCATTTGTCAATTTTGGCTTCTGTTGCCATTGCTTTTGGAGTTTTAGTCATGAAGTCCTTGCCTATGCCTATGTCTTGAATGGTATTGCCTAGGTTTTCTTCTAGGGTTTTTACAGTTTTAGGTCTAACACTTAAATCTTTAATCCATCTTGAATTAATTTTTATATAAGGTGTAAGGAAGGGATCCAGTTTCAGCTCTCTACATATGGCTAGCCAGTTTTCCCAGCACCATTTATTAAATAAGGAATCCTTTCCCCATTTCTTGTTTTTGTCGGGTTTGTCAGAGATCAGATGGTTATAGAAGTGTGGTGTTATTTCTGAGGCCTCTGTTCTCTTCCATTGGTCTATAGATCTGTTTTGGTACCAGTGCCATGCTGTTTTGGTTATTGCAGCCTTGTAGTATGGTTCGAAGTCAGGTAGCATTATGTCTCCAGCTTCGTTCTTTTTGCTTAGGATTGTCTTGGCTATGCGGGCTCTTTTTTGGTTCCATATGAACTTTAAGGTAGTTTTTCCCAATTCTGTGAAGAAAGTCATTGGTAGCTTGATGGGGATGGCATTGACTCTATAAATTACCCTGGGCAGTATGGCCATTTTCATGATATTGATTCTTCCTATCCATGAGCATGGAATGTTCTTCCATTTGTTTGTGTCCTCTTTTATTTCGTTAAGCAGTGGTTTGTAGTTCTCCTTGAAGAGGTCCTTCACATCCCTTGTAAGTTGGATTCCTAGGTATTTTATTCTCTTTGTAGCAATTGTGAATGGGATTTCATTCATGATTTGGCTCTCTGTTTGTCTGTTATTGGTGTATAGGAATGCTTCTGATTTTTGCACATTGATTTTGTATCCTGAGATTTCGCTGAAGTTCCTTATCAGCTTAAGGAGATTTTGGACTGAGATGATGGGGTTTTCTAAATATACAATCATGTCATCTGCAAACAGGGACAATTTGAGTTCCTCTTTTCCTAATTGAATATCTTTTATTTCTTTCTCCTGCCTCATTGCCCTGGCCAGAACTTCCAACACTATGTTGAATAGGAGTGGTGAGAGAGGGCGTCCTTGTCTTGTGCCGGTTTTCAAAGGGAATGTTTCCAGTTTTTGCCCATTCAGTATGATATTGGCTGTGGGTTTGTCATAAATAGCTCTTATTAGTTTGACATACATTCCATCAATACCTAGTTTATTGAGAGTTTTTAGCATGAAGGGCTGTTGAATTTTTGTCAAAGATTTTTTCTGCATCTATTGAGATAATCATGTGGTTTTTGTCATTGGTTCTGTTTATGTGATGGATTATGTTTATTGATTTGCATATGTGAACCAGCCTTGCATCCCAGCGATGAAGCCCACTTGATCATGGTGGATAAGCTTTTTGATGTGCTGCAGGATTCAGTTTCCCAGTATTATATTGAGGATTTTCACATCGATGTTCATCAGGGATATTGGTCTCAAATTCTCTTTTTGTGTGTGTGTCTCTGCCAGGCTTTGGTATCAGGATGATGCTGGCCTCATAAAATGAGTTAGGGAAGATTCCCTCTTTTTCTATTGATTGGAAGAATTTTAGAAGGGATGGTACCAGCTCCTCTTTGTACCTCTGGTAGAATTCGGCTGTGAATCCATCTGGTCCTGGACTTTCTTTTGTTGGTAGGCTATTAATTATTGCCTCAATTTCAGAGCCTGTTATTCGTCTATTCAGAGATTCAACTTCTTCCTGGTTTAGTCTTGGGAGGGTGTATGTGTCCAGGAATTTATCCATTTCTTCTACATTTTCTAGTTTATTTGCATAGAGGTGTTTATAGTATTCTCTGATGGTAGTTTGTATTTCTGTGGTATCAGTGGTGATATCCCCTTTATCATTTTATTGTGTCTATTTGATTCTTCTCTCTTTTCTTCTTTATTAGTCTTGCTAGTGGTCTATTTTGTTGATCTTTTAAAAAATCCAGCTCCTAGATTCATTGATTTTTTAAGAGGTTTTTTGTCTCTACCTCCTTCAGTTCTGCTCTGATTTTAGTTATTTCTTGCCTTCTCCTAGCTTTTGAATGTATTTGCTCTTGCTTCTCTAGTTCTTTTAATTGTGATGTTAGGGTGTCAATTTTAGATCTTTCCTGCTTTCTCTTGTGGGCATTTAGTGCTATAAATTTCCCTCTACACACTGCTTTAAATGTGTCCCAGAGATTCTGGTATGTTGTGTCTTTGTTCTCATTGGTTTCAAAGAACATCTTTATTTCTGCCTTCATTTCATTATTTACCCAGTAGTTATTCAGGAGCAGGTTGTTCAGTTTCCATGTAGTTGTGCAGTTTTGAATGAGTTTCTTAATCCTGAGTTCTAATTTGATGGCACTGTGATCTGAGAAACAGTTTGTTGTGATTTCTGTTCTTTTACATTTGCTGAGGAGTGCTTTACTTCCAATTATGTGGTCGATTTTAGAATAAGTGCGATGTGGTGCTGAGAAGAATGTATATTCTGTTGATTTGGGGTGGAGAGTTCTGTAGATATCTATTAGGTCCACTTGTTGCAGAGCTGAGTTCAATTCCTGGATATCCTTGTTAACCTTCTGTCTCGTCAATCTGTCTAATATAGACAGTGGGGTGTTAAAGTGTCCCATTATTATTGTGTGGGAGTCTAAGTCTCTTTGTAGTTCTCTAAGGACTTGCTTTATGAATCTGGGTGCTCCTGTATTGGGTGAATGTATGTTTAGGATAGTTAGCTCTTCTTGTTGAATTGATCCCTTTACCATTATGTAATGGCCTTCTTTGTCTCTTTTGATCTTCGGTGGTTTAAAGTCTGTTTTATCAAAGACTAGGATTGCAACCCCTACTTTTTTTTGCTTTCCATTTGCTTGGTAGATCTTCCTCCATCCCTTTATTTTGAGCCTATGTGTGTCTCTGCATACGAGAAGGGTCTCCTGAATACAGCACACTGATGGGTCTTGACTCTTTATCCAATTTGCCAGTCTGTGTCTTTTAATTCGGGCATTTAGCCCATTTACATTTAAGGTTAATATTGTTATGTGTGAATTTGATCCTGTCATTATGATGTTAGCTGGTTATTTTGCTTGTTAGTTGATGCAGTTTCTTCCTAGCATCAACGGTCTTTACAATTTGTAATGTTTTTGCAGTGGCTGGTACTGGTAGTTCCTTTCCATGTTTAGTGCTTCCTTCAGGAGCTCTTGTAAGGCAGGCTTGGTGGTGACAAAATCTCTCAGCATTTGCTTGTCTGTAAAGGATTTTATTTCTCCTTCACTTATGAAGCTTAGTTTGGGTGGATATGAAATTCTGTGCTGAAAATTCTTTTCTTTAAGAATGTTGAATATTGGCCCCCATTCTCTTCTGGCTTGTAAGGTTTCTGCTGAGAAATCCGCTGTTAGTCTGATGCGATTCCCTTTGTGGGTAACCCTACCTTTCTCTCTGGCTGCCCTTAACATTTTTTCCTTCATTTCCTCCTTGGTGAATCTGACAATTATGTGTCTTGGGGTTGCTCTTGTCAAGGAGTATCTTTGTGGTGTTTTCCGTATTTCTGAACTTGAATGTTGGCCTGCCTTGCTAGGTTGGGGAACTTCTCCTAGATGATATCCTGAAGAGTGTTTTCCAGCTTGGTTCCATTCTCCCCATCACTTTCAGGTACACCAAATCAACATAGATTTGGTCTTTTCACATACTCCCATATTTCTTGGAGGCTTTGTTCATTTCTTTTTACTCTTTTTTCTCTAACCTTGTTTTCTTGCTTTATTTCATTAATTTGATCTTCAATCACTGATATCCTTTCTTCCACTTGATCAAATCAGCTATTGAAGTCTGTGCATGTGTCATGAAGTTCTTGTGCCATGGTTTTCAGCTCCACCAGGTCATTTAAGGTCTTCTCTATACTGTTTACTCTAGTTAGTTATTCTTCTAACCCTTTTTCAAGGTTTTTAGCTTCCTTGCGATGGGTTAGAACATTCTCCTTTAGCTCGGAGAAGTTTATTACCGACCTTCTGAAGCCTACTTCTGTCAACTTATCAAAGTCATTCTTCCTCCAGCTTTGTTCTGTCGCTGGCGAGGAGCTGTGATCCTTTGGAGGAGAAGAGGTGCTCTGGTTTTTAGAATTTTCAGCTTTTCTGCTCTGGTTTCCTCCCATCTTTGTGGTTTTATCTACCTTTGGTCTTTGATGTTGGTGACCTACAGATGGAGTTTTGGTGTGGATGTCCTTTTTGTTGATGTTGATGCTATTCCTTGATGTTTGTTAGTTTTCCTTCTAACAGTCAGGTCCCTCAGCTGCAGATCTGTTGGAGCTTGCTGGAGGTCCACTCCAGACCCTGTTTGCCTGGGTATCACCAGCAAATATTGCTGCCTGATCCTTCCTCTGGAAGCCCCAGAGGGGCACCCACCTGTATGAGGTGTCTGTTGGTCCCTACTGGGAGGTGTCTCCCAATTATGCTACACAGGGGTCAGGGACCCACTTGAGGAGGCAGTCTGTCTGTTCTCAGAGCTCAAACGCCATGCAGGGAGAACCACTGCTCTCTTCAGAGCTGTCAGGGTCGTTTAAGTCTGCAGAAGTTTCTGCTATCTTTTGTTCAGCTATGCCCTGCCTACAGAGGTGGAGTCTATAGAGGCAGTAGGCCTTGCTGAGCTGTGGTGGGCTCTGCCCAGTTCAAGCTTCCCAGCCACTTTACCTACTCAAGCCTCCGCAATGGCAGACACCCCTCCCTCCACCAGGCTGCTGCCTCACAGGTCAATCTCAGACTGCTGTGCTAGCAGTGAGCAAGGCTCTGTGGGCATGGAACCTGCAGAGCCAGGCACGGGAGGGAATCTCCTGGTCTGCCGGTTGCTAAGACCATTGGAAAAGCAAGTAGTTGGGAGGGAGTGTCCTGTTTTTCAAGGTACAGTCTGTCACAGCTTCCCTTGGCTAGGAAAGGGAACTCCCCCAACCCCTTGCACTTCCTGGGTGAGATGATGCCCCACTCTGCTTCAGCTCACCATCTGTGGGCTGCACCCACTGTCCAACCAGTCCCATTGAGATGAACCAGGTACCTCAGTTGGAAATGCAGAAATCACCTGTCTTCTGCGTTGATCACGCTGGAAGCTGCAGACCAGAGCTGTTCCTATTCAGCCATCTTGGAATGGATCTTTTCTTTTCTTTTTTTTTTTGAGACAGTCTCGCTCTGTTGCCCAAACTGGAGTGCAGTGGAATGGTCTCAGTTCACTGCAACCTCCGCCTCCCAGGTTCAAGCAATTCTCTTGCCTCAGCCCCCCAGGTAGCTGGGACTACAGACATGCACTACCACACCCGGCTAACTTTTGTATTTTTTGTAGAGACGGGTTTCACCATGTTGGCCAGGCTGGTCTCGAACTCCTGACCTCAAGTGATCCGCCTGCCTTGGCCTCTGAAAGTGCTGGGATTACAGGCATGAGCCACTGTGCCCAGTGCGCTCCACTTTTCTATCCAGAATATTCCTTATTTTCTGTGAATCACAGCCTCACTCTTAATTGCAGAGCTCCACTGCCTCAATGGGGGCTAAACAGGAATTGGTGGCCACATCCCCTCCTTAATCCAGAGAACCAGGTCCCAGGCTCCCTGTGTGGTCCTAGGTAGTGGAGTAGGGGGTGAGGGAGGGAAGGAAGTCCAAGTTCTCCTCACACACAAGCTCAGGGGTTCCACTCTTACCCAGAGATCACTACCCATGCTTGAGTACCTGGTCTCAGAGATCTCTTGGCTTGGTCACTGACCTATAAAGTTGGGTCACAGGGATGTGTGTAGATTGGCCTGGAGAGGGGTTTCTCAGGGTCATGGGGACAGAGAATGAATCTTAATGCCTCTGAGCTGGCTCTGCCCCATCTGCTTTCCCTTCCTTCCTGCCTCCACTTTTCCCTAGCCACCCAGTTCCCTCCAGTGACCACTGCCAGGCTCTCTCTGGACTACCGAAAGCCACCTAGGGTTCTAGGCACACATGCACTGCCTCTTGGGAAACAGCTCTTTGGGGCTGTCTGTCCTTCTCCCTTCAAGGACTACAGGAGCTGCTGTTTACCCGTGTCAGGCTCAGAGTAACCTTGGAGCAAATGGCATGATGTTATTTCTCCAGCTGAGCAAGAAAGACTTTGTTCTCATATGAGGGGCCTTAAATATTTGCACCCTGTTAGGATTGGGGAAAGACGTCCTCCAGCCAGGCTTACCAGGGAGTCCAAGGAGCTTTGGTAGAGTGTAGCCTTTGACCATCAGCCCCTGTTGCTGTAATTGGCCTCGCAGGAAGAAACCTTGGTTGGGGTCTGTCACCATGAACTGATCTTGTTTGGTTCCCACTCAGCTTCACTTGTTTGCAGTAAGGCTTGTGAAGCCTGCTTCTCCCTGTCTGCCCCAATGAGGAGTCCCAATGGGTACTCCTGGACCAGCCTCAGCCACTCTTACCTTCCACCAATTATTTTCTGGTTTGACCCCCTCACCTACCAGCTGAGCACTTGTTGATTCTCCACCCTACTGAGCCTGCATGGACCTAGGGACCCCCCAAAGAGCCTGCCTACTTCTTTCCTGAATATTAGTTTTCAAAAAGATTGACATAACTAAAATCTCTTAAAGCTGGCAGGCAGAAGCCCCTGCCCTACCCTGGTATGTCCCTATTCACTGGAGCCCTGACTTAGCAGAAGGACTTACCATGGGGGATCCAGGAAGGACTCTAAAGAGGATGCTGAGGCTCCTGGGAGCATCTTTCCTTCCTCCCCACCCTGAATTGGACTGGCTCTGCTATGATTAGGAAACTTTTGTCCTATGCATCTATGTGAAGCGGGCATTTTTGGCAACTCCTTTGTTCCACAGAACAGCTTAGCACCAAGAAAAACATCACGTTGATGTCTTCACAAGGTCTCTTGATCATGAGCAAATTATTTGCTGCTCACCATAAGAAAAAATGAACTTTCTCTTTTCAGTGTTTGGAAAAATCAAACGAAAAGTGAAATTAATGGATCAAAGAGAGCTTGGACAACAAAATGAATGAAGACACTTACTTTCCAAAAGCATGGTTAAACACTTTATTTAGAAAACATTCCCAAAGTTTATAAATAGTGCCTAGCTATCAGTTCCAGCATCAACCTTAGAGAAGCAGTTCCAGCTTTGTGACCAAGTTTCTGTGACTGTGGCCAAATGGGTTTGGAATGGAAACTTTTTTTTTTTTTAATCTGGCTTATTGTTGTTTCTTCTGTGGCCACAATATTTCTCTGGAACATGGGATTACTCAATAAATGAAATATTTATTGAGTAACCAGACAACCAATGAAAAAATTAGACTTGGGTCATATTGTATTCCATATTCTTGGTAGATTTGCCTTAAATACTTAAGACAATTAAAATCACTAATGGTCACATTTGCTTTGGTACTTAGAAAAAGAATCTACTTGGTTAAAAAAGGAGACACATGCCCATGTACAAGCAAATACATACCTATGACATTTGGCAAATAGAGAATTCACACACTCAGTTGCCTCATTCCAGTATCTACTTATGATCATTTCTCTCCATTTTAGCTGTTTTCTCTTTAATATGTCAACAATGCCCATGACACCCACTTGAAACTGGGAGCCATGAGAATTAAATTTCAGTCTCTTCAGTTTCCTGTAGAAACAGAAAGGCTGTAAGAGATTGCAGGCTCTGTAAGTCCAAGAGACTTAAGTGCAACATAAACAATGTGTATTGAGCAAAAGCTGTACACATACTTATATTTTTAGTAAATGGGTGTTGGGGGAGTCATTAGTGCTATTTAACAATACTTCCAATTCTCCTATAGCTCAGGAGGTGGAAAAATTTCACTGCTTTGCCAATTTGAAGTTAGGATTGGCCATGTGACTCGTTTTAGCCAATACCATGTGAGCAGAAATGATTGTTTTTGGGCAGATGCACAACTTTCCATGTTCCTTTCCATTTCCGTGGCAACTGGGGATGTTCCAATTCACAGAAACTCCATTCACATGGATCTTTAAGTGAGGGTAACATTAAAAAGTGTCCTCTGCTGACCTGAAATGGACACAGGCAACAAATAATAATTTGTTCTAGGCCACTAAGATGTTGAATTTTTTTTCCTGCAATGTAACCCTGCATATGCTGAATAACACAGAAATTGGTACATAGAAGTGGGCTGTGGCTTTAACTAAAGATCTAAAATAAATTATATTGGCTTAAGGTCCTGGTAGTGAGAGGCAGGAAACTGTGCATGCAGTAATTTAGGATGTAGATTATTCTCCTGATAAGCTTTTGCCTCTAGGAGAAGAGTTTGAGAGAGAAGATTGTTGTTAGTATAATAGTATGTGCTTTGGTGATGGCTGTTTTTGGCAAGATGTTACAAGAAAGAGGTAAGCTCAAAAAGAAATTGGCTCATATTCAAGCAGGAATGTCAGCAAATAGAGTTCAGGGACTTATAAGCCTGAAGGAAGACTCCGTTCTAAATAGCAAATTATAAAACTGAGAAAAACTTCAGGAGCAGGGACCAACTGAAGGTCAACCTTGCATCAAAAGGCACAGTAAGGATGCAATCATCACACTTACTGTTGAAACCTGTGAATACAGATGTTTCTGAGTAACAGTCCGATTACTGATATGATGTCCAAAAAACTGCTTTCACTTGTAGAAAATGACTCAGGGAAAAGAGATTGTGTATGTGGTTCTCTCATTGAAGCCTGAAAGCTTCAGGAAATTGAAATTAAAGTGATAAAGAGAGGGGTGGGAACATAAAAGCCAAAAAAAAAAAAAAGTCAATATGAGAATTGTATCTCAAATTGAACTATGGTTACTGCCATATAGGGCTGGCTAGAATAAAATACACAAGAAGCTATGTTTTTGACAAGAGTGGCATTGACAAAAGAAGTATCAATCAATCTGGACTAAAAAATATGGTGATTGTTTAAAACTTAAAATGACTTTGGGACTCCAATCATCTAAGAGTAGGAAGTGGGCTGAGAAAGCTGTACCTCTCCAAGGAAGAGATATTTTCATCGCCCAGTGTCTTAATTCTTTTGGGCTGCTGTAATAAAATACCATAAATGAGTAGCTTATAAACAACAGAAATTTCTTTCTCACAATCTGGAGGCTGGGAATTCCAGGATCAAGGCACTGGCAGATTCGGTGTCTGGTGAGGGCCCAATTTCTCATGGATGATGATGGCTTTTGGCTCTGTCCTCACATGGTGGAAGGCACTGGCTAGCTCTCTGGGGTTTCTTTTATAAGGGCACTAATCCCATTCATGAGGGCTCCACCCTCATGATGTAGTCACCTCCTATATTAGTCCATTCTTGTACTGCTATAAAGAAATACCAGAGACTGGGTAATTTATAAAGAAAAGAGGTTCAATTGGCTTACGGTTCCACAGGCTGTACAGGAAGCATGATGCTGGCATCTGCTCGGCTTCTGGGCAGGCCTCAGGAAACTTTCAATTATGGCAGGAGGTGAAGGAGATGTCAGCACTTCACTAGGTCAGAGTGGGAGGAAGAGGGAAAACAACCCAATCTCATGAGAATTCCATCAAGAGAACAGCACCAAAGGGGGAAATTTGTCCCCATAATACGACCACCTCCCACCAGGCCCCACCTCCAACACTGGGGATTACAATTCCACATGAGATTTGGGTGGGGACGCAAATCTAGGTACTGCCATCACCTTAGGGTTTAAGGTTTCAACATATGAATTTTGGGGGAACATAAGCATTCAGACCATAGCACCTATAGAGAATGTAGGCGCTACAGAAATGCAGCCAGAGAATCATCATGAAAAAAGAATGGTTCAGAAGTTGGATCCAGGCTTCAGGAGGATGACTGGATAACAGAGCTTTTCCCAGGGAGCAGGACCTGACCCTAATCGAGGAACTTTCCCTACCCCTGATAGGAGCCCTTACAATGTCTGCCCAGTGGGATTTAGAATTGCTGTGGACCACCACCTGCTGTATGTCTCTTACTATCCTCATTTCTGAATAGGGCTACCTATTGTAGTTATCCTGTTTCTGTTACACCATTGAAGGGTGACTGTGGACACCATTGTGGAGTGGGGAAGAACATTCAACTTCTCATTTATAGCTCTCTGAATCAATAGGTGCTATATCCTCTCTTGATTTAAAAACGGCTGTGTGTCTCCCAAAATCTTGGGCTTACAACTAAAAGTCATGTCGGAATGAAATTTTCTGGTTTTATTTTTGGAGGAAAGGGTGAGTGTATTCTGCAGGCAGAAAGGAAAATGAAATGAATATTCAGTAGCAAAAAGCACAGACTCTAACAGTCATGAGTGGTGTTCACCAATATTCCTGGCTCTCCTGCTTCCAAGCATAAAAGGAATGTACTATCTGGCGCCCTTGATGTTCGGCAGACCATATGATTTGCTTTGACCAATGAAGCACAAGTGAAAATGACATGTACCACTTCAGGCAGGAAACTTTTATTTATTATTATTATTTTTAGATGGAGTCTCGATCTGTCATCCAGGCTGGAGTGCAGAGGTGCGATCTTGGCCCATTGCATCCTTCACCTCGCAGGTTCAAGTGATCCTCCTTCCTCAGCCTCCTGAGTAGCTGGGATTATAGGCATGCACCACCACGCCTGGCTAATTTTTGTATTTTTAGTAGAGATGGGGTTTCACCATGTTGGCCAGGCTGGTCTTGAACTCCTGACCTCAAGTGATCCACCTGCCTCGGCCTTCCAAAGTACTGGGATTACAGGTGTGAGCCACCCCACCTGGCCTAGGCAGGAAACTTTAGAGGCAGTTCTTGATTTGCTATGTTCTTCTCAACCATCAATGTACCAGAAGGTGGAGGTTCTGGTAGCCCAGGTCTTCAAGTGAGGACAGTGTAGCGTAGAAAGCCCTGCACACCCACATTGGATATGTATCATACATGAGAAATAAACTTTTAATGTTTTAAGCTTTTAAGAGGTTGGGGTTGTTTGTTACTGCAGTATAACCTAGCTAATGTAACTAATGTTGGTAACATGTTGAAACTGGTAATTAAATTCTTACAAGGTTTTTCTCATGGATTGAATGCAGTGCCCTTGATAGGTAAATTTGCTTCTTTTCTGAGCACTTCTGCTGCAGTTTCTCACATTTTTGTTAAAAACTCGATAAACAAATGATCTAATGTTTTAAAGCGCCTTATTCTAGGAATGCCATTTTTATATTGATGTCCCAGGACCTGTTTCCGCTGTCAGGTAACAGACTTTGCTTTACTTCCTGATACTTCATTATGCCAAGATTCAACAATATATTCAATTTTATTTGTTTAAAACACCTGTTCTAAGATAGCACATGATATATTTGTACATATGAAACAAGATAATTAAATAAACACAAATTTTAATATATTTACAAGAAGAGAGCTGTTTTGAAGCATTTGGTATGAATTAAATTACTGCCGTTGAACACTAAATCCACTCTTGGCACTGGGTTATGAAGTTGTCATTTCATTATAAAATCAAGCATACAAGTTTATCTGTAGAAAAAAGTCTTTTTCAGACTCTCTAAGGATGGGCAATATGGTGTACAATGTTTACAACTATGATTTTAGCAAAAGATATGAAAATATTCTTCAAATTGATGCTTTATTCCTCTCCTCCAAAATTTAAGGACATAACGTTAATCTTAATTCTATGAAAGTTATTCTGTGGGGAGTTACTAATAGAGTTTAGGTTTGTTGCTTTCTGACAATCTAATTTACTCCATGGATGGGGCTTACAGGACCTAGAGAAATGGAGACTAATATATTTCCTTTAAATCCCAAATGTTTCTGCAAACTTTTGGCAAGTGCTGAACTTCAGTCAGTTTATGACGAGATTATTTGACCAATGCCTGAAGTGTGCATCTTCATTGTCTTCTCTTTAATGTTGTCCCTTTGTGTCCCCCACCCCCACCCCAATTCATATATTGAAGCACTAACACCCAAGGTGATGGTATTGGAGGGTGGGGTCTTTGAGGGGTAATTAGGTAACGAGGTCGTGAGGGTGGAGCCCCACGATGGGATTAGTGCTTTCATAAAAAGAGGAAGAGATACCAGAGCTCTTTTTCTCTCTGCCATGTGAGGACACAGGGAGTAGGCAGCCTTCTGCAAGCCAGGAAAAGAGCCCTCCCCAGGAACCGAATCTGCTGGCACCTTGATCCCGGCCTCATGAACTATGAGAAATAAATGTTTAAGTCACCAAGTCTATGGTATTTTGTTATAGCCACCCAAGCTGACTAGGACTCTAACCACCCAAAATCCTTCTTGTCTTTCCAGGTCCAGTTGAAATGCTAATCCTTCATGGAACATTTGATAGAGGCAGTAATGATAATAATAGATCATATTTTTAACTAGAAGTAAGAGAGTAATTAGATTTCTATGTGCCAGATGCTGGGTAAATGATTTGGGTGATTATCTCATTGAATTCTCATTGTAAGCTTATGACTTGGAACCATTATTATCTGCATTAGACATTCTTTGTTTTTGTTTGTTTTGAAACAGAGTCTTGCTCTGTTGCTCAGACTGGAGTACAGTGGTACAATCATGGCTCACTGCAAACTTGACTTCCTGGGCTCAAGAGATCCTCAGGCTTACCATCCTGAGTAGCTGGGGCCACAGGCACACATCACCATGCCCAGCTAATTTTTAAAAGTTTACATCAGGCATTCTTTGGCCCAGAATTCCATAATTATAGAAATGCTTTATTATGGCCGTGGATCAGACACAGCTGGGTTGGATTCCTAGCTCTAAAGCTTGCTGGACTAGCTGTATAACCTTAAACAAATTCAACCTTTCGAAACATATATGTGCAAGAATTAAAAGAACTAACAAGCCATGAGCACAGCTGTGGTCCTGGGATATTCCCTCAGCAACAGCTCAGGACGCCCTGTGCCTCCCTCTTGTGTTAAATCCTGCGCCATCTCAGCTCTGGCTTATTCTTTTATTTTGGTGGAGCACATCCTCTAGATGCGTTCCAACCAAGTAAACAGGATCCAGAAGGCTATGTTTATGAAACCTCATATGTCTGAAATTGTATTTATTTGACTGCTTCTTTAAGAGGTGCCTGGTGCCTCCTCTTCCTGAGCTCTTCTGGGGTTCATTAGTGTTAATCAACTTGTTTCTGGGTTTTTTCCCCACCATTGCCAACATGGATTCTGGTTGTCTCTGGTTTGCCGAGTCAGTTTCTATTTATCCCTGTGCTTCCCACCTTCCAAAATTGTGTAGCTGTCCTCTCCCCACAGTCTTTTTTTTCCCCTGTGAGTCTATGCTGCTTTTGAAACCTTTTATTGTAATAAAATTTTGTTGTGCTTTTAGAAGGAACACAGACACCTACAGGCATTCAGTCCACTATTTTTAATGAGAAGTGTGGACTGTTGTTATTTTAGCAAGAAAATTTAGAAGGATGACTAGAGTTCTCATCCATACAGGTCATAACTCTTTTACATAAAGGCTGGAATACAAAAGGAGGAGTTGGGATGGGGAGATAATGATTTCCATTTGGCGCAAATTGATGTTGAAGTTCTTTAGGGACATTCAGATAGAGACTTTTTGGATTTTTTGGATAGAAGAGCTTAAAATTTAAATGATAATTCTGGGTTAGATAAGGATATATGCAAGTCATCAGTAAGAAGGTGTATTAGGTCCTGCTATAGAGAAATACGTGAGGGTGGGTAATTTATAAGAAGAGAGGTTTAATTGGCTCATTTCTGCATGGGGATGGTGCTCACCCATTCATGAGAAATCCACCCCCATGATGTAATCACTCTCACCAGGCCCCACCTTCAATACTGGTTATTACAATTCAACATGAGATTTGGGCAGGGACACACATCCAAACTATATCAGGAGGAAACAGTAAGGAGACCATGTAGGAAGAGCAAAGGATGGTGGACCCAGGATCACTAAGAGAGTGATTTGTAGAGGAGATTTGACTGTTTCCTAGGGTTTTGTTTTGTTTTGCTGCTCCTCAATTTCTAGGATTAAAAAAATTTAAGCAAAACTCCAAATTCTTCTCTTTTTAGTTTTTAAATAGACTCCTTTTTTGAATCAATTTTAAATTCACAGCAAGATTGAGCAGAAAGTACAGAGAGTTCCCATATTCCCCCTGCCCCAACACATGCACAGCCTCCCACGTTGTCAATTCCCCACCAGAGTGGCACATTTATTACAATTGACAAACCCACATTAACACATCATTATCACCCAGAATCCACTGTTTCCATTAGGGTTCACTCTTGGTGCTGGATAATGTATGGGTTTGGACAATCTATGGGTATGATACCTATCCACCATTACAGCATCATCCAGAATAGCTTTGCTGCCCTAAAACTCCTCCGAGCGCAATCCTCCGCTTTTTAGAAATGTATGCAACTTATTCTGATCTCCAACATTCGAATCTCAGCCTACATGAAATTGGAACAATGAGATAATGGTGAGTAGAAAGCTAAGTTAGAGGTGGGGTTGCTCCAAAAACTATAAATTACCCTCAAAGGTCTAAGAGATTTATAGCACTTCGCTAAGAACTGTCTTCCTCTTTTTTTTTTTTTTAAGTACAATTTCCATTTTATTTTTCTCCAGAGAATAGTCCGTCTTCAGTCTTTAAGGACTCAGCTCCTTACATGGGCTTTGGTGGGGGTTGTAGAGCAGCACCCGCAGGTCTCAATCGGGGTTGGGGGTGTTTGGTCCTTGCGGGCTACACAAGATTGATTCCTGACTACTTTGCTGTGAACTGCACAACTCAAAAAGTAATATAGCTTCACATACAGCTTGGGAAGCACATAGGCATCGAAGACGCTTGCTTCAGAAATGTCCCTGACTGCTGCGGCCTCCACTATGTTGTGAATGATGAATTTCTTAATGGCCTTGTCCTTGGGTATGCATCGGGCACAGTTCCTGCAGCGAATAGGCTGCATGTGGCCACGGCCCTTTTTAGCACGACCATTGTTCCCTCTTTTCTTTGTCATCTTAGAGGCACGGACCGGAGAGAGGACTGCCTTCCTCTTTAACACCCACAGACTGCAAACAGGCTAGAACTAGCCTCCCCACCATAGAAATGGATCATCCCAGCTCATGATCCAATAAATCCTGACAGCTGAATGTAGTAAGATAGTGCCATGGAGTTACTAGGCAAAGTCACACATACGCTGTATGTACTACATTCAAGTATGGTATATGTAACCTCGAGAGAGAAAACAGTTAATCACTTAAAAATGGGAGGCATTGCCATTGTCAGAGTTGGCAATCATTGCCTATATGGTGTGACCTCTATTGAAGGAATCAGAAAAATATAACTCACTAATGATGATGAATTCCTTGACAGGGTCTACATTTTTCTCCAGAACAAGCATTGAATCTGCATAGGCATATGGGCATTTTGTTAAAAGCTTAGGAGTCTGTGTCATAAATCAAAATAGAGACAAGTTTAATCTGAAAATAATTAATGGCAAATGTTACTAGTTAGTCATTAAGATGATGAAAAGATCATACAGCCCGTGTAGACTGTCTCATTTTGACTGAAATCACTCAAAACATACTCTATGATTCTGCTGAGACAATGGTTTTTCATCTTGGCTGCTCATTAGAATCATGAGGGACGCTTCTAAAAACAGTACTTCCCGGATGTCATGCATAAAGTTCTGATTTAATTGGACTGAGTGGGGCCTGGGCATCTGGCTATCTTAAAAGTTCCTTCCAGCGATTCTACATGTAGCCAAGGCTGAGATTTGCAGTATGAGTTGGCTTGACCTGTGCTCCCAATAGCTGAATGTGGTGACCCGCTGGATGGAGTTTGCTGGTCTATTCTGACGTCAACATCCACTGGCAAAAGTGACCAAGTAACAAGGATACAATAACATGATTTTTGCTGAATGAATGTTAAGTAAATGAACCTTCTCACATTGCAGATAAGAAACAGAGGCTGAAAGAGGAGAGGGCCCTCACTCAGGGTCAGTTGATTAGATGAGAGGCAGAAATGAGAGTGGTTCCAGGTCCTGAAGCAAGTAGTCCAATACAGACCAGACTTAGTTCTTTGTCTTTGTCTTTAAATAGGCTTCTATACCAAATCCCATGAATCACCTCACCTGGTATGCTTCCAACAGCCATAACATATTAGCACTACCTGGAACGTGAGAGCAGGGCCTCCCCATTCACTGGTTCCCTGAGTTTGTCTTAGGGGCCTGTTTCACACAGAGCTGGCTGGGGGAGGGAAGGATCAGGATAGACCAGGATTTGGGTGCTCTACCTCTGTTTCAATCACAGCAACTCTAGTTTTATCTGTTTTATATTTTGGTCTTCCATAGAAACAATTTTTATTTATTTATTTATTTAATTTTGAGACAAGGCCTCACTCTGTTGCCCAGGCCGGAGTGCAGTGACACAACCAGGGCTCACTGCAGCCTCTACCTCCTGGGCTCAGTGGATCCTCCCACCTCAGCCTCCTGAGTAGCTGGGTCTACAGTCATATGCCACCACACCTAGTGTATGTTTTGTAGAGACAAGGCTTCACCATGTTGCCCAGGCTGGTCTCAAAGTCCTGGGCTCAAGCAATCCTCCCACCTTGGCCTCCCAAAGAGCTGGGATTACTGGTGTGAGCCACCACACCCAGCCTATTTATTTTTTAGAGATGGGGTCTTGCTCTGTCATCTAGACTGCAGTGAAGTGGTGCAAACACAGCTCACTGCAGCCTCGAACTCCTGGGCCTGAGTGAGCCTCCTGACTCACCCACCTAAGTAGCCGGGATTGCAAGTGTGAACCACAGTGGCCGAGAGCAAAAAAAATAAATTTTTTTCAAGGACCAAATAAGGAAGGAATATGAAGGAAACTGTTCAATGCTAAGAAACAGAAAAGCAGTAGTAAAAGTAATAAAGTGATTTAGTCCAATTAATTCTCTAATGTTAACATCTTTTATAAGAGATAAACAAGACTGAAAAGTTAAAAGATAAATCCAAAGCCATAGTAGATGATGGTCCATTCAAAAGTAGCCTCTCACTCTGTCCCCACATTTTCATGCATTTTTCCTCCGTCTCTATTTTCACAGTTGTAATCACTGGCCATAGAATGCCCAAACTTCCAGAACAAGTAACAATACTGAACATCCTGTATTACTCCTGATTTTATTAAAAACACCTATAGTATTTGAATGTTAAGGCTCTTTGTTGTTGAGAAGGATCTTTTTGATGATGTTAAGGAAAACAATCTGTTACAGGGAAGTCTAATGGAATTAATGGAAGAATTTTAAGCCTCTAAAAAAATCATATTCTTTATCTGATTTCAGCTATAGGTGTGAAATATTGGTAGATTTCCAACTGTCAGTCCTTCTTGTATTTGCAGGTAAATATTTCTTGGTTATTTTGGCTTATGCTTTTAATGCACTCTTTTTAATTTATTTTGAAAGCATTTTGGATGCACAGGAAGTTGCAAAGATAGTACAAAGAGGTCCCAAGTTCTCTTCACCCAGTTTCCCACCGTGGTCACATCTGATGTAACTACAACACATCCAAATCAGGAAATTGGTGCTGGCACAACTGTGTGTGTGTGTGTGTGTGTGTGTGTGTGTAGTTTTTTCTGCCTGTCTCTAGTTATTGGTAATTTTTGTGGCAAAATATAAAATGTATCATTTTAACCATTTTTACTGCATAATTCAGTGGCACTAAATATTTTCACAATGTTGTATAACCATCACCAGTATCCATTTCCAGAACTTTTCATTATTCCAAACAGAAGCTCTATACCCATTAAACAATAAGCTCCCCGTCCCCATTTTTCCCTCCACTCAGGCCCAGGAAGCCACTACTCTATGTCTCTATGAATTTGTTTATTCTAGGTCTCTTAATGTACTCTTGATTTTAATTTACAGCTTTGCATGAATGTTTCTATTTGTATAATTTTATCATTTTGATGCTTTACCAGATATTTTCAGAGAATATGTAGTTTCACAAATTTCCATCCTTTTCTATTTTCTGGAACAATATATATTACATTGGAATTGGCTGTTGTTTGGAATTTTAAAAGAAACACCATGACAATATCATCTGGCCTAAAAACTTTTAAAAGTATTCTCTTAAAGATTTACTGGGGATGACCCACACTTTAGTTAACTCCCCCTTGGCGTTTATGATGAGAGAAGTTGGACAGAACTGCACATAGAGAGAATCATAGAAACCTTAAAAGCATTAGAAGGTCAGGGCTTGAAGGGACCTCCACGATCTCCCAATCTTATCTCCTTATTTACTGACAAGGACTCTGTCCCCCAGAGAGGACAAGGAACTTTTTCCAACCTTGAGCCAAGACAAACATCCAGCTCCTGACTCTCCTCCAATAAAAGGATGCACCACTTGAATTCCCATCTTTCTTGGAGGTGAATCAATATAATCAGACTGATGTAAGAGGAAGATAGTGTTAGAGGCTTTTCCAAAATGTTGTTGAGGATTTGCAGTTGTATTTCCTTCTAAGAACTCTTCTCTAAAGCTCAAGATTATCTGAATTTCCCTTCCCTGGGTGAGGAGGAGGTTGGAGGCTGGCCCGGGTGAGAGCTGGTGGAGGGAGTGCCTGTGACCCAGGACTCGGGAGGATGCTGAGGACCTGGTGGGGAGCATCGTCAGTATGTGGGCTGCATGCCAAGCAGGACACATGTTCAAGAAAGGCCAAGGCAGCCATGGAAGGCCAGCAAGGTGTAAACAGAAATAAGAATGTAAATTAGTACAACCTTTATGAAAAACAGTATGGAGCTTTCTCAAATAACTAAAAATAAAACTACCATTTGACCCAGCAATCCCACTACTGGGTATATGCCCAAAGGGAAAGAAATCATTGTATCCAAAAGATACCTGCACGCGTATGTTTATCACAGCACTATTCACACTAGCAAAGATATGGAATCAACCTAAATGTCCATCAGTGGAGGACTGGATAAAGAACACGTGGCATATAAACAAAATGGAACAGCATTCATCCAGAAAAAAGAATGAAATCATGTCTTTTGCAGCAACATGGATGGAGGTGGAAGCGATTATCCTAAGTGAAATAACTCAGAAACAAAATCAAATACCACATGTTCTCACTTATAAGTAGGAGCTAAACAAAGGGTACACATGGACATATAGAGTGGAATAAGACATTGGAGACTACAACAGGTAGGAAGGTGAGAAGGGCGTTAGGGTTGAAAAACTACCTATTGGATACAGCATTCACTGTTTGGGTGATAGGGACACAAAATGCCCAGACCTCACCACTATGTAACACATGCGTGTTTGAAAGTTGCACCTATACCCCTAAATATATACAAATTACAAACAAATAAGATGACAAAAAATAAGTAAATCAATAGTGAGAGGGACAGGAGCAACCTAGAGAAATAGGACAGGCTGTCAGCTGGTGGATTTTAGGTGCCATCACATTGTGGTCCCTGAGAGCAATCACCTAACACAGACACCCGATCATTTTTCTTTTTCTTTTCTTTTTTGTTTTTTTGAGATGGAGTCTCACTCTGTTGCCCAGGCTGGAGTGCAGTGGTGCAATCTCGGCTCACTGCAACCTCCACCTCCTGGGTTCAAGTGGTTCTCCTGACTCAGCCTCCCCAGTAGCTGGGATTACAGGCATGTGCTGCCACACCCAGCTAATTTTTGTATTTTTATTAGAGACGGGGTTTCACCATGCTGGCCAGGCTTGTCTCCAACCCCTGACCTCAGGTGATCTGCCCGCCTCGGCCTCCCAAAGTGCTGGGATTACAGGTGTGAGCCACAGTGCCCAGCCCTTGTTTTTCTAGAATGAAAACTGGGGCAGGATCACACTGAGGGTCCCTCTCTTCATATAGCTTCCTTCCCTTTCCTTCTCAGCACTCGGTGGGAATTGGTTGGAAGCCTAGTTTGTTTTCAACAAGTACGTTGCAGTCTGTGGACTTGAGTTTGTGTTTCCTTGTACAGTAGATTCCAAGTATCTTTGGGACTGAACTCTTCATTCTCTTGAGAAAAAGATTGGACTTGCCTTGTCAGAGTGGCTGGGAGGCTATGATTTTAGGTGTGGTCCCATGAGCGATCACTAAGCAACAGGCTCTGGGGTCAGAGATACCATCTGGATCTCAAATGGGGGAACACTGTGTGGGTGTTAATAGTCTTTGAGGATTAACTCCAGAGAATCATTGAATTTCTTCAGGGCATATGCTATTGACAAAAGCGTATTTTGACTGATTTTTCCCCCGTTAAAGAAATGAAGATGCTTACATTTACATAGCATGTTAGAACTTACTTATTTTCACATCCTTATCCCCACAATAGTCCCGTGACTTACAGTCTAGATGTTAACATCCTCATGATATAGATTAGAAAAGGTAAGGATACAACTAATAAAACTCAAAGCTAGGACTAGAATCTAGATTTTCAAAGCCGTTTCAGTAAAATGAAGTAGAGTATAAAGTAGATGAAAAATAAAAATCAGTGGGGCATGGTGGTGTGTGCCTGTAGTTCCAGCTACTCGTGAGGCTGAGGCACGAGAATCGCTTGAACTTGGGAGGCAGAAGTTGCAGTGAGCTGAGATCACACCACTGCACTCCAGCCTGTTTTTTGAGACTGTCTCAAAAAACAAAAAATAAAGCAGATGAAAAATAATTTAAAATTCCAATGAAGTAGAAAATAATAGTATGTCTAAGCAAGTCTCCTAATTTTTTTTTTTTTTGAGACAGAGTTTTGCTCTTGTCGCCTAGGCTGGAGTGCAATGGCGTGATCTTGGCTCACTGCAACCTCCGCCTCCCAAGTTCAAGCGATTCTCCTGCCTCAGCCTCCTGTGTAGCTGGGATCACAGGTGTGTGCCACCATGCCCAGCAAAGTTTTGTATTTAGTAGAAATGGGTTTTCACTACGTTGACCAGGTTGGTCTCAAACTCCTGACCTCAGGTGATCCACCTGCCTTGGCCTCCCAAAGTTCTAGGATTACAGGTGTGAGCCACCACACCCAGCCTTCTTCTTCTTCTTCTTCTTTTTTTTTTTTTTTTGAGACAGGGTCTTACTCTGACACCCAGGCTGGAGTGCAGTGGTGTGATCTTAGCTCACTGCAGCCTCAACCACTGAGCTCAGTGATCCTCCCACCTCAGACTCCTTGGAGCTGGGACTACAGGCACACACCACCACACCCGGCTAATTTTTTGTAGAGGCGAGATTTCACCATGTTGCCCAGGCTGGTCTTGAACTCCTGGGCTCAAGTGATCCACCTGCCTCGGCCTCCCAGAGTGCTGGGATTATAGGCATGAGCCACTGCGCCCAGGTTGAAAGGAGTTTTAAGCAGGTATGTGAGCTGGTGGCCACAGGTTGGATTTCCTGATAGGCAGGAATTCAGGAAGAGGCAGCATCCCCAAAATCCTCATCAGTAATTACAGTCTGAGAGCCACGGACTCTGGGTCGCCCTGGCCCAAGAGTGGAGACATTTTAGGAATAAATGGGCTGTACTTGTAGGGCTGCTTTCAGCTGACTTTTCCCTAACGAACAAAACCCAGAGCAAACTAGCAGTTCTTCCCTCTTCCTGCCCCACTGATTTGATTTCAGCCACATAAAATGCACCACGCACCATTTCTTGTTTGATCTGTGGCCTTCGTTCTTTGAGACAAGGCCTCGCTCTGTTGACCAGGCTGAGTGCAGCAGTGTGACTGGTGCTCACTGCAGCCGCAACCTTCCAGGCTCAGGGGATCCTCTTACCTCAGCCTCCCGAGTAGCTGGGACTACAGGCCCGTGCCACAACGCCTAGCTAATTTTTGTATTTTTTTTAGAAACGGGGTTTTGCCATGTTTCCCAGGCTGATCTCAAACTCCTGGGCTCAAGTGATCCTCCCACTTCAGCCTCCCAAAGTGCTGGGATTACAGGCGTGAGCCACCATGCCTAGCCTAGTAGCCTTTCTTCTTTCAGATCATGAAGATATCAATAAATCAACAGGAAATAATATGCATTCAGCATATCAAAGTGCTTTTTTTATGAAACTGAAGTTCCTAACCCTGGAGGCACATTGGCATCACCTGGGAATTCTCAGCAACTCCAGAGGTCCAGTACCAACCACGGGACAATTAAATGAGAACTGCAGGGAGCGAGGCTTCAGGCATCCGGGTATTTTAAAAGGTCCCCCAGTGATTCAAATAAGCAGCAAGGCTGCAAACCACTCAGCTGGGGCTTCCTTGGCCATTGGCCGGGTCTTGGCCCTGTGCTTTTACTGGGAAATGTGGAGCTAAGCAGCTGGGGCTGCTGGGGCCACTGTCCTATCCCTGGGAACTCTCATGTGCTCCCATTCCCACTCCCATAAATAGGGGGTGTATTAGTCCGTTTTCATGCTGCTAATAAAGATATACCCCAGACTGGGCAATTTACAAAAGAAAGAGGTTTAATGGACTTACAATTCCACGTGGCTGGGGAAGCCTCACAATCATGGCAGAAGGTGAAAGGCGCGTCTCACATGGCAGCAGGCAAGAGAAGAGAGCTTGTGCAGTTAAACTCCCCTTTATAAAACCACCAGATGTCGTTGAGACTTATTCACTATCATGAGAACAGCACAAGAAAGACCTCCCCCCCCCCCCCGCCATGATTAAATTACCTCCCACCAGGTCCCTCCCACAACACGTGGGAATTCAAGATGAGATTTGGACACAGCCAAACCATATCAAGGAGTCTGCAGGAGCAGAGGGTGGCGTACCATACGGGAGAGCCTTCCCTCACTAATCGCCCGGGGCTCCCTTTCACCACCCAGGGGTGGGCTCAGAGAAACCCCAGTGAAGGTGTGTGGAGCATCATCAGGCCTATCTCACAAGCCACGTGCCTGATCTCTGCAGCTGAGAGCAACCCGAGATAGGCAGATGGATCAGAAGGAGCAGTCAAAGGCCAAAACTCAGCAACTGACTTTATTTCCTTCTTGGAAGATGTGGATTTACTCCCTTCTCACGCAGGTAGCCCAATTCATTTATCATTATTTCTAAAACAGGCCAAAGGGAGAAATGTCACATTCCCGTTTTATAGACCTGGAATTAAATATAAAACTGGTTAGCCTTACAAAGGAAGATGCTGTTTTCTTAGCCGCCGCTGGTAATGATTTATACAGGAGACATTATACCTAAATATCAACAATGAGAATAATAACAAAGGATAGTTTATTTAGCTGACTCTGATTCTTTATCAGAAATTATTAGAATCTTGACTGTTTATTTGCTTTCATAATATAATTTGTGCTTTTCTTTGTACATGTCCTTAAGGCCATATTGTTTCTAGCCTTTTATGACCCTTAAGGAGGACAGAAAGTTATGAGACTAGCATTTTCCAAAATGTGTTCCAGTAGATGTTGTGGGGGGGAAAAAAAATTATGTGGTCAAATACATTTGGGAAACATTAGATTCAATAAATTTAAACAGGTTCTTTTGCTACCTAACTTTTCAAATCGATAATATGCCACATGTATTACAAATCTTCAGGATTGGCCTGTAGCATTCAGTGCTTGCAAAACTTATTTTTCTGTAAAACTCATTTTTAAAGGACCAGCTTATGGGACAAAGAGGCTAAGTGCCAACAGAACATATTTTAAGAAAAGCAAAATTAGACTAAAAGAAGCAACAAAGCCTATTACTTTAGTTTGCTGAACATTAGTGAGCTTAAGTTGACAGACTTCAGCTGTAACATATTTAAATCTGGTATATTAAAGAATGTGTTGATTTCAAAATGCAGTAGAAGACTAGGATGTACTGCCAACAAAGAAGTGTCAGTTGCTTACTAATGAGCTAAAAGAATTGCATTGGTCATACTGATTCAAAACCGTTTTGAGTTTTCCTGTGAGTATAATAAAGCTGCACTATTGCTTTAAACTTAAAAAAATATTGAAGACACGAAATTCAATAAATTTATTGACCTGGATTTCAAACTTCAATAAAGGGATTTGAGCAGGAATATAATCAATAAATGAAGTAAAAATTTCTGTATTAAGAGAATAATCATGCTGCCATCCAAAAAATCGTCCTTAAAGGCTGGGTACAGCAGCTCAGGCCTGTAATGCCAGCACTTTGGGAGGCTGAGGTGGGAGAATCACTGGAGGCCAGGGGTTCAAGACCAGCTTGGGCAACATAGTGACACCCTATCTCTACAAATATGAAAAAATTTAGATGGGCATGGTGACTGCACCACTGCCCTCCAGCCTGGGTTACAGAGTGAGACCCTGGAAGGACTTTTGTTTAAAACAAAAGTAGTCCTTAAAGATCACAACAGGTAGAATATGTTAGTCGTGATTCTCCAGAGAAACGAACAATAGCGTATGTAATGAGAGGATGAGGTAGGAAATGCAGAGAGAGAGAGATGGAGACAGAGAGACACAGAAAAATACTGATTTTAAAGAACTATCTCACACAACTGTACAGGCTGACAAATCCACAATCTGCAGGGTAGGCTGGTAGGCTGGAGATCCAGGGAAGACTTGATGTTGTAGCTTGGGTCCAAAGACAGTCTGCTGATGGAATTTTCTCTGTTTGAGGGGAGGTCAGTCTTTTTCCTATTAAGGTCTTCAACTGATAGGATGAGACCCACCCATATAATGGAAAGTAATCTACTTTACTCAAAGTCTGCTGATACAAATGTTAATCTCATCTAAAAAATAGCTTCTCAGGAATATCTAGACTAGTGTTTGACCAAATATCTGGGTACTGTGGCCTAGCCAAGTTGGCACATAAAATTAACTGTTAGAATGACTTACAGTGTAAACAGCCAAAATTACGTAAGCTTAAAATTATCTGCATCAACATCCTATTGGGACTCTAAAATATCTTAAAAATTAAGAATAAATCAATTAGTGAAAATATTCTATGAATCAGCCAACTATTCTATTGCAATCATTTAGACCAAGGGTTGACAAAATATGACCTGTGGGCCAACTCCGGCCCTGTTTTCATATGGCCCATGAGCTAAGAATGGTTTTTGCATATTTTAAATGGGAAAAATCAATGGTAGAATAATATTTCATGACCCATGGAAATTATATGAAACTCAAATTTCAGTGTCCATCAAAAGTTTTATTGGAATATGGACAGCTATACTTATTTGTTTATGCATTGTCTGTGGTTGTTTTGGACTATATTGGCAGGGTTAAACAGTTGCAACAAAGACCATAAGGGCCCCAAGGCCTAAAATATTTACCATTTGTCCCTTTGAAGAAAAGGTTTGCTGACTCATGATTCAAATAAAGCAACGGATAGAATAAATTTTTACTATGCTACTAAATTGAAATGGCATCCTATTATAGCCTGAAGAAGACATTTGTGTAGGATGACAGTAGTTTTAGTAGGTTATTTGCAACAGCAAGGGATGGTATCTACCTTCTGTAGAATAAGCTTCCACATACTCTTTTAATGATATAAACTCTATGCTTTTCCTTTGGGTAGAGTAGGAAAGAGTCTCCCCCTCCTCTGTTAACAACCTGAAAACAAATATAATCATCACATCAGATCTGAAGCATATTCTAATGTATTCAAGAATATCTGAAAACATTCAGTTCACTTAGAAAGTATTTGATAAGTTACAATTTCAAAGTGGTGTGCTGGAATGTGCTAGAATCTTGCTGACAGTCATCTCAAGAACGTGATTGCAATGAGTGAAGTTCCCTCTCATGGGTCACTGCACAATGGACCCCTGAGAAGAACCTTCAAATTTCTTAAAAGACAGAGCATTTCCCCTAAACCTGGGTGCTAAAGGCTTGTGGAGAAATGGGCAGCCTTCTGGGATAGTTTAAAGCTTAGAAGAATTTCTGAAACTGGGGTGTACTAGCTATGAAGTTTCTCTTTTGTAGTGATAATTAGCATTGAAAGACATTATTGGAGAACAGTAATATTTTATGTCAGTGATTTTCAAGGTGAGTCCAGATAACTATAAGGAATTGATCATAATCTCAGCAATTTACTAGAGTCTTTTGTTCAGTCATTAAAAGGAATCTGTGTTACTTTTGTTTAATATACTGGCTCAGATGGTTGCATCTTTGGGACAGGACCAACTGAATACATTTGAAGTGTTTGAAATAAAAGAACTTCTCCCAGTAAATCAACTTTCTTAGAGCACGTTTCTCCACCTGTGGCAATGGACCCTGATCCAGAAAGTAAGCTCCTTGCCCTTCCTTAAAGAGACAATGCATGGAAAGTGTTTAGCTCAGTGCCTGACCCATATTGAATGCTCATTAAAAATTAATAAGGATTGTAATCTATTTTATTAATAAAATTATGTATTTGAAACAAGTGTGGGGGTGTGTGTGTGTGAAAAATTATTATTATTTATTGTCTGTAACAAGTGTAGTTCCTAGTTTCATTCTCTAAAGCAAGAATATAGAGAAAGGGACAAGGGCACTCAGAACTATAACAGGATGTCCTCAATGACCTATTCTCATGCCTAGTGATAAGGGGATGTGGTACGATGTAAACAAATGCCACAGCAGATGCAGTAATTGAGGAAGTAAAGGGAACTGGAGAACCACTGAGCTGGGAGTTGGGAGACATGACTTCCAGTCCTGGGTCTCCTACTCACTGTAACTATGAGCAAGTCACCTTCTATCACTGGGCCTCATTTTTCTCATTTATAAAATAAAGGATTTGTACAAGATGACTTCTCTGATCTATTCTAGCCACGAAACTCTGATATACTGAGAGGTGATCACAAGAGCAGAGAGTGGTTACATTCCCATGTTTATTCAAACAGGGAGATACGTAATAAGATATATTGGAAACTGTCTATTGGAAACTGTCCAATATATCTTATTACTATTAGGTTGGTGCAAAAGTAATTACAGTTTTTGCCATAGAAAGTAATGGCAAAAACTGATTTCTTTTGCACCAACCTAATATATGATTATTGTCTGGGACACGGTAATAATCATAAAAGCTAATAGTTGAGTGCTTCCTAGGTGCCAGGCACTGTGTGAAGGACTTTATACAATTCACTTATACAAAGGTTACAACTACCCTAGGAAGAAATCTTATCCATGTTTTCCAGATAAGGAAACTGAGGCACAGTAACTTGAATAAGTGTCAAACTGCTGGGATTACAGGCATGAGCCACCACGCCTGGCCTTAAGTATCTTGTCTATACAACTCATAAATGATAAAGATAGATGAGTGGATGTTCAAAAATTATTTGTTGAATGAATGAGTGAATGAATGAATAGGTAAAAGAGAAAACCAGGCTTTTATTGGCCCAGATATTTTCTTCCAGTCTAGGTGGGCAATGTGAACAATCAGGATAGTTACAGCCTGAGTGTCCTTTATCCTTCTTGGCCACCTGAGAAAGCAGGTTCTTCTCAGGTCAAGCAAAACCTTCTCTTGAGCTGGGTCTCCTAGACTCTGAGTCATAAGTCTATCAGAACTGCAGCCATTATAGGATGGCTCTATTATTACGACTCAATTCTTTCAGGAGTTATGACACAAAGATTGTTTTCTTTTTTGAGTATCTTAAAAGTGCCAGGTGGCATTTACTTATTTCTTAAAATGAATTATTTATTTTGCTTTGAGCAATTTGTGATTCAAGAAATTCTAAAGTTTATCATTTCTTTCTAAACCTTTTTGTGTTCAGATACTCCAGAAAGAATGATTTCCTTGTTATATCACTTGTAGCTAAAAATAAGTTTGAACTGGCCATGCTGAATATTCAATTATGTATGAGCATTTTTTCAAATTCCAGTCTCCTTATTGGTGGCCGATGGCAATAGCACTTACTTGATGTGGTCATCATAGAAGGGAGGTGAGTCACAAATAGACTGTCTCATGGAAGAAATGACTAACATTACAATATGTACCAGTGCCCAGGAAAGAGGGAAAGAGAGAGAGATGAAAGAAAAGAAAGAAAGGAGGGAGTAAAGAAGGAAAAAGGAAGGAAGGAGGGGGTAGTGAGGGGACTCAAACCCTCAAGCAGGTAACTGTGAGACTCTCTTGTCCCAAGTTCTTAACCAACTGACATTCCCAGAAAGCCTTTTTGGCTCAGCCCTTTACCACTATTCCACTTACATGGAAACGAGTAGAAGCTCACGTTATACTGCCTCAATGCGAAATGGGGTGTCTGGCCAGATTTGTATGTCATACCAAGAAATACAGACCAGTGTTAAAATGCAGGGGGTTCTTTTTCTCTGCTAAGTGAAACAGAGATCTTAGTTCAAAGTCTAGCTTAACACCTTGGATAAGACACTTACTAGGTAGTCTTAGTGTTCTTGTGTGAAATGAAGATGACACAGAGATAATGATCATAGCATAACAAGCATAATCAGGTGTTTTTTTGTTTTTTTGCATGACAACTTAAGAGACATCTAGACAAACTGTTCTGAGGAAAGTGTCCAGAATGGTGAGGGGATGTGTTTGAAGAACACCCTATGTGATGTTCATATGAAAAAATCCATATGTGTTTGAAGAAACTGAACATGGCCACCTTGAACAAAATCACTTCAGAATACATGATAATTGTCTTTATTCTAAGGGCTATTACAAGAAAAAGAGATTAAGTTATACAACGTGGGTCAAGGAGAGGTTGTGATAAGAAGCAAGGTTTTGATTTATTTCAACAAAGACTTTTTCAACAATAAGAGGTATTTTTTTTAATGGTGGGCTCAGATCATGGATGGTGAATTTCCTGTATGTGGAGGTATCTAAATAAATGCTAAATGACCACTTATAAGCGTATTCAAGCTACAAATCAGAGATGTGATTGGAAGAGATTAAGTCTTTCTCCAAACTAGAAATTCTAATTTTCTGTACCTGCCCTAATTATTAAAATACAAATTACTTTATTAAAATATGAATTAATCTGTTAGAAGAAAGTTGAAAAGTTGAATACCAGATGATGTCAATGATGACAACATGAGCAGCAAGATAGCTTTCCAAACTCCTTTTCATATATAGTGGTGCCTTGCAGTAAAAGTTGAATGAGTAAAAACACAATCTGTAAAAGCACAATACATCTTACCGGCCAGGCGTGGTGGCTCACGCCTGCAATCCCAGCACTTTGGGAGGCCAAGGAAGGTGGATCACCTGAGGTCAGGAGTTCGAGACCAGCCTGACCAATATGGTGAAACCCCATCTCTACTAAAAATACAAAAATTAGTTGGGCATGGTGGCATGTGCCTGTATTCCCAGCTACTCAGGAGGCTGAGACAGGAGAATTGCTTGAACCCAGGAGGCAGAGGTTTCAGTGAGCCAAGATCAGGCCACTGCACTCCAGCCTGTGTGACAGAGCGAGACTCCATCTAAAAAAAACAAACAAACAAAAAAATACATTTTACAATTTACATTAGCACCTCAGGAATTTAGAATTATCACCCCTTAAAAATGAAATACTTAGGTATAAAGCTAACAAAATATATGTAAGATTTATATGAAGAAAATTACAAAACTTCTGGGAAAAAATCAAAGACCTAGTTAAATGAAGAGACAATCCATGTTCATGGATAGAAAGACTCAATATTGCCAAGATGTTGGTTCTTCCTATCTTCATCTATAGATTCAATGCAATCCCAATCAAAACCTCAGTGAGTTATTTTGTGGATATTGACAAACTGATTTTAAAGTTTATACAGGGGCAAGAGACCCCAAATAGCCAACTCAATACTGAAGTAGAAGGAGAAAGTTGGAGGACTGACATTACCCAACTCTTAAAACTTACTATAAAGCCACATAAATCAAAACAGTGTGGTATTAGTAAAGGAGCAGATAAGTAGATTAATGGAACAGAACAGAGAGCCCAGAAGTAGACCCACACAAATGTTGTCGACTGATTTATAGCAAAAGAGTAAAGACAATACAAAGGAGAAAAGATAGTCTTTTCAGCAAACGGTGCTAGAACAATTAGACCTCCATATGCCAAAAAAAATTACACACAAATCTTACATTTTTCACAAAATTTAACACAAAATGGATCATAAACCTAAATGTGAAATGCAAAACTATAAAACTCCTAAAAGATAACATAAGAGAAAATCTAGATAACCTTGGGTATGGTGATGATGTTTTAGATACAACACCAAAGGTACACTCCATGAAAGAAATAATAAAATGACTTTATTAAAATTAAAAATTTCTGCTCTGCAAAAGACACTGTCAAGAGAATTAGAAGACAAGCCACAGAGAAAATATTTGCAGAAGACACATCTGATAAAGGATTGTTATCCAAAATATACAAAGAACTCTTGAAACTTATTAAGAAAACAACCCAGTTAAAAAATGCACCAAAGACCTTAGACACCTCACCAAATAAGATGTATATATATGGTAAGCAAGCATATGAAAAGATGTTCCATATCATGTTTAATCTGAGAAATGCAAATTAAAACAATGAGATACTACACACCTATTAGAATGGCCCAAATCCAAAACGCTTATTATGGAAAGGATTTAGGGCAATAAGAACTCTGATTCATTGCAGATGGGAATGCAAAATGGTACAGCCATTTTGGAAGAAAGTGTGGCAGTTTCTTACAAAACTAAACATAGTCTTACCATATAATCCAGCAACTTATTTCCTCAGTATTTATCCAAATAAGTTGAAAACATAGGTCCACACAAAAACCTGCACATGGATGTTTATAGCAGATTTATTTATAATTATCAAAACTTGGAAACACCTAAGATATAGGTGGGTGAATAAACTGTTGTCCATCCAGACAATGGAATATTATTCAGTGCTAAAATGAAATGAGCTATCAAGCCATCAAAGACTTGGAAGCAACTTATATACATACCACTAAGTAAGAGAAGTCAGTCTGAAAAGATTACATACTGCATGATTTCTAGTATATGATATTCTAGAAAAGGCAAAACTGTGAAGACAATAAAAAGATCCATGGTTTCTGGGGGTTGGGGAAAGGGGAGGATACATAGGCAAAGCACAGGATATTTTTAGGGTAGTGAAGCTATTCTTTGGAATACTATAATGGGAGATAGATGCCATGATATATTTGTCCAAACCCATAGTATATACAAGGCCAAAAGGGAATCCCAATGGAGATTACAGACTTGGGCAATAATGATGTGTCAATTAGGTTCACCGATTATAACAAATGTACCACTCTGGTGAGAGATGTTGATGGTTGGGGAGGCTGTGCATATGTGAAGGCAGAAGTATATGAGAACTCTGTACTTTCCATTCAATTTTGCTTTAACCAAAAACTGCTCTAAAAATAAAGTCTAAAAATAATAAACAGCAACTATCACTGTTGCTTTTGCTAGAAAAAAAATCTGTGCAAAAAGAGAATTAGAGCTAAAGCTTTTAGCCATCAGAAAGAAATTGCCTCACTTTTTTCTGACCCTCTGCCCATCTATATTTTAGAATTTTGTTGGAGGAAAAAAAAATGGGAAGATAAGATGAGAGAAAGGGAAGAGCAATCAGCATTTGCTAAAAAAAAAAAAAAAAAAAAAAAAAAGACTAGACTCAATCTCCCTATACAAAAAAGGAGTCATGGCTCTTATCTTTGCCCCCTAGTCCCATAGTGAGCAGTTATAGGACTCAGAAATGTGCCTAGAGGGTGACTGTGAATATTTTCTGTATCTGATGGGGAAGAAAGCTCCAGAGCACCTAGGGCTGAGCAACCCTCACTTAGAATTCCCTGCTCAGTACCAAAGAAATGAGACCAAGAAGGCATTCTATAGAAAGCTGGGCTAGTGATTGGCCAGGCACAGTGGTTCATGCCTGTAATCCCAGCACTTTGGGAGGCCAAGGCGGGCAGATCACTTGAGGTCAGGGGTTCAAGACCAGCCTGGCCAACATGGTGAAACCCCATATCTACTAAAAGTACAAATATTAGTTGAGCATGGTGGTGTGCGCCTGTAATCCCAGCTACTTGGGTGACTGAGGCACAAGAATTACTTCATCCCGGGAGGCAGAGGTTGCAATGAACTGAGATTCCACCACTGTACTCCAGCCTGGTGACAGGAGTGAAATCCTGTCTAAAAAAAAAAAAAAAAAAGGCTTGGCTAGTGATGATTCTTAGATTATCATAACTCTTGAGTTATTCAGCCTGTCCATGTTGGTTTTAAGTAAATATGCATTTTATACATATGGTCAAAATATGAACACACACTTTAGTGCTGGAAACATTTTTTTATTTCAACAGATTTATTCACCATTAAGTAACCCATGTGTCACCAGCCTTGTCCTGCAGTCAGAGTTCACTTTCACCACAGAATGATGCATATACTTGGAATTACTCAACTGGGGGCATTCTTTAAAAAAAAAAGACATTTCATTTATATTGTGTCCAAGGTTTTTTTCTTACTTAAAATTTCAGACTATTGGTTCTTGATGGCCTGTTGGATAATTTTGCTTGCTTGGTTTACCTAGAAAAGTACATCAAACAGAGTGGATAGTGATCTCCATTACATTTTCAACAAATTTTTATTCTGAGGATGATTAAGAGTATGACCTAATGTCCTGTCTGACCATTTGAATGGGAGGTCAAACTGTTAAATATGATTCCCAGGAGCTCCTCAGAGGCAACAACTTTAATTACAGAGAGATAAGGAAGGAAAGGAACCTCAGAGACCCAGCTCTGTTCTCCTCATGGAATAATCACCACCAACTGCAGAAATCCAAGGAAAATCCACAGGATTACACCAGAGATATGTAAAAAGAGTTAATATAGAATACAAAGGATTAAAGCAGCCTTCATTCATATTTTCCAAATGAGGAAATATGTGGTTAAGAAGTAGTTCAAGCTGTTCAAGGAATCCAAATCTACGAGAACCCAGAGTGAAGAAATACAGAATATTCCTTTAAGATAGAGTAAACTATGACGAGGAATGAAAATCTAGTAAACGCTCATGATAACAGAATGATGGTGTTCTGGAATATTAAGCCAATGGTCCAGGAATTCTAATCTCCCTCCTGTGTGATTACTTGCAATCCTCTTCCATAAGAGTGGACATAAATAGCACATAAACAGAGTATCTGAGGAATGGAGAGGCAGATGAGAAAAGAAAACTTATCGTGAGGTCCTTCCCAATGGCACAGAGACATGCTTTATCATCTTCTATGTGAGAGTGGAGGGTAAAGTGAGGTGTGGGGGTATTGATTTTACATCATCCCTAATGCAGTCTGCACAGGACCTGGGACGGCCTTGACAGAGGTGAGAGGGTGGAAAAATGACAACCTTTTAGCTCCCATTTAGTGTCCCAGTGGAAAGTGGCTCCCAGAGGTCTCCTAATGAGGTTGTCTTTGAGAGGACAGCTCTAATCCACTCCAGCTCTCCCCAAGTAAAGCCACAGAGAATCTTTCAGCTTGCTCCTATTCCCCATCTCCAGAAGGAAAAGAAATGCAAGATCTCCTAGCTGAGATTAGGACATAGACAGTCATGCAGAGATGGATTCAGAGTGAATAAAATCCCATCAAATTTTTCTCTGTCTCAAGACTTTTCTCCTCCCATGAGCTAGCAGGGCAATTTTACAATGTCATGACTACAACCACATGGCATTTGATACTCCAGAAGGGAAGCAGTGGGGAAGATGGAGCATGGAAGTCAAGAGTTCAGCCAAGACATTCAAAAGTGAGAAATACTTCCCGGCTGCCCTGAACCTCTTTGAGGAGCCAGTGGCTATCAACACCTTGGGAAGTTCTAGCAGCTTCCACACAAGAGGCCCCAGCAAAAATCCCCTCAGTAAATCAAGGGCCAGTCAACAGTCACTTAGAGAGCACTTGTTCCGCGTCACTGGGCTAGGCCACGTCACTGCTCAGAAGCCTGTAGAATACACAGCTATAAAAAATGACATCTCAAGGCTTTTTTGTAAGTGTTAAGTGGCAAAGGGCTAATACAGAGGTCTGTGTATTTTCAGAGCAGGAGACAACCAATGAGAGACTCTTGAGTTCCTATCCTTCAATTTCAGGCTAAGTGGGTGCTCCAGTGATCTCTTTGGCCTTGTCCCAAAGGCTTAAGATAGAGATGCAAACCCGGTCTACATTATGTAAACCAGGATTGTGTGCTCACTGCAAAACCGGTCATGCAAAGTCTATAGTGGTAGATGTAGGCAGTGTTCTGAACATGGCAGTGATTAATTGGAGGAGAGGGGAGGCAGCCAAGAAAGGACGTTTTCTTTACTGATTCTTCTTTTTAAAAATATTTATTTATTTATTTATTTTTTTATTTATTTAGAGACAGGGTGTCACTCTGTCGCCCAGGCTGGAGTGCAGTGACATGATCATAATTCACTGCAGCCTCAAACTCCTGGGCTCAAGGGATCCTCTTATCTCAACCTCCAGAGTAGCTGGGACCACAGGTATGCACAACCACACTCAGCTAATTTATTTATTTATTCTGTAGGGATGGGGGTCTCACTATGTTGCCCAAGCTGGTCTCAAACTCCTGGCCTCAAGCAGTCCTCCTGCCTCAATCTCCCCAAGTGGAAGGATTATAGGTGTGACCCACTGAGCCCAGCCTTTATTAATTCCTAAAGACCACCTGCCTTTTCTATGAACCTATTGTGGTTATTAGGATCATAGAACTAAGTTAGCAATGAAAAAGACAATGGTAACTTATTGAGCACCTAACTGTCTGCCCAACTTCAGTGGCTAAGATGAGAGAAAAAATATAGGTATTTGAGGAAATTTTATAGTCTAACTTGGAATTTACAATCTAGTTTGAAACATTAGATGAACATACAAAAGAACTTGATAGTTGCAGGGGAAGGGGGAGTGTATGATGTAGTGTTTGAGGCTGAAGAAGTGAGTGGGTTAGGGAGTAAGACATGCTGAGAAGAGGGGCTTGGGTTAGACACACAAGATTGGGTCATATTTGGGATCTGGCTGCCTGACAAGGTCAAAGTCAAGGAATTTTTGTGTGTGGTGCATAGAGCAATCGACCTAAAAGAATAGATGTTTTGATATTGAGAAGTAATTGCAAAAAGAGATGGCAGGACTGTAGTTAGGAAGGTGGGTTTAAAGTCAGATTTGGATCCTAATTCTATTTCCTTGTAGCTGTGCAATATTGAACAAGTTTTTTAACTTCAGAGTCTCAATGGCCTCATGTATAAGATGGAGCTACATGCCTCATCGGGCTGTGAGAAATAAAAGAGACAATCTGGCCGGGTGCAGTGGCTCACGCCTTAATCCTAGTACTTTGGGAGGCTGAGGCGGGCAGATCACCTGAGGTCAGGAGTTCAAGACCAGCCTGGCCAACATGGCAAAACCCCCTCTCTACTAAAAATACAACGGGCATGGTGGTGCATGCCTGTAATCCCAGCTACTCAGAAGGCTGAGGCAGGAGAATCACTTGAACCCAGGAGGCAGAGGTTGCAGTGAGCCAAGATTTCACCACTGCACTCCAGCCTCAGTGACAGAGCGAGACTCCATCTCAAAAATAAAAAAATAAAAAAAAGACAATCTATTTTAAGTGCCTAGCACAGTGCCTGGACTTGTAAACTTGCAACAAATACAGCTCTTATATTTTTAAAATTTCTATGAGGGTAGGACCTGTGTCTGTCTTGTCTGTCATCATTTCTTAACACAGCACATAGTATGTCAATGTACATTTTAAAATGTATGAATGAATAGAAGACATGAAAGAGCAAAGAAACACAAGTGAGCATACTCGTAATAATCTTATCACCAAGAGGACCAAGTTTCTTTAATCCAGCTGCCACATTTATTTAGATAGAATTTTCTTGGGAGCATTTCCTCCTTGGGTCATGGGAAAAGCAAGCAAACAAAACCCCAAGAAACTGATATCTCACTGATGGCATTACAATTACAAAGAGGATTATCCAAATTAATTATGTACGGTAATGTTATCATGTTAAAATAAATCCAATTATTCATTTGTAAAAGTTCAATGAGTGTTCAGGTTTCTCTATAGAAAAACAACAAATATCTCTGCCCATTATATAAAACTCTAGCTAATTTGTTCAGGCACATAATAGAGAGTGCTGTGGCACAATTCTAAGAACATTATTTTTTTGCTGATAAATGATGCCCCAAAATTATGATTAATCCCAATTGCTTAAAAATTGACATAACATTCAATTCAGCAGGTTAGTTTATTGTGACATAAGTTAACTGGATTTTGGTGATTTAAGTCTGACTCTGAGCATGCAGTTGGAATATTTTATGTAGCATCTGACATAGAGATAAATGGATTTTGTCAGGAAGCCAAGAGAACAAGTATTAATAATATTCTCTTCACACTCATTGAGGGCTTCCTATGTGTCAGGTATTTGTAAGAGCTTGAATGGTATTCACTAACTTAATCTCCACAACTCTATAAAGTAGGTAATTTTATCATCCTCATTTTACACATGGAAGAAATAAGGCACAGAGCACTTAGGTAACTTGCCCAGGAGCATCCAACTAGCTCAGCAGCAGAGCTGGGATTCAAAGCTCTGGCATTCTGACTCCTGAGTTCACACTCAAGGGCTCACCAGTACTGTCCCCAGTACTGTGTTCTGATACTGCCCCCCAGAACTTAGTCTCTATGGGAGGGTTGTGGAGGGAATGGAGGAGTGGAGAGGATCCACTAGTGTGTGGATCCTTATCCATCTTGGTTCTGAGGAATAAGACACTGCTTTGAAGGAAGCCAGGGCTGCTGGAGAGAGAGAGAGAGAGAGGTTTCTAAGTCAGTTTGTTATCAAAGGTTGGTGCTTTAGAATCTTGGGGACTTAGTGATGCAGATGCTTGGGCCCCACATGCCATAGCATTTAATTCAGTAGGCCTCTATGGGACACAAAGCGACATTGCTAATTAGCCCCCCAGATGATGCTAATATAGATTGTCCCCACAGTCACAATTTAAAAAACTTCTGATTTGCTTTACAACTCTCTCTCTCTCACACACACACACAGATAATAAATGGGATTTAAATTTTTCCATTATAATTTAAAGAAAAATAACAAAGACCTTCTTTCTAGGTGATTTATACAGCATGTAGACAAAGTTTAGGTCTTGTACTCAAACTTTTCTGAGAGTCCTATATTCATTTTCTATTGCTGTGGAACCAATGACCATACATTTAATGGCTAAAGACAACATCCTTTTATTCTCACGGTTTTTTAGGTCAAAATGTCTGAGTGGGCTCAATGTGCTCTCTGCTTAACTCCCAACAAGGCCAGAATCAAGGTGTTGGCCAGACTGGACTATCATCTGAAGCCTCTGAGGAAGTGTCTCTTTCCAAGTTCATTTAGGTTGTTGGCATTTAGTCCCTTGCACTTGGAAAACTAAATCTGCATTTCCAGGCTGACTGTTGACTGGTGTTACTATCGGTTTCTAGAGGCTGTTCCATCCTTGCTCATGATCCCCTCCATCTTCCAGCTAACAACTATGTGTCTTGTCCTTCTAGTGTTTCTATTCTCTTTGACTTTCCCCACTGCCACCAGCTGGAGAAAGTTCTCTGGTTTTAATGGGCTAATGTGATTAGATTGTGCACTTCCAGATAAACTCTCTTTTTGATTAGCTCAAAGTCAACTGATTAGTAACCTTAATCACAGCTGCAAAATTTCTTTTGTCAGATACTGAGATAGAATAGAAATGGGACACAGATCCTCTTTCACAAATTTTTTTTCTTTTTTCTTCTTCTCTTGTCCCACTAATCACAAAACCCACACCACTACCTCACTGGCAATATACCAATATTCCTGCTAACCCTCAGGCTTTAGTTGTACAAAGCAAGTAGCCATTCTTCCGTGCTCTCATAATGTTTAACCATGCCTTTTACTTAAAGAATTTCAGGAACTGGCCTTTGGAAATCTAAATATCAAACCAAGGTTATGGAGTGTCCTACTTCAGGAAGGAATGTTCAACAATGATTTGCAGCATGGTTGCTGCTGGCCAGACCACCAGGTGGTCCATTACTCAAGATAACTATTGTGGCTGGGCATGGTGGCCCATGCCTGTAATCCCAGCACTTTGGGAGGCTGAGGCAAGAGGATTGCTTGAGCCCAGGAGTTTGAGACCAGCCTAGGCAATGTAGCAAGACCTCAACTCTACAACAACAACAAAAAAAATAAAAAAATTAGCTCGGTATAGTGGCACATGGCTGTAGTCCCAGCTACTCTGAAGACCAAGGCAGGAGGATCAGTTGAGCCCGGGAGTTCTAGACCACACTGGGCAACATAGCAAGACCTCATCTTTATAACAACAACAATAAAATAAAAAATTATCCCAGTGTGGTGGCACGTGCCTGTAGTCCCATCTACTTGGGAGTCTGAGGTAGGAGGATTGCTTGAGCCTGGGAGGTTGAGGCGGCAATGAGCCCTGATCACAATGCTGCACTGCAGCTTGGGTGGCAGAGAAAGACCCTGTCTCAAAACAATAATAGCCATCACAACCAGATATGCTCACTGCATACCCTATCCCTCAGATGGTTTGCCCAGCCAGCCTGCACACTTTACCCCTTATGTCAATTCCCACACTTGGCCTAATAAATCCTTCCTGGCTTTTCTAGGGAGTCAGCTAGAGAGTCCTTGCATCTCTACTGTCTCCCTTGTGCTCAAGCACAAGCCCTGAAATAAAAACCTGGTCTGGGAAATTTGCTTGGCCCCAGGTTAATTTTTATTACATGGGGAAAACCAAAGGGCCTGTGATCTGTAACAGATTCTCTGATGAGCTAGCCAGGAGCATGATATGTGGGGAGCATTTTCCTCCCAGGAGTGGGAGGCTTGTGAGTTAGTGAAATAGCCAGACACATCTCCTTCGCGGCTGATGGGCGGCCACCTGAACCATTGGCTCAGCATCACTGCAACTGGCATTTTCCTTCCAGGGGCTTCTCACCAGTCCCCAACCTGAGACAATGCTTTCCCTCACCTCCTGTCCCCATCTGTGGTATCTTTCTTTTTCCTTCTTCTACCTTCCTCCTTCCCTGCTTTCACTTTTCCTTCCCTCCTTCCTTCCCTCCCTCCCTCCCTCCCTCCATCCCTCCCTCCCTTCCTTTCTTTCTTGATGGAGTTTCGCTTTTTCACCCAGGCTGGAGTGCAGTGGTGTAATCTTGGCTCACTGCAACCTCCGCTGCCTCCCCCCGCCCCCACCGGCTTCAAGTGATTCTCCTGACTCAGACTCCCGAGTAGCTGGGATTATAGGTGCCCACCACCATGCCTGGCTAATTTTTGTATTTTTAGTAGAGACGGAGTCTCACCATGTTGGCCAGGCTGGTCTTGAACTCCTGACCTCAGGTGATCCACCCGCCTTGGCCTCCCAAAGTGCTAGGATTACAGGCATGAGCCACTGCGCCCAGCCTGCTTTCACTTTTCATTAACTTCAACGGCTCAGCCTGAATAGACATCTATACAGGATGGATTGAAATGGCTGATTGGTTCGGCTGGTAGGAACCTCTGTCTGGCACTCTGACTTTGGCTTCTATAATCTTCTTTATGTCTTCTAAGTATTAGGTTGGTGAAAAATTAATTGCAAATTGCATTTTTTGCCCTTAAAAATAATGGGAAAAACCACTCCAACAGCACCTTCTTTTGCTCTTCCACCAACCCAGGGCTATTTTCTCCTCAGAGAAGTGGCAGATGGAAACAGGGAAGTTACAAGGGTGCATGTTCCTTTTTTGGCAATGGATCTAGGACTGTGTAAAGGAAAATTTGGTAGATTTTCGAAGAATCCTGATAAGTGTATTATTTTTTATTATTATTTTTTCTACAGCAGGGTCTTGTTCTGTTGCCTAGGCAGCAATACAGTGGCCTGATCATAGCGCACTGCAGCCTTGAACTCCGGCTTTGAGCCATCCTTCTGCCTCAGCCTCCCGAGTAGCTGAGACTACAGGTGTGTGCTACCATACCCAGCTTATTTTCAATATTTTTTTGTAGACACAGAGTGTCTCTATGTTTCGCAGGCTGCTCTCAAGGCTCCTGGGCTCAAGCAATCCCTCTGTCTTGGTCTCTGAAAATGCTGGGATTACAGGCACGAGCCACCATGGCCAGCCCCTGAGTTTAGAGATAAATTTTGTTAAACTAAATTTAGCATTTTCATTACATGGCAGGATGTTATGGTCATTCTGGCACACTGTTGCACTACTGATGAGAAAGAACACATGTTTAAGAAGGTTAAGAAATGTGCAGATGGCCAGGTGGCCACCAACCTCTCAATATGCTGTCATTTATGTAAGGGGAGATGCAGTCCCAGCACAAGATCCCAAGTGGGACTGTAATGTAGATAATGCTAACTTGAGCCACTTGGTCACTTGCCTGACTGAAGGAATGAGGTAATGTATAGTAAAACCTGTTAACTCTGACAGGGTCAGAGAAATCACCCAGGGAAATGAGGAGAGCCCAGCAGTCTTCCTCAACTGAGTCACTGAGGTCCTTAAGAAATACACCAGTGCAGGCCAGAGTCAGGGGAGGGGAGGGCTTTGCTTGCCATGCGTTTTATCACTCAGTCAGCTCCGGATGTTAGAAGGAAATACAGGAGCTGGAGGCAGGACCCCAGACCCTGCTGTCGACCTTGGTGGAGAAGGCTTTTAAGATTTTCAATAACAGGCCTGGTGCAGTGGCTCACACTTGTAATCCCAGCACTTTGGGAAGCTGATGTGGGTGGATCACGAGATCAGGAGATTGAGACCATCCTGGCTAACACAGTAAAACCCCATCTCTACTAAAAATAAAAAAAATTAGCCAGGCGTGCTGGCGAGTGCCTGTAGTGCCAGCTACTTGGGAGGCTGAGGTGGGAGAATGGCATGAACCTGGGAGGTGGAGCTTGCAGTGAGCTGAGATTGCACTCTAGCCTGGGCGACAGAGCGAGACTCCATCTCAAAAAAAAAAAAAAAAAAAAAAAGGATTTTCAATAACAGAGACAGGACAGAGGAGGCTGATGAGGAGATTGGCCAAGATAGCATGGCTTTCAGCTGCCTTTATCCATCAGCCACCTCAGGGTGACCCTACCAGGCCCAGGAGAACTGACAACTGATTAAAGATAAGTGGCCTTGGACAGACCCAATGTGCACATTACAGGAGGGAGGGCCCCTGGAAGAGGGACTGCCCTGACTGCACTAAAATAAGATGGCTGGCAGGCAACCCTGGCCAGCTACCCCTCCTTGCCAATCTCTCAGATGAGAGATCAATGCACACCAACTGACAGGGCCTGAACTCCTGCCCAGCTCCAACTGCAGCACATTCCGTTGTTATCATGCCAGCAGAGCGTCAGCTCACCCTTGATCTGGCAGGTAGGAAAACTGAGTTCCCTGTGGACAGTGGAGCCACCTACTCTGTCCTGGCCCAGCCTATTGACCCCCTCTCCAACCATGACTGCATGGTAATGGGAATAGACTGATGGCCTAAGGCAAGAAAATTTACTTTCCCTCTTCCTTGGGAGGCTGGGTCTAGACTTATTTGTCACTCATTTCTGTTTGTCCCTACATCTCCTACTCCATTTTTGGGTAGGGACTTATTAAGCAAAATGGGAGCCACCATCACCCTGGAAGAAGACAGAGTGCAGTTGGAGGTAGAGCCAGAACGTGGAATCCACTTGCTAGCACTCTTAAATGGACAGGAACTGGAGAACTCAAACATTTCTGAGGAAATCAAGGATCAAGTAAAGACTTTCATATGGGAGGGGCCCATAATGTTCCCCTAGTAAAAATAGACCTAAAGCCTGGGGGTGGGCTACTTGTGGAAGGAACAGTTCCCCTTAAAACCTAAGGCACTGAATAGGATTCAGTCATTACTCCACAGATTCCTACAGCATAGGTTAATTAAACCCTGCCAGTTCCCTTGCAACACCCTGATCCTCCCTGTCAAAAAGCCTAGTGGAGAATATTAGTTTATGTGAGACTTCCAGGAGGTTAATGAGGCAGTCATTCCCATCCACCCAATGGTCCCAAACCTGTACACCTTGCTCACCCAGATCCCTAAAGATGCTCAGTTTTTTACTGTGCTAGACTTAAAGGAGGCTTTTTTGTGTGTGTACTCCTCTATCCAGAATCCCAATATCTTTTTGCTTTTGAATGGAGAAATCTCGACATGCAGGAAGCCACACAATACAAGTGGACTGTTCTTCCCCTGGGGTCTAGGAGAGCACCTACCTTTTTGGGAAGCATTGGCTAAAGAGCTCAGGGAGCTAAGCCTATGGAATGGAACTTTATTACAATATGTGGATGACTTGTTAATTGCCAGCTGGACAGGGCAGGATTTAGATTTTAATACCATTAAAACCCTGAATTTCCTCACTGAGAGTGGATACAAGGTCTATTCAAGACCCAGATTTATTTACAAAACATTCAGTATCTGGGGTTCCTTCTGATCCCAGGAGCCCACATTCTGGCTGGGGATTGGAAAAAGGTAATCACGTCATTGCTGGTCCCATAAACAAAAAGGCAGCTCAAAGGTTTCTTGGGAATGGTGAGCTTCTGTCGTATTTGCATTCCAAATTATGACCTGACAGCTAAACCCTTATGTGAGACCCTAAAAGGGGAAAAAACAGAGCCCTTGTACTGGGATAAGAAATGCCAACAAGTTTTTGAAGCCTTAAAAACTGAGTTGGGTCAAGCCCTCACCCTTGGACTCCCCAACTTAGAAAAACCATTTATCTTGTATATTTGTGGGAGACTAGGAATAGCTTTGGGAGTCTTAATCCAAAGGTTAAGACCTGTTCAGTGGCTGGTGGCTCATTTTTCAAAACAGTGGGACCCAGTTGCACAGGGGTGGCCTTGCTGCTTGATGGCAGTGACAGCCACTGCCCTACTGGTTAGTGAAGCCTCTAAGCTGATTCTGGGGTAACATATATAAGTTATGACATCCTACCAGGTTCAGACTGTGTTAGAAGTCAAGAGACACAATTGTCTCACTTGGTGGGGGGGAGACTGACCAAATACCAACCTCTCTTATTAGATACCCCAGACATTACTTTGAGCATATGTCAGACCCTGAAGCCAGCAACTTTAGTCCCAACCACAGATGATGAGGGCTTATGACGGTGCAGAGAGACCATAAAACAGACATTCTCCAGCAGGCCTGACTTATGAGACCAGCCTTTTGAGAATCTGGAGGCAGAATGGCATACTGATGGCAGTAGCTTTGTGGAGGAAGGAACCTGAATGGCAGGATATACAGTAGTAAGCCTGAATGAGACTACAGAAGCTAAAACCCTTCCTCCCCAAACCTCAGCACAAAAAGCAGAACTGATGGCCTTCATCAGAGCCTTACAACTGGGAGAAGGGGAGCGAGTACGTGTATACATTGACTCAAAGTATGGGTTTCTTACACTGTATGCCCATGCAGACATATGGAAAGAAAGGGGAATGTTAACAGCTAAAAATTCCCCAATCAAACATAAGGACCCAGTCCTACTTCTCCTGGAAGTGGTACAACTTCCTTGCCACATAGCAGACATTCGCTGCAAGGGCCACCAGAGAGACAGGTCCCTCATTAGCCAAGGAAATAATAGGGATGATAGGGCCACAAAGCAGCCTGGTTACAGGAACCCAGCAATGTGTTGTCCTTAATGATAGACCCCACCAACCTTCTGAATCACCCACGATACTCACAAGAAGAGCTAGAGGAGGAAAACAATGATGGATGGTTCCCAGATGGTGATAAGATTTTTATTCCGGGAACTGACCAGTGGAAACTTATTAAGCATCTCCATGATGCCATTCATTATGGGACAGATGTTTTATGGAATATTGTATATAAAATATTAATTGAAAAGGGATTGAGAAAAACTAAAATAAGTAACCTTTGCCTATGAACGGTGTTCCCAGAATAATCCCCAAACCTATCCAGTTCCTCCCTCTTGACTTAAGCTGGTTCAACACAGGGGAACTTATCCAGGAGAAGACTGGCAGGTAGATTTACTCAAATGCCCCCAAATCTAGGATACAAATATCTCCTGGTGTTTGTGAATACTTTTATTGGGTCACTCAAGGCTTTTCCTATTCATACAGAAGGAGGAGTAGAAATCTATAAATCTTTACCAAAATAAATATTAATAATTTCTTGATTTGGACTCCCCAAATCCCTTCATAGCAATAATTTGCCCTCCTTTGTGGCTAAGATTACCCAGAGCCTCTTCACATCGTAGGAATAGATTAAAGACAGTGCCATCCTGGCACCCCCAATCATCAGGTAAAGTTGAAAAGATGAACTATATTCCTAAGCTGATTCTAGAAAAGCTTTGTCAAGAGACCTACAGCCCTGGGTTACGATGCTCCCAGTTGCACTTCTTAGAGTCTGCATGGCCCCTTGGGGCAGCCTAAGACTTAACTCTTTTGAGATGATCTATGAGAGGACTTTCCTCACCACTGACCTCCTGTTAGATGGACAATTAAATTAAAAATTATAATATATAATTAATTTAGGACACGTTCAAAAGGCAATTTCAGAATATGGGAACAAAATCCTGCCAGTCTCCACTAAAGATGGGGAAACCCCTTTATGGATTAATCCAGGAAACCAAGTCCTCCTTAAGACTGGGAAGGAGGACTTCCTGGAGGAACAACCATTGGCTAAATGGAAGGCACTTTACTTGGTGATCCAAACACCCAGTAAGGTACAGAGGTGTACCCTAACTGAGGATTCCTTGTATCCATAGCTGGGTACACCTCACCTGATTAAAACATCTTTTCTCCTAAATGTTTCTAGACATGCCCAGAAAGCCCATCTTACTCATGTGAACCTATGGATGATCTCAAATACCTGTTCAAGAGAGCCAGTTCATCCCTGGAGTAATGTGGTTGGAGATCTTGAGTCCAGTAATTCTCCTTACAATATGAATTGTTTTGCAATTATTTTGTTGCTTTGCTCAGCCTCCTCCCCTGGTAAACACCTCTTTTATCCCTGCTGCATATAGTTATGCTCCTCTTTGTTCCTACTCCTCCATGTAGGGGGACGTGGTGGGCTGGGCCCTCTTGAAAAGGGAAACAAACTGTCTCATCTACCTTTCTGGCATTGCAGCTTTGGGTAATAATTTGTCCAACTGCTGGATATGCCACCATCATCAGCAGGCTCAGGGGCTGCCTCTTTCATTCCCTAAAAGCTCGACTACCAATTTCACAAAGGAGGTATGGGAACCTAAAGTAACCCCTGCACCTCTCATGGTACACCTAAGTGCCTCATTTCCTGTGAATGTATAAACCTCACTGGCCTGCTAAATGCTTCAGTCATCGAAAGGGTGGGAAAAGGGGAAGTTGAAATGCCTACTTTGACATCTCACAGGCTTTTCCCTCATCAGTTTTTTTTTTAAAAAAGCCCTAATCAAACGTGGACTAGGGGAGTTCGTCTTTCTCTCCCAATACCCAAAACAGTCATACCTCTCTGCAAAGCTTAGTCAGTCACCTGCATTCCTCTTGCCCCATGTAAATTGCACACCCCTAGGATATGTGTCCTTTTGTGGACACCAAGACCACCATTTGGCCAACAGCTATCCACTAACCAATTTCACATGTCCATTACTCATACCAGCATGACCTTGTGTCTATAATGTACAACACACTGCACCCTTAGGTACTTTGAGCCCCAATGGAATAACAGTTCATAACAGCACACATCCAAAATCTAAAAGGCTGACAGGTTTACAGCTCATTTTGGCAGGAGTTGGAATAGCTATCCGTTTAGCAGACCCTTGGGGGTGGCTTTGCATACTGTGAGGCAACTTTGAGGAACTTAACAGAAACCCTTCAAACACTGTCAACCAGTAGGAGGGAAAATTTAAAAGAACTTCAGGCTTCCCTAGACTCCCTAGTCAATGTTGTCTTAGACCAGAGATTGGCCCTGGACTATCTTCTAGCTGAACAAGGGGGAGAATGCACAGAATAAACCACACCTGTTGTTTTTATGCTAACAATTCAGGGTTAGTTGAACTGCAAGTTCAAAAGATTTACCAACAGGCTACCTGGATGCATAATTTCAAAAACCCCACTTCTCAGACCATCTGGGACTTCATCAAAGGATACTTACTAAGAGTGACAGAATTTTTACCTTTCCTTGGACCCTAGGTGGTCATTTTATTGCTATTACTTTTCGGGCCTTGTATCTTTAACCTTTTGGTAAAGTTTGTATCTTTCAGGCTTCAATAGTTTCAAGTCAAGCTAATGATGGCCCAAGGATTTCAACCCATACCATTCCAGAAGGATCTCTGTCCCTGCAGGTCTATAGAACAGTCAGTGAGAGACTTCCACACCCTCCAAGATTAGGCATGGAAGACAACCCTGTTCAGCAGGAAGTAGCTTCAGAAGATGAGATCTTTGGTTCTTTCTCTTTAAGAATAAGGAGGCGAAAGGTGAAATCTCTCAGGGGGGAATTGAGATAGAATAGGAATGGGATGCAACTCCTCCTTCACATTTGTTTTCTTTTCTTTTTTTCTCTCGTCCCACTGATCACAAAATTCACACCGTTACCTTGCTGGCAATCTACTTGCTAACCCCAAGGCTTTAGTCATACCAAGCAAATAGTCATTCTTCTGTGCTCTCATGATGTTTAACCATGCCTTTTACTTAAAGAATTCCAGGAACTGGCCTTTGGAAATCCAAATATCAAACCAAGGTTAAGAGTGTCCCACCTTGGGAAGGAATGCTCAGCAATCATTTGCAGCCTTGTTGCTGCCGGCCAGACCCGCCAGGTGGCCCATGACTCAAGATGATCAATGTAATCAGATACGCTGACCGCATACCCCACCCCTTAGGTGCTTTGCCTACTCCAGCCTGCACACATTACCCTTGACACCCATTCCCATGCTTTGCCTAATAAAAATATCCCTACCAGCTTTTTTGGGGAGTCAGCTGGAGAGTCCTTGAGTCTCTGCTGTTTCCCTTGCACTCAAGCACAAGCCCTGAAATAAAAGGCTTGTCTAGGACATCTGCGTGGCTCAGTGTTACTTTTTATTACATGGGGAACCAAAGAGCCTGTGATTTGTACCAATAGCATAACATGAGCATGGGTATAATAACTCATACTCACAGTTCCAGGGATTAGGGCAGGAAATCCTGGGGGACTATTTTGGCATTTTGTCCGATCCAAGCCCTCATTTGTTATCCATGTATCTTATTCATCCATAGTCCAGTATCTTCTCAAAGAGCTCCTCTTCTAAGAAAATTTCTTGCTTGCATTGTCCAAGAAGAAATTGCTTAGTTGCTTAGTTCAAATCTCTTTCTATTTGGCCTGGACAGACATAGCTAGTGTATCTAAGTCAAGTATATCTTTAAAATATGCCCCAGACCCAGGATTAACAGAATTGAAATTACTATTAAATTGCAGATTCCTCCCATTTTACCTGAACTCATTATTAATTATAGAGTTATATATAATGAATGTTTGAACTACAATGATGTAAGCTTACTTCCCCAGCTAATGCTCTTCCATGAGCCCAAAATCTTTCAATAGATACAAATTGGAATTGGAATTGGAAAAACTTTTGGCCAATGTGTAGCAAGCTTTCCAGAGAAGTATTTGTCACTGACATTGTTGAAACCTAAATAGACTTCTCCCCTAGGATCCTCATGAAAGTCTGGAAATATCAATTGTCCCTTAAACATAGTCCAAGATTTTCTGTTTTCTGGTTTTTACAAACTGTCAGTTTTGATTTTTATTGAGCAATAAGAAGCTTGGTTGTTTATTGGAACAAACAAGGCTAGTAACAATTCTTTCCAAGTGCTGGATCTTTCCATTCACTTAAACTAAATAAAGTATTTCTGGTATGTCCGTAAGAGACAAGAGTGTGGAACGGCCGAGCATGCCTCTGAAAGGATTTGTGGTGCTCCCTGGGGGTCCCTTCCCCACGATCAACCTATTTGTTTTTTTGTTTTCTTTTTAAATATTTGCAAACACAAAATGGATACAAATTCTAATTCCCTTGTGGTAGAATTGGAAGATAGTGAAGTAATGAATAAATTAGGAGTTGAAATTCCATGGCAATGTCTTTATTTTAAAGCAAAAAAACCGAGCACCGTGGAGTATGAACAAAGGGCTTAGACATAGTGAGCCTGGATACTCCCCACTGGAGAGGTCAGGTGTGGCGTGGGGTGGTGGAGAGGGGCAGTGGCAGTGGGCACTTTTGTGGTGTGGTCTGTCAGTAGTGGATGGTGAATAACCAGTTCTTGAGACTCAGGGTGGGACTGAGGGCATAGCCAAGACTGTAAGTTTAGGCTTTTTCCTCATCTGATCGAAGGGCTCTTTTCATTCCCTTCTCTCAGGAGAGTAGTGTTTTCAAGTCTCTCTATTTTTTTTTTTTTTTTTTTTTTTTTTAGATGGAGTCTTGCTCTGTAAACCAGGCTGGAGTGCAGTGACATGCTCTCGGCTCACTGTGACCTCCGCCTCCTGGATTTAAGCAATTCTCCTGACTCAGCCTCCCGAGTAGCTGGGATTATAGGCTCCCGCCACCATACCCAGCTAATTTTTGTATTTTAGTGGAGATGAGGTTTCATCATGTTGTCTAGGCTGGTTTCAAACTTCTGACCTTAAGTAATCCACCTGCCTCAGCTTCCCAAAGTGCTGGGATTACAGGTGTGAGCCACCGCGCCCGGCCTCAAGTCTCCCTTTGAGGTTCCTTTGCTTTGTACAACCACAGAGGAAGGGGATTTTTTTTTTCTCTTTTGCCCTTCAAGATGCTCCTTTCCTCCCAGCTTATATTAGTACCAATAAAGAATATCTCTAGGTAGAAATATATTTCTAAATTTCCACTTTTTTCCATAAATGTTATAGGATTTTTTTAAAAAAAAACATGATCACAAAGTTTCACATCCAATAAATTCAATTGGTGAGTTGATGGTTTTAGAAATCAGTTCTGATTACCCATAATTCTATGGGGTTTCTTTCTTACTTAGTGACTTAGTGATGTGAATGTATACACAATTTTTCTCTATTTTAAAGCGACTAGTCTTTTTATGGTGTGCTTTTCTTAAATCTGTTGACTTTCCAGTGACAAATCAATGATTCTTCTCCTCTCTACTGCCTCGTTGCTCCTTGACTGATCTGCTGATTGATAAGTCTCAACTGAGAATAGAAGGACTCATTCTATTGAGTTTGAGGATGTTTTGTTCCTTTGCGTGAAAATCGTCTTGGACAAATTGCTTGAAGTATAAGTCAAATCTTTTTTTTTTTTTTTTTTTTTTTGAGACACAGTCTCACTCTGTCGCCCAGGCTGGAGTGCAGTGGCACGATCTCAGCTCACTGCAACCTCCGCCTCCTGGGTTCAAGCAATTCTCTGCCTCAGCCTCCACAGTAGCTGGGACTACAAGCGCCTACCACCACTCCCAGCTAATTTTTGTATTTTTAGTAAAGACGGGGTTTCACCATTTTGGCCAGGCTGATCTTGAACTCCTGACCTCATGATCCATCCACCTCAGCCTCTCAAAGTGCTGGGATTACAGGCGTGAGCCACCACGCCCGGCCAAGTCAAATCTTATTTTTTAAAAAAAACTTGTGACTAGGCACGGTGGTTCATGCCTGTAATCCCAGCACTTTGGGAAGGCCGAGGTAGGCGGATCACCTGAGGTCAGGAGTTTGAGATCACCAATATGGTGAAACCCCATCTCTATTAAAAATGCAAAAATTAGCTGGGCATGGTGGCATGCACCTGTAATCCCAGCTACTCGGGAGGCTGAGGCAGGAGAATTGCTTGAACACGGGAGGCAGAAATTGCAGTGAGCTGAGATCATACCACTGCACTCCAGCCTGGGTGACAGAGCAAGACTCTGTCTCTAAATAAATAAATAAACAAACAAACTTGCCAATATTGACTGACTCCTTTATTCCATGTGCTACTGCACTTACAGATGAACTATTATATAACTCAAAGTATGTTTTAGCTGAAGGAGTCATAGACTCTAGTTAGTCCAAACTTCTCATTCTACAGATGAGGACCATGAGGTCCAGGCAATTTTAATGAATAAGCCCAAACTCAAACCCTCACCAACAGTTTAAAAATTTTATACTAGAGTTTCTGATGTTAGGGTAGTTCAATCTCATCCGAGTTCCAATGAAAAGGATATAATCAGGGATACAAGCTCTTTTCTGACATTTATTTTAAACACATGTCCCATTGTCAGGTTTAGCACTTAAATGGTGCTTGCCCACATTCCTGCCAAAGCACACAAATTGTCAGGAAATTAAATTTTTGGTTCATCTTTTGTTTGATAGAAATGGAATATTTGAATAAGGTGGTATTTGAAGTTCCTCACTTACAGTTAAACATGGCTATTTCTGTTCATTTTTATGAAGTGTTAAGCTGGCCGTGATGCTGTGCCCTAAAATACAATGCCCAGGATATTGCTGTTCCATTAAGCTGCCTGTTAGTGTGTATACCAGGAAAGGTCTTGCCTGACTTTAGTGTAGGCACAGGTAGGTTAGAAAAATCTACCTGCGGCTGGGCACGGTGGCTCACGCCTGTAATCTCAGCACTTTGGGAGGCCGAGGTGGGTGGATCACAAGGTCAGGATTTTGAGACCAGCCTGACCAACATGGTGAAACCCTGTCTCTACTAAAAATACAAAATTAGCCGGTGTGGTGGCGCACACCTGTAATCCCAGCGACTCAGGAGGCCGAGGGAGGAGAATCGCTTGAACCCTGGAGGCAGAGGTTGCAGTGAGCCAAGATGGCGCCACTGCACTCCAGCCTGGACGAAAGAGTGAGACTCTGTCTCAAAAAAAAAAAAAAAAGAAAAGAAAAAAAGAAAAAAGAAAATAGAAAGAAAGAAAGACCTACCTGCCAGGCGTTGCTACTTTTTTTTTTCCCCCACACTTATCAATAACAATATAATTATGATTACCATAAGCAACCAAAGTCCTAGAGTTTTGGATTATATTTAAATAGCAATATCTTATGTTTAAGATCTTGGTATTTTTACTACAGCTTGCATTACTGTAAGCCTAGACTTTCAAACATGGCCAGATGATGGCTGACATTGTAAATCTGACTTACCCAAACCAAATCACAACTTCCTCTGAAACAGTAGTTCTCAACTGAGGGTGATTCCGAGAACATTTAGAAATGTCTGGAGACATTTTTGATTATCACGACTGGAGGTAGAGGGAGGTGCAATACTATCAATTAGTGGGCAGAAGCTAGGATTCAGCTAAACATCTTATAATGCAAAGGACAACCTCCACAACAAAGAACTGGCTCAAAATACCAGTAATGTCAAGGCTGAGAAACCCTGCTCTGAAAAGAGAGTTGCCAGTCTGTACACCAAAGAAGAACGCAGTATGATTAATATTCTTAAAATTTTTAGAGTAAGTTGCCAAATAAACATTCAAGATTACAGCCCAAAATACCATTCTTCAGAGGAAACCAGAATATGCCAAAGTGGAAAATGTATATTTAATGGATTTAACTGAAGGCCAAAAAAGACAACTAAACATAAACACAGTGGTATAAATTTTGCCATATACATATTTTCATACATACATACTTTAGAAACTGACACACATACACACAAAAACTTCATCAAGATTTAGGGGTAATGAAGCTTTCTCTCTCTCTTTTTATATCTCATCCACTAGGGCTCTGGGACCCTTGCTATTTATATTTTTATATTTTTAAGCTTCAATATAGGAATCCTCATATGAGCTATTGTTTATTATCCAGCCTAATATTTTCTGTGTCAACTTTTTTTTTTTTTTTTTTTGAGTCAGAGTCTCACTCTGTTACCCAGGCTGGAGTGTAGTGGCACTGTCTCAGCTCACTGCAACTTCCGCCTCCCGAGTTCAAGGGATTCTCTTGCCTCAGCTTCCCGAGTGGCTGGGATTACAGGCACCTGCCACCACGCCCGGTTAATTTTTTGTATTTTTAGTAGAGATGGGGTTTCACTATGTTGGCCAGGCTGGTCTCGAACTCCTGACCTCATGATCTGCCCGCCTTGGCCTCCCAAAGTGCTGAGATTACAGGTGTGAGCCACCTTCCCCAGCCTGTCAATGGTATTTTACCAGTTAGTTTTTGCTGTGTAACAAACCATCCCCAAATTCAAAAGCTTTTGTGAATAAAGATTTACTTTCACGTTCTTGGGCTCATTGAATGGATGGTCTACGTCAGACTCAGCAGGTGGTTCTGCTTCAGGCTATTGGGTCTTGCTAGGCTCAGCTCTTCACTGTGGGTTGGACTAGGATTTGCTACATGTGTGTTTTTTTGCCCAGGCTAAAGGAGCAGCAGCTGCTTATGGGAGATTCTTCTGATGGCAAATGTGCAAATCAGGGAGCAGAAACATGCAAGGTACCTTTAAGCCCAGGCTTCAGACTGGCACACTGTCACTTCTGCCCATCATTGGCCAAAGTGAGTCACACAGCCACGCCTGACATCAATATTCTCTGCACATGACAAAGAGTGTAGAAATGGGAGGAGAAGAATTGGGAACAATTATGCTATCTACAACAGGTATTACAGCTATTCCTTGTGACATCATCTCAAAAGTTTAATGGGTCAATGTAATGCAACTCTAAAACCTTGCAAATACCCATTTTCACTATATCGTTTATAAACTTATCTAATTTTCTAGATGTTTATTTTCTTTTTCTTTCAATGTGAAATTTTAAAATCTTATGTTACAATAAATGGAAAGTACAAAAGACGAAATTAAAGAAAAAAATCCATAATATTACAGTCTACAGAAAATTACTATTGCTATTTGGGTACATTTACTTTTTGCATTGAATTGTTTTGAGATTATAGAAGAAATTTTGCCTATGTTGAGAATTTGGAAAATAGTAAAAAGCATAAAACTTCCTTGAAATCCTACTACACAATCATTGTCTCTGTTACCTTTTTTTCCTATGCACAGATTTGTTTTACCTAGTTGGGATTATACATACAATATATGATTTCTTAATTTTTATTTTCCTTGCCAAACTACATATTAAGCATTTCCCACGTCATTAAATGTTTTACAAACAAAATGTTAATAGCAGTCAAATATTCCAACATTTGTCTTTGATACAATTATTTTAAAAATCTCTTTTATCTTCATCGGTTAATCCTTTTAAAATTGTGCTTTCTTTGCTATTTATAAAGCACATTTTTTTTTTCTTAAGATGGAGTCTCACTCTGTCACGCAGGCTGGAGTGCAGTGGCATGATATTGGCTCACTGCAATCTCTGCCTCCTGGATTCAAGTGATTCTCATGCCTCAGCCTCCTGAGTAGCTGGAATTACAGGTGCACAACGCCATGCCTAATTTTTGTATTTATTTATTTATTTATTTTTAGTAGAAACGGGGTTTCATCATGTTGTCCAGGCTGGTCTCGAACACCTGGCCTCAAGGGATCCACCTGCCTTGGCCTCTCAAAGTGCTAGAATTATAGACATGAGCCACTGCATCTGGCCAGTAATGCACATCTTTGAAAAACCATTAAAGACCATGGGAGTGTATCCCAGATATTGATCAAATTCTGGTTTTATTCAACTTTCACACAAATAGTCATTTTAAAAAACTATTTCTGGTAAAGTTAACCAAAATAGGAACCAGAATTCATCAGGGCCAATACAAGTCTCAATAGTTCTTTAAAGGTTTCTACATGGCTTATTTATTATTCTGGAACTAATAGCAATATTTGCTTTCCAGTGATACTTTCTAGTGATTTTCTTCTAAAGACAGTATGATAAATACTTCATTTGGTGATTATGTAGCTAAGAGACGTATTAAGGCCTTAAATCACAGAAATCTGACAGTTTATAATGTCAGCTGCTTTCCATTCTAAGTGCTTCCAGGGCAGCATGTAGAGTTCTAAGGAGTCACATGTCCCTGGCTGGCCACCTCGGATGTATAGAATACTTACATGTTGTGAGGCTTCGAGTATTAGCAGATACAAATGGCTTAAGGATTAAGTTCTGAATGTTTAACCCAAATTGCCCTTCATATCCTACAAACTGACATTGAATTGAGTTAAAAGAAATGTACAAACCAGGTGTGTTGGTTTCCCGAGGCTGCCCTAACAAAGTTCCACAGACTGGGTGGCTTAAAACAACAGAAATGTGCCACGCATGGTGGCTCATGCCTGTAATCCCAGCACTTTGGGAGGCCGAGGCAGGCAGATCACTTGAGGTCAGGAGTTTGAGACCAGCCTGGCCAACATGTCGAAATCTCATCTCTACTAAAAATGCAAAAAATTAGCTGGGCATGGTGGTGTGCACCTGTAATTCCAGCTACTCGGGAGGCTGAGACACAAGAATCTTTTGAACCCGGGACGCAGAGGTTGCAGTGAACTGAGATCATGCAACTGCACTCCAGCCTGGGTGACAGAGTGAGACTCTGTCTCAAAAAAATAAAAAATTAAAATTAAAAAAAAAAAAACAACCACCAGAAATGTATCATCTCCCATTTGCAGAGACCAAAACTTCAAAAGTGTCAGCAGGGCCGTGTTCCCTTTGAAGCCTGTAGGGGAGAATCCTTCCTTGCCTCATCCAGCTTGTGGTGTTTCCCTGCAATCACTGGCATTCCTTGGCTTGTGGATGCATCACTACAATCTGTCATCACATGGCCATCTCTCCTTGTGTGTCTTTTCTCCTCTCTATAGGGACATCAGTCATATTAGGTTAAGGGCTCATCCTACTCCAGTATGACTTTATCTTAATCCCATCTACAATGACCCAATTTCCAAATAAGGTCACATTCTGAAGCACTGAGGGTTAGGACTTCAAAGTATCCTTTTGAAGGACAGAATTCAACCCACAGCACCAGGAAATGGGAAGCTAAAGTTCTGAGTAAATGAAATACCCCATAAGAGTATGTGTTCTTATTGCTTAGCTGGAAACTGAATAAATAATAAAAACATGTTTCTGCAATTGTGGAATGGCTTTAATTAATAGAACAATGGAAAGTTCCCCTTTGGTCACTTACCAACACTTACTCTGTTTTAATTTCAAACTTAAAGAATGTCATTCTGAGAGGTTCTGTTAGCATTCTGAGAGCAGGGCATCTCTACATAGGATGGTCACAAGATTTGTAAGGTAACCTCCTGAGTGAATAACTGTTTTCTCTGGGTATTTTCCAACTTTCTCTGAGTTTCAACATTAGTGATATGATGCAGGATAACAGCATTGTGTGATATAGGAAGATATATGGCCAGAAGGGACAGATTTTTCTAACTCTTCTTACAATCTGAGATTTGGCTAATTAAGCCCATCTCAGTTGCAAATGAGCCAAAGGAGAAGATCTTTCCCAGAATATGGCTTGATTAGAAAAGTCTGCCCCAGTGTATTTCAGCTGCAGGCCAACCAGCAATGTCCTGAATCACCAAAGAGAGCGTCAATCATGGGCTTCCTCCTATTGCTCTCCTTGATAAGTAGTTATTGCCCACAGCAGCTTTCAGAAAGCAGTTATGGATACCCCAAAGCTCATTTATTGACTGTCACGTAATAAGTCAGTTACACACAGACACTGTCTATTGCTGAATTGTACATGCTTTATTCAACCAACTGTGCTTATGGAATACCCCTGGTAGTATGAAAAAAATGTGTAGCATGTAAAATAAGCTCACTGGTGAGACAGATTTATAAAACACTCAGAACAAATTCATCAAAGAAGACACTTAAAAAGGTTAGGATTAATCTTAAGATATTTTTAAAAAAATTTTAAGTATATTTTTTCTTCATTCAGGACTGTTGTTTTGTTTTGTTTTGTTTTGTTTTGTTTTGTTTTGTTTGAGACGGAATCTCACTTTGTTGCCCAGGCTGGAGTGCAGTGGTGCGATCTCGGCTCATTGCAACTTCTGCCACCTGGGGTGCAAACGATTCTCCTGCCTCAGCCTCCTGAGTAGCTGGGATTACAGGCACCCCGCCACCACGCCCGGCTAATTTTTATATTTTTAATAGAGACAGGTTTTCATCATGTTGGCCAGGCTGGTCTTGAACTCCTGACCTCAGGTGATCCGCCTGCCTCGGCTTCCCAAAGTGCTGGGATTACAGGCATGTACCACTGCACCTGGCAACATTTTAAATTGATAATATGCCTCTCCGTAGAATTGTTAATTGCTACCATGTAAACGTTATTGAATTAATTGCCCCATTCTTAAAGTAGGCACATCATTTTCTAAGAGAAAAATCTGAAACAAAAATAACCAAGTGACTTTCTATGATCCTAAAGGGTTGGATAAAATTAGGATGCTTGTTTATAATTTCTGTTGTCACTAAGTGCACACTCACGGAAACATATACACTATGTGTTTGCTGAGCACATTTTTATATGCCCAGTGCTCTGTCCTATAGGACTTTCATGTATTATCTAACTTGCAGTAACTTTATGTTGTGGGAATTATTGTCATTCCCATTTTAAAGATGAGGAAATTGAGGACTAGACGGGTTAATTTATCTATGGCCCAAGCTAGTAAGTGGTACAACATGGATATGAACCTACGGGGGCAGTGCCAGAACCTGAGTTCTTCCTAGGTCGTTTATTCTCATTTCTCTAAAAAGAATCCTTAATCTGTCTCTTCTGTCCTTGTTGAAGACATTCTGTGGCTGTGGCTGCAGCCAATGCGCATTCCAGAATTTATCACTGATTCAGGGTGAGCTTAGTTGTGTGAACAGTAAATTTATGGATCCAGGATGCTGGAAGCAGTACCACCTCGGATCAGAACAATTCATCCCTGTCATTGCCTTTGTTATAGGTTTCCCATGATGTCACTGCTGAAGGCAGGGTATAGACTGAAGGGGCTGGCATCCCCTGAAGCACAGGCTCAGACAGGTTTGTGCAATGGGGCCATTGCTCCCTAGCCCATCCTCAGAAGGCCAAGACTCCTCTAAATTGAATGCAGGTTGGGGGTGTCAGGGGTGCCAAGTAACTCCCTCGAATTCCTCCCAGCTCACATGAGCTGTTATTCTTCCTGTGGAAAGTAACCACTGTAAGCATTCGGTATGAGAATGAGGATTCTGTGAGATTATAAATAACATCCCCGTTCCTCCACTCCCCATGAGCATATTCCAGGAAAACATTTTGGGAGCCTAGAGGAAGATGAGTAACTAGAAGCAACTTTGGCCAGCTGTGACTACGGCCAAAGCATGCATTTTGAGGTTAGAGTGCTGTGGTTTAACTCTGCCACAGTGAGCTGCTGTGAGGACCACTGTTCCTCTCTGATTTGTTTCTGAAATTTATCATTTGCATACAGAAACACTCTCCGCAAAAAGCAAAAATAAAACAAAATCAAATAAAGAAATAGCCGACTCTTATGATTGAATTATATGAGGTATTAGGGAGCTGCCGGGATAGCCCTCCTGATGGGAATGAGAGGGATGGGGAAGAAGGGCTTACTAACATCATCACCATTGCTCACATTGTTTGTCAAGGCTTTCTCGTGATGTTTTATCGGGGACAGGGGATGACATTCAGGCTCAAGGACTTGTTGGCCATGAAGAATGGGGGAGGGCGCTGTTCCTTTCCTATACTCACAAGAGGTTTCTGCTACTTTGATCCTTAAAAGTGAGGCCATAGCCCCCCACAAAGCGGTGCTGCCTGCAAAGAGGCATGTTCAGTGTTGAGTGCACAGACGTCTCCTTCCCACCCGGTCCTGGGCTCTCTGCTCCCCATCGCCTCTGGCAGACCTCACTCTGATTACAGTAACTTCCCAGCGGGGACCAGGCCACCTCCAACAATCACAGCACCTCATTAAACCATCGCTTCTAACCTCCTCTCCCACTCCGCCTTCTGGCAGGACTGTGCCAATAGGGAAAGCCTCTGATGGATTTTTAATTCTATTTCCTTTCCCTCCCTTAGACTGGGAAGGTCTAGTGAGGTAACTGAGCAGTGAAGAGTTTCAGGGAGAGCTGGAATCTAAGGGTCTAGAAACCCACAAGCTGTTCATGATGTGAATGATCAACTATTGACTGAGCCATGAGCACTGACCCAGATTCATGGAGAGGGGACAGAATCCCAAGCCTGGGTATGTCTGTGAGGGTGTTTCCTGCAGAGAGTCTCATCCTAGCGCTGGCTGCAGTCTGGACCATTAGCCCTTATCTTCAGATGCTTCTGCTCAGCACTCTGCCCACCCAGTGAGCCAGCTCTCACAGCTCCTGCCTGGCTGGGGTCAGTATTCTGCCTAGCTTGCTACCTCTTTCTATCTCTGTGGTTAAGTCTTTTATCTTAGGGCATCTACACATCCAGACAGCCTCCTGCTATTTGCATTTTTTTCTCAGGAAAGCCAGCTATAGCTTCTGAAGATTTCAGAAGCTAGGTCAATAGAAGAGAACCAGAAAATCAAAAACAGAAGGCAAAGCAAGGCAGCTGACCTATGCTACAGCCTCTAGCACAGCTGAGGGGAATTGGGTGTGGCAGAGACCCACTGATCTGGAATGTTGGGTACCAACCCTCAGTTTTCATACCCAGAGCAGCTGGTCTTCCTTACTACAACAACAACGATGATGATAGTGATGACTAAGACGATGAATATGATAAGACTTTGCAAACAGCTTCATAAATGACATGTGAAATGAACGTAATCTAATCCTTTCCTTCAACCAGGGTGGAATCATTTAACAAGTAGGAGATGTACATCTGTGATGGCTAACTTTATTTTTATTTTTTGAGTCTCACTCTGTTGCCCAGGTTGGAGTGCAGTGGTGTGATCTTGGCTCACTGCAACCTCTGCCTCCCAGGTTCAAGCGATCCTCCCACTTCAGCCTCCCTAGTAGCTAGGTCTACAGCAGGGCACCACCATGCCTGGCTAATTTTTGTATATTTTGTGGAGATGGGGGTCTCCCTATGTAGCCCAGGCTGGTCTCAAACTCCTGGGCTCAAGTAATCCTCCCGCCTTGGCCTCCCAAAGGGCTGGGATTACAGGTGTAAGCCACTGTGCCTGGCCTGTGATGGTTGCCTTCAGGGGTCTCCTTGAATGGATTAAGGAATGCCTAAAAGCCTGGCAAAGCATTATTTCTGGGTATGTCTGTGAGGATGTTTCCTGCAGAGATTAGCACATGAGTCTGAGTGGATTCAGTGGGAAAGATCTGCCCTCAATGTGAGTGGGTGCCATCCTCTCTGCCAGGGGACCCAGAAAGAACCAAAACAAAGGAAAGGCGAATGTGTCTCCTGGAGCTGGGAGACACTCTTCCTCTCCTGTCCTTGGACATCAGAACTCCACCTGCTCCAGCCTTTCAACTCTAGAACCTACACCAGTGGCCTCCTGCATTCTCAGGCCTTTGGCCTTGGACTGAGAATTACACTATTGGTTTCCCTGGTTCTGAGGCTTTCCAAGTTAGACTGAGCCATGCTACTGACATCTCAGGATCTCCAGATTGCAGACAGCCTGTCGTGGGATTTCTCAGCCTCTATAATCACATGAGCCAGTTCCCCTAGTAAATCCCCTCTCATATATCTGTATGCTGTATATATCCTATTGGTTCTGTCTCTCTGGAGAACCCGAATACAACATCCTACAAGAATGCCATAATGCACTAAATAGATCCCTTTTATTCGTTATTCAACGATCATTTGTTGGGAATGTATTATATACAAGGCTTAAATGAAATATTCAAAGATATATAATGGGCCAGGCGCAGTGGCTCACGCCTGTAATCCCAGCATTTTGGGAGGCCGAGGCGGGTGGATCACTGGAGGTCAGGAGTTTGAGACCAGCCTGACCAACACGGTGAAACCCCGTCTCTACTAAAAAATACAAAAATTAGCTGGGTGTGATGGCGGGCGCCTGTAATCCCAGCTACTCCCGAGGCTGAGGCAGGAGAATCGCTTGAATCTGGGAGGCACAGGTTGCAGTGAGCTGAGATTGTGCCATTGCACTGCAGCCTGGGAGACAGAGGGAGACTCTGTCTCAAAAAACAAACAAACAAACATAAAGATATAAAAGGTTCCTTGCTTTTAAGTCTTTTTTTTTTTTTTTTTTTTTGAGACGAAATCTTGCTCTGTCACCCAGGTTGGAGTGCAATGACATGATCTCGGCTCACTGCAACCTACGACTCCCAGGTTCAAGTGATTCTTCTGTCTCAGCCTCCCAAGTAGCTGGGATTACAGGTGTGTGCTACCACGCCTGGCTAATTTTTTGTAATTTTAGTAGAGATGGGGTTTCACCATGTTGGACAGGCTGGTCTCGAACTCCTGACCTCAAGTGATCCACCCGCCTTGGCCTCCCAAAGTGCTGGAATTACAGGCGTGAGCCACTGTGCCCAGCTTGCTTTTAAGTCTTAAACTTGGGCTTCAGGCTCTAGGCAAATCCTGAGTGGTCCTGAAATTTTTCTTGTAAATAATGTCCTCCTTTTATTTGCATGCACGTCCCTAACCCCCGCGCGCACTTGAAGTTGTTTTCTGGCTCTAGTAACGGCTGCAATCATTCATTTCCAACTGCTCACCAAGATCCCCCTCAGCTCTATGCATTTGCAAGATGGTAGCCTGGAATTCTGCACACAGCCTGTGGCCATGGAGCTCACCAGGCTGCCTGGCTCCTACCAGACTGCTCTTAGAATACCAGGGCCATAAATCACCCAACTTGGCTAACTAACTGTGAGTGGCAAGAAATCACTGAAGGACATTGTATGGAATGAACCTCTGATTCATTTCCTCTTTCCTTAAGGGAACCCTATGACTCTTTTGCAGGCAAAGCACAGGCTGCCCTGCTGGCTAACTGAGGTCACTAAGAATCTTTAAGGGTTTTAGGGAGACAGAACCTATCAGTGAAACGATGGTGAGAGACTCAAAGGAGGTTTCTGTAGGGAAAGTGGCCTAGACAGTGACTCTCTGTGCTAAATAGACTTTAGATTTGTAAAAAGAGAGCCAGCCAGATGGGGTAGTGGCTGAGCACGTGCTCATCCAGGTCAGAGAGCCTGTTTCTGATTCCAGGCCCCACCACCTACTGGCCGTGGGGCTTCGGGCAAATGATGTTCCTTCCCATGCCTCAGTTTTCTCACCTACAAAATGGGGATAAGCTTATTGTAAGGACTGGATGATGTAACACCAGCGAATCACCGAGAACAGTGCTCGGGATGGAGTGACCAGTCCATAAAGGATTGCCAGAATTGTTACTGAGGCATGATGGTGCACAAGCTCAACCTTGATAGTGATACCAGGAGGCTCGTCTTCTCCCCAGGAGCACATCAACGTCATAAGGCCGTGAAGAATGTGCAGACCATCCTCAGTTCAGCAGCAGCACACCAGCCTGGCAATAGATAGTGCTATCACAAACAGCATAATAGCCTTTTCAGGGACATCCAGACAGCTGCAGGGAAAAGGCCCTTCTCATGAGAAAAAATAAGGTGATAAGTGCTTGGGGAAAAGATTTTCAAATGTGTTTTGGTCTCAGTTTAATCTCGGGGAAAACAAATTTGTTTCTTTACATGGAGATTTCTTATACCAAAGTTCCCCTTACAGGATTGACAGCATTTTGAAAGCTTATGCTAAGTCTTGCTGTTTTCCTTAAATCCCCTAAACTGCTACTCTAAGTTTTCTTAATCTTGACCTTGGATTTCAGGGAATTCAGGCTAAAAGAAAAATAAAGCCGGCCTCAAAATAGTTACTGTGGGCTACAAGTTTCATAACATTGGGGAAGCATCCTATCAATGAGCTGGAGCAACTTTCACACTTTTCACAACTGTCTGGATTCGCAGAGAGGTGGTCCAGTGCTGCCGGATGGGTGGGGTTTCCATGGCAACGACACAGCTCGGCCCACTCTGATTTATTATTTGCTCACAGTATTGAGAACAACAGTTTGACCTTAAGACAAAGAAAATAGTTTTTCTAGGGATTGTTTAGTTTAGGTAGTTTAAACCACTTGCCTTCTGACCCTTTTCTTTGAGACTTGATTGAATGTTGATAGTGTTTTTGCAAGAAGTGAGAAATAAATAAATACAGAGCCATGGAGCTGTCACAAATGGTACAGCAGCTCCTCAGAGTCATGGGGGTTTGGGGCTTTGAGGTCAAATGCAGCAATCTCCCATTACAGTAGTCTTTTTCAGGATGTTGGGCTTTAGTGCATGCAGGGGAGGGGAAGGAACATGGTATGCCTGGATTCTTGCAGTGGTGATTTTGAGAGGTGACAGAGTGCTGGCAGTCCTCAGAGCCCTCGCTTGCTCTCGGCACCTCCTCTGCCTGGGCTCCCACTTTGGCGGCATTTGAGGAGCCCTTCAGCCCACCACTGCACTGTGGGAGCCCCTTTCTGGGCTGGCCAAGGCTGGAGCCCACTCCCTCAGCTTGCAGGGAGGTGTGGAGGGAGAGGCGTGAGCGGGAACCGGGGCTGTGTGCAGCGCTTGCGGGCCAGCTGGAGTTCCGGGTGGGCATGGGCTTGGCGGGCCTGCACTCGGAGCAGCCGGCTGGCCCTGCCGGCCCCGGGCAGTGAGGGACTCGGCACCCGGGCCAGCGGCTGCAGAGGGTGTACTGGGTCCCCCAGCAGTGCCAGCCCACTGGCGCTGTGATCGATTTCTCGCCAGACCTTAGCTGCTTTCCCGCGGGGCAGGGCTCGGGACCTGCAGCCTGCCATGCCTGAGCCTCCCACCCACTCCATGGGCTCCTGTGCGGCCCGAGCCTCCCCGACGAGCACCACCCCCTGCTCCACGGTGCCCAGTCCCATCAACCACCCAAGGGCTGAGGAGTGCAAGCGCACGGCACGGGACTGGCAGGCAGCTCCACCTGCAGCCCCGGTGCGGGATCCACTAGGTGAAGCCAGCTGGGCTCCTGAGTCTGGTGGGGATGTGGAGAGTCTTTATGTCTAGCTCAGGGATTGTAAACACACCAATCAGCACCCTGTGTTTAGCTCAAGGTTTGTGAGTGCACCAATCGACACTCTGTATCTAGCTGCTCTGGTGGGGCCTCAGAGAACCTTTATGTCTAGCTCAGGGATTGTAAATACACCAATCGGCACTCTGTATCTAGCTCAAGGCTTGTAAACACACCAATCAGCACCCTGTGTTTAGCTCAAGGTTTGTGAGTGCACCAATCAACACTCTGTATCTAGCTGCTCTGGTGGGGCCTTGGAGAAACCTTATGTCTAGCTCAGGGATTGTAAATGCACCAATCGGTACCCTGTCAAAACAGGCCACTCAGCTCTACCAATCAGCAGGATGTGGGTGGGGCCAGATAAGAGAATAAAAGCATGCTGCCCAAGCCAGCATTGGCAACCCGCTAGTGCAACCCGCTAGTGTCCCCTTCCACACTGTGGAAGCTTTGTTCTTTCGCTCTTTGCAATAAATCTTGCTACTGCTCACTCTTTGGGTCCACGCTGCTTTTATGAACTGTAACACTCACCACGAAGATCTGCAGCTTCACTCCTGAGCCCAGCAAGACCACGAGCCCACCGGGAGGAACGAACAACTCCAGATGCGCTCCCTTAAGAGCTGTAACACTCACCACGAAGGTCTGCAGCTTTACTCCTGAGCCAGCGAGACCACGAACCCACCAGAAGGAAGAAACTCCGAACACATCTGAACATCAGAAGGGACAGACTCCAGACGCGCCACCTTAAGAGCTGTAACACTCACCGCGAGGGTCTGCGGCTTAATTCTTGAAGTCAGTGAGACCAAGAACCCACCAATTCCGGACACAATTTCACTAAGCTACATGTGTGTCCAACTGGGTCGCTTCACTTCACAATTCATTCATCCGCAAAAGAGCGATCTTGGACACAAAGATCGACTGGAATGAAACCGATGGTTGGTAGCCTCAGACTTCTTGGTCCTTGCTGTGCTGCATCCTCTCCATGGAAGGTAGTACACCACTCATTCACTCATTCATTCAAGAGAGATGGCCTGAAACCATCAATCAGCAAGCTCTGCCCTAGAGACTTAAAAAAAAAAAATGAGTAAGTTTTCTGGCTCTTTCCTCTCCTTGCTCTACCAACACCTGCTCCCAGATCCTTGTGCCTTAACAAGCCAAAGATGACAGATAATGGCTTAAAAAGAAACTCCTCTTACGACAACTTGGTTTGATTGGAAATGACACCTGTTTATAGCCATACCACCTTGAACATGCCTGATCTCATCTGGAAATGACACTTGATAGCGAATTTCCAGGAAAAAGACACCAGATAGGAGGCGTCCTGAAGGCCCTGTGGCCTTTTAATAGATTTTCTTCACTGCTCAAGAAGTCCTCCCTATCAAATCGTCTCCCTGATGCCATCTGGAGTGGCTGACAGCTCCCGCACCCCACCATCCCCTGTGATGGGGAAATAAACCGCAAAACCTTTTACAAGTGTGAATCATCGTGCACCTGCCCATTCAATCTTCTTTCATGTAATTTGGAAAATAACTCTTTTCATGTAGAGCTCTTAAAAACACCTGGAAATATTGGAAGCATAATAAGGCCAAGCCCCTACCCCCCACACCACCCTTAGGTACTACAGTCCTAATAATAACCAGAAGAATAAACACAATTGGATATCTGTCATGTGCTGGGTACTTGCTAAGTGCTTTCAGTACATCAAGTCATTTGATTCTCCACAAGCAATGAAGATAGATATGGCTATTATTCCTGTTTTTGTGATGCAGAAACAGAGGCTGAGAGATGAGGTAAAGTGATTTTCTGGCTCTTCCTGACTCTAGAATTTGAGTTCTGACCCATCATGTTATTAGCTGCTACCACTAGCAACTAATTCCTAGGTGAAGTCAGAGCCCTTTTTAAATCTTGACAATAATTGGAGTCTCATGAAAGAACTAGAACCATGCAATTCGATTTTCAACTCTATATTTGATAGTGAATGACAGAATACCAGTCTGATTTGCACCAGAAGTATAAATCAAATTGCACTTCTTCTTCTTTTTTTTTTTTTTTTTTTTTTTCTTGAGACGGAGTCTCTATCTGTCACCCAGGCTGGAGTGCAGTGGTGCTATCTAGGCTCACCGCAACCTCTGCCTCCCGGGTTCAAGCAATTCTCCTGCCTCAGCCTCTTGAGTAGCTGGGATTACAGGTGTGTGCCACCACACCTGGCTAATTTTTTTGGTATTTTTAGTAGAGACGGGTTTCACCATATTGGCCAGGCTCATCTCAAACTCCTGACCTTGTGATCCGCCCACCTCAGCCTCCCAAAGCAAATTGCACTTCTGTTAGTTAAGGTTTCAGCTTGGGTGCAAGGCAGACACCAAGACCTTGGGAAGTCTGAATCACAAATGTGCTGTGTGACTCTGACTGCTCTGAGTCTCAGCACCTTCACCTGTAGGGTGGGGTGCCCTGACTCAGTAATTCATACTTATTTCAGTGGACTCCTTTACTCATGAAGTCTTATCTAAGCCTTCAGGTGGAAACCAGAAGACCCATTATCTTTAACGGGTTGTTCTGCTGTAACATATGATGACGCTGTCACCCCAACAAAATGTTCAGGGAACACCTTCTGAGTACTTTGCTTTGATTTTTTTTTTTTTTTTTTTTTTTTTTTTTTTTTTTTTTGAGACAGAGTCTCTCTCTGTCATCAGACTGGAGTGCAGTGGTGCGATCTCGGCTCACTGCAACCTCCACCTCCTGGGTTCAAGCGATTCGCCTGCCTAAGCCTCCCGAGTAGCTGGGATTACAGGCGTACGCCATCACGCCCAGCTAATTTTTGAATTTTTAGTAGAGACAGGGTTTCACCATGCTGGCCAGGATGGTCTCGATCTCCTGACCTCCTGATCTGCCCGCCTCTGCCTCCCAAAGTGCTGGGATTACAGGCATGAACCACCGTGCCTAGCCTGCTTTAATGTTTTATAGCTCCTGTTTTCTAAGACAGTGCAAAGCGTTCATTCATCCATTCATTTATGCTGCAAATAGTTAAGGAATGACTGATACAAAGTATTTGAAAGGTGTCAGAATTTAGGATATCAGATGGATAGAGACTGATTTTTTAAAAATCTCTTGAAGGGTATCGTAACTTCATTATTGTTCTGTAATATAGGAGGAGAACAAATGGGTATTCTGAAAAAAACAAAAACCCGGAGCTGGAAGCCAGGAGGTCCAAACTCTAGCTCTGTATGCACCAACATACAGACATAATCTTTCTGGGTGTCAGTGTCCTCATTTGTAAATTTACAATAACAGGGCCCGCTCTTTTCAACACATGTGTAGGAGCTCATGGAGAGTGTCCCTAGGAATCACACTCAGAAAGTTTGGACCACCCAGACATGGCCCAAAGGATTTTGTTACTGGGAAGCAGTAATTAGAAGAGATGGAGATGAGGCTGGGCTCCAAGACTTCAATTAAGTGACAAGAGAAAGTGGTCACTGCATAGCTTGGAATCCTGAGTTGTGCACCCAAGGAAGGGATGCACTGGGTGGCTGGCAGGAGAGACCAAAGCTGGGGCTGAGAGATTGTGAGGAGGGCAATTGTTTTAGAATAGCAGGGGTTGGGGGAACTTATAGGGTACAGTCACTCCTCACATTGTCTCCCAGCTCCCACCCTGAGGGAATGTGCATCAGATTCCTTTTTTTTCTTTTTTTGGGACAGGGTCTCACTCTGTGGTCGAGACTGAAGTGCAGTGGTGCAGTCTTGGCTTACTACAACTTCCACATCCCAGGCTCAATTGATCCTCCCGCCTCAGCTTCCCTGAAGCTAGGACTACAGGTGTGCACCACCATGCTCAGCTAACTTTTTAATATTTTGTAGAGACAAGGTCTCACCATGTTGCACGAGCTGGTCTCTAACTCATGGGCTCAAGCGAACTTCCCACCTGGACCTCCACAAGTGTTGAGATCGCAGGAGTGAGCCACTGGGCTGGCTGGCTGATTCTTAATAACTGAAAGAGCGAGTCAGGTTGCAAAAGCTGCACCAGGTTGGAGAAGGAGCTTCCGGGCCACCCTGCTTCATCTGTATGGAGTGCTGGTGAGGAGATGCTGCTGTGCCCCAGGGATCTGAAATTCTACACACCTAAAAAAAACTTGCCTTTCCCACCATCCATACAATCATGGGACTGGGGGCTTCCCTGGACCCTCCCTCTCTCCTGGACTGCCTCCCAGCCACCAGGTCCTGCCAATGGTCCCTCACAGAGTTCCTTTTTATCCCTCCCTGCTCCTCCATGCCAGCACCACAATTCCAGCCCATGTCACTTCTAGTCCAGCCTGTTCTCCTCCAGTTTCAACCCCCCAGTTTGTTTTCCTCCTAAGCCTCTAGACCAGCACTGTCCAAAGGAAATCTAATGTGAGCCACATATGCAATTTTACATTTGCCAGTGATGACCACATTGTCTAATGAATAAGGTATCTGACTTGGGATCAGAAGACTCAGTGTGCCAGTGGCCTCGTTTACAAAGTAAAAAGGAACAGGTGAATTGAAAACATTTAATAAATTTTAACCCAATATACCCAAATTATTAATACACAAAATTTTAATGAGATATTTTTATGTTTTTTCATACTAAGTTTTTGAAATCTTGTTGCATATACACTTACCGCACATCTCAAATTTGGACTGGCCACGTTTCATATGCTCACTTGCCACAGGTTGCTGGTGGCCCGGACTGGACAGTGCAGGTGTAAATGCAACCTCATCACTTGAGAACTTTCCAAAATCCTTTAGTTCCATGCCCCACCCCCACCCCAAGATAAGCTTCAGTTTCACCTCTGCCTTTCTTTGCAACATCAGGTTTGACCCTTCCCCCAATACCACACACTGCATTCCCACCATACCAAACTTCCGGTGGTTCTCAGTCTGTGGCAGACTCGCTATCGCCCCAGAACCTTTTGTATACCCTATTCTTCCGCCTCCATTTGGGCACACCTCCTCTTTGAAGCCACCCCCCTACCCTAACCTAACTTAAGGCACAGAGCGGGCGAAATAATAACCTTTAAAGCTGTATGCATCAAAATCCCCAGAACCTGTGAGTGTGTTACCTCACACGGCAAAGGATCTTGAGATGGGAACATCCCTGGGTTATGCAGGTAGGCTCAAAGGAATCAAAAGAGGCCCTATAAGAAGAAGGAAGGTGGGCCGGGTGTGGCTCAGCCTGTAATCCCAGCACTTTGGGAGGCCGAGGCGGGAGGATCACGAGGTCAGGAGATCGAGACCATCCTGGCTAACACGGTGAAACCCCGTCTCTACTAAAAACACAAAAAATTAGCCGGGCGTGGTGGCGGGCGCCTGTAATCCCAGCTACTCCGGAGGTTGAGGCAGGAGAATGGTGTGAATCCGAGAGGCGGAGCTTGCAGTGAGCCGAGATCGCGCCACTGCACTCCAGCCTGGGCGACAGAGGGAGACTCTGTCTCAAAAAAAAAAAAAAAAAAAAAAATAGGAGAAAGGCGGGTCAGAGTCAGGGAAAGAGATAGGATGAAGGAAGCAGGAAAAGAGAGATTGGAAGACGCTGCACCACTGGCTTTGAAGATGGAGCGTGGGGTCAGGAGCCAAGGAATGCAGGCAGCCTCCAGAAGCTAGAAAAATCGAGCAAACAATTCTCTTCTAGAGCCCGCAGAAGGAACACAACCCTGCCCAGCACCTTGATTTTAGCCCACTGAGACTGATTTTGGACTTCTGACCTTTAGAACTGTAATAAACTTGCATTGTTTTAAGCCACTAGGCTTTGGTACTTGTTACAGCAGCCTATGGAAACGAATACAAGCACTTTTTCCTTTGAACTCCTATAACTCCTTACCTCCAGCATGCAGCACTGATTTTTGTGTGCTTAGGTTTTCTTGCTTGTCTGTCCACCACACTTGGAGCTCCTTGGAGACAGTTTTTCTCTCATTTACTTTATTTGTGCCTGGGAAGTCGGGACCCCAAATGTCTGTTTTGTTTTGTTTTTTTCCTTTTTTTTTTTTTTTTTTTTTTTGAGACAGGGTCTCCCTCTGTTGCCCAGGCTGGAGTGCAGAGGTGTGATCTCACCTCACTGAAACCTCCAACCTCCCAGGCTCAAGCGATCCTCCAACTTCAGTCTCCTGTGTAGCTGGGACTACAGGCGCACACCACCATGCTTGGCTAATTTTTGCATTTTTTGGTAGAGATGGGGTTTCTCTATGTTGCCCAGGCTGGTCTCAAGCTCTTGGACTCAACTAATCTACTTGTCTCGTCCTCCCAAAGTGCTGGGATCATAGACATGAGCCATTGTGCTCGGCCTCTCATTTACTTTAATTTCTCCTACACCCAGCATTGCCCAGCATATAGTAAATGCTCCTTTAAAAAAAAAGAATGAATGAAGGTAGTGGAAGGTATTTCTTCTCTCTCTTACAGTGAGAGAAGAGCCTCCTGTAAGCCACACCCATGCTGGCAACACTCAAGCATTCACATAACGAAGAAGCCAGGAGCAGTTTCTGTAGCCGGCAGCAGGGGAGCGGAAGGAGGCATTGCAGGAAGAAACAAGAAGGGCCCCGCAGAGGGCTGCTGTGGCTGCACCTGTCAGGCAGATGTGATATACTCCAGAAACTTTGAAACCAGAAGCATGGAGCTTAAGCTTAAGGACTGCATGGAGCCAGGTGCAGTGGCTCACACCTGCAATCCCAGCACTTTAGGAGGCTGAGGTGGGAGGATTGCTTGAGCCCAGGAGTTCGAGACCAGCTTGGGCAACATAGACCTGGTGTCCACAAAAAATATTTTTAAAAAAATTAGCTGGGCATGGTGGCGTGCACCTGTAGTCCCAACTAGTTAGGAGGCTGAGGCAGGAGGATTGCCTGAGCCCAGGAACTTGAGGCTACAGTAAACTATGATTGCGCCACTGCACATCAGTCTGGGCACAGAGTGAGATGCTGTTTCAGGAAAACAAAACAAAACAAAGCAAAAACAACAACAACAACAACAACACTGCACTGGATTTGTGAAAAACTGGAAAATAAACAGAATTCTAAGAAAATTATTTTTGTAGCTCCTCAGGTCACTCCAGGGCAGCTGATTGATAAAGTAGCTGCTACACTAAGTCTCAGGGGTGAGATCAGGGCAAGTGTGAAGGTGTAAGGACTGTTCAGTCAAGAAGGATCCGGTGGCAAGGAAGAGCAATAACAAGTGAATGGGAACTCACTAAAGCCCCGGCCTGGGGAAAGAAAGGATTAAGCAACTGCGATTTGGAACCAGGAGAGAAAACACTCCCATTGAGAGGTGGATAGACATCTGTGTAGCCTGGGACTTCTGAGGCTTGGCTCTATTGACATCTTGAGCCAGCCAGTTCCTTGTTGTGTCACCGTGGGGGGAGGGGCCACCCTGTGCACTGTAGGATGTTCATTATCTTCCAGGCCTCTACCCACTGGATGCCAGCGAGTAAAGTCACTACCCCCACCCCCAGTCGTCATAACTAAAAATCTCTCCGGACATTGCCAAATCTCCACTGGGTACCAAGATTGCCCCTCAGTTGAGAACCAATGATTCAGAGGAAGAAATAGGATTGGGGAAGGAGTAGGGATACACTTTAAGGAAGAGCAGTGTAGCTAACAGAAAATAGCAGAGAATAGATCATAAAGCCAGAGGAAAGAGAAAGCTGGTAGGTAAAAGTCTCACCATAGAAGGAGTGACAGCAAAAATGATTGATGGAAGAGGGAACAGAAAGGAAGACAAGCAAAAAGCAGAAAGTAGAGAAAAAGACCTGAAAGGAAGTCTGGGACGACTGTCCAGGGAGTGACGCCAGCCTGAGAGGGAATCGACCTCAAAGCAGGTCAATCTGAGGGTTTAATGACAGGTAACTGACACACAGGGTCAGGGCCCATTAGGCCCATTAGCCTTCTATCAGGACGTAAAGATGTGAGAGCCAGATACATGTCAAATTGCATATACACACATCACTTCCAGGTTTATTATAATAATACTCCAGATAAATGTTGGAACTGAAAGAAGCTTCGATAAGTCTCAACTCGCTTTCTAATTATCATGACGCTCATCAGAGGTTTCAAACCAAATAAACATCACTGAAAGATAGGTTCAGGTTTAAACATCACTAATCAAGCAGAAAGATGGTCAACAATTACCCTGATCTACCACAAACAAAAAGGGATGCAAAACAATTAAGTGAAACTAAACCAAGTCAGCTCATTTTATCTGGCGTTCCTTTGGGATCCTGCATTGCTGGTAAAGATTAGGACCAAAGAATGCAAAACCATGCTGATCTTAAACCATTCACTGCAGACAAGTCAACAACCTCCAAGAGTTGTGTTTGTGTGTTGTTGGGATGTGTGAGGGGAGGAACAGAGAGATCAATGCAAAGCTCTTCCAACCATCTGGAGCAAAACCTGGTTGCAACTGCTTGCCCTTTTCTATTCACAATTAGAAGTGGGTTCCACAGGACTATGCTGTACTCTGAAGTTTTTAAAACATTTTGCCTAGGTATTTCCTTGTGGTGATTGCAGAAATGCTCTCTGTGAGTAGTCTTCATAATCTCCTAGTTTTGTGAGAGTTCTAGGTCTGATAAAAACCTGTTTCTGGGCCGGAGATAGAACTGGAAGGACAGTTTGCAAAAGTGCCAGAACTCCACAAGTTGTGAAACCTCATCTCATTCTTCTCATGCCAGCATTCCCATGTAAATCAGTGATTGTTTGCCTCTAGGAAGACAGGTCCAATGGATATAGCTCAGCTTTGCTGCAGAGAGCTCTGGGGCTAATATACAGAGGTGGGAACTTATGGGGCCAGCTGGTTAACAGAACTGCAGAAAGAAGATTGTGCCTGAGCACTAACTCAGGCAATGTCAGGGTTACTGGTTATGGTGGTGGACCATGGGCCTTCCCTGGTTTGCATTATGTCCCTGGGCAAACATACTGGATGCAGTCTATCTCTTAGGCAAAAACTACCTAGCTGCTTACTTCTCCAAAGGACAGTTTAGTGTAGTGATGACAGCGTGAGCTCTGGCGCCGAAACTGCCCTTATAACTGTACCTTAGGGATCTAATAAAATCACTGCCTCAGTTTCCATATCTTTATTTTTATTTGCCTTTTCTTGAGATGGAGTCTTGCTCTGTTGCCCAGGCTGGAGTGCAGTGGTGTGATCTTGGCTCACTGCAACCTCTGCCTCCCGGGTTCAAGCAATTCTCCTGTTTCAGCCTCCTAAGTAGCTGAGACTACAGGCATGCCCACCACACCCAACTAGTTTTTGTATTTTTAGTAGAGATGGGGTTTCACCACATTGGCCAGGCTGGTCTCGAACTCCTGACCTCAAGTGATCTGTTCAGCCTCGGCCTCCCAAAGTGCTGGGATTACAGGTGTGAGCCACTGCGCCCCACCAGTTTCCACATCTTTAAAATGCAGACAATAATAGAATCAGTGACAGAAGATTTTGATAAGGCTTAAATGTGATAATACCTGAATAGTGCTTAGAATAATGTCTACATGTACCAAATGGTCAATAAATATTTGTTATTCTTTATTTGTTGTTCCAAATTCTTAGAAAATTATCATCATCCATTAAAAGCTTATAGGAATATAGCTTTCTTGGCATTATTTCATGAACAGGCCTCTATTATTTTTGTTGTTTGTTTTGTTAATTGTTCTGTTGCTCAGGCTGGAGTGCAGTGGCATGATCATGACTCACTGCAGCCTCAGATTCTCAGGCTCAAGCGATCTTCCCACCTCAGCCTCCTGAACAGATGGAACTACAGGTGTGCACTACCACACCCAGCTAATATTATTATTATTGTAGAAACAGATTCTATGTTGCTCAGGCTGGTCTTGAACTTCTGGGCTCATGCAATCCTCCTGCCTCATCCTCCCAAAGTATTGGGATTACAGGTGTGAGTAACTGTGCCCACTGCCTCAGAAAATAGAGCCACAGGCCTCTATTTTCTTTCTTTCTTTCTTTTTTTTTTTTTTTTTTTGGAGACGGAGTTTGACTCTGTCATCCAGGCTGGAATGCATCTGCATGATCTTGGCTCACTGCAACCTCTGCCTCCCGGGTTCAAGCAATTCTCCTGCCTCAGCCTCCCGAGTAGCTGGGACTACAGGTGCACGCCGCCATGCCCGGCTAATTTTTTGTATTTTATTAGAGACAGGGTTTCACCATGTTGCCCAGGCTGGTCTTGAACTCCTGAGCTCAGGCAATCTGCCTGCCTCAGCCTCCCAAAGTGCTAGGATTACAGGCGTGAGCCACTGTGCCTGGCCCACAGGCCTCTATTTTCATTAAGAAATGCATTCCACATTCTATTAGAATCTTTAACGACTTAAAAAAAAAACTAATAACTTTTAAAACCTGAACTCTGAGATTTTTCTACACGGTATGGACTGCTGTTTCCTTTAAACACAGCTGCCCTTCAAGGAGATTGTGGACTCCTTAGGCTGGGGCCCCTTACACTGTTGCAAACTTTCCCGATGTCACCCAGTAAGAAAAGCTCAACAGAACATGATGTCACCAGTGGATAGATTTGAAGAGAGTTATTTTTGCCTCTCTAGAATTGATCAGGCTAGGCGCCGTGGTTCACGTGTGTAATCCTAGCACTTTGGGAAGCTGAGGTAGGAGGATCGCTTGATCTCAGGAGTTGGAGGCTGTAGTGAGCTATGATTGCACCACTGCACTCCAGCCTGGGTAACAGAGCCAGATCTTGTCTCTAAAATAAATAAATGAAAAATAGAATTGATCACAGCTGGGTTTTAACTAGGTAGCCTCTCAAACATTTAAACAATGAGGTAAAAGTAGGACAGACAGTAATCAGAAGCACAGCTCTTCTCTAAAGGAAGTATATGCATTCTATTTTCTAGCAACCATTATTGGGTGATTTGATTTAGAGACTCGGTCACCCCCTAATGTCTGATTTAAGCACAATGTTAATGACACCAATGTCAATTCTGCTATTTATTTTAGGCTGTTCTATGACATGGTGTCCTATCCTTAGCTATCAATTTCACAAAGTTATCTTTCATGGAAAGCAAATAAGATGAGACAGGGTGGATGGTCCAGCAGAACTACATCCCAATTATTGAAGAGAAAAACTAAAATAATCTTAGGTATCATTTATTACCTCTGATGTGATGGGCTTGTTATAGATCCTATTTACTCTTTTCATCAGTTCTATGAGATGGATATTGTCATTCTGTTTTATTTGTGGATAAACTGAGTCCCAGGAAGATGAAGCAAATGTTTCAGGGTCATAGTGGTATTAGGTGGTAGAACTGAATTTCAAACCAAAGTAAAACTTACTTTTAAGTCTAGTTTTTTCCCAACTCCCAGTGCTATTTCTCTAAGTCCAGTTTTTAAAAGAGGAAAGTAAGGTCAACCTCATATCCAGAGGAAAAAAAAAAGTTTTAAATTAGCATCCTCTGCTGGCATGGGTAGTAGAATTATTTTTATTCCACCATAAAAGATATCTTGGCTCAAATCAAAACACTTTCCAAGTCAGCATTATTACCTGTCAAATTGGCTTGATACCATATTACTGAGTGAATATCTCCCAGTTCTTAATAAACATTAAGTAACTCTTACCCTTGCCGAGTTAAGGGAGATAAACAGGGTTTGCTCTTCAAAAATAAAACGAGATGTTGCTAGCATTGGAATGACAGACACTCAAAGGAGTCAGCTCATAAGTCCTCGGGAGATTCAAATCCATTTTCTAGAACAGGGACTTCACAGCATGAGCCAGTGGCCCCACATCTGCTGCAGGCCCCTTCTCCTTCCTTTGTTCATGCTCATGGGGACAAGAGATGGGTCAGAGCAGCTGCAGCTCCTGCCATCTCTATTTGTTGCAAAGGGAGCTGCAGAATTGAGTGGTGTTAGAACACACTTCTCCACCCCAAATCCCAGGTTTGATCCTATAGCTCTTGATTGGTCAAGGAGACTGCCAACTCATATTGCCTCAACAGATACTGATTTGGGGGAAAACCTAGACTGGGCCCCTGTGTGTTACAACTTTCCAGACCAAATAAGACATCCAAATCACATGGATAATTTTTCTTGATATTTTTGGAGATAATCATGTAGCTAGAAGGTTCTCTTTTTTCTATTTGTACATTTTTGAGTGGCCTACCCAAGTATAAAGCTAACTAATCTATGAAAATGGCTTTTATTTCAAAATTGGGCAAAAATGGTGTGATTCTGTCATGGACACAGGAATCAGACATTTCTTCCTGCCTTGGGAGAAAATTCCAGAGATCAACAGCTTCAATCAACTTTCAGAATTTGTGCAAGTTAAAACTAAGACAGGCTTAGTGAAAAGGTAATATACACACCCAAAAACCAGGGCTTTAACATCCATTTACTGTTTTAAAAACTTTTTTTTTTATTCTTCTTGCCTCAAACAGTCCCCCACAATGGTTTGGAGACTGGCACACTTTCACACCTTCCAAGATGTAACCCTAATTCTCTAAGCAGACCTGGCTATATACGTCAATCAAAACTGAAACTGAAGGAAAGGTATCAGGGCAATTGTTTATTTTAGGGATATCTTATCGTATGCCTATCACTCACAGTACAATATGAACTTTACCCACACTTGTTGAGCTTTGTTTCACCTTACCTTACAGTTAGGTGACTGTTGCTATATTTCAGGGAGACCGGGGGAATAATCTGTCATTTTTTTCAAGCAATTTATAGGCTTTTCTTTTATGGTTACCTTGAATCTCATGACTGATCATGTAATTATCCTGAGTTGACTTCTGAGAATTTGAGAACCGACTTGTGATCTGCTTGAAACGTGGCCCAGGACTTTCTGCTTATACAGCCCTGCCAATTAACATAACATCAGCTTTATTTTACTATTTGATCCTGATTTTTCCTTTGCCTTAAGTTCTTTGTCTAATTTTGCCCTATACTACATACACTTTGTGTACATATGTACACACACACACACATACACAATAGTTTATTTTTTGTCAGCCACCACAAATCCTTTTTATAGGAAAATCTTTAAATGGTGAAATGAATTGTCCCAGTTGGTGGTGGTCTGTTCTTTATATTCTGATTTTCTCCAAATAAGATGTTGGAGTCCCTTAAAACTGAGAAGAGACAATTGATTTTATTTAGAAGCATATTCTCTGCCCTGTGGCCTGGTGTTTACTTTTCTTTTTTCCTTTCACTTTACTTTTGTACGCAGCCATCTCTCTATTCTCCAGCCAGTCACCCCACCCCCAGGCAACATGCAGCAGTACTACTTAACAATACCTGGTCTACCAGGGATTCTAACCTATAACATAGTATGCACTAGAAAGCCCCAGACACAGCCCCACATCCCCAGGACACAGTAAATTGTATAACTATCTGCTCTCTGGTTTGTTTCAGGGAAACTGACAGATCTTTATGAAAAACTTTGCAGAGAGTGGTATGCTGAAAAGAAATAATCACATAATCACACACGGCCTCCCCCAAGGAGCATTTAGGGCCCTATCATTAATCTTTGTAACACTCCTATGAAAGAGGTGGATGGCAAGTTCTCTCAGGCCAGTGTTTCATAGGTGAGGGGACAGGGCAGGCCTGGGCTTGCACATGGTCTAGAAGGGAGGAAAGAAAACTCAGCACCCTTGAGGCTCCCACCAGTCAGCCCCAGCACTGACATCTCCCATGCAGCCCGCAGCCTGGGCAATGCAGATTTTGTCTTTTACAGGAGTATTTAGCTTTTTGAGGGCAGGTATCCATATATGGCCATCCATAGCTCTTTCCGGCTTGGCAGTGCTCCCCGGACCAGCAACTCCTCACTGCACCCCATGCTGTCAGTAGCTGGCAGTAGGTTGAAATTACAGGCCTCTAGGCAAAGGTTTTTCAGAAGGTTTCAGCTCCAGATCACCTCTTACAGAAATGTATGAAATGCTCTGACCACCCACCATTGGGATTTCCTCCCTGTGCAAACCTGAGCTGTTTGCTGGGCCCCAGCAACTTCTCTAACCCCTTATTCTCATAGGCACTCAGCACCAGGAGCTGAAAATAAAAAGGCGGCAAAGTCGGCTCTGATGCCAATCTTCTGCCACACAGCTGTGTATAATGGTTTTGCTGTTATCATTTTGCAGCCTGAATCACTTTCCCTGAAATGCTGCAGGTCTGCACTTGTGGCCTAGTAACTATTTAATGAAACTGATAATTAATCTCCTATACCACGCTCTGTTACTTGTAGAACTAACGTCCACAATGCAACAGTAGAAGAATAAAATGAGTAAAGATGAGAAAAAAGACAGCAAGTTGTCAAGATACAGTAATTGGTAAGGAATTAAAAATAGAACCTCCTACCAGATTACAAGATGGCCTCTCCCTTCCGAGATGGATATCAAACACTTTTTTGTCACAATCTGAAGAGATACAATTATCATAAGCCCCAGAAGGGGTTTCTTCCTCATGTGCTTAGTGAGATCTGTCTTTAGGAACCCAAACAACTGTTATAAAGTGGATTCCTATATATCTAGGAAGTGAAAAGCTAGAAGGCTAGAAGGCAAAAACTTAAAGTTCTGTGCAATACAATAATTACGTTACAAGTAATAATGTTTACAGGACACTCAACATATGCCAGGCATGATAAACAAAATGCTATAGAAGCATTGCTTCATTTAATACTCATAAAAATTGATGAGAGATATTTCCCCATTTTACAGATGAGGAAACAGAGTGTCAGAAGTAAATTGCTTCAGATCACTCCTCCAGGAAACCAAACAGCCTGAGTTTGAATCCAGTTTTTTCTGACCTCATGGTTTTTTTTTCTGACCTCATGATGATCACTCTCCAGTTTTGCAACATCCTGAAATGTCTTCTGAATTATCAAATAAAAATTAACTCATTTGTGTTAAGTAGCAGTGTCATATTTTAATATCAAGTGGGTGGTCTTCCGAATATGTAAGTTTTGTAAAATAAGCCAACAAAAAACACACCTCACGGAACTAAGAAATCAGATGCTCAGATTGAAGGGATATTGTGGGAACCAAATAAAATCTTGAATATGAAAAATCTTAGGAAAAGACATAGCATTCTACGGAAGAATGACAATGTCATTGCTATCAAAAATATCAGTGTGGGCTGGCTGCTATGGCTCACGCCTGTAACCCCAGCACTTTGGGAGGCCGAGTTGGGCAGATCACTTGAGGCCAGGAGTTTAAGACCAGCCTGGCCAACATGGTGAAACTCTGTCTCTACTAAAAATACAAAAATTAGCCGGGTGTGGAAGCATGCGTCTGTAATCCCTGCTACTTGGGGTGCTGAGGCAGAAGAATCTCTTGAACCCGGCAGGCGGAGGTTGCAGTGAGCCAAGATCGAGACACTGCACTCCAGCCTGGGCGACAGAGTGAGACTCCGTCTCAACAAAAAAAAAAAAAAAAAAAAAAAAAAAAGTCAATGTGTATGTGATATGTGTGGTAATTCTCAGTTGACCAGCATATTCTGTATATCAAAATATGTGCTTACCTAACCAATTTACACACCGGTCACTTGTGAACAAGCCACCTTTTTACCTCGTTGTCCTGTGAGATGCAGAACCACGCATATTTTAGAGCTTAGGCATTAGAACTTTTCCTTTTTCAACGTATTTCTGGGCCACATCCACGTCCCCAGTTTCTCTGGAAAAGGCTGAGAAAACTCCTAAAGCGCAACAAAGTGTTAAGTTGCTGACACACGAATTACAATTAGGGTCACCGTCAAGGGAGCCGATTTACGGCCCCCCTCCTCCGTTTTCTTGTTACCTATAAACGCGGCTGCATACACTAGCAGGTAGCAGCACCTGTAATTAATTTGCCCCCACGTGTCTCATTTGATGGGGGGGGGGCGTTTCCAGCTCTGATGTGCGCGGCGTGGAAACAGTATTAAAGCCGCTCAGGACAAGGAGATGTAAGGCTCCCAGAAAGACCTCCTTACTTGTTCCGAACTCGAGTTATGAAGAAGACAGCGCATGGTTTATTGACCAATGAAACAACCAGAGAACTTTCTTCTAAAGGTTTTAAGGAAGAGTGATTACACTATATAAATAGCGCTATTTCAGGTTTGAACAATTTGAGAGGCCCGTTGTAGCCTTTCAACTCCTCCTTCCTCACATAATCTAAGAGAAAAGAAGACTAAGATAGTTGCAAATCTCAGGGTAGGTCCTCACGGAGGAAAGACGAACACTGGCCTGACCCTGGGCTTTAGAAACCCATGGACAACAGGAAGGAAGCTTATTAACCCCTCTCTTCCCCCTCCCTCTTCTCCCCGGTGGAGAATCAGCTCCTCCTCCTCCCGGTCGTGCGACCCTGGTGCAAAATGCAAACAACCGCCGCTTTCCCCACCCTGTGCGGTTCTCCCAGAGGAGGGAGAGGGAAGAGGCGAGGGCGCAGCCCCAAGCCGAGTCCAGCAAGTCTGTCAATCGGACGTGAACGTCCCGACGAGACAACTTGAACCTCAGGGCCCTCGCGCCAGCCGGACACCGCAGGTACCCCCTTTACCTGCTTCTCTGCTGGGTTTGCATCCGATACCCCAACTCCTAGCCTCATTTTCCCCCCAGCCCCATAATATTCCGGACCCCTGCTCCCCGTGCAGGTGGTGCAAACGCCCCTGCTCTCCGGCGCCCCCTGCCGGGAAGAGGGAAGGCGGCGGCGGCCGCGGAGGAGCAGGACGCTTGGTCCGGACGGAGCTCGGCGCTGGGAAGAAGCCGGGAGCTTCCCTGATGGTGCCGCCGCCTCCGAGCCGGGGAGGAGCTGCCAGGGGCCAGCTGGGCAGGAGCCTGGGTCCGCTGCTGCTGCTCCTGGCGTTGGGACACACGTGGACCTACAGAGAGGAGCCGGAGGACGGCGACAGGTAAGCGCTGCAAGCCCCAGCGGAGGGCGAGCTCCTGCTTGATGCGCGCCCGGCTCGCGGGGTGCGGGCGGTCCTCCCCGGCGCCCACTCCCACAGCGATCCGCACGCCCTCACTTCTCCGGGGATAAGGAGAGTGCTCAGCTGTCCTGGGCGACACTTCCCTCCGCTCCCGGGTATCAGCCTTTGCGCCCTGCCATCCGTGGGTCGCGTCAGGGATACCCTTCGCCCCGCGTTCCTGCCTCCCCCCGGGTGCCACACTGGCTGGCACAGCTCGTGAACCCCGCTTCCTTTCTCCTGGAGCTGGTTCGCTTCGTCGTGACCCTCGCGTGGCTCGTCCCTGTGGCCGGAGTCTGCCCCGCGTACGCGTTTGGGGACCAGCCCCTGCCCAGCGCGCCGGGACGCGGAGCCTGGCGATCCCCACGCGCCAGGGATTCCCCAGCGCGCTCTGCCCGCCTCCGCTCTCCCGCTGAGAATCGAACATTTCCTCTGCACTTTTTCATAGAGAAATCTGCTCAGAGAGCAAAATCGCGACGACTAAATACCCGTGTCTGAAGTCTTCAGGCGAGCTCACCACATGCTACAGGTAAGCCTGGGGGCTCTGCGGGCTGTTCGCCACTGCGCACCGGGGCTGGCTGGGGAGGCGGCGCTGTAAAGGAGGGGTTTGGAGACGCGCTTGGGACCAGAGCAGCGTTTACGCTGGAACCTGCTGGGTGCGTGCCGCGCGGTGCGAATCTTTGAGGGTTGGTTGGATCGGAGTCAGAGCAACACTGAGCAACTGACTTTGCGTCTAGGGTGTGTGCCCTGAGATCCTGAGGATGGTTGCCGCTCCCTGAAATACTTGCGTGGTGAAAGTCGGAGAAGAGGTTTCAAGTCTGTGAAGGAGATTGGATTGGATTTTGGGTGTAAACAGTGGGGCATAGCAAACACGGGTTGCTGCTTTCGTATTTGTGTTTTGTTTTGAAAGTACAGCGTCAACAAGGCAATTCTTGGCACTTGTCTGTCTTCTGACCTTCTATTGGGGCAGAGTGTGGCTGTCACGGCCTCTGGACAAAAAAGTAGGGGGAGGATTGTGATTGGTTGTGTTGAGTGAAAACAAAAAGATTGTTGGGGCAGAGGAAAAAAATCTTTCTAAAAATGTGGGCCCCAGATTCACCTGGGTATTTGTTAAATGAGTGGCCCGGGTGCTTGTTAAAACTAAGCGTGGATGGGGCTAGGGAATCGGTAGTTATAAAATGTTCCCCAGGTGGTTCTTGTCTCTGAAAGGAGAGAACCACTGTTCTGCTTGCAGCCTTTTGGAGATGAGGGTTGATTTAGGTTTTTCACCATTGAATTCTTGGTTCTGTTCCAGTGCTCTCACTGGATAGGGGAACATGCACCCATGAACGTTTATTGGATATCTGCTTTTTAGAGGCGCTGTACAAGGTAATGTGATCATATGCCCACACCTGACTGTCTCTGGAGACTCACATGTTCTGTTCGGGTTGCCAGGATAAATACTGAGTAGTACAAGGTAACGCAGCAGTCCCTAGAAACGAACTTGAAAGAAAACAATGTTTTATTCCTCATAAGGTTGTAGCCTGTGAATCAATCATAGCGTTTCTTGCAGGTGAGAGCATTTCATATACCCAAAGGTTCAGACCAAGTGGTTCCACGGCTGTCAGTTTATGGGTGCAAAAGCACCATCAGTTATATCGCCTACTTCTGCTCTTAAATCTGTTGTTGGCAGTGAAGGGACAACAATCACTTAGGCAAATCAAGTCACTCCTTGGGCTTAGGAAAGGCTCCTTTCTCTTGGCCTGTGCGGGGGGTGAACGCTGAACAAAATGAGAGAGGTAGTAGAGGAGAAAGGAGTATGTTCAATTGGCAGGTTAAGACTTCAAGAGGCTAACTGGGTGAGCAAGGTCACCGAGCTGGTGAAGTGACCTGGTGGTGCTGGCAGCAGGATTGCTTGCCTGGTTCCAGGCGTGTCTTTCATCCACACGACCACAGTGTTTCTTAGGACACATTGTTTTCCTATCAGCACAGTATAAAGCCTTGAATTTAACATGGGAAATGTCTCTGAGATGGTTTGCTCATTTTTTCAGTCCCTGAAGGTCGGACTTCACATAAATCAGTGACAGTTACAGAATGCATGTTAGATTTTCAGAAACCATTTGGTGCCTGATTGTTTGTTAATGCCATTACTGTCGTCTTTTCCAGACTTCTTAAAGCAGTGTGG